>NW_026947499.1:5182742-5790242 GCF_034190915.1 Cavia porcellus | reverse complement strand
CGACAGAGCCCCCCATCATGCCCTTTGTGTTAACCCTGTCATTTGCCACTTTGCTCCCACTTGTATTATAAACCCCGCCCTTCACTGAGACTGTTTATCTTTTGAAGCCATTAATTTCCTCTTTAATTCAAACCTGAGAAAATGCATTCCTGTATGTTTCCCAACATAATTCCTTTACCTAAAGATCTTTAGTACATTAGATTCTGCCATTAAACATTCTCAGTTTCAGTCTGAAAACTCATGGTTTGACCTGTGTGGCTGAAAAATATTTATACAGCACGAACAGCCCCAACTTCTACTTCTTTCCTAATAATTCATCTCTAACATTGCTGTTCTATTGTTTTCTACACCAAGTGTGTGTCTTCCCTGGGTACATCCCATAGTACATGCTATATCAGTGTGAGTATACGTTTTTCTACTTTTAAGATTTCCCTATCACATGTTCTCATAAATTTTATTATAATATGTCTAGTAGAGTTTTTTTTTTATATATATATATATATGTCTTTTGGTTTGAATTTGTTCCTCTTCTTAGATTTGTGCTTCATAGATTTCATAATATTTGGATATTTTCAAATATTATTTCTGTCATTAATTTTAGATTCATGCTTCTCTTCTCTGTTTTTTGAGCTCCAATCACATTTAGAGTTAAATGTATGTCCCAGTACAAATATTAGAGCAGAAGAGATGAACAGCTCCACCAACACTGCAGAGGAAAATGTTATTTCTCTTCAGTATTTAGGACTTACACATCCCACCCAAAGAAAAACATGCAAACTGGTACACATGGCAAAAATGTTTATAAAAAGCTAATAGCAACAGAAAAAAATGTAAAAGCAGAACCTTTGTGCTCGGAAGCAGGATGAAGATGTTCAAGCAGATAGATAACATTTATAGTTCTGTTACCTCCTTGACAGCTCTGAGTAGGTTTAGAATTGGTCTTTAATGTTCTTATCTTTAAACTGTATCATAGACATTTAGAATTATTAACTTTAACCTGATGAAACCCACATAATATAATAGTTTAGACAAATCTATAATGCAATATTATGTTACAGTGTGTGGATGGATATTGTAAAATGCAGTCAGGCCATTCTCGTGTATGCATATACGTGAGCATATACAAACAGGACCTGTGTGATGCAGACTGGAAATACTCCCTGAAGAAAATGCAGGCTGTCGGCTTCTATTTAATCTTGCACCGGCCACTTAATTGTTTCCACATGTCCATACTTTTCCAAGATGAAATCTACTAAATGGAGCATATCAGATTCTGTGCAGAGCCACCCTGAGCCATTGCTAGTTTCATCAAAGCTTCTTGCCTCTGAGCACTTTTTCTCTGAGAACACTGAATGATATTCACTTCAGAGCTTATTTTATTTTGAGTGAAGCATGACTTCTAGCATTTAAATAGTACACAATGTGTAAGATGCCCACAGATTTGCCTTATTTTTCCCTGTCATTTGGATTCCTTTTCCTGTACAGTTCCAACCCCTGCGCAGAATGTACTGCCCAGGGAGGAGGGTGTGTCTAAGGTCAGTCTTGTGGCTGGGTCCTGAGAAAGTCGTCTTCTTGCCACACTTCCGCAGTGAGCAGGGAAGCAGTTTCTTAACTTTACATTTGATTGACTGACCTCTGTATTTTAAAACCGGGTTAAGCATTCCATGTGGCCATAAATGCATAGATATCATCTGTGGCTTTTCTCCCTGGGGCAGAAAAAGACAGCAGGGTCTCCTTAGATCACAGCACTCAGTCCTAGCTCAGCTCTATGGTCCATGCCAAGGGGCAGCTACGGGCAAATCACACTTGTTCGGATCCATACAAGCCTGAAAATCCCTACATTTCCACATTCCGCTTTGCCTGCAAAGGTACGTAAGAAACTGCAGGCACCTACAAAGAAGAAATCTAATTCCAAGTGCAGCTGACCACAAATATTTCACATAAAGAACCCGTGGTTTTCTAAGAACACGCTTCGCACTGTGAGTAACTGAGCCTTACACTAAGCTTTTATGGCTAACTCAGATTTTGGCTTTGACCCGGGAGTTAAGGTAGGCAAGGCTCAGTTTCATCTCTAGTGCATCTCAGTGTGATGACAGGGCAGACTTTTTTTTTTTTTTTTTTTTTTTTTTTTTTTTTTTTTGCTGGCTTCATTAATCAATCAATAATAATATAATGCCTCTTTCATCTGAGGGTAAGGAAAGTCCTCACTATTATCTTTGCCCCAAGGCCAGTTCTCTTGCTGTCTGAGTTGTAATTTCCAGGCAGAGATCTGCCTAGTGTTAGCACTGGAGAAGGACCTTTCCCCAAAAACTGCTCAGGAGCCCCAGAGAACACAGAAGTGCACCTGGGTGCTGTGACGAGGTGGGTCACAGGGGACAAGGCCTGGAAGATTTCCTCTCCCTGCCAACTCCTCCCTTCTCCCTCTGCTTCCTGACCACCATGCTGTGAGCTGCTCTCCTCCACCAAGCCCTCTCATCATGCTGTTTCTGCGTTGGAGCCAGCTTGTTTCTGACTGAGCAAAATAAACCTCTGCTCCTTTAAATTGTGAGGTAGGGAATTTGTCCAGGGAAAAGAAAGTAAGACAGTGAGCTTCCTCCCAAATTATGCCTAGGAAGGTGTCTCTTATAAAGACAAAGGTAAGTAGCATCTGTCCCAAAGGACCCCAGCTGGTGCTATTTTTAGAAGCACCCACAACTATATAGACTGTATCTGTAAACAAAAATGGCAGAGACACTTGGTGTGGAATTTGTGATTGTTCTGGGGGCTCAATCTCAGATGAGAAGGCCTGTGAGCTGAGATGAAATGAGGCAAGCATCCTAATGTAATGAAGGTAGCGGTCAGTGGTAGAGTATTTCCAGAAGAGAATTAAACAAAGGTTTCCCCCAGCTGACCAAGGAGGTGGGGGAGGCGGCTCTAGTGTATGGCTTAAACTCATGAGTGATGGAAGGCAGTGACGTCCAAGACACACGGGAAGAATGCACGCTACCATTTTTCCTAGGATGGGCATGCAGTTTCAGTAACCTTAGAAGAAGGAACGAGCTGATGCTGCATGGTTTGGTGTACGGGACCATTGGAGCCTCAGCTGTGATGCCTAAGATTCCAGCAGCCCAGCTGAGGAGGGGACCTCAGGCAGAGCCTTTGAAAGCCCTTTTCTTTGGGAGTTTCCAGCCCTGTGTTGTTGAAGTGTGGAGTTGTCCCTGAGCGGACTGTAGACAATCAGCCAAGGCCTGAAACTTGCTCGCAAGGCTGTAGGAAGCCTGTGTTATCCAGACACTCATTTGTGTTTTTTTTTTTTTTTTTTTTTAACTGCTGGTTTTATTCCAGAAACGTTTTCTTTCATTGTTCCTTGCATTTACAATGTCTTTGTTTAGCTATTTACAGAAACAGCATATGGCACCATCTGCCTCCAGCCCATTCCAAGTTGTATATTTAATTACAATTTAAAAATTGCACTTTGCTCAAAAACCTAACAGTAAAGAAAAGGAAAACATCCAGTGAAAGTTTGTCCTGACCTCTTTCTGGTTTCTTAAAACAAGTGATGAAATTCCGCTGTGAAATGCACCCATAGCCAATAGAACAGCTTGGTGTCCTTCGAGAGAAGAAGTCTCGGTCCAGAAGTGTCCTGTTTGGGTACCCTGGAAAGGACTCTTGGGTTTCAAGCCCTTATCATTGAGTAGCTGCTTCTCTGTGCTGCTTCCGTCCAATGTGCTAAGTAAATAACAGCCACTTCCATCTTCCTAGGGTCTGCGTTTCCCAGGAGAGGTTGCCAGCCTTGGACACTTATGTTAATAAACTTGTTTGCTTTCCACTGTGGATGTGCTGCATGTCGATTTAGCTTTCAGGCCTGGCCAAAATACCAAACAATCAAACAACCAAAAAAAATCCAAACAAAGTCTCTCTCCCACAAACAAACATGTGAGAGGAGCTCAGTGAATGACGTAGGTAGACAATTTGATTCTTACCTGTATATCCAACATGTTGCATCCTTTGGTGGTCAAACATGTTTAAACACTGGTCTTTCAGCCTGAAGCATGGAGCTGGCATTACTCCTTGTGTGATGACTTATGGTGGACACAGTCACCCCCACCCCCAGTCCACATGAGGCAGGGCCAGAGCTGGAGCACAGAGGTGTGCCCAGTGCTGAGTTGCTGCCTGTGAACCTCTCCATCCCAAGGGACCCACCTCTCAGAGCTCGCCCCTGTAGCCTGTGCATCTGACCCTGACCACGATGGAAGGTGCAGGGAGACTTAGTGATGGTCGAGCCCTGCTGTCCTACCTGGCGTTGCTGTCCCAGAGTTCCCTTCCCACACACCTATCTTGCCATATTTTGCAAGCAGGCATTCCCTGACCCATCAGCCCAATGGATGTCATGGGTGTGGAGCCCCTACATGTGACAGCTGCACCATTAGGAGAAATGAAAACAGCCCAGAGGATTCTCCCAAGAAAGAGGCTGCAAACATGTCACAGTGACTACATGGATATGTGTCCTCAGATTTGCCTGCAGTTTAGAGGAATTTTCATTCACTGCCACACTTGATGACAGGGATTCTACATAAAATATAGGACATCTAGCTTCCCTTTAAAACTAAAATCTGAGATGGATAAATACGGGTGGACATTCCACTTAGCTGCAGTGAGCTGGGGTGGCTTGGAAGTGCTGCCCTCTGGTGGCTCTGCCCTTTTTGCAGCATTCAGGGGGCTGAACCCCCCACCACCCCTGGTGATTGTCTTGCAGTGGTTCATTTATTCACTTACATCACAGAGTCTGTGATTTTTAGTGTTGTCCACTGTCTTGGTTACTTTTCTCTTGTTGTTTAGACAAAACACCTGATGCCCAAAGTGAAGCAAGGAAGGATTTATTTAGCTCATAGTTTTTGGACGTTTCGGTCCAGACTTAGCTGGCTGCAAGGCAAGGTGGCGTGGCTGAGGGACAGTCCTTCGTGGTGGACACAAGTAACAAAAGCCAAAGGGCAAAAGAGGGCAGAGTGTGCCTCCTTCCTCCCCTTATATGGTATGCCAGCCCTGCCCCGGGGTGGATGCAGCTCCCACATTTCCAATTCCAGGCCTGGACAATGAACCAATCACAAAAGCTAGACTCAGCCACCTTCAAAGGCCCTGCCCTCCCCCATGACAGCATGAGGCTTCAGGGGGACATTTGAACACAAAGAGTAACAGTACCTTAGCATCACGCCCTCTGTTCTCAGGGACAGATTAATTTATTAATGATTCCATAAATATTTATGACAGCAAAGCAGACATCAGAGGTGAGCACTGAACCAAACCATGTAACTGCCAAGTTCATTCTTCATTTCCTAGTGCGATGATTTCTTTTGTCACCATGGAAACAAACTCAAATGCCCTGCAAGATAAAAACATTTAGACATATACATATCTAATTTACATTAAAATATACAAATCTATGTGTAATATATATTTTACAGAAAAATAATGTAAATACACTATATGATGCCTTATAGTACATGTTATAGTCTGTACTTATGTTTGTATCACTTTATACCTATCCTCTGTATTTGCATAGGTGTTTCACAAAAGTTATGTAAAATGACACACACCACAAACATATAACACAAACTCAAACGTACAACATATAGTGTATGTCAGCGTTTCTACGGTGTGTGTGTGTGTATATGTGTGAGTGTGTGTGTGTGTGTGTGTGTGTGTGTGTGTGACACTGGAGACAAACACTAGATTTAGCTGCCTTCAGGACTGCAAGAGGCTGGGAGGGGGCAACATTTAAACAAACCACAAAATCCACATACACTGTTTATTTAATGGGATTTTAAAATCGCAAGGTACTGACCTGACCCCAGCACCCTTTGAGACAGTCCGAGGCAGACAGAGAGAGAGAATTCCTTGGACACCAGGTCTGTGCTCTCTGGGTGAGGACCGCTCCACCCCTGGTGTCTTATTTGCCATTCACCTGTTCTCATTCTTCCTTTAAAATTGGACTAGGGGCCTGGAGTCCAGTTAGCTGCTTTTGTTCCTGGCAGATTCGCTCTCATTACTGGTCTACATGGGCCCGCTCTTCTTTGTGGGTTTTGTTAATTTATTTCCCTTCTATTCCTATTCATCCCACAAGCCCAGCCACAACATGGATGGTGTGCGTGTGGATTCTGTGTCACTTTCATCTGCATCACTGGTGTTTGCTTTCTCCATTTCTAACATTTCAACCACTTTTCTTGTTCTTTTTAGATATTTCTATGATATTCATGTTCACCTGGGGAGTTACTTTTTGGCTGTGTGAGTGCATTTGAGCCTGAATCAAAGTGCTAACGATTGAAAGTGACAGTCTTGAATGTTTCCTGATCCTGATATGCGAGAACAGGCAGGGAGAAGTCTGTGCCCTGGCCCTGACTGAGCTGTTCCTTTCCTGCTCCTGATGTGCAGGCTCCTCAGGCCTGGGGGGCGCTGTGGGAATGGAAATCCCTCCCCTCTTCACATCAGGGAGGGCTGAGTCTGGGTTGAACACTGTTTGGGAAAACGACTCTTTTGGTTGTGGTGGTGCTTTCATCACTGAGGGATGACAACTCCATCTCCTTCTTGAAAGAACACTCTTCAGTGTCCCCAAACCCCAGAACTCATTTCAATAAGGAGGCGATTCTTACAAGTCCTGTCCCCTCTGGACATAGCTATCTCTTCTGGCATGTCCTCACTTTCAGATTACAGAGCTGCAGGGCTGTCGGCTGCATCTTGCTATTTTCTGACTTCTGTAGCCAAAGCCTGGGGCAGGGCTCAGGAGTTATTGATCATGGTAAATTACTGAGAAACCTACATCACTTTCTTCTGACAGATGCCTCAATTTCCCTGGCTCTCGCTTTGCACAGTCTTGCTCTTTGCAGCTGTGGATTCTCTGGGAAGATGGGGACGCACAGCAAGGTGATCCCCGCACATGGATCTACTCAGCACATACGTCTAATCATTGGGAAAAAAATCAAAGTGTGGAGGCCACACATGAGTCTGGAATGGATATTACAGTGTGCTTTATCTCCTCTGCAGTGGGATTACAAGGAGAGATAAAATGAACTCTGAAAATAGCAACATAACTCAACCTCATGTCCTCAAAACAGTTGGACTTAAAATTGAAAGGCATTATTTTGTCTGTCATTGGGGATATAAAAGTAAGACAAGCTACAGGAGATCAATTTTAAATCATCGGAGGCTACGAGAATGATTTTTCCTGGGGATCTTTTCAAGTGGGGTAATGTGTGTTTTCTGCCAGTGCCTTTTAATAAAGAAATCATGCATTATGCAAACATTAACATTTAGACCATTTACAAACAACTGAAGCGAATTCTTTCAAGAATATAGAAAGGAGTTACGACTTTTGTTTTTATGGCTCTGATTTGGTTCCTAAAATAAAACAGTGAGAGTTGTCTTATGCATTAGCTTATGCTCGTGGAGAGAAACTAATTTCCTCTTTTTCTCCTTGTGGACTGAGAGTGCAGCATCGAAATGTTTAATGTGCAAAATATGAATTCTTTCTTGGTGAGTGTGGGAGATATGACAGCACCGGGTCACAGATTCATCTGTCACCACAGCACTGGAGTGATGACACCATTACCAGCTACAGCTTACAAGGCTGATGCATGGGAATTCCGCTCCCTGAGCATAGATCTAGAGACCCCACAACACACCTATTGCTGAGTCTTCTTGCTTAAGAGGAGTCTTGGAGAATGCATGGCAGGAAGAAGTATATTTCAAGTGTTTATATTGTTTATAAACAGTGCTTTAAACCTCCCCCAAATTCAATGTAAGGTGTGGATGTCATTCAGAAAGTCAGTGCTGTGTGCACATGTGGGTGAGCTCTTAGAAGTGTGCTCTTGTTGGGTGTCATGGGTGTGAGGCCAGGAGTATGCGCTTTGGTGCATTCTAGATATTTCTGTTTTCTTTTGGGTGAGCCCTGCTCTGAGGATGTAGGATGAGGTGCAGGATTATTTTTGGTTCACAATGACCTTACACAGCCTCTCTCCTCTCTGATAATCAAGTTCAGGTCCCAGGTCCAAGGGTGACACAGAGATGACTCCTTGTCTGTGATGCTAAGACAGACTCTTGGTGCCACCTCTGCTTTGCA
The DNA here is from genome assembly GCF_034190915.1 of Cavia porcellus. Taxonomy (NCBI): domain Eukaryota; kingdom Metazoa; phylum Chordata; class Mammalia; order Rodentia; family Caviidae; genus Cavia; species Cavia porcellus. Next base: position 5,782,150 of record NW_026947499.1, on the reverse strand, counting down.
GACCTGTGGGCACTGCCTTGCTCTCACAATGTGCTGTAAGCCTGTCAGGCAGCATCGGAGCTTGAGGAAGGTTTTGCAGTGCTCAACCAGATGCAATTTATCCCTCCATGTATCTGTGGTACTGGCCTGGGTGTCTTGAGGCCCTGGTTGCAGAGTCTCACCTGTCGCATCCAGCAGAAGAGGCATGAGCACCTCTGGTTCACTCAGCCTGTACCCCATCTCTGCCTCTGGCTGAGATGATGCCCCTGGGCCTCAGCATCTCGGGCCCTGCAGTTTACCTGGTAATGAAGAGGCCCCTGTCTTGTATCTGTGCACAGTGGAAGACCGCACCAGAGAGCAACAAACGCAGGAAAAGCAGCCCTCGCAGACTTTGGAGTTTGCATCTTTTCCTCACAGTATTAGAACCTTCCTCAACCCGGGCTTCTGTTCTAGAGCCTGGAGCTCCCGAGGCTCCAGTGTGCAGAGCCAGCCCTGAGGGCTTACTCTCTGCTTCTCCAGGGCTCCTCGTGTCTGTCACCTAAATGTGACACCTGAGTTCTCTCAACTAAGAATTCAGATATTCAGATGCGAGTGGGTGACAAGAGTGGGAAAGAGAAGAAACATCCTCAACTCACTCACAGGGCTTAGCCTCTGCTTGGGGAAAACCAAAGCCTGTTGCAGATCAAAGTCCTCAGGCGGCACAACATGGGAACAGCAGTGGCCATCAGGTATGGAGACCCTGCTGTGTGCTGAGAGGTGTTTTATGACTGGTTGTATAATTTTTTTAAATTGCAATGTAAAGCACACAGCATAAGTGTACTCCCAGATACCTAAGCAGAATGCTTACTTTTTTTAAATTACAATTTTAGTTTTAAACCTCATGCATCACAGTCACATACTCCTGATGTGTAACTAACATACGATTTGCCAGCAGGTGCAGGCAGTTGTGTTACCTTCCTGTGTACTTTCAGCCGCTGATCTCTAGACCCTCATCACCTGGCAAAGCTGAAATGCTGTACTCGCTGACCAATGGCTCCCCAGCTCTCCAGGGTCCCCAGTCCAAGGACGCATCCTCTGCTGTCTATGCATGTGACTGCTCTAGGGGCCCTGTAATAGCAGAATCACACAAATTTGTCTTTGTGTTTCTGGCTTCATCCTTTTAACACAACATCCCTAAAGGTCCATCCGTCACATTGTCTCACTGGGTTCCTAAGCCGGTTCCGAGAGATGGGGCTTATTTGCAGGTGAGGAAACTGAGGCCCAAGGACATGTCCAAGATGACCTAATGAGACCAATAGTGATCCACATACATGGTTAATGCTTAGATTTTTAAAATTATTACACAGAATAAAGTGCCATTTTTCCCTCAAGTATTCCTCCTTGTTCAAAGCACACTCATTTAATCTTCCTCCTTGTTCAAAGCACACTCACCTCACTATTCCCACCACCCTCTGCAGCAGCACCGGAGCCCTCTCTCATGAGTGTCTTCACGTGTGATGCCCTTGCTGCCTCAGTGCCCTGAATCCACTCAAAATACTTGCCTTTCAGTCTTTTCGACTTTGAGGAAGAACCATGGTGCCAGGTGCCGTATGGTGCCAGGTCCTGTGAATAAGGCAGACTAGAGCAGACCATCAGGTTTATAGGAGCTGCCCTTCCTTTGGGTGGCCCAGGTCCTCCCTGCATTTTTATCCCAGCTCTTAAAGACCCTCGTGAAAGAGCTCTTCTAGAGCTGCTCCAGAAAGCAGCCAGACTGGTGGGATGGTGTGTTTGAAGCAAAGAGCCACGTATTGAGGGGAGTGATGACAACGTGTCTTTTACTGTGAAGATTTTTATATTTAAACCTTCACTGTGTGATCACCGCTGCTGTTTGGAGGACAATTATTCATCTCCTGGCTCCAATCATTGCTCAGCTCTGCCCTACATGGCCTGGGGTTTTCAAGCCAGGATCTTCTGAGCTTTGGAGTGCTTCCTGCTGTTTTCTAGAGTGTTTAAAATTTGTTTTCATGTTAGCAATAATGTTTTCCTTTTTTCTCTCCTTTGGGGAGAGCTGGGCCCGCTACAGATAGTGAATCTTGCCCCTCATCTAATAGTGCATCCCCCCACTGTGCTGCAGGAAGCCCTACTATTAAAGCCTTTCCTTCCACCTCCAGGATTCAGTTTCTCCTTCCCATGTCCTGTTCTGGCACAGCCTCTTCTGTAACAGCACCAACACCTTTAGTAAAGTCTGCGATCAGCTGTGTGAGTGTGGTGCATGCCCCAGACATGTGCCTCTCTACCAGACTCTCTAGTCATTTATTGGTTTGGCCGGTGTCTTGGTTACTCTTTACTCAGAGACAAAATACCTGACACCCGAAGTGAAGGAAAGAAAGGTTTATTTCTTACAATTTTGGAGGCTTCAGTCCATACACAGTTGGTGCCAAGTGACAGGGTGGCATGGGGCACCACCATTCATGGCCAGCTGCAAACAGCAAGGCAGGAACCAGCAACAGAGAGGCACACCTTCTTCCCATCCTTACATCTATCCTGGCCCCACCCCTGAGTGGATGTAGCACTCACATCACCAATCCAAGCGCCAGACAACAAACCAATCACAAATGCTAGGTTTGATTGTGTCCATCATTCATGAGGCTTGGGGGCCACTGACATAAACCATGACAGCTTGTTGTTACTCTAATTGGAGTTACCATCTTGACACATTAGCAGTTGGATGGATCTAATGTGGAAGCTTCACAAGGGCACTGGAAAGCTCTGCATTAACATCAGGCAGGCACAGTGGGGCCATTTCCTGCAGAACAGGGTCTGCAGCAGCACAGCTGGGACAGGACGGAGTCTAGTTTTAGACTCAAGCCTGTCACTGCTGAGAACATTGCTGAAAGTAGCCAAGGAGGGAAGTCCTTTAGATGGAACTCGATGATTTGGTCACAGGAAAATGGCTTTCTTTTTAGTTTGGAAAAATAAATTACGATGTGAAAGCTTATGAGTAGAGTAACTTGGGTATATAATTTAATGAAGACAATCATAAATGCCCTGGCCCAGCTTCCTGAATACCAATTCTTTCTACCACAGTTTGACACTTTTATTGTGATTTTTCAGTTTATGTAAAAAGAAAATAACCATCTATTTCTATAATGTGAAATGATTTGCATGTATCTTGCTTACTCTTGCCGTACTGTGCACTCTTCAATGAAATTAATTCTTAACGGATGTGCATGAAAATCTCTAAGGTATCTGGTACCTGTGCCCTGCTCAGGTCTAGTGGAAGCCCCCTTTTTCCTGAAGAAATAAATGTCTGTTAGGATAGTGTTTCATTTTTGTGCTGAGCTTTCTGTTCTGTAAATGTCATTGTTCTCATGCTCTTTTCTAGTAACCAAAGTAACTCTTCTAATGGAGAGAGTTAGAGAGAGCAGACCTGCCTTGCTCCAGGATAATGGAAAGGTCATCTGCAGTGTAGGAGAAATGACCTGGGGCCCCCGCACAGCTGTGGAGACGCCACTAGTGCTGATCTTGCCACCAGGCAGCCCCCGGGTTGTCAGTGCACTGCCGGCCTGAAGAGGAGGAAAGCACAGCCCTCCAGAACATGCTGGAATCCAGGGGCTGGCAGGAGCCAGCCTGGCCTTTGCAGAATCAATAGCCAGGTGCGTTTTCCCTGATCTTCTATCTTCAGCCAGGTCGTTTGATGAGTTTTATTATTTCAGGAGAAAACACTACAGAAATGTCCTAAGCCCTAACTAGTTGTAATTACAGGCACTTTTCTTTGCAGTAAAATCTGCAGCATATTCCAACCTCACTCCCTTCCATGAAAATGTAGGCCACAGAGTAAAGCAATGCAGATTTCATAGAGCAGGGGCGGCTGGCACTCACACTGCACACACTGCAGTCACGACAGTTTCATTGGAATCTTCCTCCCCGCTCCATTCACCCTAGAAGAGTGATTCCCGTGATTCACAGTGAACAACAGAAAGTTTTGGGTAATCAGAGAATCGACGGGCTCTCTGGAATACAGAACTCTGACCTGGAAGTGTTTCTCATTTGACATGTTAAATTTTTTAACATGATAAGGTGCACATGATATTTAGGTCTTTGCATTAACACAGTGGAGTCCACTCATTAGCACTGCCTATATGCAAACATTTAAAAAGCTAAATACACAGGCACAGATGTGCATGTGGAGACCATCAGTACATCACACCTTCAGCAGTCTTCAAGTGACCAGAGGCACACGTGTGTGACCACTGCCTGGGTTCACAAGAAATAGCCGCTACAAACATCCAGAGTGTTTTTATCCCACCCCTGGCTGCCCTCAAATGTCAATCATCCAAACACATGAGCTGCTTTGCTGTCTCACTGACCTTGCTGGTCTAGTGCCAGTGATCTGATCATCTATTCAGAGAATCACGGAATGCACTGTGGCATCTATGGAGATCTTCTGAAGGTGGTGACCATTGCTAATTCTTTCTTATCTTGTTTTGAAGTCCTGGATAATTTTCATTGTTTTGTTAGAATGGGTTTTGTTCTGCTTTGTTTTGTTTGATTATGTTATATCCAATGGCACAGGCAACTATTTCACAGACAACAAGATACACTACGGTAACCATTTTGGATTTACTGTTGTCTTGTTTTGAAGTCTTTTATTACCTTCATTGTTCTGTTTTTATTGGTTCTAGTCTGTTCTGTTTTGTTTGATTTTTACCATGTCTGCAGGAATCTGCAATTATTTGAAGACAAGAGGCCTTATGGTAACCACTGTTGATTTCATATTGTTTTGAAGTCCTGTGTCTCTTACACTGGTTTGTTTTTATTGGCTTTGTTCTGCTTTATTTTCTTTGGTTTTATTCTCCTTAAAATAAAAAATAAAGCTGCTCCTGCTTCACATCTAGACAAATGCAGACCATGAATCATGCTCTGTTCTGACTCCATGGATTCTTACATTCAGGATTTTCCCTGGGTGGCTCCTTCAGGTGGCTGAGTGTGAGGTTAACATGTTCATTTGTGTTACATACACTTTTGTGTGACTATGGCCATCTGTGCTCACCCATTCTTGTGCTGACAGCCACTTGCTTTCTCTCCATCCCAGGATCTTCTGAACACAGGTGGACTTCCTGGTGTGCACTATGTCTCTAGGGGTCCTGGACAAGCACTCTGTGGTATGAACCCAACAGTGAAACGGCACAGTCACCAACATGTCTGGTTCCTCCTGAGCAGATGCTCCTGAGAGATCTGTCCATGAAGGGTGATGAGGTTTCCAAGCCCACCTGCTCCTCATGGATGTTCTGTTGGTCCCAAGCCCTTCCCTGGCCAGCACCCCCAGAGCTCTTGTGTTTTAGCCTGTAAGTGATGTGTGGGGACAATACACTGAGTTCTTCCCTTCCACTGTCCTGGTGACTGATGAAAACCAACCCTCTGATGCTGTTTCCACAGGACATTTGGAGGTCTCTTGTGAGCCTCACAGTCAGTGCTATTTTTCTATGAAGTGATCATTTTCTATGAAGTATCATTTTCTTACTGATTTTAGAGTTTTCGTATCTGCTGGTGGAAGCCACCTGATGACCCCACAGGTTGAAAGCAATTTCTCCCACTTTGTGACTTACCTTAGACTCTGTTGTTTTACACAGTTGAACTTTAGAGTGGTAACCTTTGCAAATCCAGTTTGAGCTCACTCTCACACAAGCACAGGCTGTTTTATCCAGGGAGACCACCTGCAAACTCCTGCTGTCTGTATCACATCTAAGATACCTTTGCTTATCCCACAGGTATGGCCATTTTTTCTGCTTCTTTCTCTAAAATTTTATTGGTTTAATATTTACTTACACCTACCATCTAGCTGTGACCATTGTCTTCACGCTGTCCCTCTTGGATACTGTACAACTATAAAATGTCCATCTTCTTCCACTTCTTTGCACTGACAAAAATATCACGGAGTGAGCAACTACAGCCCATGAGGAGACTCAGTGGTCCTCTGCTGATTTGCTATGCCAGTTCCTCCCCTCAGAATGACACATTTTAATTGGTGTAACAGCCAGCGGGTCTCAGAGTCTGGGGAGCAGATCCCTTCCAGCTTTGAGTCCCTTCTCCAAAACGGCTTCAGTGACTCAGCCTTTACATCTTCACATGCACTTCAGATTCAGCACATGTCAATGTCCCTTAGGAATGTGATTGGATGAGCATTGACTCTATCACTTGTCCAAATCTGTTTCTTTGCAAACAGTTACTCTGCCCTGTGCCCATGAGATGCCCACTTACGCATGCTTTGCAATTTCCCCCAGAAACGTCTGATGGTTTTCATCCCGAGGGTTTTGCAGCTCCTGCTGGAGATTTATTCCTAGAGTATTCTGTGCTGCTGTAAAGGCCACTAAAAAAATCTTTATAACACTATGTCACCATGGTATACTGCTGGTACATAGAAAAAATTGAGTTTTATTTATTGATCTGACAACAAGAATCCTTGATAAATTTACTCCTTAATGATAATAGTTTTTCTAAGGATCATAATGGATTTTTTCATCTATATATTTATGCATTGTGGACATACACACATACACAGTCATGGTATAAAAGGATGAATTCTTTTTACAGTATGCACACTTAAACACAAACACACATGCACATCTGCATATTCCCCTGTGGACGGTCCTAGGCCCTCAGGTTACCTCTGAATGGAGCTGTGAGAGCCGGAAGCCTGAGCCATTCCTGAATCCCAGGACACTGACCTCACCTGTGACCTCAGGTGTCACAGATGCCCATCACCCCAGAGTCAGTAACTTCTCTGCAGGGGCCCAAAGGGTGAAGGCTGTAGACTTCAGAGCCTTCTAGCCTCCTCCTTCTCCTCATCTTCCCCATTCCTTGATGACCACTGGAAAATCCCAAATCTGTTCCTAGCTCATCATCACATGGCTGCTTTATCCAGGAGCAGCCTGTAACTTCTTGCTTTCAGACTAAGAAAATTCTGTGATATTATCCTTTTCTGTATTTTCTCATCACTAAAAATGAGGATTATAGCTCTCTAAAGATTACAAGCACAGTGAAGCATTTCATACACTTTCTTAAGTCCACTGAAGTGAATATTTGTGCCTCTTTATTCCATTTTGTGCACGAAAGATTTCATCATCGCACTGTGCACCTAATATTACAGCAAAGTCTTTTCTTCCTGGCATACTCTTAAGCTCGCCATTACACCGTATCTTTCTGGAGTTTATTTTCAAAGTATGAAGTTGTGAGATCACAATCCACCCTCAAAGTATCTACTGCTGATATTCTGCTGTTTAGCCTTCCTGATAATGTCCACAAGAACTGACTTTAAATTAATGGACTCTGGTGATTCAGATTCCCCCTGGCATTTATGACTAAGAAGACTTTCCACTGCTTGCTAAGAGAAGCTATCACACTCATGGCCTGAGTGTCTGTGTTCAATGGAAAATGTAATGTCACGTAATTATCTGGAAAAAATCCAACCAAAATCTTGTACATGTTCTTCAAATTCATTAGAGTCATACATGCATCTTATCAGGACCTCAAAATGTAAACTGTCTATTCTAAGTGTAACACTGGAAACATTTAATGATTTAGATCTAAAACAATCCCACCCTCAAATTCTCATGTGTTTCAAGGTGGGTTTAGGAAGAGGTTGGACTGTGGAGTGTTATATTCATCTGTAGGTCAATCCATTAGTGAGTTCCCAGGAGAGTATGCTGGGAGGATTTGGGGCCATAGGAGGAGGAGGGTCGTGGGGTGCACCCTCAGAGGGGATACCTTTCCTCCTTTGCTTTGTTTTCTTGCTGCCTTCCACCTTCTCCTTTAAGTTGTGGGTGTCAGGTTTTGTGTTCCAGCAACGAGAAAGCCGACTAATACAGAACACTGTGAGTATATAAAGGAGACATAACCATTTAGTTGGTCAAAGGGAAAACGAGGTGCTGAAGAAAGGCCCTGACTTGATGACCCTTATTTCTGCACACTCTGGGGGTACACCCTGAGTCTAGGCTCCCCACTGTGCTGACTGGGACAGGTGCTGTTGGCATCCCTGCGCTGTTTGTGCTCCTGTAAAGCCATGGATAGCAGAGTGATCCAGGTAAGAACTATGTCAGGGGGACAGAGAGAGAGCACAGGGATGCCAGCACTCTGGAGGGAGGCGGCCCAGAGCTCTGATTTTTCAGCAGGGACCAGGCGTGTGGAGCAAGGGGGAAATGACAGAGCCACCGCAGCAGCCTGTGCAGAGGCTCTGGGCTGGGGGAAACTCAGAGGCTGGTTGTGAGTTAGGCCATGACCCATAGTGGGCTGCCGACCAGGCGAGTGAGAGTCATGAGCAACATTTAGCAGCACTGTGGAGCCCGATTTTACCTACTGTGGTAAGGTAGGCAGCGTGTGACGCTATTAGGTACACACTGTATGCTGCAGGGTGGAGGAAAGACTGGTGCTTTCCATTCAGCTCTACGGGGGCTAGTAGAAGCCACGGCCATGACTGCAGGGGTGGAAGAGGTGGCTGCAGCTCGGGCAGGTGCCAGGCAGGTGGGCACCAAGATCTGGACATGGATTCAAGAAGGAGCTGGGGGGAAAGAATTAATAAAATCTGGGGACAGTGGCTGCAGGTGGAAGAGAGTACCAGATGGCAGGCCTGTGGGTACACTATGTGGGCTTGCAAGGATTCCTCTCTAGAAGCCTGCAGGTTGGGGGCAGATCATTTGCTCAAGCCTCGCTCTGTTGTTCCCGGAGCTGGAGCTGTGTGGCTCCTGGCTGGCAGTGCAAGCTCTCTGACCACGGTGCTCTGTGTGCAGCCTTCGCTGAGTCTCTGCCTCCCTCAGGTCCCCGCAGGGCCAACTTCCCTCCACTGGACCATGCTGGGCACAGCAATGCCCATTGTAATTCAGGGACTGCAGATGTCAGCTCGACTCAGGCACATCTTATGTCAATTGCCCATGTTTGAAACTGGTTGCCATTAAGCTCCACAGACTAGGACTCGTCCTGTGTCTCCAGAAGCATTTGAAGACTTCTGAGTCCCCTAAACTCAAATGGCCTTTGTCACCAACAGTTCATACACATATATGAAGCAGTTTAATTAAGTCAGTGAGGGATAAAATTGCTTTAGTGTTTATGAGTTATACACTTGTCAATTATACATTTTTAACAAAAAAGCTTTGAGGAGCTTGGCCAGAACTGACCATTGTTAAAGATGGATGGGGGCACATGTGAGTGATCCCAACACTCAGGAGGCTGAAACAAAGATGGCTGCAGATTTGAGGTTAGGCTGGGGTACTTAGTAAGTTCAAGGCCAGCCTGAACTACATAGTGAGACACTGCCTCAAAACACCAAAAAATAACAAAATAAATAATAAATTAGAATGGGCAGTGGGGACAGGACACCATTATGCTATTCTCTGCAGTTTGAAGAATGACGCGAAATTTTCCATAATAAAAAGTTCTACTGAACCAAATGAAATCCATCCATCCTGTGTCTGCAAAGCATTCATGGCTCCCCCACATGACCTCTAGGTAAGAGCTCAGGACAGATGCTTCAGATTCATTCTAAGGCTCATGGAACTTAATCTTTTCCAATCTGACTCTCTCCGCCTGGTTCTCCTCTTTCAATTTTCCTTTTCTTGTGCACTGTGGTAGGGGCAGGCCCGAGGAGCAGATGCCGTGGAAGCAGGTGTGAGATTTGGGACAGGAAAGTTGGCGAGCACTCGGGTCCCTCCTGTCCAAGCAGCTTTGACTTGGTCTCTAGGCTCACTAGTCTACGAAATAGGAAATTTACAAAAGCTTTAGTCACCAGATAACACAAGATCTCCAGACATTTGTCTGATGCTGTGTCCCACATGTACATGGGGAGTGTTTCTGCAAACCACAGTGGCTGTGGGTTTGGTTTCTCTGGCCCTTCCTTGGGGACAGGCCTGTGGGAATCCTGCAGAGCCACTCATGCCCACCCTGGGCAACAGCCATGGGATGCAGCTCTGTAAATGTTCATGGAACCTGTGCACAGGGACTGATGTGACCTGAGCCCTACCATCAGGTCAGCTTCCCAAGACCCGGATGTGCACCGCTGCCCCACCCTGTACCTGCTTTGTTCATCAGCTTTCACTTTGCTGGGCCAAATACCTGACACGGCCACTTAGAGGAGGAAATGGATCATTTGACTTATGGTTTCAGGGGACCAGTCGGTGGTCTGCTGGTTCCTAGGTAGCAACACGTGAGGAAGGGAATGGGGAGCAAAGCTGCTGAGTTCGCAGCAGCCAGGAATCAGAACACACACACACACACACACACACACACACACACACACACACACACAGAAAGAGAGAGAGAGAGAGAGAGAGAGACCCTCTAAGGCATAAGCTGTGACCCACCCTTTCAGCAGGGCCACCTCCTAGCAGCACTCTGAGCCCAGTGGACTGGTCCACTCATGAGTCCAGCACTCTCCAGGAGTCTTAAAGGCCATCACTTGGCAGTCAAATTGAACTTTGCACCTGCACCATGACTAGTCCCTGGGGGTGTTCAGGGGTGGCAGGTAACTGTGTTTCATCCTCACCCACTTCTGGTTCTGTGCATGCCAAGAACAAGGAGCTCATGTTCCTTTACAGCAAAGTCCATGGGAAAGAATTTGAGAACACCTTCCATCCCAGCGCTCATGGGCTTTCAGAGCCACAACCCTGCAGGGATAATCAGGAGGCCACTGGGTCATGGGCAAAGCTGTTCCTGGCCCATGCTTTCCCCTGCTTCTTTTTGATGGCCCTGTTCATCATAGGGTCTCTGGGGGATCCTGGAGACAGGCCCCTCAAAGCAGACAACGACCCTTGTGCACGTCACTAGGCTGGGAGGTGTCACGGCTTACAAACATTAGAGATCTCAACTTCATTTTACCAACCCTTCCCTGTTCCCACGAGCAGTTTTAATGTTTGAGTTTGCTTTGAGGCCACACTTTCAGAGACCAGTGGTGCAAATGTTTCCTCCCTCATGCAAAAGTCACTCAATCTGACCACAAATGCTGCTGTCCTGGCATGATTTATGGAGATTTGAGAGCAATGGAAGTTCCTAACAGGTTCATCTGGCACCCTCATCACACCTGTGTGAAAATACACCATTCAGGAACCCAGCACACTGAGAGAAGACGTCACAATTCTTTGAACCAGCGGACCTTTTATCTTAAAAATGTAGTTGAAACAAAGAACAAAACCCATCAAATGTGTAGTTGGTCAATTTCACAAAATAGAAAATTGGCAGAGACAACTCCGCTGGGGTCGGCGACTATGTCCAACAATCTTCCTTTGCAAGGAGAGCAACAGTAAGCAGGAAGTGCTTGGTACTTTTTCACACTTGAAATCTGAACCTGCAATTATGCTCCGCACATTCGTTTGTACCGGGGCACTTTTCTCTCCTTCCTAAAGGACCCTGAAAAGCTCTGATTCCTGGTGGATTGGGTCTCTGTGAGTTGCTGACACAGTAAAGAAACACAGGCTCTGGGCTTCTCTCCAAGGCCTCTGCATCTCTGGCTTGGGCCCTGTGTCCCTCCTTTTCCTGTGGTGCATTTAGGTCCACAGCAGGGGGCATTAAGCTACTAGAGTGCAGCAGAGGAGGATGGGGTGGGGTCCCCTAGTAGCTAGCAGGTAGGTGACTGCCCTGTAGCGGGAGTCTAGGGGCTCCCACCTCAACTCAAGAGCACAGGAGTTCAGGTGTGAGTCAAGGGCAGTCTTCTTCCCTGTCCTCAGCCATCTGTGCACCAACCCCAGGATGCTTCTCACCTTCTGCAGCGGGTTCTGTGAAAAGCGAGTCACAGGTTGGTTCTGGTCACTGACAGAGCACGCACAGGTGTTGTGTTCATTCATGAAACATATTCTTCTAGCAGTAAGGGCACTGTGGCTTTGTAAAAACTGAAGAGTATAAAATACACGAAATAAATGGTAGGCTGCCAGGGCAGGATCTACTTTGTGATAACAATGTTTTGAAGACATTTGTGACCAACGATGCTTCTAGTTTCTTGCAAAACCTACCAGTAAGTTCTAAGATTGGCCTACATTGTTCAAGGAGTGGGAGAGAAAGACTCTAGATGGGTACTGATGGGGTCACACACCTACTATTTTCCTGAGAAGAAATCAGCATTACAGTCTTCTAAGAAAGCACAGCAAAATATGGTGAGCAGAAGAGCTGGAGCATTTTGCACCATCGTAGATCTTTATTTCTCAAACACACTCTCCAGATGGTTTTCTCAAGATTGTTATAATAGTGCCAGGTTTTCAGTAACACACACACACACACACACACACACACACACACACACACACACACACAATGCATGCACACAGAAACACACCCAGAATTACATGCACAGAACCCTGCTAATGCATCCTCAGCAGAGATCTGAAAAGGTCAGAGTGCGGTGCTCTTTGCTACAACTGCAGCAAGTTGTGGGTCATTTCAGATGTGTGTCAGGTCTCCAGGGGGTGCCCACCTCCCTACCCCAGTCCAGAATGGAGCTGCCAGGAGCCTGACTCTGCCTCAGGCTGGCATGGCTTCCTTTACAAGACAACCTCTAAAAGAGCCATGGCTGGACTGGGATCTCCAGCCTGTGAGCAATCAGCCTGCCAACAGCATGGCCCATGGTGAACAGTTGCAAGCCAAGCTGCCCCTCCTGACCTTCAGAGCATTTTTGAGGTGGGCACCTGGATGGACAGGCAGGAGCTGTGGTCCTACTACATGCCAGGTCCTACTGCATGCCCAGTCCTTCAGCTCTCTGGGAAGTTGCAGGATCATGGAGTGGGCCTCTACTGTTGGGCAGCTGAGCCTTACAGTCCACTATCCTGTAGAGGGGCAGATGTGTGCTTCCCTGGAAACCAGCAGCCTCTGGACCCCACCTGTGCAAACCTGATTCACACAGGCACCTGGTTCTCTAGGTGTGGACTCTCCTTTGAATTGCGTTTTTGTAATACCACATTTTGTTAACAAAAGAGCTCTTAAAGTGGTTTTAATTTAAATCTGTAAATGTTGATTTTAGAGAAACTCAAAGGAGTCTGAGCAGAAAAGGCATCTTGGCATTTTTAGATCCTGAGCGTCAGGTCATAATGCTCTCTGTCTTCTGGACTCTTCTGCCTTTTGGGGCACCCGGCTCTGGTGACACCAACTCTGAGTCCCCATGCTGTAGGAGCTGGGCTCACAGGCAGGAACAGTGGCCACTGAGGACAGCTGTGCATTCAGGTGGCCCTGCTCTGAAGCCACTGGGACGAGCCAGGTGTTGCGGCCTGGGAAGGCAGAAGGTGAGTTCACACAGCACAGTGCAACTCCCCCGGCAGTGGATTCCTCCCTGCCTTTCATTCAGCTATGGAAAGCTCGGTTTGCAACAGCGGGAGAGAAGCCGAGGAGCTAAAGGCCAGCATGGTTAACCAGCCTTCTGTTTTTATATGTTTCACAGTGAGAATGCATTTGCTCTTTCGTGCACCACGCTTATTCTTCTCAATAATACTTTTGACTGAAGGAACTGGGATTTAACAACAACAACAAAAAATTCAGAAAGTAGATTTATTCTTCCCAGAGAAAACATCTCCACCATGGCTTGCAAACCTATTCACTATTCCAGTGGTTACAGACGGAGCAAGATCGCAGCGTGGAGCTGACGGTGACAGTGAAAGAGCAGTGCGTAACGAAGGGGCACTGTCAGGTTCATTGCATTCGGACGGACTCCACTTCTGCAGGTCTCAGGTTGCTGGGCACCAGCTCCATCAGCCTAAAAATCTCCACAGCCATATCATTTCCTGCCAAGTTAAAATGCAATGTGCAAAGTAAGTAATTTCCTAGATGGTATTTTAGCAAAACTCGTCCAAACCCGAATTTCCACTCAGATGGCTATTATACATTTTGCAGACCAAGCTGCAGTGACCATGGAGCAAGTTTTCACACATGCGTGGTCCCTGGCAGCCTCTCCACAGTTCTGGGGTCTCAGAGCAAGTCATTTGCTGCTCCCCAACTGTGAGCAGCTCCTGCCACAAAGTGGGGTGTTCTGTAACCCCTCAGTCCAGCCATGGAGCTAGAAATAAAATGCAAACCTTTGGGGTGTTCGGGCTAAGGACACAGAAAGTTAAAAACTTAAAGCAGACTGTGTTGTGTGATCATTGGGGTAGAAGGGCACAGAACTCAAGTACACCATGGTGGGTACCTTTGTCCACACCCACAGAGTGCACGGCAACACTGGGAGGGAACCTCAGGTAACTTACAGGCTTTGGGGACTGGGTGTTGCCCTATTCACCCACTGTAGTGATTGCATCCTCAGTGGGGGATGGAAAACTTAGTGGAGACCCCAGGCACTGGAACTTTGAGGCAAGAATGTCTCCGCAGAAGTGATACTTGGAGAAACACACAGGATTCTGCCAGGTCATCGGATGAGACCACGTTTTGAGTGTCTGATTACACAGCTGTTATTCACCCACACTTAAAAGTGAACTCTTAATGGGGTGAAAGGTACTGAGGCACCTTCTACCTAACAAACAGGAGACAGCACCATTTTCACTGGGTCGAGGGTGGAGACAGGTGGCAGGTCACACAGCACAGCCCACAGGTGCTCATGTCCACATCTGACAAAGGACACTCGAGTCAGGGCGAGGATGCTGCAGAAGGGGTTTCAGGGATGTCCCCTAATCTAGCATCAGTGTCCTTCCCAATGGCTGCATGGTGTATCTTCTTCTCCCACACCCAGCGAGACTCTCACCCATACCTGGGGCATGCTGGCTTTGAAGAGTTAGGGTCAAAGGGAGAGAAAATCTTGGAAGGCGAGCCAGGTGCAGTGGAACAGATTTAATACAGAAGGCAGCAGGTAAGGGATTACAGATCAAACATGCCCTTTTCCAATAGCTCAATTTTCCATTTTGTTAGTATGTTGAAAAATGTGTAAGTCTCTCCCTTGGAGTGGGTCAGGTTTTAATCCAATTTTACAAATAAGGAAGCTGAGGCATCGAGAGTTCAAGAAGTCATCCAGGGACACACAGCCCTTGTGGGAATTGGAGTTTGAGCCCAGCTACTCTGCTGGCTGAGCCAAAGCTCTGCGGACTGAGCTCCCTACACTTAGACTGAGATTAAATAACCCAACAGCAAAACTGGAGCCATGAATTAAACCAAGAGCAGCCATGTGACTGAGATCACAGATCTTAGATCCACTGATAAGGCAGAGTCCACTGCAGGCTCCCTCATTCACACTGCGTCTGCATTTCCACAAGCCAGAGAAAGCCCTGGAGACTTCACAGCCAGAACCACCACACTGACCTTCCCGGTTAGCATGAAGGCTGTCCTACAGTCCCCAAGTGGCCCCTTCCTGCAATACCAGGTTCCAAGGCCTGGATTCACATTTATAAACAAGGGCACAGTTGAAGGGTGACAGAAGGCAGCGTACCCAAAATGAACCAGTGTAAACCAACACCATTAAGGGTCAACCATGTGCTCTAATCAGAACTGGCTCTGACCGGCTTGTGGCGAGGCCTCCTGCTACATGGGCACAGGTGGCACAGGATCTGGCAGGCTTGTGGTTTATGGTCGTCACCTTCGTCCAATTGGGGCCATGAATTTCTTGTTTCTGCTCCTCTCTCTCTTTGCACGCAGACCATTTGGATGTTTACTGCGCCTCAGCAGTGCTGTTCCTCCTGGCGGGTTGGGTGGACCTCTTTTCTTCCTGAGCTCTGCTCCCGGTGTGTTGAGCCACTATGCATGGCAGCTCCACACTCTGGGCATTTGCACTATCTGTGTCTGCACGGTCCCTTTCATCAGGGTGTTGTTTTTTATCTCAGGCATGTGAAATCTGTGGCGTGCCCCATGTGACAGCTCCTCCATGCCCCACTGAGCCTCCCGAGACACAGGCCACAGCAGCTCCTGTACCCACTCCTGCTGGCTGGCTGTCATCCTGTTCTGAGAGGCTCTGCCGCCTGCTTGCTGTGCTTGTGTGCTGCCCCCGGCTGTCCAGTGCAGGGTGCTCTGTGGATGCCGTGGACACTGTCATGGGGGTTTTGCAGTGTCTCCTTCCCTGCCCAGGACCCGGTCGCTCTGCTTCTGGGGACACTCTGTGAGCACCTGTGCTGCATCCTCCACATCTCCTATACTTCCTGGTCTTCAGACCCTGCTCCTGCTCCCATGAGCCTGAGCCCCTTTTCTCTCTGGTACTCAGCTCTGGGAACTCTAGGCTCAGCCTCAGTTTCCCCTCTCATGCTGCAGATTGAACATGCTTGTGAGCAGCCCCTTGGGGCCAGGGCCTCTGCATTTCAGTCCCTCAGGGATCAGTGTCCTTTGTCACATGAATGCCACTATCTTCTCAGATGTTTTATGACTTTTAAGAACTTTTGGTTGTTTCAAGTGGGACAGTGATCCAGGCCTGCGAGTGTGCATCTATAATCTTTCTGGCATGATGGGAGGCTGAGGCAGGAGGATGGCAAGTTCTGGTCCCACCGGGAAAGTTAGCAACTTAGCATGGTTTCGTCATAAAATAAAGCAGGGAAATAACGAGGACCCCATGGTCCCCCTTGTCTATGAACAGGAGTCCTTGGACTCTCTATGGTGCTTAATGTCAAACACTCTTGGAGACCAAGAGCTCCAGCCACTTTTCTGGCTTCTTCATCTCTCAGCAGTGACTGCAGACAGTGAAGTTGGTGACCAGTGACCATGCAGCTCTGCGTGCACCTCCACCGCTGCTCTCAGTGACTGTGAGGCTCCAATACAAGCTCACAGCTACCACCCTTGTGAGAGTCAAGAGGAGATGAGAGAGAGGGAACTTATGGAAGAATTCCTGGTGGAAGTCAGTGTGAGCCAGTGTGCAAGAGTCTCTGGACTGCCCGAAATCAAGTGCAACCTCTGTGAAAATCAAGCATTTGATTCCTCCTCCTGGGATCCAGAAAGCATTCCCTGTTTCACAAATTGAGATTTGTGCTGCAAAATTTGGACCCACAATCCCTCAAGGATACTCTGCACCATCATCCCTCCTTCATGCGTCTTCTAGGATTCTAGCTGAAAGGCAGCACAAATACTTAAACTGTCCCACTGCAAATGCTAACAACAGCAAAACAAATAAACTCAAAACACTTTCCAGTCCCCTGGCACCTCTAATTGACTTGTGGTTCAGTTTAAGCCAATGATACCAGTGGTTGGAAAGGGGATATGCTCATTTCTCCTTCCAAAGCAAAAGTTTTAGAGCAAGATTTTTGATGTTCCACACTTTTACTTCCTTGAAAAATAGCTACAATAGCTGCAGAAAGCACAGCTATCTTGTGAACATGAGAACAGAGGTTTCTCTCTCTCTTTCTCTCTCTGTCTCTCTCTCTGTCTCTCTCTCTGTCTCTCTCTCTGTCTCTCTCTCTGTCTCTCTCTGTCTCTCTCTGTCTCTCTCTCTCTCTCTCTCTCTCTCTCTCACACACACACACACACACACACACACACTGACACTGGATGAGCATGGAATAGAGCACTGGTCTCTTAATGGCAACACTGAGCCCCATCGATAGCCATGGCAGGCCTACTCTGATGTGGAGGCAGAGCTCCACATACTTACGGTGTATAGGAGAGACTGGTGTCATATCCAGCCGAGTACAGTATGCATGTCTTCACTTGGAGATGAAGTACTTCTCTGGCCTATTCTGAGATGAGCAATTCCTAAACATTACATATCTTGCTGCACTATTTCCCCATTTGCAGTGAAAGTGTTCTGCTCCTTGTCCATAAACACTAAAGCTATGAGATACGGGGAGTAGAAAGAGGTCTGAGGATCCAGTCCGTGCACCGGTCCCTGATTCCTGCTTGCAGAAGCACGGCAGCTCCTCTGCAGTGTCTCAAAGCATCTGCCAGTCTTGGAAGCATCTCTGATCTGTTAATGGCAGACATGAGAAATCAAGAGTGTTTAAAAAGGCCACTCCACCAAGCATGGGATCATGGCCAGAATTCCATAGGCGAGAAGTTCTCTGATGCGTGACTCTGCCCAGATGAACTATGCACAGTGTGGAGGGGACACAGGCTCAGGGAACATTGCCACTGCCATTGTCACCATGAGCCTTGCTGCCCTCACCTTGGGGCACCCAGGATTGTGCAGGATCCCGAGCTGGAGCCTCGGGCCAAACCTTCGTCTTTAGAAAGCGGCCTCAGACGGGGCTGTGATGAAGCTAAGGTAAAGCCAGGTGAAATTGGTGCCTGCAGCCAGCAAATGTGAGGTTTTGCAGCATAGCATGGAACTGCCACAGCCCAGCTGCTTCGTGACTGTGTAAAACATGCTAGCTGTGCTTGCCCGACACGGAAAAATGAACTTCTCGGCAGAATGCACTGAGTAACAAAAGATGAGTTTCATTAATTCAGCTGTCCTTGTCCATCTGAACCCAAGCCAGCTCTACTTCTATTTACACGAAGCTTTTTTTTCATTTTTAATTTTGGGTATAAATGTCTCTGTGGTTGAGGGTGCTCCTGGAGGGTTGCTGGGAAGCCATGCTGGTCACCTTCTCTTTTTCTGTTATGAGTTTCAGAAGCATTTCATTAAAACGAGCTTTACGCTGAGTTCACCTGGTAAAGCAGAGTTTTGACAACAGAATACTGGGTCACCTGCTCTGCAGGGAGCCTGAAATCTCCATATCCACATGATCAGTCACTGCTGCTGGAAACACAATGGCTTCATCTGCCAGGAGGCTGGACCAGGGACCCCTGAAGACGGAGCAGTGATCTCCACATAGAAGGCGCGCATGGCTATTTTCTGCAGATTCTTAACATTTTCTAGTTTGTACTGTGTCTGTTTGTGGAGGTGTTTCTCCCATGTTCTTCTGTCCTGCAGGAGCAAGGCCCACCTGGAAAGACTCTGAGGATCGGAAGGTGTTGAGCTCCGTGAGGAGACGCTGAGTGTGACCACTGTGCAATGTCAGGAGGAATCCACAGCATCAAAAGTGCAGAGCAAACGGCCCTCGGCTGTCACTGAATGATCAGGTGTCAGAGTCTGTCATTCAGTCGCCTGGACTTGTGGTTGTAGTTAAGGGTCAAGCACCTCTTCCCACTGTAGACATCTTCCATCCATCCCCTCCCGGCTGTGTAAGCAAACATTTACTCTCCAGCAGACATTCTTTGCCCTTCTCCAAAAATGACTAAGATTAGTTTCAGTGTCATTATGGTGATCTGGGTATGGGGCCAAGGTTCAGCTTAAACCTTGCAAAGGCTGATGCAGAAATATTCACAGAATATTCCCTGTCTCCATGACAAGGTACAAAGCACTTGCCCCTTCAATCCCTGGGGCCCAGGGATCCCTTGGTAAATTGGTCAGTGTGCTCCCAGCTTCACCTTCTAGAGCACTGAGTTAAAGGGAACCAGCGGACCTCATGATTTCCCAGACTCCTCTGTGGCATGACTGACACAACCCCAGACTGAGCTTCCTGAGAGTCTCATCCCCATTTGTGCATCGTGCCTGGAACTGTGCCCTTCGAAGGCTATGCCATCATATTAGAGAATGTTAAGTACTGATTTTAGAGTCAAGGGCCACACCAGACTTGCAGGTCACTAAGCATCTTTAACACTCTTCTTCCTGTCCCGAAATCACAGGGGTGAGGATATTGAGCTGACTTCTGTCATGGGTACAGCCTAGAAGTGGGAGGGACATGCATGTTTTTCCCCCTGATATCCGTGTTTGGGTTGCCGAGATGCAGGTGGCAGAGCTGCACAGCTACCATGGGGTGTGGAAACTAAGTGCACCAGTCCTTCCTGTGTTCTGCCGACAACTTCAGGAGGCTTTGCAGCTATGAGGAGCCTCTTCTTGTCTCCGGTGGTTGGGGAGGCCCTGGGGTTTCTAGGGAAGCCAAGTGTAGGGAGGTGGGGAGGACAACAGCCCCTCAAAGACCCTGTGTCCTAATCCTGGAAGCATGGATGTCACCTTCGCTGGCAGAAGGGCCTGTGCGGGTGCTGAAGCTCAGGGCTTTGGATGTAGGAAAGGATCCTGGATTAACCAGGTGAGCGCAGCAGCATCACAGGTGTCTGTAGAATGGGGGAGTTCCCACCACGTACAGAGAGCTGTACCTCAGAAAGGTAAGGAGAGGGAAATGATATCAGACAGGCTTGGCTCGAGAGGTGGAGCAGGACAGCTGGGACCCAACACATGGACAGTCTCCAGCATTGGACGCGGGCCAGGACCTGGTCTCTGCTCTCCATTCGCCAGCAGGGAGCTCAGCCCCGCTGATGCCTGGATCTGCACCCAGGGAGACTTGCTTTGGATTCAGAACCCCCCTGGCCATAAGATCAGAATACATTTGCATTGTTCTAGGAAGCTATACTTAGGGAAATTTGCTCTAGAAACAAAAGAAAATCAATACCGAGGCCCAAGCCCATCTGGGACGCATGCTGAGATGCCCGTACAGTTGGCTTCCTGGAACCTGTGCATGAAAGGTCATCAGATACCGAAAGCAGCACATGCTGATGCCCTCATGGTCCTGGTGCTGGACACTGAGGTCAGAGGTCACTGTGACTGGGTTCCCAAAGGCTCCAGGGGACCCAATCCTGACTTTCTCCAGGCTTCTGCTGTCCCTGTCAGTCCCTGGCATCCCTGGCTGTGTAGATACAGCATCTCAGGCTCCATTCTCAACAGCATTCTTGCTCTGAGCCCATGGGTGCTGGTGAGGTCATTCGCACACTTGGGAAGAGGTAAGCTAAAGAGAAACAGTGTCTTCTAACAGGAGTCCACCATATTTGAAGAGAGTCCCTCTGCTCCATGCCTCACCAGCGTTTAGTGCTGGCAATGTTTCGCATTTTTGCATTTTGGGGCACAATTTTCTCCTAGATCACTATTGCTGTGCATCATTCAGCACCTTTAGGTTTTCTTGCTGTGACTGCCTTGCAACCCAGAAACTGGGATGGACCAGTCAAGCTGAGCTCTTTGGTTTCTAAGAACTCAACAAAATGATGCAGGAAGATAGGACCAAAATCATGGAGGAAATCCTTTGCACAGATTGCGTGCCTACCTGACAACATGTATCTGTTGCATGGTCCTTAATTATGGTTTGGATGTAATGCCTGTCCTTCCCCTATGAAGTATTGTCCTGGAGGAGCCTGGACACCCTGCAGCTCTGAGGTGGGCTCAATCCTCTTCCTTGCCCATGGGGGAGGACCTGGTCAGCGGCTATGGTTGGATCAAGGCTTGCAGGTTCTGTCTCCCATGGGAGGCAATTCCATAGCCCTAAGAGGAACCACAGGAGGCAACTCTTGGTCACTGCCGTGTTGTGGTTGCATATGAGGCCACATGCAGCCAGCCTGAGAACATGTGTAGCCAGGACTGAGGGCCACTGAGATAGGAAGAAATGGGTTCTGAGTGCAATGTCCAGTCCCAAGTCAAGTGCCCTTGAAGCTTGTTTGGAGAACCTCCTGCTGGGCTAAGTCACTTTGAATTCAAGCTTCTATCCTTTGTCTCTGGAATCATTCAGAGCTACAATCTCTATTTTGCCCATCTCAATTGTGAAATCTAATTTAGGAGAGTTGCCTTTTACTGTTCTGAATTTATGTCTCTTGGTGGGAAGATAATGAGGAGGACCATGCATACCCGGAAGCGTTGGTGATAAACTAGGATCTCTCTATGTCCAGGTAATCATTTAGCAATCAAAGTAATATCTCATGTTTTATTAGCTGGGACCCACTCTCCTTCCCGGCTATGCCTGATGTCTGAGGGTGAGGGAGGAGAGGAAGAGGGGACCACATCTCTGTCTTCCACTCATGAGGCCAGGCGTCCACGTCCACATCCACTTCACTCATTTGCGCAGAATCTGTCCTGACCTCTCTGCTTCTTCCACTGTCCTTTGGAACCCAGGTCACTAAACCCCACACAGTCATCTGTGGAGAGCAGAGGCCACGAGTGTGAGTTTGAGGTGGTTGATGCCCTGACAGTATTTTTAAAAGATGAATTTTCTCACCTTGCTAAGTTAAGAGATTTCACGAGATAGTTCCATGTTCTCAGAGGCAAGTGCTGGGCCCACTCCCTGGGTCTCCCCAGCCCGGTTGTCTCCACCAGGCTCCCATTCTATCAAGCTAGAGATCTCTGTAGTTTTACTACTTTAAGGAAAAATGGAAAAAGCAGAACTAGTTGGGCCCTATATATTTATTTCAGAGGGAAGCTTTCAGCTACATTTGTCTTTTGTTAAATTGACATTTATCTCAAAATGGTTTAACAATGGAAGAAATGATATCTAAACAGAGGCAAATGGATTAGCTCATAATTTTAATCATTTTTAATTCTCTGAAAAGAATTGCTATTCACATTGCAAGGGTTTCTGTTTGCTCACTGATTTGATTTTACTAAAGGCTTCTATAAAAGGTCCTTTGAGATTTTTTACCTCATTAGAATTTTTATTTATGGAAGCAGTAAAAAGGGAGATTGATATGCACTTGAAATGTTGTTCAGGAAAGCTGACAGCTCTCAGCTCTATCTTTAGCTAGAAACAGGCTCTGAGATGCACCTTTTGCACACTTACACTGGAGCATGGAGCTCAGAACCCCGAGTCACCATGGGTTCCATTGACCTCTGCCAACCTCCCCCACCTTGATGATTCTGGGAACTTCAGATCTACCTGTGTGGATGGAGACACTTCAACCTCTGGTAATAAATGCAAATGTATTTCAAGTGTGATATCTGGGGCTTTCTCTAGGATTCGACTTTATCCGAAGTATGCTGTTCACCAAAAACATTTAAAATCGTTTCCACTTGAGAATTGTGTTCCAGTATTGATGTGATCACAAGTCTTTCCACTGAAAAACCATTTCTGTGTTATTAAATGACTGCAGTTGACCTGAACTCTTCCCCAGGGATCTGCCCCAGGTGGACACAGCTCTGAATGAGAAGGTTACCATTGGAGAGAGATGAGGAGACACCACAGAGCTGAGGGGAGGTGGCCCATTAGAACTCAAGGATCTCCTTCATTTGGTTTTGGAGCCAACAGGAAGTGCTATCAAGAATGCCGTGCTAGAGATGGTCACAGTGCGCATGCCTGTAATCCCAACACTCTAGGAAATGGAGGAAAGAAAATTGCAAATTCAAACATTGTGCAACTTAAGGAAACCTTGTCTTCAAATAAAAAATAAAAAGGGGAAACCTTAGTGCAGAGATTCTGAATTCAGTCCCAGAACCATACATACTGACTTAGTTACTTTTTACTCATCACTGAGACAAAACACCTGATGCGCAAAATTGGGAAAGGAAAGTTTTTTCTTACAGTTTTTGGAGGTTTCAGTCAATACTCAGTTGGCTCCAAGGCAGAGTGGCATGGCGGGGCTGCAGTTCATGGTGGTTGCAAAACGGTAAGGCAGAAACCAGCAAGAGTGAATGACACACCTTCTTCCTGTCATTACACTGTATGCAGGCTCCACTCCTATGTGGGTGTAGCACTAACACCATCTATCTAAGCTCTAGACAATGAACCAATCACAAATGCATAATGCAAATGCATGAGACCTGGGGCTATGGACATAAACCATGAAACAGACACAGACACATACGAGATAATATAAAGAGTACTGATTCTTGCATTTTGGCAGGAAGATATAGAAATAAAGCTGACATTCTTTTACTTAGAGAAGATGAGCGTTGGAAGCTGGTTGGGTGGATGATGTAAGTGGCCTAGTCCTTGTAGAATTCAAGTGATGAAAGAGACCACTGGAGAGACAGGAGGACTTATTAGGTGTACACCTGGCTCAGCAGCCTTGTGTCCAAAGGGCTGAGTGCTGAACAAAGGAAGGGCCCCTGTTTCATATGTGTTGCCAAGGGAATTGGTCTTTGGCTCAGAATTTCTGGCTGGGCAGAAGAAGAACAAAGACAGTTTGTCAAGCTTTGATAGTTTGATAGCATATTTTGGTGGCCCTGCTTGGGCATCACAGATTATAAAACTTTAGTTACAGGAAGTTTTATCTGTATTAGAACAAAGAACAGTAGATGATGTAGGGCAGAGGAGGTTGGGGGACACTTGACTTTTTTTTTTCTCAGTCTTGCTTCCTAATGGAGTGAGGATGAAGTAAACTGTACATGAATGGAGTAAAGAAGATTGTGCCATTAGGAGCTCTGCTCCATTTGGAGTAACTCAGGTCTCCCCCACACTGGGATTCTTTTGCTCCCAGTGTCATGACATCCAGATACAATGGTTGAGCTGGTGGAGAGGGATCTCAGGGCTGCCCACATTCACACAGGCTCTGCCCTGTGTCTTCTTTGCCATTCTTAGCACACTGCTTTTATTTCACATTGTGGCAGCCACTGTGGCCATTCCAGGCAGACACATGGGAGAAAGGGACCAGGACTGTCTCTACCCTGGGCAGTTCCTCATCCTGATTCTCCTTGTCTGTGTCATTGAGCAATGGCACAGCCTTCATGTCCATCTTCTTGGCCAGAGCTGAGACCCACGGGGTCTACAGAAGAAACAGTACCTTGAGGTTTTTAGTTCATGTATTTGTTTATATATCTTTTTCCCACTCTGAACAAGAGGAAATTTTACTATGAAAGAGCAGTGAGTAGATTATAGAGAGTAAGGATCAATTTTCACACTAGAATGGCCCTGGTAGGGAGACTGGCCCTGTCTCACCAGCACCCCTGGCTTGTGTGTTACTGACCAGGGTGGGACCCCAAGGACCACCTGCCTACTTCTTAGCTGCTATCTGTAAACTGATTTATCAATTGTGCTTATATTCATCCACTTACAAACATCCTTTTGTGAATCACCATGTCTTTCCATAAAATAAATACAATAGAGGTGAACAATTTTATAAATTTCCAGCTACATAATCGTGTTACCAAAATTCTTAGCAAGGACAAACTCTCCATTTTTAAACAAGACCCTAGAGAGTTTGAAACAAGTTTCTATCACCGAAAAAGTTAGATTCTTCCTGTCCTGGAGAGGAAATGGGGCTGCTCACTGCACATCAATCCCTCTAGGTGTTACTTACTACTGTGATCAGCACCACCTAAAATGGCTCAGTTTCCGGCCCCAGGAGAGGTCCTCTGTCCCAGGCAGTGGTGACTTTGTCAGACAGTTTCATGGGGGTTAGATCCCAAAGCCCTGAGGGCAACAGTCTGCCTGGGACTTCTGCAGGGGAAGGGCAGACACAGTGGCCTCCGGAGCTTCCCATTGTCCTCACTGACCATGATGTGCTTGGAAACCAATGTCCTGAGGACACAACTGTGCTGCCCCAGCCAGTGTAGACTGGGTTGCTTGTGCCCAGTGCCCTAAGAGGGTACAGCAGACTCCAGCAGGCCAGCCTGGCAACACCCAGCAGGATCCTTGGCAGCTCTCTGTCCTGTGACTCTCTCTCCTTAGATAATGGGTGATGATCACAGGCCGGCGAGGGACCCTGGATCTGCCTCAGTGAAGATCATGGACACATTTTCCTACAATGTATGTTCTCTTTCTTGCACCATGCAGCAAGGTTTGCCTCAGCGTTCATGGAGC
Organism: Cavia porcellus; assembly: GCF_034190915.1. Lineage (NCBI taxonomy): Eukaryota > Metazoa > Chordata > Mammalia > Rodentia > Caviidae > Cavia > Cavia porcellus. Next base: position 5,756,795 of record NW_026947499.1, on the reverse strand, counting down.
TGAGGCATCGCTGCCGGATGGAGACTGTGTCCATCATTATAGACTGAGGTAATCCAGCAGTCTTGCTCTGCATGCCCTGGCTGACGGTCAGTTATCCAAGTTTACCCTTTGGTTCCATACTCCAGCCTGGGTCCCTCCGGCCTTGAGGTAGGAGGGCTGTGAAAATTATTCAGGCGAAGAGCATCTGTCCCCTCAGGTGGGCTACAGAGAGTGTAAACAATTCACCCTCAGGTCCCAGCCCCACGCCCAGCTCTCTGAAGGTGACTCCTCTGCTCTGTCAGGTGTATTCATTCTGAGAAACTGAGAAAATACAGGTTGTTTAATCATGTTTTCAAAGTGATTTGATGATCACAAGGTAATTCTGTGGCTTTTGGAATCCGGGGTATCTTAGACCACATTTTTTTTTTTTTTCAGAGCAACAACCTCTGGAGCTGAGAGGGCTATGCATGCTTCCTGAGGCTGATACCAAAAATTACCATCCACTGAGTGGCTGCAAATGGCAGAAATGCATTCCCCAACAGTTCACCGGTCTGCAGTCATGGCTTGATAGGGACACCCTCCTCACTGTCCATCCCTGGCTTGTCTGCATCTCTCTAATCTCTGCCTCTGTCTTCATAGGGCTTTTTTCCTTTCTCTCTGAGTCTTAAATCCTCCTCTTTTTATAAGAGGTACCTGCCCAGTTTACTGGACCCCTTACATTTATTTCATAGGTGAAATCCACATTCTAGCTACAATTCCAGGATGATTCTTGCCTCAGTTTCTTCATCTGCAAAACAGAAAAGCAAGGTTTCTTCCCTCGTAGAGCTCTTACAAGCAGTCAGTGTCGTCAAACATACAGAGCACCATGGCCACATGGAACATGGACATGGGTCAGCCTGATGGCTGATATGCGCTCCCCTCCCTGGAGCAGAGCTGTGAGCTCTGGGCTGTATGGAGCCTCGCTCCATGTTGTAGTCAGGGGTTGTACACAGAGAACAATTTGGATTAGGACATGGAGTTTATAGTATTTTTATAATGGTCACCAGAAGTTAAGACAGGAAAATGCAGGAAATCTATCCACAACCTCAAAGATATAGATTATTTAATCAAGAGCCTAAACCCCACAGCAATGTCTCACATGAGTCCAGATAAAAATCCAGAGCTCAGGACAGTGCTTTCACGAGTCCAACTGGAGGTCGAGAGCCTACAAGAAGAACTCATGCCAGTCTTTTATACGGATCCATCCCAAAGGTCAGCGGTGGAAGCCAGAAAGTCTATGCCAGCAGGATGAAGGAGCTGTGCTAGTGGGATGAGGGTTCTATACTGGAGCTGAGAAGTCACACTCACAAAAAAGAGCGGGGCTGTCCTGAAAGGAACCACAGCTGTGCTCAGTGACAAGGAGGCCCCGAGCTCCTCCAAGGACAAGCACAGTTGGGTACATGCCAGAAAGTAGCATGACAAGTTCATCCTGGAGACCAAGCAGCACATGTCTTCCCCTCCAGAGCCAGGAAGCAATGCTTGATGTGAGGACCAAAGCCTCTCCAGGAGAACCAACAGCTCAGAAGAAACTCATAGGAGAACCCACAATGCCTCCTTAATGCCTCAAACCTCTACACCTCCCTTCTTCTCCACCTATTTATCCTGGCAACTTTCCTCAGGTGATGCTTCACCTGATTCTCTTAATGCCATGCTGATGTAATCCAGCTGGTGCTAAGTTGACCACCAGTTCTTAATCCAAAGCACTCCACCACAGGCATGCTCCTACCCAGGGCCACTGCCTTCTGAGGAAGCCACCACCAATCTGTAGTCAAGGCAGGGAACAATGCTTGTTTCCAAATCTCATGAGCCGGGCTGGATTGTCAGCACTCACCAGACTAGCTGTGGCTCATGGGACTTCATCATGGCTCAGGTGTATCCTCAGTCACCCCAGCATCCTGCCCCTCCTGCCACATATTCCTCCTCAAGGCTGCTTCTAGACAAACTCAGCCACACAAAACCCCAACCTATTACCCTGAAAGCCTGCAGAAAGAACTTTCTGGCCACCTTCACAGCTCTTATCACTGATCTCAGGCATCCTGCTGGGAAACGCCACCCAATGCAGCCTGCATCTTCCTGCTTCCTGCTTCCTGTGCCAGACTTCCTGCTTGGAGGTGCCCAGTCAGAGGCCATACTTTCCTACCACGTTGTTCCTATTGTCAGTAGAAAACAGGTGAAATTACACAGCACAGCCCCATCCCTGTGGCCCCTTCTCCCATCTCCATCCATCCCAGCTCCTGGTCTGTGTCTATCTCCAGCCACAGCAGTGTCCTTGTAGTTCCTTGCCTTTTGTCATCATTCTGCCAGCAGTGTATCTGTGCAAGGCCAAAGTTCCTCCATCGATGGCATTTACCCTTAAATACATCTCAGGCTTTGGACTAGTTAGCTTGGTGTTGCTGTGACAGAACCCCTGATGTGAACAACTTAGAAGGTTGGGTGTGGATTCTAGTTTCAGAGGATTCAGTCCATGGTCAGCTGGCTCCATTGCTGTGGGCTTGAGGGAGGCAGAACATCATGGCAGAAGGGTTTGGTGAGGAGAGGCCTGGCCTCCTGGCAGCCGGGAAGTAGAAGGGGAGGAACCGGGGACCAGAAACAAAGCAAACCAAACCAACTCAAACAAAACAAAACAAACACCTGTCCAGGTCAAGCTACCAGTGATCTGCTTCTTCTAACTGTGCTCCCCCTTCTGATGCCCTTTCCACCACGACTTCATCAGTAGGTTAACCATTGGTACACCGTGATCCAGTCCCTCCAGGTCTAAACACACGAGGCTCTGGCAACACATTTTTTGAGGACAGGGTTGGGGGCATTTTTGATCCAGACCACCATGTACTTTAATCAAACTGCATCTTGTCTTAGATTGAGTGCAGAAGGAAAGGTGAGAATCCTGCTGCCTTCTATTAAAGAAAACATCAGCTACAGTCACAGAAATACAGAACAAAGCCCCTTTCCTCACCGAGGGATCATGCTTTGGGAGCTTGTACTTTGATAGAAACAGGTTAGTGCACGGACTTAGCTGGGTTTGTTATTGTTATATCAGATGAAATGTAGAGCATTTAGCTGAAAGTGACAGATGGTTCTGTTACCAGATGGAGGGTCCCCCAGGAGTTGTTTCTGGAGTCTTCGTAACCCAAACAAATAGTGGAACAGGCCCTCAGGAAGAGTAGCATGAGTGAGGTTATAATAGGAGAAGAGGACCTCGTGAGGGTGCGCTCTGCAGGGCGGCAGCAGGTCGGGGAGAAGCACTCACAGCCCCAACAAGCTCAGGCACTCGGCCTTCTGAGGTCTTGGTAACTTGAGAGAACTCACAGCTGGGGACTCACAGGGATCAGACCCAGTGAGGTGCCTGCCCCAGTCCACCTGATTGGAGGGGTAGTTTCTGACCACACAAGGAGTTTAGAGGACATATCATGGCTGCCAAAGTCCAGGTGGCAGAAGGAGGCTCAATGTGGGTCCTATTCATGTACTTCAGGTTTTGTGTGGTGTGCCCTGTACCTGGCTCTGCCTTCCTGTCTGAGCAGTGACTGTGGAGACCCGTTCCTTGGCCCACGTCACCCTTCTATCACCATCTGCCCTTGGTGGCACAGTGGAGAAGGCATTGCCAGTGTCCAGCCGATGCCAGTCCTGGGCTCCACCACTTCCCAAGCTGTGAAGTGGCAGGGCCCTTCATCAGTAGCCCTGCACAGGCTCTCACCACAGAGACAGAACCCGGCTGACAGGAACTGGGCTCGACTTTGCCTGATTTTTCCACAATTAAGATGAGATGTCTCAAGACGGTGCAGTCAGCTTGCAACATGACATAAACCCAAAGGATCTCAAAGACCTCTGCTTCATTCATCTGAACTCCTGGATGAATTGCAGTAACTCCTCAAAAGGCAAAATTTGGGAAAAAGAAGTCCTTAATTTTATTTTGCTGTGATTCATTTTGCTGTAACATGCAGAGAGACTCAGTTCTGCTTCATAGAAATGATCATGGGAGCTTCGTATGTGCCAAAGAATGCTACCTTGGTGTGCTCGTACCTTGCTCTTAGAGAAGATTAAAAGGTCCTTGGGGAAGGCAAGAGGGTTCTGCTATTGCACACTTGAAGTGATCACCTGGGGAACACGAACTGTTAATTTCAATATTTTAGTAAAAATCAAAACTCCACAAGCACTCGCTGTGCTGGATGTGAGTGTCAAAGAATCCTGAATAAATCCCTGCCTTCGTGTTGTTCCCTGTCTTCCTTAGGAGCGGACTGGTTTCTAAGGCAATGAGTTTTCTCTAGTGTGGACATATCAGAAGATGGCGATATGTTGCCTTTAGGAAGAGCTTGCATCTGCTGCACGCTTGCACCTGCAGTGACCCGAGCTCTAGCTCAGTGAGCTTCTGCGGTGAGGGTCCTCAGTGACAAGAAGGGCTGCTGAGGCAGCAGAGGCAGAGCCCTGGGTTCCCTCAACTCTCCTCTGTGCTATCCCCCTCAGCAGGGCACCCTGTGACATTAGCAGGAAGAGCTGGGCATGGAGATCACACACCTACAGTGCCAGCACTCTGGGAAGCTGAGACAGGAGGGCTGCAAGTTCAAATCCAGTCTGGCCACCTTAGCACCTTAGTGAGATCCTGTCTCAAACTAGAAACAAAAAATGGCTGGCGATGTAGCTCAGCACAAAGGCCTTGGGTTGGACCCCAGAATCACACACACATACACACGCACGCACACACACACACACACACACACACATACAGAGAGAGAGACAGACAGACAGATAGACAGACAGAGAGACAGAGACAGAAAGAGAAAGAGAAAGAGAGAGAGAGACAGAGACAGAGAGAGACAGAGAGAGACCGAGAAATGAGTAGCAAGACAGCCAGAAATGCCGTGTACCGTGACAGGTGTGGAAGGCTCCTCATAAGGAAGGCTGTAGCTCTCTTTCCGCTGCTCTTCTCTAGGAGAAATCCTTCCTCCCTGGGATTTCCCAGTGGAATTTCCCATAGATCCTCTTAATCAGAGTAGAATAAGAGGCACCCTCCTTCCAGACCCAGTCCCTGCAAATGAGCACAGAGTTCCAGCCCCAGCCAGGCCCAACCTGCCAGAGATTGAGGGCGGGGCCTGAGCAGGACTCACCAGGAGGGTGCAGCAGGTCCTGAGCCTGAGACACTCATCTCAGCAGAAAGGGAGGACAAACTACTCTAGACCCCATCACAGCTGTGGATTTGTGAAAACTCCAGAACCTCTGAGCAGAAGTTGTACTGGGTCACTTCAGATGGTACGGGGCAGCCTCTTACTCGAGATCTGAGACATTTTCAGGGTTTCCACTGATTCTCAAAACGTGTGTGTTTGCGCCAGTGGTGTTTGTCTATTTGTTTGTCTAGTGGTGTTTTGTATTTTGGAACTGGGAATCCAACTCAGGACCTTGCACCTGCCAGGTAGCACTGTGCCATGGAGCTGTGGCATGTGTCTGTGATGTAACAAGAAAAAAATTCTCACTGTGTGAGTTTCCCAGAAGGTGAAACTCATGAAACTGAACTCAGGTTTATGTGGGAGAAGTTCAGCCCTGTTCTGCAAGTCTGTGGACTTTTTCCCATAGCATTTTGTTCTGTCAGGTTTTATTGCTGCTGCCTCCCATGCTGGACACATTTTCAATATGAAGACTCCCACCAACTTGCCATGGATTTCAGGAGCTGAAAACAGCCAGACCCTGGGAAATGCCTCCTAATCTGCTCCTCAGATGTTCTCCCTCCGGCTCAGGGACACAGAGGGGGCAGCTCGGCTCTCCTGCAGCAGAGCTGAGGAGGTCCTACAGGCTTCCTTAGGGGTGGAGCCACTGAAGACCCTTTCTGTGGGGAAAGCTTGGAAAGTTTGTGACTCTCAAAGCTGGCAAAAAGTGACAGCACAGAACCGGAAGGAGAGCTGGGGCAGACACGGGCTCTTAATCACTCTTGCTGGCAAAATGAACAGGTTCTGGGTGTTGGTCCCCAAAGGGGCCCTCGTCCTCACCAGGAGGCAGCACTGTGTAGAATTCCCGTGAGTGGATGTCTGCCATGTGAGTGAGGATGTCCTGGCCTCTCCTCTGTACACCACAGTGGTGTGAAGTACTTTGGGCCCTGGTGCCCTGAAGCTGCCTATACCTGGTTAGATCCTGTTACAGTGGGTGGGCTTTGCTATCAAGGTCCTGACTGGACTACGGACCGTCTGGTTCTGTCTTCTTGTCTAAAGCCATGACAGCCATCCCGGCACCTGGATCCAAAGTCTTTCCCTTCTCTGGGTTCAGGATGCAGTCAGTGCTCAGTGGGGAAGAGGCATTTGTCAGTGGTTTCATCTGCACCTTAATTACCAACTTTTGTCATGGTCTGCTCCCATTTCTGGAAATTTGTAATACCTAGATTTCACTCTATTTTAGGATAGATCATTTCTAGAATGCTAAGAATATTCTAAGATATATATATATATATATATATATATATATATATACATATATATATATATGTATGTATATGTATTCTAATCTAATTCTAATCTAAGATATATATATGTATGTATATGCATTCTAATATATATATATATATATATATATATATATATATATATATATGTGTGTGTGTGTGTGTGTGTGTGTGTGTATGTATGTATATATTCTAAGATACATACAATTTATTTACTTATTTATTTTTTGTCTTTTTCCTTTTTATCGGTACCAGGGATCGAACTCACGACTGCCTGCTTGCAAGGCAGGTGCTTATGCCGCTGAACTAAATCCCCAGTCTGTTTTTTTTGGTTTTGAGAATCCAACACAGGACCTTGTGATGCAAAGCAGGCGCTGTGCTGAGACAAATTTTTGAGAACATTTCCAAAAGTAGTTTGAAGACACAGAGAAGAGAAACAGTCTTGCCCCTATCGTTTCAGAACACAGTTAAGGCTACGCCTCAGGGGCTGGGTCTCTCTGTCCATCTCTGCCTGCCCATAGGGTGCTCATGATTTCACAGACTCATTGCCACAAAGAAACACAGTCAGGCAGAAACTGTGTTCTCTATTTTTATGAAAATATTTATTTAAATTTAATTTAAATGCAAATGGATTCTTTTCCCTTTGGCTCCTGGGCATCCCTGAACGCTGCACATGTGCTACCAGGACCTGGGATTTCTGGCTGGAAAATGAGTCATTCCAGTTAAACGTGGTCTTTCCAACCTCCCTCCTGTGGGAAGCCCGACCCAGGGATCTCTTTCTCAGCACTGACAGGGTTGTGGTATCCAGGATCTCTGTCCCGCCAAATTTGAGCCAGGATTTTTATGGTTGCACATGGTAGAGTCCATGGATGGTGCTTCCAAGAGAGGAACAGAAAATTTCCTCCCCTACCTATCTCAGGGCCGCCTTCCCCTAGTTATTTCAGAGCTGCCTTTCCATCTTTCAGTGGATACCACAGTCCTAACAGCAGCAGGTTCCGGACACAGCATTTCTGCGTGACATTGTGGAGACCCCGCGGCATCACTCCTGTGATTGTGGACCAACACCAGCTTCCACCATGTGCAGGATCTTTCAGGCACTCTCAGGAGCCCCCAGCCCTGGCTGCCGTTTCCCACAATCTGGCTGTTTATAAAAGTTCCCCCATGTCACCTAACTTCCCAGGAGTATTAGCAAGCAGCACATAATGCTAAAAACAAGTGATTGTAATAAATACAATAATCATAAACTTATAACCTGACAGTTTAACAAATGTAGAATAATCCCTGTCCATAGAAAGTTCTCTGACTGAGGACTACTTCCTAAAATCAATGATAAAGCAGTTTACAATGGGTTAAGCGTATTTTAGGATGAGGGAGAATATGGACAAATAGTAACCCAAATTTACTTTGTCTTAATTTTATGAATGGAGAAAACCAAAAATATTGTCTTGAAATTCACCTATATCATATTTTAATGTCAACCATTTGCTCTATTGTATTAAATCATTTCATTACACTGTGTATTACATGTTCCTCTCTTATAGATAAGGAAAAGCATTATGTAGAGGAAGCTTAAATTGTGTGAAATTGTAAGCACCTGAACTGGAATTGAATTTAGGACAAATTTCGTTTCTGGGTCCAGTACCATAGCATCCAAGTTTTACTAACTCCTTTGATGAAAAGAGTGTGCATCTCATGGTGACTACATCAAAATAAGTTCAGTTGACATGGCAGGGCTTCAGGTGGTGCCCTGTGCTCAACATCAGGTGAATGTTTGCTCCTGTGTGTCTTCACAGTCACCCTAGACTCACATCAGTTTTATTAACCACACAGTGGGATAGCTCTTAAACAATGATTTATTCTGCTGTACATTGTAATGCTATTTCACAAATTTCTGCCTTTGTTATTTTTTCCTTCTGTATCTCCTAATTTCAAAAAGAAGTTGCTTTGCTTAACCTGTTGCTTCTTGAAAATATCAGCATGAGATAGATATTTACTTTGTTGATTATGCAGCCACCATGAACTGCTGCTCCTCAGCCCTGCCACCTGCCTTGGAGTCAGCTGAGTGTGGATTGCACCCTCCAAAAACTCTAAGCTAAATAAACCTTTCCTTGCTTCACTTTAGCAGTCAGGTAATCGTATCAACAATGAGAAAAAAGAAACCATGACATCCTAAAACAAAAGACACACATCTGCCTTAGCTCTGAGCTGGGTAAGTGTTGTAATCTGCAGACCCTGGGATCAAAGTTGAAGGAACTTTAACTCCTGGCACCAAAGAATAATTTTAAAACATAGTACAGAACATATAGAAGGCATGTTTGCCTTTTCTTTGGAGATGCAGTAGATCAGGTCACCAAAGGAGCATGCACCAGCCTTAAATTATTTTCCTACAAAGCTCATTAATTATCATAACAAATCCCAGCTTTATTTATTTTACTCTAATAGAAGCTTGGAAGAAGAAAAGATCCAGTGATAAGTACATTTGTTCACTTTTTCTAATCAAAACTTACTGAAAGAGCTAACCCAACAGAGAATTCACAGTAGGACATGAGAGAATTGTAATCCAAATATTAAATCCTGTTAAAAATATAATATGTGATGCTTACAATGGGAATTATGGTCATAAACTTCAGTATAAGAATAGATAAAAGTCTTAGGCATTAAAGAGACAATCTGTGTTTTTAAATTGCTAGTGATACAGCTCACCTAACACAACCCCACCTTCTTAAAGTGCACACCATGATGGGTTTTAGCCCATTCACAGAATTGCACACCCATTACTGTGATCAATTCTAATACAGTTTCTTTATCCTAAAATTAACCCCACACTCCTTTGTGGTCATTTCCAGTCTTCCCATGAGGTCACCTTCCAGCCTGAGTGACCGCTGATCTGCTCTCTTCCTCCAGCTTAGCCCCTCTTGACCTTTCCTGTCAATGACATCACAGACTATGAGGTGTCTTTTATCCACCTTCTCTCTGCATAAGGTGCACCCGGTTCCTTCTACTAGTGTGTATCATATGTTCATTCTTTTTTATCTTTAACGTTTCCTTGTATGGTTGTACTATATTTTACTCCTCTTTCAGCTAGTGAACATTTAGGCCATCTCCACTTTTTGGGCTATCATGGGTAATTCTGCTATAAATATTCATGCCTCTGATCTTGTGTGGATGTATGTTTTCTTTGCTGTTGGAGTCTTAGGTCTTAGTCAACTCTTTACTTTCTTAATGAACTTTTTGAAATTTTGAAGGTGACCTCAGCTCCAGGAGGGGTGGAACTGGTTTGGGCTGTTTGGATCCTCATTGTTTGGACATGAGATTGATCCAGCCTAAGTCCTCCCAGAACGTGGGCTGAGAAACACAGATTCCGCATCTCACGCTCTTAGGTCCTGAGCTACGCTGTCAGCACTCTTCCATGTCCTCTCTGAGACTATTCAGCTTGGAACACAGAGTGGCCTGGATCCCATAAGTGCATCATTCTCAATTTCCTTAGTTGTAAAATGGGAATGAATACCTACTGATGGCCGCAGGACTGTGACAGGACTGAAGAGCCAATGTCCAAAGCACCTGAACACACTGGGAGGCTCAGAAAGTGCAGGAAGGCAGATGCTGCTGCTACCTCTGCTTGGGTTGTTTTTGTTAGGGTTACTGCTCTTCCTTTCCACGATCCAAAACCAGGCTGAGAAGGACTGAGTCACTCCTGACTCCTGCTGGTCCCTTTGGTGTCCCTGGCAGTGGGGCTGTGGCTGTACTGGTAATGTTTGCTCAGTTCCCCGGGGCCAAGTGCATGCATAATAGGGCCGCTCCTAACACTGCTGTCTGGGTGGCTGGATGTTCTCCAGTTTACCCTCCAGGACAACTCTTTACTCTGAAATCTGTGCCCTGACCTCTCCATAGCGAATCCCTCTGGTTCTCTGGCTTCTTGTTATATTTTCTAGGCCTTGGGAGTTTGGAGTCACTGTGAAAGAAAAGGTCACGGATTTTTAACTTTCCTCTCTTCCTTCTCCTGAGGCTTAGCACTGTCTGGGTTGCTTTCATGGAAGCCGTGGCTTCTGTGGCTTAGGACAGACCCTTGTCACTGTCTAGGCTGCTGCTGTTTCTGGTCACTGCTGCATCCCTCATCCTTCTGATTGAAATGAGGTGTGTGGTTGTTGCAGTGGCTTCGCACTGAGGCTGGTCCTGGGAATGGTGCTATCTACTATGTAATCCTATCCAGTGGGCTGGATTATCAACTGGGTTGACTTGGAAGCTACCTAGGGGATTAAAAAAGCACTCTTCTGATAGGGTCTGGGTGGGCCATGGAAGCATGATCTTGGAGACTGTGTCTGATTTCTAGCCCCTTCTGCTCTGGTCCCCTGCTCTGCTTCCTGGGCACTTCCGTGAAGTGAGCAGATTTGTTTCCACCATGCTGTCCCTGCCTTGGAGGCAGCTGGCCATGGACTGAACCCTCTGCATCTATGAGCCAAGTAAGCATCTTCTCTTTTAAACTGTGGGTGCTGGGTGTTTGCTCAGCAACAAGAAAGCTGATCAACCAAACGATCTACTTAAATGCTTCATTTATTGAATGTAGTCCTGCTCAGGCTTCTCAGTGTTCTTCCTAGGAGGACCCTAACATACATGAGACTGCTGATAGTAATTGTAGCTAACACTTACCTTGTCCTGCTCTGGGTGCATTCACATATCAAGACCTCCCTAGCCATGTGAAATAGAAACCCTCACCATCATTCCCACTGTGCAGGTGAAGAAACAGATGTACAGGGAGCTCTGCTGAGTTCCCTAAGGTCACAGCTAGAAAATGGTCACCTTAGGACATGAAAACTACTGGCTCACTTGTGGCACGTGACCTTGTCTTTTCATGGCTCAGCTCCTCACCTGCAGGGATTGAAATGAGGGCAGCTCTGGCTGGCCACCTTGTCAAGCAACATCGCCAGTCAGATTTATTGCAGTGTCTGGTCTTTATTGGTTATCATGAGTCCTGAGAGTACAGGTTCCCTGTCACTTGCACATACTCACAGCCCGCAGAGCTGATTACTGCTCTGGAAACATTGTGTGCACCTGTTCACGTGTGATCACTGCAGACCTGGTATTCTCTGTCCAGATGCTGTGGAGCCAGGAGCAAAGGGTGATTTACACACAACCAGCATGGTAGGAAACCTCAGTTTCACACTAATAAGGACGTTAATGACTTCACAGTTTTATTTATACCTCAGCCTTCCCATAATTTACAATAAAGGCAGGGGAGAAAGAATTTGACATGCATAACACATTCTCTCTGTTTCAAAGCTGTCTGCTGTTACCTGAAATTCTGTGGGCTGTGGAAGGGGTAAACAGAAGCTGGAACTAGCCCTGTCCCTGATAAGAGTGCTGCTCCGTAACAGCGAGAGACACCTTGTGCAGTAAAGCAAAGGATCCGCCTGCTCTTTTAGGTTGTACTGCACACACTTTCAGGATGAATAATGACTTGTACAGATGATGAGCAATTAATTTATGAAAGGGTCAGTCCATAACATGTGTCTCACCTCCTCCTACCCCATGCCAGTCCTTTTCTGTAGCTCTGTCTTCATCCCAGTAGGCAGCAAGGAAACGAAGGCTGGGACTTATTTGACACAGTGGAAGCTGTTCCACCAGCAGCAGAACAGAGGTTTGTTGAACAGACTCCAACACCCAAGTTCATGCCTCAGGCTACTCAACCTTGGAGGTTGCTACTCCATGCTGAGGGTCCTCGGTCTCTTTGGCTTGTGTGGCTACCTCTGCACTTGGAGTCTGGAGGGTGAATTACGCTGTGGAGCTCACCAGATTCCTCACAGAGATTTGGCCAGAGCTCCATCCCTGGATCTCACCACTCATTGAACTGACCAGGAGCCAAGTGACCAGCAGGGTCAGGAGCTTCCCATGAAGCCTGGACCTGTGCTCTCCAAAATAGCTTCCAATCAACCAGGCTAGGCCCCTTGCATAAAATTACAGGGCCCAGGCAGCTTTTGAAGCCCCTTTGCTCAGTGCCAAGTCTGCTATGGTTGACCACAAAACGGGATAAGCCCCTCAGAGCTCTCACAGGACACAACAGATCTACCATGATCAAAGACCTGGCCTGGAGGTACCGTGGCAGCACTCAGCATGGGAGATGGTTCTCTTCTCCAGGCATCTCCTCTGTGGAGTCCTGGAGGTCTGAGGAGAGTGGAGTTTAATGCCAAACTGTCCTGATCAGTGGGCTCTTAGGGTAACAGTCAGATATGCATATATTGTGAAGTCAGATACCAGCTCCAGTGTGCTCTGCTTTCTTGACGGAGGCCACAATGACGGTAATGTAACGGGAGGGCTGCTGGTTATTTGCTGAGCACTGGCTGCCACCCAATCAGAATTTGAAAGGTCTAAGTGGCTTATTATTTAGTCCTGTGACCACCACAAATCCAGTTAAGCATTAGAGACATAGATGCTCTAGTGTTTGCCCCTAAAACCTGTGTGAGCAGCTTGGTCACCAGCCTGGTGGCTGTCGGGAGTCCCCAGAACCTAGTGGGAAGAGTCTAGATCATCGGGCCTGACTTTGAGGTAGATACTGGAGCCCCCATTCTCTCTTTCTCCCCCATCTCTCTCTCCCTTTTCCTGCTCCCATGAAGGGAACAGCCCTCCTTTCTCACACACACCACTGCTGTGATGCGCTGTGCTACCATAAGACCCAAAGCAACTTCTCAAAATCACCACTCAAGGCATCACAAGTTTTAAATTTTGTCACAAGATTTTTCCACCTCTCTCTTTTTTTCTGTATAAGAAGACTATTAATGTGCAGATAAGTTTTAACTCTGTATTTCTGTCTTTGCCTCTGTATCCATTGTGGTATTTTTTAAAAACTAAAAATAAAGCCGTGGTAGAACGTATCATTCCATGGAGACAGAGCATAGAGCAACAAACAGATGCACAGGTGAGGCCTGCTACACCAGGTCCCATGCGGCACAGCCACCTGGGTTTAGCACTGTTTTAAGGCCCAGGACAGAAATGAAATTTAAAGCATTTAAGACAAGCCCCTGGCACAAGATAGTGTTCGCTGTTAGCAGTTTCATGTATCATTTATTTTTAACTTTCTCTCACTCTCCACCATTGATATTACTTTTTGTTATTATATTTAATGATAAATGATATTTCACTATTTTCTGATACATCATTATTTTCATAAAATCCATCAATATAAAACATTAAGTTGCTTCCAGTTATTTATATTATACAGAGCAAATTGCTTAAACTCATAATAAAATCAGTGAACATACACCCTTACTGGTTTTTGAAAATGTATTGTTGGATCAAGACAAAAACACACAAAAGAAAAAAATCAAATGAGAACAAACAACAAAAACCCAAAGCAATAATAACACAGGCTTTCAAAACAAGGTGATAGAATTTAGCAGTGGTTTCTCTATTGCATATTGTTGTCTTCAGAAGAGCTGTTTAGGTTGCCAGACACAGACATGCAAAACTGACCTCTTTTCCAAGGACCCCAAAGGAAAAGCAGAAAGTTTGTGTGTGAGGGTCTGGTCCCTGTATCCTTTTGAAAGTCTCTTTTATGTTTTAACCCTCCTCCCTTTGGTGGCTGAAGATCCTATGTCCTGAACTGCCTCACTGGAAACTACACTAAGCATAGGGACTGTGAGGCGAACATACGCCAGACCTGTTTTTCACTGCCCAGTGAGCAGCCCAGCAGCTCCTGTGTTAATGGGGACCTTGATGCTTGCTGCCCTCCTGATGCCTGCGGTATCAGCTCAGCTGCATCCTCAGAGTCTGGAGCCAGGTGCGCCCCATGGAGCCCACGCGCCTGTCTATATAACGGAGCTGGTGCCCTGTGGTCAGCCCGTGTGCACCCCGCTGTGCATCCATTCCTAAGCCCTCAGCTCCATCTTTTAGGCTTCTTTTCCCACTATTGCATTGGTGTTGGCCAGTCCTGGCTTCCCTAACCCCTAAGATGTTCCCTGACTCCCTAAGAAGTGAGAGTTGATCTATAAACACTCTGAGAATCTTTATAATGAGTTGGAAAATTTTTCACAAAAATAAATCAAGGTTTTTGTTGAAATTGAAAGGAATTTCTTTGCAAGCAAACACCTTTTATTTGGTCAGCTGAGTTTGCTTAGCTGAAATATTTTAAAGCCTGGACTCCATCTCTTTCCTGGTTAGAGGACTCGGTGGACTTTCTCTTTCTTCCTGTGTCAGTTTTACTGTGTGCTCCTGAGGGTGTTATCCTGACATCAGCTTCATTTGCACTCCAAACCTGTTAGCTTCAAGTTTTCACATCATTTTATCTCTTTTAAACTGTAGATTTAAAATTATCTTTCAATGTCTTTTACTAGTGTGATTGTCCTCTTCTTTTATTTCTAGCATTGCTTGTCTGCACCTTTTGTAACACTGAACTGCTGTGCAAAACTTTAGTAGTCTTTGGTGAACCAACTTCTCACAGTGCTTGGTGCATTGTAGATCACTTTACATTTAGTTACCTTTTGCTCCTTCTTAATAATCTTATTCTTCTTATTCTCTTTGGTTTAATTTGCTTGCTATTTCTTAGAGATAGATATATTGTTCACAGGTTTAACAACCTTTTCATTATAAATACTTGTATTTAAAGGTAGGAAACTACTGTAAATACAGATCTTTCCACTTATCAATGTTTGTCTTTAATTCTATGTTACAGAATTTAGCTGCAAACACTTTATAAATAATTATATTTTCTCAAGAATATTAAACTTTCATAAAGACTTTGTTTAACTCAGCATTTTAGCTAAAGAATTACTTTGCTAGATATTTTTATAGACAAGACAATCTTTTTGGTACTGTTCACATGGTATAATTTTTACAGTCTTTCTATTTCTGTGTTTTAAGTGAGTCTCTTATAAATGTCATTCATTTTATTCCAGGACCATTCACTCCTGTATTTTAATTAGAAGATTTAATTTCTTTACATGTACTGCAAATCCCAGTGTCCTCGGCTGCCAACTCACTTTGATTTTGTTTCCTTCACTTGTCTTAACTGCTTCATTTTTTCTCTCATCTTTTTCCAAATTACAAAAGATTAAATTTCATTTTCTTTATAAATAAGAACATCACAAGTAATTTTGCTATTCTGTTAAGGGATTGCCTTAGAGGTTGCCATGGGGACATTCAGTTTTAATGTTAATCGTTACCTTTCTTTTTTCCAAGAAGGAACAAAACCTTAGGGCTCTGAAAGTCCCTTCACCACCTTGTGGGCTGCTTGCTTGGCCTCTGGTCCTGCCTGTGAATTGTGGGTGCAGACTGACCAGGAAGACTGACCAGGAGAAGCTGAGGTGCTTATGCTAGTGCTTTAAGTGGTCTTTATTTAGTTTTCTACTCATAGCATCTGCCTTTTTGGTGTTTATTTGTGTATTTTGCCCCAATGGACTGGGATTATTCGATCTTCTGGTGGAGCATCTTCTGACAGCACTTCCTGTGGGTCTTCTGGTACCACAGTCCATTTCTGTTGGCCAGTGAGAGTCCTTATGTGCTTATCAGGCCTAAGGCACACCTGCGCTGAGGGACTCCGTCCCTTGGGCTGGGAGGTCCCTGCCCACGCCTCTGCTCAGGAAGGGCCCTCTGGTCAGGAAGCCGGGCTGCTGTCCTGAAGGAGTGTGGGCAGCCTGAGCTCCTCCGGCTGCTGCTGTCTCCTGCTCCCTACCTCTACCACGGGGAACCAGTGTCTCTCCTAGTGATCTTTGAAGACTGGAAATAAGTGACTACTTTTTTAAGTGTCTCCTTTACAGGTATTTAACAAAAATAGCAATGCTAGAACAAGTTTTTATAAAGAGTTTTCCATGCATTTCTCTTGTGGACTCTACACAGCAATAAGGGAAACACATTTGATATTGTAAATGTTGGCAAAGTTGACAGTCAGCTTAGAAACAGAAATGTTAGAAACAATAAGCATCAATACTGATAGTTTCATTAAATCTTAGAGGAAAAGGTTTCAAGCAAAACAAATAGAATATTAAATTATTATTTAAAAAGAAATCTACAAACCTACACTTAAATCACTGACTCTGTACGTGTGTGTGTATGAGTATGTCGGACTATGTGTTTGTGTGAGTCTGTGTGCGTGAAGGTGTGTGTGTGTGTATGTGTAAGCTTGTGAATGTATGTGTTTATGTGTGTATGACTACATGTGAATGTGTGTGCATGAGTGTGTGTGTGAGTGTGGGTGTGCACATGCATGTGTGTGTGTGTACTGAGAAACAAAACCAAGGTTTCCCATGTGCCGGGCAAGCAGGAATTACAGCCTCACACAAAGTTTGGAACTTTAAAAGGGGTGCCACATCCTAAATTCACTCCAGCTGAGTCGCTGACTCTCTTGGGCCTTTCCTGTGATTGCACCCCATCCTTTGATCCCCCTAAACGGCCCAGGAGCAAAGCACCATGCACATCCTTCGATGTAGACAGCGTTTGTTCAGCAAAACCTTCAAGTGCAAGTAACTCATGGTGCAAGCAACGTGCAAGACCAGTAAACATTGCTAATGCATTTTATCTTGATAAATGAGGGGTGTCTTGCAACATAAATGTGTGACAAGTATGTGCTGAGCATCATTTATCACAGCTGAGCAAGTGGCTCTCTCCCTCCTCCTGCCCTCTCTCTCTCCCTCCCTCCTCCTTCTCTCTTTCTCCCTCTTCCCTCCTAGTCTCTCCCTCTCTCCTGCCTCTGCCCTTTCTCTCCCTTCCCTTCTTCCCTTCTTCTGCCCCCTGCCTGTCCTCTCTCCTTCCCTCTCTCTCTCTCTGGTTGGGATTCTAGGTGATCATCCCCCAACACCAAGAGGTTACGGGAACTTCATCTGCAGAGGAGACAGAGGAGAAGGAGCAGGAGGGATCCCTCACTCCCAGTGAGATGAGGGAGGTGTGTCAATGTGGGAAAGCATGCACAGCTGTGTGGCTGGTAACCACCACCGGAACAAGCTGCAGCAGTGCAAATGATGAATCTGCTTAGTGACCACACAAGATTGCGTTCACTTCTGTGCAACTTACTCAGAAGGATTCGGAAGCAGGTGTGGCCTGGTTAGGTCCTTGATAAGTTGCAGGAGAAGAAACCGATTCCATCCATCAGGCTGAGAGACAGCAGTGACTCCACCAGGGTCAGTGACCTTCCACTCCTGTGTCCTTCATACTAGCCTCGGAGGTTTTCACAGAAAGTGCACGCTAACTTCCTTTTCTTTATATTTTGTATTTTCTTTATTATTCTCCATTGTATTACAGTATTGCAATCTTTTTCATGTGAATATTTTTGGGTTACAGAATGAATCATCTGCATTTGCACTGTTTCTAACGGGGAAATTCACTTTGATGGACCAGTGCTTTGGATTACAAACACCTTTTTGGAACAAAAATACTCACACACTGAGGTTTCACTGTATTAGAAATGCTGATTTATTATGAACCCAGTTCAAATAGAGTTAAGTTAACAACACATATAGAGAATGAGAATGTGCTAAATGTTGTCGCTGGAAAATACGGGAGGATGTTAACTTACAGATGTCATCACCCAGGTCATCAGGTGACTTCAGCGGATCTTACCCCTCCCCACCACTGGGAAAGCCAAAAAAGAGGCCTTTGGGGAAGACTGAGGTCTTTGCCCTGCAAGGGTCAGAGCCAGCCATCCTGTCAGCACGATGTCAGCCTTCATAACTCCCTGGAGCAATGGGCCTTGTCAAAAGCAAAATCCAATCACAGTGGCTCCAAAAACCTAAGGTGACTGCTTCGATGTCAGATTGGCAGCAGGAAGGAACAGCAGCGGGTCTATTACCAGAAGACCAAGCTCTCCGCATCTTTCTGAATTTCGGAGGTGCATTTCCACCCTGCCTGTGCCCAGCACATTTTGAAAGGTCTGTCAGTGAGGTTGTGATCTCTGGAAAGTAGTTTGTAGCCTGCGTGCTCATTATGGTGCCCTCTCTGCACCAGGGGAAGCAGGACAGAAAGCAAATTGGGCCCTGTCACTGTGGGTCTGAGCATCATCACCAGGTAGGTGATGAGCCTGAGTGCCCTGCTGAGGAGTGGGGAGCTTCCCCCCTGCAGAAACGACTCCAGAGGTGATGGATGAGGCAGCTCCACTGGGGAAATTGCTTGTTCCCATTGCTACTACCGTCAGATTGACTGTCTGTCTTTCCCCCCTCTCTCTGGCCTTGAGACCTCTGCACATCCACTGGGTTTGCATGCCTGTATCACCTGGTCTCCATGGCAACCTCACTGGAAAATCACAGCAGGGACCAAGATTCCAGAGCCTGTCTATTGGTGATTGTTTTCTCTAAATGAAGGCTTCATTTGCCTGAATTGATTGGCATTAGAACCCGGACAGCCCTCTGCAGTTGATGCCCTCTTGCACATTACAGGATGGTTAACTGAATTGCTGGCCTCTGCGGGCTGCATGCCACAGTGTCTGAGTTATCTACAATGATCTTCACAAGCCAGATTCCTCAGGCAGAAATCACCTCTGCTTCAGAAACATGGAGCTTGGTCATGGGGAATGTAGGATCCAGTGGGCTGAGGTTTCCCACAGTGTGGAAGTGTAGCTTTGTCTCACTTTCAAACCGGTCTCCTCTCAGATTGTGTCTGGTGGCCACAGGGAAACCAGCAAATGTTTGCCAAGCAGGAGCTCTGCAAATATTCCACAAGAATGCGATGTTTCTACCTTGAGTGTGACGCGGAGGGAGGCAGCATTTGTGCAATCTCAAAGCACTGTCATGTTTTCCTCCTTTATGAAGGATGTGCCTCTCATGAGGAGTTTTAAAACATTGAAGCATACAAAGTGGAACACGAAGGACCTTCTGTCTCCTCCAGGAGCTCTTCTCCCATTCCCAGGCCTCTGAGCGCTGAAATCCTTAGAAGCACAAGTAGAAGGCAGGACGGTTCACCTGGCCTGGGGCCTCCCTTGAATGGCCCAAGGGACACCCTGTGCCCCTGCTGTAGCTCCTCCCTGGACTGCTTTTCCTGCAGTGCTCCTGTGGGACTCTGTCTCATTTTGCTCCAAACTAGTGACATGGTTCTCACGGGGGATGTCTTTCTCCAGGCCGTGTACATAAGCTGCTGAGCTCTGTGCGTCTCTGTCTTTCTCACGTATGTTTTCCCATCAAGTACCCCAAGGAACCTGAAGCTCCAGTGTGCATTTAATGGTCCACTCTGTTGTACATTTTTGTCATCTGCCTTTCACAGGCGTCCTTGTCATTTCTGTTCATCTCTGTAGATTTAGTTCCTGTGGGTCTCAGTGAATATTGCTTCAGGGAGCAAAGAAATGATGTAAGCTCAGGGGCACAGGTGTCCCTTCTCTCTGTGCAGTAGTGACAGACATCACCAATTGCTCCCAGAGCTTCCCCACCAAGGAAATGTGTGGTCCAGGTCCCCATGGACATGGCCAGTTCTCTGGAGCTCATGATGAGTCCTTCCTTGCAACCTAATGCCCATCACTTTAGGAACAAACTGTACTCATTCTAATAAGGCCAATAAAGTGAACATCCATGCATCGTTTTTATCCATGTGATAAAGTAACAAACATTGCCAAGGGGGCCAGGAAAACAGTTTTTTAAAAAGTAGACTTCGAGCTTGTGTTTGAATTCTAGCTCTACAATTCCCTACTCTGCAGCCTCCAGGGGATGACTTTACCTTTCTGTGCTTAAATTTCCTCACCTGCAAAATGCTGATAATCACAGTGCCAGCTCCAAGGGGTGTGGGGGGTTCATAGTGATTACTTAGGGCTTGGTCAACAGGGAGTAATCCTGAGTGTGTGTTAATGTTGAACTAGCTCTCTATTAATTTAAAGCTAAATTTTAAGGATCAGGGTTTCTCTTAGTGTCACCAGGTCGGATCACTGCTACATGATTGTTCTCTCTGAGAATTACAGAACAATTTCTTGTGATAAACTGTAAAGGAGGAATTGTGTTTGCTTTTACCACCACCACAGTAAAGAGTGCATTTTATGCCAGGGCTGGTTGCATCACTCCACAAATTCAAATGCAGAGAGAGGGTTCACAAACTCACACACACACATCTGCAGCATGCAGTGGGCTTGGGTTTGTCGCTGCTCTGCTCTGGTATATTTTGTTTCTTAAGTAGTTGGTGTCCAGCTCCTCACAGCGCGTGTGGTCACCGTGTGCTGCAGACACACACTGATAGAAACAGACTGAATGTGGCGGCCGATCCCTGAAAGCTGTCTTATGCTGCTGTGGTACTGTAATTGGAAATGTGAGATGGTTGGAATTGGAGGGTGTGAAGAGCAGGCCCCACACTGGAGAACAAGAGTTTGGTGGGTGCCGTGCTGCAAACAGGCATGGTGGGTGCAGCCGTGGGGACCCCATCTTCTAAAGTGGTCACATAAGCTCCTGGTGAGAAGCAATCAGAATTGCAGTGGTCCATTTCAGAACTGAAATAAGAGTCACAGCATCAGATCCCATGCGTGGAGAAGTCAGTGAGAAATTCCTGGAATAATCTCTGGTGTGATCACAAAATCACTAGAGTCCTAAGTGATGCCCTTGGCCCTGTCAGGTTGGGCTCTGCTAGATTTTAGGTCCTGGGCTCTCATGTAGGCACAGTTTCTGCCAGGTTAGCAAGCAGTTGTGGGGGAGGGGACAGATTCCTAGATCTTGGGGACATTTAGCCCACTAAGCCCACAGACTCAGACATAGAGCAATTTACCTAATCACCAAAGGGAAGCTGGGTTTTACTGGGCAAGGGGAGAAAGCAGGATGGCACCCTGGGCCGGTCGATGGTCCTCTTGGCCCTTCCTTGCTCAACATTACAGTGCAGGGCAAAATCAGAGCAGCCGTCATGGGGAGGAGAGAGGAGAGGCAGTGGTCAAAGGAATAAAAGTTCATTTACTAGAAATAAATCCAAGGGGCTGGTAGACAGCTCTGAAGAATACAGGATCAAAGCCCAGAGGAGGACAATTGCTATCTCTGGAGGACAGAGCAGACTCCAGAAGAGTTATTTCCATGTTGGGATTCAGCCTATGTATGTGGAACTAATGGTCTGTATGGAGGAGCTCAGGATATGCCTCAGCCCAGCCTGGAGAATAAACCTCTGGTCACTTGGCACCTCCTGACTTGTGGGAAGAATGCAACAGGGGTCTGCACACAGCCCAGCAGAGAAAGAAAAGCACCTGAGACCCCATCTGTGGAGGGCAGAGCAGGGTGTTTTGGGACCAGGAGGAGAAGCATGTGATCCTTGAGTCCAAAGGGACATGGCCAGGGTCCAGCCAAAGTGGGGGCTTAGAGCTGAGAGTCCAGGCCCCAGCCTTGTTCTTCTTGGAGAGTGAGCTTGCCCACGCGACCCATCTCTGCACAGTGCTGTGTCCACCTGCCAGTCAGCTGGGACAGAGCCACAAAGGGGACCTGTGACTCCTCACCTCTGGAGATGATGCCATGATGAGAAAGACACCCCACCTCTGGTGTCTCAAGGTGTGAAAACAGTTTACGCAAACCTCAAGGGATGGAAGAGAGCATTAGAGACAACAGTGGCTTAACACAGCAGCTCGCAGGACCCCGAGACCACTGCAAACTTCAGGTTTCTCTAGTTCTGTGGACTCAGGATGAGTTTCCTTCATGGCTATGATCAATGATGGTGATAGAAAAAGACACAGCTGGGCCACCAGGAAGGGAGCCATGGCAGGGTCAGGGGGATCCACCTGGAGGCTGCCCAAGTCACCCCCTCTAGGGACCCATGCATGCCACAGGGGTTGCTCTCCCCAGAGGTGGGGAAACAGCAATACCAGCCTGGGTTTTGGTCCAAAGAAGCCCACCGGAGACCAGCACCCAGATGCCAGGGGGCAGCAAAGGTCAGGTTCAGTTTATTTCCTTGATTAACTGAGCCTGGAGTGGAAATTCACTGAAAGGACTTAATAGGAACAGAAGCAAAGGAAAAAATTTAAAATATAGGCTTCAGAGCAAAGCAGGAATGAGATGTACTGGTTGCCATAGCAACAAATGAATGAATGAGCCCTGATTGTTTTCAGCTTTTTTGACTCCAACTTTACATTTCTGAGCAGACCGTGTGAACATCCCTGATAGTCCACAGCCCCTCACTTCTGCCCAGGAAGCACGAGGCACTGTGACTGAAATTACCACCTATGGCTACCTCCAGGGAGTTTGTGTTTCCCTGCGGTCACCAGAAAACAGAGGGAGAATTAGAGGGCAGGGTGGGTGCTGGGCATCCCAGCTCTCGGTGCTGACTCCAGGTGTTACAGAGCTGGAGCTGGAGAGGCTGGTCCCGCTGGCCACAGGAGCAATGCCCTGCATGGACGCAGTGGGCTGTGTGGTGGACGCACTCGGAGACACAATCTGGGGAGGAGGCGGTGGCGAAAGTTCAGACAGTCAGAATTCAGAAAGAGAGGAGACGTTTCCTGGCAGAGTTCAGGTAGGGCTTGCATGGGTTGCAGACTTCACTCACTGAGAGAGTGGCTGTTACCCTGGCAGTGGGGAGCAGAGGGCTCTGAGCAGGAGGCTGGAGGCCACGAGTCCAGTAATAACAGCAACAAAATAGCATGGCACTCAAACACAGCACAGCATTATAACATACATCGGAAAGTTAGGGAAAGGTACCAATATACTCAGCCAATGAGGTCACGGATGCTTTACCCTACCTGCTGCTTTTGCTATCTCTTTAATTTTTCTATGCTAAGGCGTATTTTATGATAAAAGACAGGTTTTCTTACTTTACAAAAGACACAAGCCCTCCTAAATGTCAACTTCCACTGCATTATAAATTTGGGTACCACACAGGCCTTGTTGAGACAGTGTCCCCCTTCCACAAACGGCTCCCCCCGAGCTTCCTGCCAGCTCCTCAGGCCAGAGAGGAGGGAACCAGTTTGGAGCAAACCGTTCCCCGGGAGGACAGTGATGAAACGTCCCCTAGAATGTCCAGCCCAGGAAACTAGAGCAGCCATAATCCTACCTGTGCAAGTATTTTAGTTCAGGAGGAAACCTCAGGATAGTCTCTTAAACAGCATTTGTCACAAGAAAGAATAAAAGTGTCATCAACAGAATAGGAAGGTTCTGAGGGAAAGCTAACCTCATTCGGGTCCTCGCTGGCCTTTCCTCTTCAGGGGTGGCCAGGGCATTGGCTCCTCTGAGCTCAGTGACTGAGAGAAAGGTAACACAGTAACGGCTGAAGCCATAAACTCAGAGCTGCATTTATTTCTTCAGAATCCCTCAGTGCATGTGGTTGCAACACACAAGCTCTTTAGTTTCACTCCTTTTGGAAAATGTGGAGAGAACTGAGAACATAATTCCTACGATCAGACCCTTTTCTCTCCGAGGCACGAGATCGTGATCTGCAGGTTTTCCAGCCTGGCAAAGTCTGCAGACACACTGCGCTCAGCCCACAGAAGTGTAAAATGTTCTAGCTGCTGCCCAGCAAATAGAAGTACAATAGCCTTTTCCTACAATCTCGCTATCCAGCGCTATGTGAAGCATGAGTTGATTTGGGGTCACGGAGATGCCTTCCCACTTGGCTGAGTGATTTTACCCACAGCCCCTTCCAGCCTGCTCCCTGGATCTGCTTTCCCCTCAGCCTGGGTGCTGTGCTGGGTCCCCAGCTATCAGAGCAGTGCTTCCTCCCCCGCAGGGTGAGTAGTGCAGCTGCCTAAGACCAGGGGTCCAGATGGGCAGCTCACCCCCAGCCGCCCTGGTCCCACGCCAGCCTCCACCCAAAGACGTCTGCACACCCTCACTACAATCCGTACCTGACAGCACCCACAGTTTACTTAACAACGGCTGTGTGCCTATGTCATTTCACATGGTTTCTGTGAAAAAATAAAAACCAAGATGGCCACCGCTGTGATTCTTTAAACATGAAAAACAGTGGTGCTTCCTCATGTCCCAGGACACTACCAAGTCACCTGGCACATTCTTCATGTGGGAGTTCTGGGGAAAACTAAGCACACAGATGCAGAGTTAGGAGCACTTTCGAGCAGGCAAATTTCAGCTGCGTTCTTGTTTCCATTGCTGTCGAGCTACAGAATTCACCTTGCTAAGCTCTTCTCGGTCTGTACAAAAACTCAGTGTGGCGTCCTATTTGATGGCACACACGCTAACTTAGCTACTGCTTGTCCTTACTGCCAGGTTCTTGAGGAGTCTGAACAGGTACCAGAATCCGTGGTTCAGTTACTGGGAACAAGAGCGGAAAATCCCATTGGAGTGGGAAATGAGCGTTATTAAATACAGACAGTGCCTTTGATAAGACAGCAAGAGGAAAGCAAATGCTCACTGCTCAAAAATACCTGCATTTGTGTTTTACGCAAAAATGGCCTTATAGGGTGTCGAACTGAGGACACATGGGCCACCTCCATGAGGGTTCCTGGCAGAGGCTGTGGGGGCCGAGTTCAGGGGATAAACTCACCACAGATGTCAGGCATGCTGGTGCCTGCCAGGGGCAGGGAGGCAGGACTGGGGTGTCACTTCCTGTGGGAGAATGGGGATAACGAAGATACAGGGTTAAAATTCTCTGTTCCACATCTTCCAGCCCAAGCACTTGGTCCTCTCTTTGGTCACCCAGGTGACCCCCTGTAGATTACCTGCTCCTGAGGACCTGCTCCAGAGGACCGGTGAACAATGCTGTTAAGATGACCTTGAACTTGACCCTTGGTGGAGGGCTAATGGACAGGATGACATGGAAAGACAAGTCCACAGAGCGAGTGCTTCCCAGTCGTGACTGCCAGCTCCCTGCGGGCTTGTGCCACTGTTACACACTGCCATCGTTGTTGTGACTTTATGGGCATCGACTTTGTCCCATTACTGCAGCCATTCCTGGACCCAGTGTTGCTAGTCCCGACCCAGACTCCGAGCCTCAGTTGCTCACCGTACCTGCCTGTCTTCGGTGCGGGCTCGGCATCTGCTCAGGACATAGCTGTGCCCTGTGCTGTGCCATCCACTCTCCACAGAGCCCAGCACTCAGCACCAATCTCTAATTGCAGGCCCAGTTCTCTGCGCAAACAGCTGCGGGTAATACAATGAGACCGTGGATCAGAGAAACAGATGAGCTCGGCTAATGAAGGCAGTGAGTGTCAGAGTGGTAATGAGCTACTGTATCACAAACGAGCATAGATTACATTGTCAGTGCTGTTTACAGCTTTGCATGGCACGGTGCCCTGCAATTATGTCTATTCAATTATTGCTTTTAGAGAGTTTTTCAATAAAGACTTCTCTCTGTGGCCAAACAGCCCATTTGGAGCGGCCATGGTGCGTGGCATTCAGAACCAGCCATGAGACAGAATTCATCTCTTTGGATCTAGAAATCTCAGAGCCAAGTGTCTAAAGCTGGAAACTTTGAGTGAAATGCACCAGTGTTCAGGATGAAATGGAATGAGGCTGACCTGTCTGTGCACCAAGAGTTTGAGTCGCATTGCAAATATCGTGGGGTTTAGTTGGCTTATTACAAATAATAAGCGAAAAACACCCAGACTGAGAAACAAAACACAACCAGAATATTTTGTAAGGGCTGAGAAAATCCTTTCTCAGTTTTTAAGCATACAGTACACAAACATTATCTTAGTGACCTTAAAAGGCTGAAAAGTCTTAACATATCCGCATAACTATATCATTCTTAAATATAACTAAAAGTATGCTCTTAATGTCATTAAATATCCAACCACTGTTTAAATTTCTCACTGTTTGGGCTTTTTACCCTCCAGTGTGTCATTTACAGATGCCACACCTTTCCTTTCTGTAGATGGGCGGGGCTGCCTTTCAGTCCTTTTCTTTCCACAGGAGTTACCAATTTCTGTAATTTATTCATTTTTGCTTTACTCCTACAGCTGCTCACTCTGTTGTGATGGAGCTTGGTTTTCTATAGGAGTCAAGCTAAGTAACCTGATTACGGAGACAGAACTAGGCTTAGCTGGTTTTACAGTTGAAGTGTGTTCCCAGCCCGGTGCAAAGTTCCACCCCTGTGGGCTGTGAGAAATGCACTTAGAGACTAAAGACTAAAAGCGCACGTTCCTTTCTAGCTACAGGAGAGGTGAGGACCGCAGCCCCTGGGCATGAAGAGGGACAGCGGCATCTTCTTCTCCTGTACTGTTTCCACGGCAATACGCGGCTTCTTTCACAGCTGCTCTCCCAGAGACTATGAGGCCAAGCCTGTGACCTCACAGTGGTTTCAGATGTTTGCAGGAAGGACGATCACGCAAAAGGTGTGCTTGGGGAAAACCTGGCACACGTACGGCACCTGTGGATCTTTTTAGGCTCCTGCTTAGATCTAAGTGCAGTCTTGTTAGGAATAAAGGGAAACACAGGAAATCGCCCCACCCACTCCTCACTCTCTCTGGTTGCTGTGGAGCTCAGGTGTACTACAGGAGCTGTCACACTGTGAGGAACCACAGCAGCCTCTGGAGAAGAAACAAGTTCCTGGGCACAGTGTGGCCTGGAGGCAGCCTGTGGAAAGCTGGCTCTGTGGGACTGTGTCACCTGGAGGGGTCACTGCCCTCATGTCACTCATCAGTTCTCCCAGCAGCAGAGCGATGAGCTCTGCACAAAGAGAAGTCTCAGGAGCAGAGTAAGTGACCCTTGTGTCCTCCAGCCATTACCCCGCGGGATGGGGTTGGTGTGGAGGATCCCTAAATGCCTTGGGAGGACACAGAACCCCTCTGTGCATTGGTGACAGCACCATCCAACCTTAGATGTCCCGTAGATAGAAAGCCTGGGCTTGTGGCTGCTCTTTGCTGTCATTTAGCAGATGTCACTTCTTTGTGTCAGTTAAATGCACACTCAGCGGTTCTCAGGGGGAGCCCCGTCCTAGTAGAAGTGGACTCACCTTGGGTGGGAACGGAAAGACACAGAGGCTTCTTTATTTTCTGAAATTTTCTCAAGTCCCGTTGAAGAGTGTGTCTCTTTTTCTTCAAGTAAATCATCTTGCAAGCAACGCATCACTTTTGTTCCTTGTGCGTATTTCTTAGAAATGCACTCAAAATAATTAAATTATTTAATTTGTTTTTTGCTTTGGGACACACGCACTAACTTACCAAAATAGGGATGTTATAAAAATTGACTACGGCCCATTTTCTATTCCTAGAGTGCTCTCATTCCACCTGGAAAGCAACGATAACCCATATGAGGGAGGTGGAGGCCAGTCCAGAACAGTTACACTTGATTTACTGTGGTGTTACACTGCATGCAGAAATGTGTGCCCCAGACAAATGAGTACTACATCTACTAAGACATGGCACAGAATTCATCAAAATAGAGCTTGCTGTCACCCTGGCAGTGCCACATAGAATTTGCTAGGTACATTTAAGTCAAAACGCATCTACAAGCAACTTAACTTCATGTCTATGATGCTGGTGATGGAGAACATTTGTATATTAAGACACCCTTGTGCTGTTCCTACAAATACACGTACACTTGGTGCACTTCAGACTCTGACCATTTTGCTGGAAGCTTTAGTTTTATGGAAGAAGTCTCAATAGCAAGTATTTTGGCTTAGATTCCTGGAATGATTTTGAGGCACTATCTTCTTGTTTAGGGGGCAATACTGCGACCATTTTGGCTCACCCCTATCCTGACTTCCTATCAGTTCACAAATGGAAAGCAAGGTGGTCCCTAAGGAGGCCTCCAATAGGCTGAGCCTTGTGGGATTCACTCTTGTGTGGTCCCTTCCTCTGCCCTAGCAGCTGAGTTTAGACACTTTTCCACTGAGTGGGATGCAGCCAAGAGGTGAGGTCCCTGTTCTGATGCTAGGTTATAAAAAGGCTGTGGCTTTCATGTGGGGTGTGCACTCTGTCTTCTCTGGAAGAAGCCCTTGGGGAAGGGGTTAAATGACAAATGGCTGAGGTCTGCTGCTGCAGCATGAGCCAGCTTCTGGATCTGTTTTGAGGTGCCCCTGACACTGGCTGGATGACAGCCCCACAGGAACTCCTCCAGCCAGAGTCACCCAGTTCAGCCACTCCCAGGTTATCAACCCACATAAGCTGTAAGGCGGTCAGTAGCAGGTGATTTCTGTTGCTCAGTTTTGAGATATTTTGTCAGACCATCATAAAACATGTGAGACATCTGCTTGGAGAATTAATCTATATTTTATTTCTATTTATGTATAATTTTTGTTGTTGTTTTTGTGAATACAGGGCCTTTGCATTGAGCTAGGTCCCAAGCCCCTTTATTTATTTATTTATTTTTTAGATAGGATCTTGCTGTTAAGAAGTTGCCTTGCCTGGGATAGAACTTTGGATCCTTCTGCCTCAGCCTCTCAGAGTACTGACATTATACACATGCACCTATGCCTGGATGACATAAATTTCTATCAACTGGAACACTGATTTTAATATTATCAGGAAAGACGTTTGGAAAGCTGCAATCTCAAAAATACCAGGATACACAAGAAAATGTTACCAGTCTCTATTCGTGATGTGTACCTCTATCTATATATACTTGTGATAAATCAAAGAAAATGCATGCATGAGATTTGCCCACAGTGATACTTTTAGACACTTGAGAAATTATTTACACCAATGATTAAGGAAGAAATAGGAAAACAGGAGAGAACAGGAAATAAAAAGTTCAAAGAAAAAATGAAAAATGCTAAAAGGAAGAGGAGAGAGGGACAAAAGAAAAAATAACCGTCACAATGTACAGTAAAAATTTGTAGCTATTTCTAGTGCTGTGACCAGGAAGCTGTAAGCACAAAGTATTGCAATTTATATAGAAAACTAAGAAGCAGCACTGACGTGACTTTGGTGTGATCATGGCTTCCATGCCACAAGCCGCAGAGTAACTGCCTTCCTGTTGAGTACAGGAGCCTGGAGGTGAATGTCCAGGCCAAAACATCCAGCAGGGACTGCAAATGTGTCCATGTCTTGCAGTGCAACAGACATGTCCCAGGAAACTGCACGAAACACATATTTCTAGATCAAAAATAAATATACTAATGTCAAGTGTTCATATGGCATAAGGACAAGGCATTTACACAAATATATTTGCAGATACACAGATGGGAAAAAGTCACATTTCCAACACTGCATCAGATGCACAGCTTTGTCGTGGTTAGATATATTCCTAATACGATAAGAAGAATTTGTACTTTTTAAACCTGCTTATCTAAAAATTTACACATTCAGTTTCTTTTCTTTCTCCTCATTGGGAAAACACTCCCTCTCCATGGCCTAGAAATCTCTTGCTTGGAGCTCCAGGTCGCTGCTCAAAGAAAGTTGGAGACAACCATGCCAGCTTTATGGAAAGAGAACTGCATCCGAAGAGACCTTGTCAACACTAAGGAGCCCACTGAGGCATCAAGAGGTCATGGCAGTGCTGCAAAATCTTGTTTCCAGCAAACCAGCAAATAGACACCACAGGGCACTATCAGGAGAAGAATCAAGAACTTTGGAACTTTGTGTACTGATCATCACCCATGCTAATTATAGAAACCCAAAAAGAAAGTAAAAATATCAGAAAATTACAAAAAAAGAACAAATTATTCCATGCATCCCAGGAGGAACAGCAGTGGCCCTAGGAATTTAGAATGAAGAGGTACCAAGAGCCAATATTTAGAGTGTGAATAACTGCAAACAACAATTACAAAAATATAAATCAGTTACAATATCAAAGGGAGAACAAACACTCTAAGAAGTTACAATTCTGTGCATTTCCATTCCAGATAGCGGAAATGTAAGACACTGTCAGTGCATGCATGAGGATAATTCATGAGAACCATGTAAAATGTATCACTTGAGGCTTGTTTCTCTTCTATCTGGTACAGGAGTGCTCACTCACATTGAAGCGTTCCTCCCTGGGGCTGCAGACTGTGGGAACTAAGAGCCACATATAAATAATTGAAAATGAGTTTGATAATCCGTCCTGACCACTTACAGGAGAGCAGTGTGAGAGCAGCCCTGGGAGGTGATAAGCAAGAAGTTTGCAAGAAAAATGACAGTGCTTCGTGACTAGAAGAAGGAAGCAAAGCGGTCCTGCAGACAGGCAGCTTTGGGCCCAGGAGAGGAGGATGCTTCGGAGAGGACACAGTGAGGGCCTGGTGGCCGCAGGTGACCTGAGCCATGCGGAGGCTGAGAGCTACGGAGTTTCTCTGCACCTAGACCCACACCCAGCCTCTGTAATTGTCCCCCTGAATCTCGACTTGCATAACCCAACTCCATGATTTCTCTGCTCTTGAAGTTTACTTGTATCTTGCATACCGAGTGCAGCACTGTGGCAACGCCATCTGGAGAGACAGTGTTAGCAATGGCCACCGACCAGCCTTACTAAAAGCAGCTGAAAAGTGAAGATATTGGGCCACTGTCAAAGGTCTGCAGGTGGTAAGTTCTTGCTGGACATACCCCCGAGTTCTGATCCATGCTGCTGGGTCCCTGGGGGGGATTCTTGGGTGACCTGAATGCTCTCAGTGAGGGCTTACAAGGAATTCGCAGGGTTACTTATTTTAGAATATGCAGATGGTGCCATGGCATGTCTAAGAGAAAGTATTTGTCCTTCCTATTGGGACACCAAGAGGATCTGCTTGAATACAATTCCAGCTCAGCAGGGCACTTGTCTTCCTGCCTATTGACCTGGCCACTTTCTGACCAAGCAAAGTCAGCTTAAACGGCGGCGTTCCTGTTCTACATTGGCCACACTAAGGAGTGGAGAATTCACTTTAGCGATCTTTGTAATGGATACTGGTCAGCCACTCTCCACAACCTCACTACAATAAAGAGCTCATCCAAGATCATTTCCAGAGTGAAGGAGAAACCAACACTGATTTTTCGGAACTAAGGCTGGGTGAGAAGGTGCAGAGGGTTAAACCGCTCAGCATGCAGATGAGTGGTTCTGCATGAGGAATGAGATGGTCTCTTTTCTGGTTCATCGCAAGAACATCCTTTTCCACTTGGCTGGCAGAGACCAGTGTGAAGCTCACTGTGGCCACTCGTTTCCCACAAGTTGGGGTTCACCTGCTCCCCAAAGCCTTCACGCTCTAAGTAGAAGTGTCTAAGGACACCAATGAGAAGCACAATTTAAATTATGTTTTTCCTCATTCACACTCGACTTTCTGGATATTTTCCCCTCCTTCAAGTAGAAAAGGGACCAAGTTCAGCGATTGAGAAATATTCGGTTCCTTTGAAAATTCATGTAATGGAGCACATTACATTCATTAAGTTGTCCAACTACTGCCCAATACAGGAACGCTCTCTACTATCACATATGATTTTATTACTTTTCCCTGAACTGAAGGGTTAAACTGAAGAAGATAGTTACATCTCTCTATGCCTTCCATTAGTTTATATCTATATCTACCAATCTACATGTTAATTTACTAAAACACATGTAACATAGTTTAATATAAACTATAGATAAATGGTGCATAGATTGTGGAGATGAAATCTATTAATTCATATGTAATTTACTATATTAGTAGCTAACCAATGTATGGCACATATCAATTTATTAATTTAATGTGCTATGTCTATAGCAATATCTATAATATGATAGATTAGATGTATGGATCTAATCTACAGAAGAGGCAGCCCGATGGATGAATATATAGTATATGCACAAACGTACCTACACAAAAGCTGAAATAAAAATTCTACTTTCAATATATTATTTGTTCAAGAAGTGCTGCTTCACATAGAGTATATTTTATGCCTACTTTCACATATTTCTAACAAATCAAGATTGCGTTCTACTGGGCAGAAAGGTTTGTAGATAATTAGAATAGATAATGGCACTGATGTGAACGGGATCCTCATATGTTACAGACTTTTATATTGGAATTGCATATTCCTATGGGAAAAGAAATTCCCCGACTCAGTGGATTAAAAGGGCAGTGCTCGCCCTCCTCCTGGACACTGCCTTTGGGCTGGGCCAGGCACTGGAGTTGGAGGGAACTTGGTCATCCCATGCTCCTCCACGAGGGGGCGGCAGGCTGGGCGGAGTCACCCACAGGCTCCCTCACAAGCATTCCAGGGTTGGTGCTGGCAGCTCCCCGCTTCATCCAGGTCTTTCCCTGGGGCTGCTTGGTTAGCTCTGTGGGTGATGGCTGGACTCGTACTGTGAATGTCCTAAAAAGGCTGGTGTAAACTCTGTTGCCTTTGCTTTGCTAAAACTGATTGTTCACAGTCTGACTTCTGACATATCCCATCCATCAAGGCCATTATGCAAGTGTCCTCAGCCCCAAAAGGGGAGCAAAAATAAGCAAAAGCTCTCCAAAGATCAGGAAGAACACCTTGTGCCCTTGTTTTGATAATGTACGCTCCCATAATTACCCACCCTTGTTACAGCCAATTCCAAACACTTGGTGTCTGGCCACCTGACAGGGTTGTCACTCACAGCAGTCGCAGAGGCAGACCCAGTTCCCGTCCATTTCCCAGGTGAAGACAGCGGGACGTGGGGCTTGGCTACCAGGAGACCTAGGAAGAATTATGACCAAATGTGATCCATTGCTGACTTGATAATGCTCATGCTAACAAAGAAAAACAGCAGAGTGGACACTGACACTAGAGAAGTGCACGAGAGGTTCATTCAGGTCAGGAACACAGAGAAGGAAGGACCTTTACCACAAGCGTGTCCATTTTCAGGTTTATTCCTATGCTGCTTAAGACAAGGTCGCTGAAGGGTCCAGGAGTCTGAGGCCCTGAGTTCTTCAGCGGGCTTTTTTCCTGGCCCAACCAGTAAAGCTCTGTACCTGGAAAACAGCACATCTGTGACCCTGAGACCAGACCAAGGTGAAGAGTTTAATAGGTACAGAAAGCCACTTTCCGGCTCCAGATAATGGGATCAGCCAGGTGGGCTGGTGCAGAGTTCGGGGGCTGTGGTAAACTTGAGTGTTAGCCGCCCTACCTCTGTGTCTGCACTGTGAGGGTGAGAGCATGTGGGATCCCCTCCGACAGCTGCAGGAGGAGCAGCCCTCTCCTCCTCTCACTGGGTGAGGCCCCCTTCCTGCCCATCCTGCAGCCTATTCCTAAGATTTGATTGTCTGCCCTTCTCAGGGGTCTGCTTCTTCATGGTAGCATAGAACTGCACCCTTCCCCTCACAAACCAACTAATCCTGTATTGACCCTTGCACCCTCATCTCTGGGGTCTCTCACACTCGGGGTCACTGGGCCCTGCCCTCTGTCCCTGGACTAGGACCAGAAAGCCAGAGACAGCCTTCCACCAAGGAGCCAAGGAGCCCAGGAAGTTGGTCAATCTGCCAGTGCTAATCTGCTTCCTGCCTGGCCGTCACCTCCCTCAGCACCTGGGGTAGAGAGGGCTGGGGCTGAGCCCTGCTTCTTTATCTCACCACTTCCCAGTGCTCCCCTGAGATCTCTGTGGAGACAGGGCCCTCCCTGCGGGAACAGTGGGATGCAGAGTCTGTTCCAGGGCAGCTGGACTGCTGGTCTCACTGTCGCTGAGTAATAATGAAACATGTATTTTAGAAGCCTCAAAGGAGTTGATATGGTCCTATGGTTGTTTACTTACTTTATATGATAGAAAAGAAAGAGTTATTGTGCTCTTGGGAAGCAGCTACATAACTGCAGTGATGACGACCGCTGTTTGCTCTGCCTTTGACCTCGAGGTCAGGAATTCAGGCGTGATGCATTCATTGTCCATCAGACCTGCCGCCAGGATGCTGACCAGTGAGCCATCAGCCAGTACCTGCAGCCTTTGGGAGAGCTCTGGCCTTCAAAAAGAAGTTACCTTGGAGATCAGCTTAACAGGAAGGAATTCCAAAACTAAGAAGGATCCGTGATTCCTTCACTTGCCAGAGAGGGAGCCCAGGAGCCTCCAGCTAACATGGAACAGCATCTCGAAGAGCTACAGAGGTTGTCTGGGAAATTCAGAAAGAATTATGTGCAAATGCGATCCATTCACTGACCCAATAATGCTCATTCTAGCACTGAAAAAAAAAATGTATCTGTCTCAAGGAATTTCCATTAGGGAGCATGTGGCATAGGATACTGTGACAAATTTATGTTTCATTTAAAGAGAAAATAAATTACAGTGTTGAGTGTTGATTCACGAACGAAGCATTTCTCTCTGTGATCCACTGAAGATAAATTGGCTCCAGGAAGATACAATCAATCAGCCTGGTTCCTGAATCTCAGGATGGGCATGAACACATTTCTTCAGAAACCTCAGCTCCACAGTTCCATCAGGAAATGACTTCTGCTTTGCCTGTCAGCCCGAAAATTACAGGTTTCAGGACAGCTCTTATTTTTGAAGTGATTTACAACAACTATGCTGTTACTCTAGCTTGTCTTTCTGGGTCAAGTTAAGTTAAGAGAGTATTTATCCAAAGCATCAGTAGAGCAGGACACAATGAATTCAGAGTAAATACTTAAATATCTGCTCAGTCATTTTAGGGTAACATTTTAGACCTGGAATTTCTCAGTTAAAGATTTTGCACAGGGCTGGGGATTTA
Source organism: Cavia porcellus (assembly GCF_034190915.1). Classification (NCBI taxonomy): domain Eukaryota; kingdom Metazoa; phylum Chordata; class Mammalia; order Rodentia; family Caviidae; genus Cavia; species Cavia porcellus. The sequence goes on along the minus strand of NW_026947499.1, from coordinate 5,722,033 downwards.
GCTCTGAGGATTTTGCACAATGTTAGATACTTTTGACCACTTTCTTTTATAGAGACAGTGCTTGGGTGGCCTCCAGGTGGATGTGCATGCATGCTTGGGCCTGTTCCACGCTTGTATTTTGTAGGGGTTTGTTTTACTACTTCTCAAAGAGGGATCTGAATAGAATCCACCTAGTCAGCAAAGGCAGGAGCCCTTTTCAGTTAGGCAAAGGTGAAAATGGGATTTTTACTGAGAAATTTCAGTGCTCCTTGACAGCAGTGTCATCTATAGGCCCAGGGACAATGCAGGGTGGTGGAAATGACCCTGCTGCTGTCTGGGTGTCCTGCAGAAGCTGCTTCCCTCAGCCTCCTGGCTGTACCTCATCCTGGTGTGGGCTGCGGTGTGGCTCCTGGGTCCTCACAGAAGCTGAGGCTACACAGGTTCCTTTCTGACACTGTGCCCCATGCTGCAGGTGTGGGGGCCCATGGTGCCAGGGGTCAGGGCCTGGGATTGGCTTGCTCATCTCTAAGCAGGCAGTGAGGTTCTGGGAGATGAGCTGTGATTGGATGAAGCCCTTCTGTCAGTGCCTTTCTCTTTCCTAGTGATTGGTCCGGCAGTGACACGTGACCTGGTGTTGGACAATGTGGGGTGAGAGGAAGACAGCAGAAGGACCTCCAGAGTAGGCTACCCTGTGCAACAGAGGGATGTGGGAGGAGACCACCTCCACAGGTACCTGCTGACTCCCTGGAGGTCATAGTGGGTGAGAATCACAGAGCTCTCTTAGTTAAAGAGTGGGCAGTGAGTAATCAGGGCCATTCCCAGGAATCATCAGACACTTGAATCCCGCCTCATGAAGGCTGGAAGCAGTTGGGGCTCATTTGTCCACTTGTTGCTATGGCAAAAGTGCATCCTGTTCCCTGCGGTTTGTTTTCCAAAGCCTTTTCCTCTCTCTGGATGCCACAGGTGGGCATCGCTGGTGTACAGGACAGCACACCCCACTGTGGGTGCTTTGGGAAGACAGCGATGGACAGACTCCCTGTGCCAGGGTTGATCCCCACCTCCAGATTTTCTAATAAGAATGGAATTACTGTCCCTGCCTTAAGTCACAGTTAGTAGGGATTCTAGGAGTTGGCTAAAGCCATTTTGTTCTCAAGTGATGCAATTTAATGCCAGGAAAGTGTAGGGAAAACCCCTTTGGGGCCCACTTTTCCTTTCCGACACAGAGATTTCCAGGCATAGGGCCAGCGGTTAGCAGCATAGTAGACAGATTCCCCAGGAGTGAGTAAGAGACCACTGCTGTGCTCACTGCCCACAGGGTTCCACTCGGTCAGCTGGACACAGGGGATGTGACCTGGGGGGCCATTTAACAGCTCCCCTGGCTCCACGAGCCCCAGATCATTCTCCACAGCCTTGCTGGTCTGGCCAAACTCTTCCCTGACATCACAGAGAAATGTGGAGTCTTTGGCCTCCTTCTTCCTGCCCATGGCCAGCGGCTCCATCCCACAGGTCAGGACCTGGACTGTGCCCCACCATAGCCCAAGCACGAGGTCATGGCAGGGTCCCCTGAAGCCAGGCTGTGCCTCCCCCTGGGCACCAGCTTCACCCGCACGAATGTGCCTGATGCCTGGAACAGTCATCAGCCCCTTGCACATCCAACCCTAACCCTCTGCTTGACTTCTTCGTAATTATTTTCCCAGGCCAAAAATCCTCCTTCCCTGGGGAAGTCTCCTCTAGCTCTCAGCTGGATTCATGTGCTTCTCTGTAACAGCTTCTGAGTGGCCTAGAGAGCGCTTCTCCCTTGTCTTGCATGGACCGGAGCCCCAAGTCCACAATAACATGATCTAGTTATCATTGCCCTGCCTCTGTGCTGTCTCTGGAGGCTGGGCACCGTATCTTGTTTAATTTTGCATTCTCAGGCTTCCATTCTGTCACCAGCTCTGGAAGACAGGAAGTACTTTGTAATTAGCAGTCTTAGCCTGACTCTCTCACTCATTACAGGATTCCTCATTCCCATTACAGGATTACAGGATTCCTCATCATAATTCCAGGACCTTGCGATGTCCCAGCACTGGGGATGTGGGCTAGGATGCACTTGCTTTTCGTTCTCATCCTAGGTACATCACTGAGGACATGGGCTCCCTCCATACCACGCCCTGTACCATTTCCCATCTGTCCACTACATATCGACATCAGCCATTCAGCCTCTTCTCTACCCCAGCCAGGAAACACCCTGAACCAGCCGAGGACATGGACGGTCTCCAGGTTGCCTCAGTGTTGCCTGCAAAGACACACACAGGACCCAGTCTCCTCACTCTGGGACCAGGTCACCCAGGGCCCTCCTACTTGAGACCTGTCCAGGAAAGGAAGCACTGATTGTCTCTGCTTGCAGGGCTCTGGAAGGCACCTCCAGCTCTTCATCAAGGAGACAGACGAGGTCTGTTGCAGACCTTGGGGCAGAAGCAGCTGCCCCAAGACCATCAGGATTTAATGGCCAAATGAACATTCCAGAATGGTGTGTGTATAGTCCAATAGTTTAGTTAGTTTGTGAGCTACAGACTTCTGTTAGTGATTCAAATCCAGTTAAAAAAATTGCAAAGAAAATCAAGAGCTGCAAATATGTGTGAAATCTCATTTGATATAAAACCAGAAAGCGATATTAAAGCATATTCAGAATGACATGCCTGAGCTGGAAACCACAATCCTAGCTCCATCCCTTGTTAGTCAGTACAATTAGCCTAGGAAACTGAGGGCAAGCGTGGTCCATCAATTCCTGTCCCTTCCGGACATGTAATACTATGCTTATGTTGAGCTGGAATATAAGAAGACTTTTGTGGTATTTGCTATGGAATGTGCATCCCACCTGCCTGGTGCCAGCGGAAGTTATGCCTTGTTGCTTAAGGAGCAGCAAAATTGCTCTGCTAATGGAGGAGGGAGATCTTAATACTGCCTCACTTGCTGAGTGGATAGAAATGCATACTGCACCTCGTTCCTGACTGTGCTGACTTCTTTTATATCTGAAACTCAGCTTCAAAACCATCACTGGGTATCAACAGAGGGAAAGCCATGCCAGATGACTGAGGGGAGCAAACAGGTACCTGTCCTGTGCTAGGAGGTGTCATCTGGCTGGAAGAATTGAACATGCCTATTAGTCATGGTGATGGAATTAGATGTGCAGAAGCAGCCCTGGGGTGCACGCACCATGTGTGCACAAGAGTGAGACAACTTCTCTGTGTTTGGTGTGTGAGGGGTGGGGGTGTCACAGTGGATGCCATCCTGGAGCTGAAAGCTTCCTGCGCTCCCCATTTCCTGCCCGATGCTCTCCCTTTTCACCCTCTCCAGTGAAGTCCTGGTATCATTTTCAGGCAGCAGGAGAGCCATTCTTCAGGTCAGCCTCCAGACATGCCCACCCATGGGTTTCTAGGGCGCAGCCAGTTCCACCTTATCACAGCCCTTCCTGGGTCTCCCTGGTGCCTGTGTCCACCAGATGGTCCACCCTCCTCCTCTTCCACTCACACTGGGGATCCTTGCCAGTGCCCTGCAGAGCAGCCATGGCAAAGACTGTTTAATAATGACCCCCTAACCATTGCTGTGGGAGGTCTTCTCTTTTATCAATACCAGGACGGGCACCTTGTAGAAAAACTTGGCCTCAGTATGATTTCTATGAGATTTTCTTCCCCCTGTAACCAGCCCTCCAGGCACAGGCTGCTGGAAGGGAGAACTTAATACCCACTTTTTTTATTTAAAATGTTTAACTGACAGCTCGAAGTGGGCAGCATGACTGCTTGACACAGAGGTACATGGTGTAAGGATTGTGGCCAAACCTAATAAACCAGCACTTCCACACCGCCCATGCGGTGTGTCAGATACCCAGAATTTGATCATCTTTTCATAACACTGTGTGACCTCTGATCAAAACCTAATTTTCTCCAATCCCTCAGCCTCTGGCAGCCACTGTTCGAAGCATCTACTTGAGTCTGACTTTTTTTCGATTCTACTTTTAAGTGACATTGTACACACGAGATACCGTGATCACTCAGGATAAGTTCCTCCCAGTCCATCCCCACTGCCAGAGCGGTAGAATCCTCCTCCTCACATCAGTAATCACTGCTCCTTCCCCTGTGATGAACTCTGCAGTGCACACGGATGCAGATGGCTTTTCATCCTTCTGATTTCATTTCTTTTGCACACATACCCAAAAGCAGATTGCTGGGTTTTAGCATCGCTTTATTTTTTAAATATCTGAGGACTCTCCATGGTGTTTTGCATAATGGCTGAGCCAGTTCACCTTCCTGCAGTGTACAAGAGCTCCCTCCTCTCCCCACCTTCTCCACCCTTCTCCTTGTGCTTTTGCATGACAGCCACCCTCACAGGTGTGAGCTGGTAGCCCAGTGTGCGCCAGGGATGCGCAGTGGAGCAATGCAAGCCTCTTCGGATAGCAGCTTTGGATAAACTGGATATAAACACAAAACGGATGCAACTGGTCCCTTGTCATGCACTGTATGCAAACATTAGCTAGCATGGATTAAAGACCTCACTGTAAGTTCTAAACCTAAAACTACACACGAAAATAGATCAGGCCTGCACGTTGGTCTTGGCAACAATGAGTTTGAGCAAAACCCGAGGGAAAGATGGTGCCAAAAGAACAGATAGAAAAGCAAAAGAGAAGAAACTGCTGCAGCAGACCAATGAGCTTCTGTAGAATGATGAAAACAATCGACAGAAGTCACGCGGTGCAACATTTTCAACCTTTCTTGGTTTCCGTTTCTGCATGAATAAAATGTGCCCAGCTATTCCAGCCCTGCCCCTCTCAAGTGTGGGGATGGTGTGACAGCCTGGGGGACGTGAAAATATTAGGGGTAATGGGGAGATGCTGAGAAAAACCTGGTGCTGACCTAGAGATGCTGGAGGATTCTGTGCTTGGTTTATTATTATCCATGAGTCACACTGAGACAATTTCTCCCACTATATGCAATGTACACAGTATCTCTTTACTTAACAGAGATTATAGCCTCAGTACTTCTGGTTTGAAAAATCAGTCCAAGGCCTGGTGTTGAGATTCTTGGGAATTTGTGTGGTGTACCAACTAAATGGTGGAAATCAAGACAGACTGGGCTAAGTTCTGGTCACTCTCCACCTCCAAAGTCTCAGAGTCGAAAGACACACCCTAGAGTCTTATTGCTGTCCTGAACTGGTTCCATCTCGGGCATCATTTGAAGACTTTGTGCCACTCCTGCCCCAGGTCACAGGCTATCCTAGCTGCTCTACCTGAAAGCCGTGGTTAAGAATGAAAGATGGAGGGCGGTGAAGAATGTCTGGGCCCCTTTGTGCTCCTCTCCTGGCCTGAGGCTGGCACATGGCTGCTCTGAATTTCAAGGGGGTGGGTGCAGTGTCATCCCATCACATGCCCCAGGGAAGGGAATGACTCAGAATTGGTCCTGAGGACCGCCACCCTCAAGCGACCCCTCAGAGAACGGGTTCCCTGCCGCTAGTTAGTGCCTTTCTCCCTCCACATTGGAAGATGAGTTTGCCACGGGTGAATGACAGGTCAGGAGGGTGCAGGCACCGTGACAGAGTGAGAAGGAACAGCACAGAAGTGCAGCTGCAGCTGCACACAGTTCCCCTGGCCATGTGTCAGCTGAGGTCACCCAAAACGGATTTCACACAGTGGCCCAAGCCGGAAGGAACAATGACCTGGAGCTTGGGTTAGGGAGAAAATGGGGCAAGGCTGTCACGCTGAGGAATGAATGAATGCTGGATGCTGTTATTAGGAGAGTTAGAAACATTAATCAGAAGAGCACACTGCATCTGTTTGCCAGGGAGACCCTGGCTTGAGGAGGGAGGCAGGAAAACCGTGAAAGTCTCTGCCCGGGGAATCACCCTCTGCACCACTGTAACTGTAGTTTGAGGTTCTCTGGACAGTACCTTTGTCACCAAGCTCTGATTGGTCTTCAGGAAGCACTGTTTGTAACTGAGAGATCAGAACTATTTTCCTGCCCACACATCAGAGAACAAAAGAACTTGGCTGCATGATCCTTGTGTCGGAGGAACACAGGAACTTTGTGCTGCCCCACATCTGCCAGGTGCCCTGGAATTTTCGTCTTTTCTTTCACGCAGTTTTGAGGTTGAGTGCAGCTCAATATAAAGTTTACTTGATTCTCAGTCCTGCACCCACCATGCCTATGGTACCCACCATGATTCTGGGACCAATGAGACAGTGTCACACTAATAAATTTTCTAGGAAAAGCATCTGGCTTGGAATACACGGCTTTCCTGCAGAAACAGGCTTGTGGTCTTGTAGGTGTTTTTTCCTGCACTCTAAACGTGTGCACCCTCTTTGTATAATAATTGTGTCTTCTGGGAGACCAGCCGTGTGTGCATCAGAGCATGTGCATCTATGAATTCCTCATGCTCATTATGGTATCCAAATATCTTATCATTAAAACACTTCATGCACATTGGGTATCATCCTCAGCTGAACTTTTTTCAGAAAAAATGCTTTGAGAGTCAAAGAAGTAATTTGAACTCATGGAATCGAAGTTGGAATCCCAATAAGACCCAGTTTTATAGTAAAGTGAAGGGACTTTTGAATTTGGCTGCCCTAGTCTGGTGATATTGTCTTATGCTGAAGTATCTTTGAGAATTAAACTTTTTCCTTTCTGTATGGAATCTATGGTCAAGGCCCATGTGTGGCATCGGGGGTCTCCTGTGGACCAGTGCGTCCTGGTCTGAGCTCCACGTGGCCTCACAAAGGTCAGCCACAGCTGTGGGAGCAGCACGTAGGTTTCTGCGTTCCTTCTTCCTTTGCTGCATTCTTTCCTCAGAGGATCTCCAGGGAGAGGGAGACGCACTCTGTGCCCCACACTTCCTACGTGGCTCCAGGGCAAGCTGGTGTCAGCCTCCTGGCCAGGCCTGGGGGTCTGAGAAAGCCACCTTCCTCCACTGCTGTGGAGTTAAAATCAGCTGACCTGGTGCTTCCACACAGGTCCAGGGAATGAGGAGCAGGACCCCACACTTTCATGCGGAGCCCTCCAAGCCCCAGTCATACCCCGCCTCGGCTCTCTGGTGAAGACAGCGTGTAGGACCTGGCAGGTGATGGTGATTTTCTCTGCTAAGAATTTCCAGATTCAGAAGACTTCATCAAGATTTACCTGGTCGCATAGGCTGAATGTTCAGATGGGTGAGCAAAAGACAGCTTGCATTTTGACAAAATATGAAAATATCTATTGTTTTATAATTCCTGAGATTTCATTAAAACCTTATGAAAATCAGGAAAACATTTTGAAACGCCTTTAGGAAATGACCTAAGAGCCGCTGGACTTGACCTGTGGGAGCACAGCCATCGACAGTCAGACCTACCGCACAGGTGCTGCTGCAGCTCGGGTCGGGATTTGGTTTCTCCCCTGTCCCCCTTTTCTGGATCTGAAATAGGAAAAGCAGCTTTTCTGGGCTTCCAGACATAATCAAGTGCATGGCACAGCCATTTGTGTCCACTTCTGCAGGCTGTCATGGTGGTTCAGGACCCCTATTTTCAGCTGAGCGCTGGCTTTTGCTGGAAAGAAGCAATGTTTCTGGCTGATTCAGAAGCAGCTGCCTGCCTTATCTTTTGGTGAGATTTTTCTTCTGTGTGCACTTTCCTATCCCCTTCCCCTCGGCACCAATCCCCAGCTTTCTCCACAGTCGCGCACTGTGCTTCCTGCTGATTCCTTACCTCCTCAGCCCTGTCCCAGACACTGCCCTTCAGTTGAAATGACCCAGTTGGAGCTCTGTCTCCGTCCTCTCCCCTTCCACTTCCCTCTGTTGGTGGTGTTGGCGTGAGGTTGATGTTGGTATCGCAGTCACTCCCATTTTATTACCTAATTACTTGGACAAGATTCACAAGACTCACAGTGCCGCAGGTTGAAAATTAAGTGTCCCTGCCTTGACCTAAGAAACAGCAGTTAACCAACGGGGAAACCAAGGGCGCCCCACAGCACTCAGGATGGTGACGCACGATAGCAGTGCCTCAGCTTCACCACCTGGATTCTCCGCAGCGCTGCAGCCCAAGTCCCTGCTGCCCAGCGTCAGCCGTCCTAGAGAAGAGCAGTACAGACTGCAGGAGAAGGATCTGTGAGTTCTGCTGAGGGCTCACAGTAACGCTCTGTAGTCATTGTCCTGGGGGGTCCTCTGGGTTTTCTCTCCACCTTCCATACTTCTTTCCATAAAAGAAAAGGACTTTTCATGTCCCCGGAGAGGGCTTTTTAGGAGGTGAGATACTTAGTGCTAAACCTGGGAGGATCTGGGAAAATTGGGATGATTGGTTACTCCAGGGTCTACGAGATGGGAGAGCGATGGAAGAGCGATGCCTGGACCCTTCTAATCTGACAGAAGTAAATCCTCAGTGTCAAGCAAATGGTTATTCAAGGTTTGGCTGCTGAAGAACCCTCTCTAATATCAGGCATCTCTTTCCGCTGCTGTTTTCGAAGCCACGCAACCCATGCAGAGAGGACTGCCACTTAGAGAGCGAGATCCAAGTAGCCTCTGTTCATGAGCCACAGGATTTAGTGGGATGGCAGACACTTAAATTTCCGAAGTCTAAAGGAGGCTGTGTACCTTCTCAGTGGCATTTCTCCCAGCCCCAAGGAGACAGGAAGGCACCTGGGCTGGGTGTGACGAATTACACTCACACGGGATCAGCAGGTCCAATAAATCACACGTGCTCTCACCAAAGGTGCAGTGCTGTGAATTAAGCTGGCACCAGCAGCCGGACACTTCACACATCTTAAATTAAGAATAATAGCTTCTTTGTTGGTCCTACACACGATAGATAATATGAAATATCAGATAAAAAATGGTTCCTATTAATCTAGTTCTAAATTTGTAACTTAATTCCAACATTTATTGAGTGGTTTCTGTGTTCCAGAGCCCAGCATAGAGCATGAGCACATAGCAGTGAGTGATGTGTTATCCCGAGAGAGAGAGAGAGAGAGAGAGAGAGAGAGAGAGAGAGAGAGAGAGAGATTCCACGCATACTGTACCCACGCACACATATGCAGGCTTGAGGTAGAGTTAGTTAGGCAACTTCCAATATTTGCATAATGTCGTGGAGCCAGCGCCTCTATGTAGATTCAGGATGTCATCATCACCCAAAGGGAACCTGCATGTGTCAAACACTCGCCCTGTGTCCCTCTGGCCCAGCCTCTCCAGCTGTGAATCTACTTCCAGCTCCTTGGCTTTCCCTATTCCAGATGTTTCATCCAAATGGAGTCTTACAGTTTGTGACCTCTGTGCCTCGGTTCCCTCCCTTGCACACTGCTGGTAAGTTTATTCATGGTGTACCAGATGTCAAACATGACAGTACACAGATGTGTGGGAAAATTCTGTTACCACCAACCTCAAAGTGGAAACAGCCCACATGCCTATCAAGTGAAGATGACTAAATAAGCCGTAGTATGCTGAACTAATAAAATATTAGTCACTAGCAGCTTTTGCATGAAAAACACACACAAGGAAATGTTTTGAAAGCGTATTAAAGTGAAACAAAGGCGCCACGGAAGGCTCCAGGAGGAATGCGAGACCCAGCAGAGGCTTTCTGGAGGAGTTCATGCGTTTGCAGTCATTTCAGTGGGAGAAGCACAGAACTGTGCCAAGATAGAAGGCGAGTTTTGATCTGATTTCTTTCTCCAAATGCTTTTTATTGTCACTTTATTTTATTGTAGAAACATTATAGGTTTACACTTCTCAAGAATCATGTGCAGTTCTGATCAGGGGTGAATCAATTATCAAATAGTGTGCATCCTTTTTAGAATGGAGTTTCAATTTGCATGTGTTTCAGACCTTGGAATATTTGTGGTGTGGAAACATTTCTATAAAGACTACTATATTAATGTGGGTGTGTAGTAAATTTATCATAAAAAGATGCAGGTACTAAACCTTTGTTAATGTTATTAAGAAATAAAGAGCTTTAATGAAACACACACATGCACACATGAACACATGCACAAATGCACACATGTACACGTGAACACATGCATACATATGCAGAGATGGCAGGGAAGGACATTCCACGTAAGTGAGAATGTGAGCAAGAAATAAGTGGGTGTGGAAAAGGTCAGCTGTGCCAGGACCAAAGGTGAAAAAAATTATAAACATGTGCATACTCCCATTTTATAAAATGAGAACCAGCTCTGTTTCAGGGAAGTTGCCAGAAAACACACTTGTCTTATTAATTCTCTCTGCTGGGACAAAATGCCCCACACCCCCAGTCTAAGGGAAGAGACGTTTATGTTGGCTCATAGTTTCAGGATGTCTTGGTCTGTAGTTGGCTGGCTCCAAAGCGGGGCAGCATGGCAGAGAGGCATCACAGCGGAGAAACAGTCCATGGCAGGGTGGGCAGGAGGCGACCTGCAGCAGTGAGCCTCTTCTTTCTGTCAGCTTACATTCCATCCAGGGGACAAGCCTGTTGTTTGCTGCCACCCCAAACAGGGCAGGGCTTCATTATCTATATCCAGAACTGTGCTAAATCAGTTTGCTTATAACACATACTCTATACTCACACTGTCTGGATCCAGCCATCTCCAAGAATCCCCACCTCCAGCTTCATGAGGCTTCAGGGGGACATCTAGATGCAAACCATAGCAACACTATATCATATAGCTTTAAAAATCTTGTCTGTTAAACCACTTTAGAAAACACTTTGCAGTAGATATCCATAATTTAAAGAAGCATAATCTTTGACTATCAGCTTTGATCACAACATATTAATCACATATATGTGGTAGAAATGTAAATACTTTGGCATCTTTGCACTGTTTAAATAAATGACCAATTAGTTACCATTTACTGTTTTCATTGTGTGAGATGGTTTACTCAGAATTTGCAGAGTGGTAGCTCTAGAAGGATGTCTTCCCCACAGGCATGTTTTCTGTGGTCCAACCCCCTGACTTGATCAAATACCTTAATTGGTTCAGCTCAGCTCTCACATCAAGTTCTAAGACTCTCACTTCTCTGAAATTCTTCTGTCCAGCCTCACTGCACTCCCACAGGTCAAGCCCATCTATTCCTCACTGCCCTGAGGTCGCGTCTCACCTTCTCAGTTTGTCACCATAGTCACCCCCCTTAGGGACTCGCCTACATCCTTCATGGATTACTTTATCTACCTGAGCCCTGTAGACATTTTGGTTCATGAATTTGTGTCAAATAAACATCGTAATAATTGATTTCTTCCAACCTAAATTAAGTGAAAAATCATAAAATACTTAGTGACACAACGATGTGAATGGCATGGTAACAATGAGAGTTGAAAACATGATGTTCAAATTACTTGATTTTACCATCAAATTTCATTTATAAAACAATGGCTAAAAGTATCTATATCAAAATTTTAGTGCAATGCTTGTCTTTGAGTACTTGGTGGGTCGATTTGTTAGACTTTTGGAACCTAATTCTATTTTCTGATAACGTCTATATTTTGTAGCAACGCAAAATTAAAAAAAAAAAAATGAAACCACTGGATCCACCCAGACACGCACAATGGGACACAGAGTGTCTTTTGCAGGGGGAACACCTGCAGCTTCCGAGCAGCCTGACCTCTGGAAGACATCGCAGTTCTTTTGCTGACTGAGAATGCAGAGGGACTGCTTTCCAGCAAGGTAGCCACCAGCCACAGACAGAGAGGGATCACTGGATATGGGAGCAGGGAAAGGAAGTTTTTAATTTATCTAATTAAAGAGTAATCAAGCATCAGTAGCCTCCTGTAGGCAGTGTCTTTGGTGTTGGACTCCACGGCTGACACAGCTCAGCCCTCTGCCTTTGGGCTTTGCTGCTTTTTGCCATGTTAAGAAGCCCAGGAAGGATACACACTTACAGGAGCTGTGTCTACCAGTAGGCAAAATAAGTTTGGGTTCAAGTGCCGATGGTTAAATCCAACAGCACACACTGATCAACAGCTTGCATGGGCAGTTAAACGAGCACTGCCGTCAGGTGTGAAGAGGCAATATTTTGCTTCCCAGACCATTTCCCAAATTACTAACACCCTGCATCCCAGTGACCCATGTGGCCTCCTGGAATAAAGGTTTCTTTTTCCAGTTTCTTCAGCAGCCAACTGTGGCTCAGTGGCACCTTCTCATCCTGGTGTAAATCAAAACCACCATAGAAAAACTGAAAGGCCCTACCTTAAACACCAGGTCCTTGGCTCATGTTCCCCCTCCACATTCCTGCTTGGGTCACCTTCTCACTATTTTGCATCGTAATGATACAGGGGAATTAGCTGTAACTACCAACCTGCTAGGTGTCAGAAACCCCAAGCTCTTGTTCATCAAAACTGAAGAATGAATTTTAAGGAAGAACAGACGTGAAGAGTAGCAAATATTTATTGAGAAACAGAGATATAGCTCAGGAGAGACAGGAAGGGACACACACAAATGAGTTGTCACAGACTCCACTTTGCAGAGGGAGTTTTTTAGGGGCAAAATCACCAATTGAGTACAATGCAGGGCAAAACTATGATCAGCTAATAAGATTACAACCAATAAGGTAATAATAAGATTACCAGTAAGAGTAGCCACTTAGGTAATATTGATCTAATGGGGAAGCAGGTCACATGGAAAGAACAGGGACCTTTTTAGGAAAAGATGAACTGGGGGTCCCGGCCGCTCACCAAGACAACCCATGTCTAGCCAGAATTCTTTGGACCAGGTGAGCAAAATCCCCAATCTACTGTTTATTTCTTGGGTGGCACACATGTTTGGTCATCCTGTGCCCCTCTTGAGGTCTGAACCTCAGCAGATGCGCCTCAGCCACGGTCCTGATATGTCTTCATCTGCAGGGCTCCCTCCAGGGTCCAACCCTGTGTGACTGCCAAGAGAATTTTTACCTAACTCAGCTCTCGTTAATCAGAAGGACCCAGAGCAAAGCTAACGATGGTGCGGCAGTGAACTGGAAACGTCCTGTACCGGGAAGGCTTCACACACAAAGCGCCATGCACACCTCCGGAGCAGCCTTGGCTTTTATTTTACAAGAATGGGAAGCAAACTTGTCACTATGGTATCTTCCAAGATCCAGCCAATAATGGCTGAGACAGGATGGAGAAATAAAGCTGTCGCTGTGGGTGACGGGGTCCCAGATGGATTTCTTGCTTCTTGTGCACAAGAACAAAACTTTAAATGTGCCATGCCATGGTTAGGAGAAAGGGGTTAGCCCTGCAGTGTGGCCTGGGTTTACTAGAGAGCAAATTCCACTCTCTAGTAAAAAGAAGGTGCTGAAAGTTATAGTTTGAAATTGTACTTTTAAGAAAAACTGCAAATTTAGGGTACAGCATTGCCCCAGGTCACAGTATTTTTCCCTCTGGACTACTCAAACTCCAAAACTTTCTGAAACAGTGCAGCTCGGGCCGTGCCTTCCACCTGTGAGTGGCCCCTGACTTTCATGTGTGAGGAGTGTTTCACCTGCAGAGGGACCGTTACTTTCCCCTTAGGAGTGGAAGTAACTGAGCTCTGCTTTTTATAGATTCAGACTCACCCCCAAACCACTCACATGTAACTACCCCAGACCACAGGATGTCTCACCCTGCAGGTGCCCCACTCCTCTCTGAGCCCGGAATTTTTTCGGCCAGTCACTCTTTCTCTAACTGACATATCCTGAAATCCTTTTTTCCTGAGACCGTGGTGAGTAGACCTATTCTGTCAGTAAGGGAGGTGAGGTGTCCTCCTCCTTTTGGGGGGACTCTTAGGATCTCCTCTGATGTCAGCAGCCATTATCCATACTTGTCTAGTTCATAAAAACACCCGTATGCTTCTGTTAATTCCCTTTCATTAGCAATCTATTGCTTCTGCCCACGTCTTATCTGGCAACAACTGTCTGTCACATCAATGCAGAACACCTCAAAGTCATTGTTCTGTTGAAGAATTTGAACTTTGTGGTTTGGGCCATTCAGCATACGTTGTCCTTTACATATGGGAACAGCACTGGAATTTTGGCTGAGGAATCACCTCTCCTCTGTTATATTATCCTCTGTGCTTCTGGTAGACTGCAGTCCAGCTACAGGACAGGGTGGACTATGTTACAGACCTGGACAGCCCATAGCCAGCTTGCCAGCAGCCACAGCCATAGAGCCCCAGGAAGGACTCCCAACCTCCCAACCAGGGAGGGCATGTCCAAGATGGATTTCTTTTCTTTCTTTTGTCTTTTCTTTTTTAGGACTCCAAGCAGTATTAAATGCTAGACCCTTTGGGAAGATGTGTTTTATGTTCCGACCGAGAGGCCGGGAGGAGGGAGGGAAGCTGCCACCTAGATCTGCTGGCCCCATCACATGGCTCTGTCGCTGGATGGGTCTCCAGGAGGTCTCCCAAAGAGGAGCAGGCTCTTGGCTGGTCACAGAAAAGCACTTCAGGACACAGCCAGCTGTGAGATGTAGAAACAGATTTATTAGCAAGAGTTAAAGAGGTACACACTCAGAAAATGCAGAGCAGGCGGAAAAGGTAGTCCTGTCTGCCAAAGGAAATAATTAAGGTGATTCTTTTTTCTAAGAACCTCCTTTTGTAAAATGTGTAAGTGCTTGTTTCACCATAAAACTTTGTAAGGAAAGGCTCTTTAGTCTGCAGAGTTACTTTGCATAGCAACTATGACCTCCCTGAACTAGCCAATCGGGTGGATCCAGAGGCCACACTCTCCCTCCACTGGAGCAGGTCACAGCTAGGACCTCAGGCTTCCAGGGTAAGATGTGGGGAAAAGGCTGCTTCCTGGGCCTGCCCTTTGCTGCCCGGGGCCTGGCAGTACCTACTTCTGTAGAAGTAAAACCTGGCTTGCTGAGAAATGTTCCCAATGTCTAGTTTCTTTTGTCCTCTGTTTGACACCGCAAAATCTGTCTCCAACAGGTCAGGCCTTGGGGGAGAGCCACACTGAGATCTAAGGCTAAGGTTATTTCCATGGTCTTGGGGCCCTTGGATGGATGATCTTGCATGCCCATCCTCGGATTCTGCCAGGTCACCGGCCCGTGGGCTTGGTCTGGTTGCAGAGCATTGGGGCATGGAGCTGACATCTACGGGACCCAGTGATTAGTGCCGCTTCCCCGGGAGTGGAGGTGGGTAGGGCTTCTGAATCTGCCACATGGGAAGAAACACAGTGAAGGCCTGGGCTATTCCCCAGGTGAATGCACTGTGAGGCCCCTGAGTGATTTTGGAGCCCATTTCTTGCAAAGAGAGGGGAGAAAGAGAATACGCCGTGACCTTGGGCCACTTCCTTTGTGTCCTTGAAGCTGCATCTTCTGAAAGTCAAATTTAAAAATTGTGAGTGCCCTTGTCTCCTTTCTACCTACCTTCTTCTGTCCTGTCTCAGCCCCAGAAAACAAAACCAACCCAGCAGACGTGGGAGTAAAAGGGCAGAGAAAACTGAATCATGAGGTAGAAAAACAAACAAAATTAAAACAAAAATAAAAAAAAAATACTGAAGCCTGGATTTCGGAGATGCCTGGAATCCGACGTCTTACTGAGTACTTGGTCATGGAGAAAATCAGCCTTTCTTTCCCCAGCTTTCCATCTGTCTCTTTCCTCTAGAGTGGAGGGTAGTCAGAGCTGGTCTGTATCAGGGACAGTACACCTGTACTCCTAGTCTTTGAGGATCCTCACCAGCTTCCTGCTGCTTAAATGGTGGAAGGAATCCTGGTTTTATTATAGGCATAAATATTTTTAAACTCTGAGCTAGACTTTATTTAACACCCACTTTACAGAAGTTTATTTTAAAAGTCTACCAGAGGTGTTCTCACATTATTCTCTCTAGCACAATTGTCTAAATAAAGTCAAACAAGGAATCCCAGTAGATTGAGTAACGGAAAGAGTTGCTGGCCCAGACCGGACACTTTAACCAGGAAAAGCCGCAGCCAAGTTAGGGTGCTCCTGCCTCCCCCGCCCCTATAGATTTGCCTGTAACCCTATACCCCCATCCCTGTAACCTGGTGCCAAACCTGTACCAATGAAATACCTGTGCATCCCTAATGCCCCTTGGGGTCCACCCCAGACAGAGGTTACTTATGGGCCTGACTCCACGTGTTGAAAAGAAGAAGAAGAAGAAGAAGAAGAAGAAGAAGAAGAAGAAGAAGAAGAAGAAGAAGAAGAAGAAGAAGAAGGAGAAAGGGAGAGTGTGTTCCAGAGAGAGACCACCGGCCCCGGGTGCAGTGGAGATGCTGCGCCCCGGGGCCGGGGGTGTCTCTCCCCGCATTCCCGAAATAAAGGTTACTTATATTTTATATTTCTTGTCTTTGCAGCCACCACCGCCCACTACTTTCACGGCCGTCCACTCCGCTCCTTCCACGGACCTCTTTCCCCTCTTCCTCCTCTTCTCAGACCTAACAGTAACTAGTTCAAATACAATATGCACAAGAACAAAACCTTACAAATGTCCCGTGCTTTAACTTAGATATATCATCATTTTAACAAAATTATGGAAAGGCAAAGCAATTATAAGCACTGGGCAAAGACAAAGCACAAATAATTACAAGCAATGGACACAGAAAAAGCAACATCTGAAGCCTAAAACTTGGTTACCTAAGCGAGTTCCAGTCCAGAGTCTGTGAAACAAAAACAAACTCACTGTGCGAATGAGAACAGTGTAGACTGAGGTGGGTTTTCCACCCATTTCCTCCCATAAAGAGCTCTTTAACTGTTCTGACAATAAATCGGACCGCAGCACGACTCCCCTCAGTCCTTCTCCTTCTGAAACCCACCCCCCGCTCTCCCTGAGCCCGCAGGACTCCAGGAGCTTGGTGTCAACAAGGAGATACTGACCTGCTGCTCCCTGAGTCAGTTGGAAAGGCTGCAGGGCAAGCGTCTCTGGGAATGAGCTGGAGGAGCAGCTGCACTGTCTCCTGGCCCTGAAGGTCACCAGGCTTTGAGTCCTGAGCCCTGCCTTTCAGACTTTGCTACTGTGGGTCAAGGGCTCCAGCAGTGGCCACCTTTACAGTGCGGTTAGATTGGGAAGCACAGTTTAATACATATGTGGAAAAGGAGACCACACCACAGGACATGTCTTAAATGGGAAGGGGAACAGCAGTTAGTGACTGAGGATGGTGTCAGGGTGTTAGAGACCCTGCTGAGCACATGGAAGGTTTGACAATAAGATGGTAGCTCTGGGTCCACTGGGTTGCTCACCAGGGAAAGCTTTGCTCTCACAGAACAGTGGCCAAGCAGGAGCTGGACAGGATGGTTAGGGTGCTGGTGACACAAAGCCCTTTTCCGGGGGACTTTTCAGATGTCTGGAGGAGAAAGCACGTTTACCCTCAGGCTGGGCAGGATCTCCTGCTCTGGACTTGTGTGCCCCAGGATGGGAAAGGAATGTGACCCTCCCACCATGCATCATTGCTACTGATTAGGGAAGGAGATGGATTCTCCTCAGCTTTGGGAGACACCACACAGGTTTCTGACTGCTCTGATCACAGAGGAAAATATAGAACAGTGTCAGCGTCAGTCCCCTGCTTGTCCTGCTCTGAAGATTCTCCAGGCTGAGGAGGAAAGAGCCTGCAGTAAACCCTGTCTGCACAAGGCTATGAAAGTCAGTGAACACACTGTGGGCGGAGGGAGAAGAACCCATTAAATGTGGTGACAATGGATTCCTCCAGAGGAGACTTTGTCTTCATCTCCCCAGAGCTCCTGTTTTCATCGTGAAGACAGATCCAAATTAAATTCAGCAATCAGATCAAGAACAACAGCCATGCTGTGGTGTTGGGTTATTTTCCAGGTGCCACTGGGTGGTCAGAAGGACCGCAGGTCCTTTCCCCCTTCTTTCCAATGGCAGAGCTGCCCCTCGGTGCCCTGCCTATCAGGGAGTTCACAGCTGCTGTGATTCCTGTTGCTTGGAAGCAGATCTGGGTCTGCCCAGTGCCCAGTTACCCTGCTGCCTGTCAATAGTCAGGTCTGAGAAAGAACCCCACCCTACCACAAGGGCTGCACTGGAGACCTTCTGTGGGCACGGGGAGCCTCTGAGGCTGAGGTGCAGAGAGAAAGTGTGAGGACAGAGGTGGGGAGATGTAGCACAGTGCTGTGAGCTACGCTCTTTGTAGGCCCTGATCCCGCATGGTGGAGGCTGGGACCTCCTGGCCTCCTCAGTAAATACAAGACTCCTTGGGGTTGTCCCCCTGGGCTCCATATGGGTTTCTCCATCTCACAGAATGGAGCCTGAAGCCTGCTGTTGCCCTAGATTTGGACATAAGGTGAAGTGGGCTGTGCTGCTGGGCAGGTGGGTGTCCAGAGACCTCTTGGAGAATGCTGGCTCAATTCCCTTGGATTTGCACCCATGTAAGGCAGCTGGAGCACATGTGGGGCTGGCTTTAGTTTAGGTTGGATCCCTAATTCTGAGAATTTTGATGAGTTTTATACAGTTTAAACACAATGCCCATTCCCAGATATCATAATATTATTAGCAATGAGAGGGGAAATTTCATCTGTTTGTAGTAAATGCATTGCCAGAGTTTTTTGATAATTATATTGTATGTATACATTATAGTTTGGTTCTTATTTACATATAATAATGCATGGCTTTTATGCTTTAAGACCGATACTTGTGTATCATTTTTTTTTCTAGCAGAATTGACAGTGTTTTAAGTTTGCTTTTAAACTAATCATTAACACTACAGTGAAAGAAAAACCTGGTCCATGAACCACGAATAATTTGTTTAGTAGAATTAATTCCAGCCATGGCCAGCTCTTTTCCATAGTGGATGAATTCTAATGACATTATTTGCTATTTAGGAGCCACGCCCCTGCGGTGTCCATGCCGAGTGGTGAGGGGCACCTCCTGCTGCCCCATGAGAGGTGGGGTCCCTACTGCCCCATCCTGCATACTCAGATCCCTTGGGTGCCAGCTGAGCATGGGGATTCCCATAAACAAACCATCAATGGTTCCTAAGATCTCAAGACTCGGGCAGGTCCAGGACTGTGTACAGAGTGGACTTTGTGGCTTAAATCCTCCTGTCCTCTAAGGTCGCCTGCATCTGGGGTCAGACATGAGCAGTAATGATTTTATTCCTTCATATTCACATGGCACACACCCCTTGGCCACTATGTGTGGGTCAGACATCCTGGGAGCCTCTGCTGGCCCTGAGCTCTGTCCCTGGAAGACACAGCAAGGAAGCAGAAGACAGGAGGAAAGTGCTCTACCCTGTGAGAGGAGTGGACAGTGGTCAGTGAGAGTACTGACCCACAGGAAGTGGAAGCAGCACAGTAAAGAGACATCTGCACACTGTGTTTATGGAGTGGCCTTCCCAGTGCAGGGGGCCAGACCTGGGGACAGTCATTGGTCCTGTCCATCACTGTGACAGTGAAAAGCCATGCAGGGGATTTTCTCCTGTCCCTGTGAGACTTAGCATCCCTAGTTCAGAACATAATCCAGACTAGACTGAAAGAAGTCACCTCGTTCTGACTCCACCTGTTTCTACAGTAAGTAAGGTGTGGGTCCACTCAAGAAGAAGCCAGTGAAGTGGGCAGAGCCTCCAGGCCTTCCTGGCCAGGGTGTAGGCATGGGAGGATGTGAAGGCCACATCTAAAGTCACCACCTGGGAACAGCACAGGCAACAGTACAGCAGTGTTGGGGACAGGTAGGAGAGGACAGAGCTGTACAGGGAAGGATTCTTCACCCATACTTAAAGGATGAAGTCTGTGCAGAGCTGGAAGCAAACATAAACGTCACAGGACATCAGTCTTCTTGTCAAATAACTACTGGGGAACTTTGCATGGGTGTGATGCTTCTCACCTAGAATAGCCGTGGTCCTCAGCTCTTCCCCAATTAACAACAAAGAGGCAATAAATTGACAAGCAAGCAAAAAATACACAAAATAGAAACAAAAATAGCCACCACCTAGCAATAAAGCCTGTAAGTGATGTACAGAACCCACAACAATGAACCTGTAAAGCTGCCCTGAAGGTGGTAAAAGAGCACCCCAGTCTACAGCAGGACACGCCTCGATCCTGGGTGGGCAGCACAGAAAGACGGAATCCTGCATAAACCACTTCATAAAGCAAAAGCTATGGCAAGAAATTTCCAACCAGGGAAGAATCTCAAGGAGATTTTAGAAAGATTGTTGTTAGGAAGTTGTTCTCAGCTTATCCCTCAAACAGCTTACATATTATCAATAATTCTGTGAAACTATTTGAAGCCAGTGATAAGACAGAGAAACCAGTCAGGGCCCAGAATAAGGTGTCCGGAAACAAACCCAGAATTCATTAGTATTTTATTAGAATTTTGAGTGTGATAAATGTGCCACTTCCAGTTCCTAATAAATTAAACAGTCACATACACTTTTATAAATGAAGCAAAGCTGACTTACAAACTATTGGGATTCACTTTAGAAAATGGCAAACCCTAGGCTCCTCCACACGATGATACAAACTTACACTGACTGAAGATCACCGTGCACAGAGATAAACCACAGCAGCACAGCTTCATGGCTGCAGCCCCGGTGCCCTGATGAACAGAGCTGCCCTCTACTCTGCTGTGACTTGCTCTGTTCCTCTTCACAGCCTCCTTCCACAGAGGCACAGACGTCACTTACTGAAATGAGGGTTTCCTCGGTCAGCAAGGGGCCCAGGGGTGCTGCCCCCTCCTGCAGGCTGGCTGGTCCCTCAGGAATGGGGCGTCAGTTCCAGGTCCTTGGTGCTACTGTCTCCTCTCTGGTCTCCACTGAGCACAGCTGGCCCTGCTGGACAGGACACTGCTCTGGCTTCCTCCTATATCACAGGTGCAGAGGGCTGTTCCGTGCTTCAAAGGGCTGTGAGTCATGTCACATCCCTAGGCTAAGTGGACTGCAGGAACCTCTCTCCCACACTGCTCCTGGGCTGGGCATGAAAATGCCGTGCACCTGGCACCTCCTGGTCCCCTGGAAATGCGGCACAGAAACCCTCTCCATTCCATCACCTGCAATCCTGGGCCCCTGGGTTCCCACCCGGCTGCTCTGTAGTGGAGCCAGGAAGCAGGAGACGGCTTTGCCCAGAGATTCTTTAGTTTTACACTTCCCACGCCATCTTTTCTGAGACAACAAGGACCTCCTGGGGTGGCTCAAATGAGAGAAAAGCCACATGATAGGCTAGAAAGAGAAAGTACCAAGGAGAAACGGGAATGTGTAACCTACTGTATCATGGAGCAATCCCATTGTAATAAACATAAAATAGAGAGTGAACCTTTATCTGATATCTACATAGGAAAGGCTTTTTATCTTAAAAAATTATGAACCATAAATAGAATATCTGATATCTAGATAGGAAGAGCTTTTTATCTTAAAAAGTAATAAGCCATAAAAGTAGCTTACATAAGTGACTGCACAATGTTGTAAAGCTTCTGCTTATTAAAATGAATAATAAGCCAACAAATGGAAAACAAAAACTGGGGGAGTATTTACAGGAAAGAAGACCCTGCACTGCATCTTTAATATACAAGGAACATTTGTAAATCTCCTGATGCAAATGCAAACAACTTAATAAAATAGGAGGTCATGAACAGACAAGAAGGAAATGAAAGTAATATAGGAAATACATATTTGGGGAAAATATTCAATGCTAACACAAAATCCATGCTGAACAACGCTTGAAGATGTACATTGAACACTTCAGACAATTTTGTTTGTTTGTTTGTTTGTTTGTTTTTTGGTTTCAAGGATTGAGCGCATGACCTCATGCTGACCAGGCTAAGCTAAGTCTCCAGCCAAACAGATAAGTTTTAGACTTACTTTCCTTGTTGGTAAATGATGTTGAAATAGGCACTGCCACGGTGTAAATATTTTAATTGACAACATGAATTCAAGCCTGAGAGTGAGTAGTAAGCTCTACTCTAATTTCACTCCTTAGTGAGCAGAGATTAAGTTATAATAAAAGCTTCTGGGTGAAATGAAAGTTCTCGTGTTCAGACAGCATTAGTCAGCAGTGGAATGTGGCTGGATAGAAAACATGAGACGTGGAAAATGAGATAGAAAAGTGAGACATATAGAAATGGGCTCCCCAATGAGCTGAAGGTTACCCCAGGCTGACATTCAGTAACTGTCATTTGGAATGGAATTAGTGGAGAAACCAGTGTCTTCTAAACCTTACTGAAATCACCCATGGTGATGATGATGACTACACATGAGAATTTAAATGGGTAACTCTACAAACCGTGATGGTTGGGAACGTAGTGCTGATTTCCACGGTAATGGTAATGATGCCGATTATGGTGGAAATGGAGTCAGCTGTTATGGTGGCAGTGATGGTGTGGTCATGACAAAGGAGAAGTTACAGAGGTGAAATATCACAATATATCACAATACTGATGATATGATTAGAGTTGCTATGGGGGTGACCAAGATTGTATGATTTTTAACGGGACATTTTGCCAGATCTGTCTTGTAAGCATTTTATGTGGATGAAATCTCACTGAAACCTCACAGAAACACACGATGGTGAAGAGAATTAGTGTTGTGGTCTTTCAGCTTATAAGAAAAGCAGGCACCAAGGATTTGAGGGTATCATGTGGTGAGGTAGAGGGGCTCTCAGATGTTTACAGGCCAGGTCTAGGGACTGCAGGCTTTCTGTGGGGTTTTCTTAGTCACCTGGATTCAGGGTTCCAAGAACTGGCTGCATATTGGACATGACTGGCATGTGTATCATAAGGACCAGTGCTGGGGTTCACCTGGGAAGAGGTAAACCGTACCATGGATGGGGCTCAGCACAGAGCCCCGCCCCCACCGTGACCTCCCGAGGCCACAGCCCACCCCAGAGCTTCCCAGCCCACTTACCTACATCCACCCCCTGCCCGGACAGTGAGGCCCTGTGTGTTGTCTGGGTAGCACTTTGGCTTCCTCATCCATGCATGCTTCCTGCTTGCTGCTCTTTGAGTGGGTCATTCTTGTCCACCCTGCTAGAATTTTGCATCATCCCCCTGCGTCCTCCACCTGCCATGGTGCTGTCCAGTGTCTCCGTGGGTCCCTTGTGACTCCAGGTCTCGAGCACCTCTCTGCCCGGGGGACTTCACTCACACTGCCTCTTCCCTGCGGTCTACTTATTCATTTATTTATTGAAGACAATCTTTACCACACGTGACACTTCTTAAAATTGCACTTTGTCTGACTTGTTTCTAGCCTCCCCACCTGCCGCACATTCCCACGAGGCGAGGACTTTTTCTTTTATCCCCCCAGGCTCAGTGAACAGTGCCATGTACAGAAAATGTCTTATATGTATCTCCTGAATCGCAGCAGGAATGAGTAAACAAAACAGGAAATCAGGTCTCCTTAACACTGGAGCTGAGGGCAGTCTCGCTGGAGAACCTGGAAATGAATTACAACAGCTTGTCCAGTTCCACCACAGACTTAGGATCTGTGCAGTTCCCGGCTCACTGCTCTGCCCTTGAAAACATCTTCACTCCACGCACTGCACAGGAGCCCCCAGGAAGGCTCACAGCTCTCAGTTGTCAAAGGTGGGGAGAGGAGGTTGTGTCTGTGCTGGTGCTCCAGCAATAATTGCACAGAAACAGATTGGAGCAGAATGGACAAGGAAAGCCAATCTGTCCAAGCTATCAGCAACTCTCTCTCTCCTGCTATTTCAGAAGTTAATTTCCAGCTCAGCTGCACAGCCTGGCTCCTGTAGCAAACAAACAAACCACTTCTTGAAGGAGGAACTGTGGTTCCCTAAAGTGTGGTGCTCTGAATGCCAAACCCTTTCCTATCTATGATCAAATCTTCCAAACAAAAAGGTTCAAATAAATAGTCTGAATTCCAAATAACTTTCTAATTTAAAAAGTCCTCTTCCTCCCTTTTATATATCATCCATGGAGATACTTTTATATACGGAACAGTAACAGTTGCCAATATAAACTCAAATCATCCCCAGGAGCAGACATGGAGGCAGAATTCTCTGGAGCTGGGCTCCCTTCACCCTTCCAGTGGACAGACAGGGAGAGCACATTCATTTACTTTATTGGCTTAGTAGGTGATTTTTTCCACAGCTGAAAAAGGGTTGTCGAGTAATGCCAAAATCCAGGGTTGCATGGAAAAAGAGTTGATAATTTACGTTTCTCCTATATGCAGAATGGAGGTTGGCTGTGGACGCCAATCTCTCCCTAAGCCTATCTTCTGTCCAGCACAGGGGTGAAGGAGCTAGATGTATCCAGTCCCATCCACGTCTCGAAAAGCAAGGCACACCGAGTACAACACCACCATTTTGGAGCAGAAATCCTAAGCAGCACGGCAGGGACAGAGCATTCTGCAGAAAGCTGGGGTCTGTCACCCCTAGGGATGCACTGTCCGATGAAAGCCAGCTGGAGAGGGTTGAGGAAGCCCACACCTGAGGGCTGGGAGGACTGGTTAGGGGCCGGTGCTCGGTCACGCTGGCCCTGCTCCCCATCTCTCTCATCCATGTCACCCCTGGCAATGAGCCTGTTCTCATCTTCCCATCGCAGACAGGGGGTCCACGAAGAACAGTGAGGCCACTTGCAAAAGGAGCACAGGCAGGAAAAGACTGGCGCTGCCCTCCCGCTGCTGCTACCTTGCCCCGGGCTGTCCCCTGTCCCCCAGGAGGGCCCTGCATGCCCAGAGCTCACTGCTCTCTTGGTAATTGCTTGCAGAGGAGGCTGCCGCTGCCAGGCTGCTCTGAGAAGTGATTAAGAAGAGAACGCTTTGCTAGCTCTGAGCTCAGATGTTTTATCTCAATTACGTGACATTCAGGAGATAGAAAAGGCAGTTTCCCTTCAGTTCTCTGTGCTTTGGAGAGTTCCAGAAATAACAGGATTGGAATTGTAGTCGGCGAACGACATTCGGAGGCTCCACCTCGCCTCTCAGTTACCACCCCTATCCG
The DNA here is from genome assembly GCF_034190915.1 of Cavia porcellus. NCBI lineage: Eukaryota > Metazoa > Chordata > Mammalia > Rodentia > Caviidae > Cavia > Cavia porcellus. The sequence continues at coordinate 5,697,278 of NW_026947499.1, read as the reverse complement.
CAGAGAGCTGGGTAGGATGTTCGCTTCATCCTGCCTGGCCCAGGACATACTGCTGTTTCTCAGTCTAACAGGATTCCCTTCTCACAGGCGTGTTCAGAAGGGAAAATTTGGGTTATTTTGGTTCAGTCTAGAGCTGCAGTCCGAGGTCGGGCAGAGGCACTGCTCTGGGCCCATCAGGCAACCAGGATGGCAGCGGGGATCAAGTCAGAGCAGAAGACAGAGCTCACAGCCAGGAAGGACAGCAGGGAGAGGAAGGAGCCGGAGTGTCACGGTCTCCTTCTAAGGTCACTCCAGCAGTGCCCCACCCTGGGGACGGAGCCTTTCACACAGGGGTCTTGGAGGAAGACGCAACATCCAGATATTAGAGAATACACTAAATTATATCCATACGTGTTTGATTATCTTCTTTCCCTAAAACAGAACGAAGCAAATAATCAACTTTAAAGTGTCTCATAGAGCTAACCTCACCCGTTACAGGTGCACATACAAGTACACACACGCACGTGCCCACACAGCCATGCGTGTGTCTTCTTCATTTCCCACCACGATAAAGTTTGGCCCTTTCTTCCCACCACACATTTTGGCTCCTTCTTTTTCTTCTCACCTTAAATTTGTCATAGTGTTTTTATTTTCAACAGTTGCAAAAGCCTTGCTGAGGTAAGTGGGCACAAAAACACGATGCAGGTGCACAGTATGGCACTGTGATACAGTTGTGCAGGATCCCAGAATCCCCACAGCCAGGCTAAGGAATGCACCTCTTCTGAAGGTGACCACTTCTACAGGTGCCTGGAGCAGACACATGGCACCTGGCCTCTTGGAGAACTTGGAGGAGACAAGACACCCTTGCTATTTACACTCACCTGGATTACACTGGGTGTCGGAACTCACTCATCCTATGCAACCAGAGCTCTGTGACTTTTGGGTGACATCGCCCCATTTTTCCTTCCCAGCAGCCCCTGCGAACCATCGTGCTGAGCTCCACCTGCTGAGGACCTGGCCATGCATCTCCTAGGACTTTATCCAGACGAGATACGACCAGGACCATGAAGAGATGCCTGCACCACGGGGTTCACACAGTTCAGTTCACAGTAGCTGGGCTGTAGAAGCATCCAGTATGCCTGTCCACAGACAGGTGTGTATGACACAACCCAGCTGTTCACCTGTCCAGCAGAGGAAATCCAGCTGATTCACCATCACCCACCCTTGGCTCCTGTTGCTTACCTGTCTCTTTCTTTTCAGGTCTTTATGTTTTCTGTTTTTTTCCAGTTTCAAATCTATACTCCCTCTCTATGCAAAGCAATTTCATCTCCTCTGTTTTTTCTCTCTTTTTAATGCACATCTTCAAGATTTCTTTCTTTTGCTTCCTCTTTCTAAAATTGTAAATCAGAGAGCTATTGGCCTCCTAGCTGTTAAATTGGTAAAACACATCTCACTGGCCCAGCAGATGGAAAGCAGAATCGTGCATTGCAGGAATTGGGCAAAGCAGAGAGGGAGAATCTGCCACAGAGGTGAGAGCCACAGGGATCTGAGGTCCTGGAGAGTTAGGTGTCAGGTGTTCTGTCCAACAATCACAGGAAAAATTAACCCGCTGGCTTAAGCTTTTCCTTCATTTCTCTTTCTGTTCAATTTTGATGGGAATCTCTTGGGAAAGTTAAACTAGCAAAATAACGGAACCCTGTGAACAAGCTTACTCATAAGGTATATAGACCAAAGCTCTGAAAGACAGATTCTACAAAAGCTCATCAGACAGAAATAGTAAACTTGAATAATAGTGTGTAAATTGAATTTAATTCAAAGAAGGCAAAAACTTCTTAAAAGGGAAAACCCAGGCTGAATGACATTCTGAGATATTCACCCTGCATTCATCTAAAAATAATATGGAATTGTGCATAGTCTCCTCTAGAGTAGACTAGGAAATAACACGTGTGAATCCATTTTAACTGAATCTCATTACCCTAAACCAAAACTGGAGCTCTCCCAATACAAGTAAACTGCAAGCACATGGCCCTCGTAAGTAGAGATGACAAGTTACCAACATATTATACTGTAATAAAAGTTAAAACATTTGTCACCACATTATAATCACTGCGTTTATCTGAGCAGTATGTGATTGTTTCAGTGTTCAGAACCAATCAGTATAAATCACCACATAAGCAGTCAAAAGAAAAGCACACCCTCATCACAAGAGATCTAGAAAAAATAACATCTGGGAGTGCACTATGCATTAATGATGGCATCTGTAAATTAATTAAAAGTAAAAGGAATTTATTCAAGTCTAAAGATTGCCTTTTGAGCTTTCTAATTAGAAATAAAAGATTCAGTGTTCCCCTTCTATAATCAAGGCTGTCATGTTTTAATTCTTAAATTTGATACCACATTGGGATCTTGTGCAACAGGGAAGAAAAAGAAGAGAAAAGAAGAAATAAAATCCTCTGTATTTGCCGATGACATGGAGTCTAGAAAAACTAAAAGCTCCTACAAGAGAGCGACTGGAGATAATCTGTGAGTACATATGAGTGCGGAATTCAAAGTTCATTTATAATAATCCATTGTGTTTCTAAGCACTAATTGTTAGCATTTGCGAGTATAACTTTAAAACTAGTTACAAAGGCATTAAATGTAACAAAATATAACTGTGAGCTCTGTGCTGAAAGTGACCAAGCAAACATCAAATATATGAGTAAATACAAAGATGTACCACGTTCACGGATTGGAGGACTCAGTGCTCTTAAAGTGATTTCCTTCCTAGTGATATGTGCTTTAATAAAAAGCCGAGTGAAAAGTTTGGTTGGTAATGTTTTTCTAAATTTTCTGTAGAAGGAGGAGAAACTAGAAGAACCATCTGTGTGCAAAGGTAGTTGAGAGGAGCACAGGTACCGGTGATGATGGGCCCTCTGGAGACTGAGTGCCGACTGCAACCCAAATCCACTTATTTGTCACACAGCACCACTTCTGCACTGGGACTTGAACACTGAGGTTTTAGTTTAAAAAAAATCAGAGCAACTGGGAGCGCATGCCAACAGAGGAGCTTTGTATGCCCACATGGCATGCATGACATAAATTTTCCACCACGGGCATATATTGTGTGGCATCAATCATGTCCAGCTAGGTAGCATTATGAAGACAATATGGGAGACTAGTTTGGCTGAGCTAGTTTACACTCAGTAAGACGAGCACACATCCCCAGTCCCCCCATGAGGTAAGCAGCAGGGCAAGAGCTGAGCCAGGGTCCTGGGCAGTGGAGAGTCTGGTAGTGAGGGGAGCAGAGAGAAGCAATGGAGACAGGTGGAGACACCCAGAAAGGGTAAAGGGGGACCTGTGGCCTCTCCTAGGTCTCAGAGGACCTATAACACGTGCCTGTGCAGGTTTGATACTCTTTGAACTCTAATTTTGAGAAAAAAGAGTAAAGAATTGTTTTCAGTAGAGTTAGCAAGAAGACAGTATTCTTACATTCTTTTCATATCACAGCTCTTTAGGCGATGTCTGTATCTTTTTGTTTGTTTGTTTGAGACAAGACCTTGCGGTATTTTCCAGGCTGGACTTGAGTTTACTGTCCAGCTTGGGAAGACTGCAAACCTCAGTCCTTGCCCTCATCCTCCTCGGGGCTTGGGTCATCAGCATCACTTACCTACCGCTTAATACCGGGCCATTTCGAAGTGGTGTCACTTTGGCAATGACTCCTATCTGATATTAATTTTTAAATATGTCAAACACTTTGATTTTATTTTTTAATTTTTAAAATTACATTTATTTGTACAATTAGATACACATAATTATCCCATTGATCATAGGGAATTTGTGTCTGTACATGATATATCTCAATTCCTCTTTTTTCCCATTCCCCTCCCCTCCTTCAATTCCTCTTCTTCTATTTCTAAAGCTTTCTTTCCATTTTATCCTCTCTAAGTTGTCTCTTTTTCCCTTCCTTCCTGTCCCCCTCCCCTCTCCCTAGCTCCCTCTTTCTTTTGGACAGTTTCTTCCCTTTTCACAATGTCTATTGTACATTTTGATTCTTATTCCCACTTTCAGCTTCCTGCACTAAAGAGTCAATGATATTTGAACTTAATTGATTTATATCACTTAAGACTGTGGTCTCAAGGTACATCCATTTATCTATAAATATCTAGAGTTTATACTTCTTTATGGCTGAGTAGTATTCATACTCCACTGTATAAATTAACTGCACTTTTTCCCCATTCCCTGGTTGATGGATGCTGGGATAGTTTCCAAGATTTTTCTATTGAAATTTGTATCATTGTAATCATGGGTGTGCATATATCACTGTGGCATGATGCTTTTAGGCTGGTCAAACAGGACCTCTAGTCCTGTTTATTTCGTTTATTGAAGAATTTCCACACTGATTTCCCCAGGGGTTGCACCTGTCTACACTCCCACCAACAGTGGACAAGGGTTCCTTTCCTCCCACAGTCCCACCAGCATTTGCTATTGGCTGGTTTCTTGATGGCAGCCATTCTTTCTGGGGTGAGATGGAATCTCAGCATTGTTTTAATTTGCATCTCTTGGATGACCAGTGACGCTGACCACTTTTTCAATATATTAACTTGACATTCATACGTCTTCATCTGAGAAGTGTGTATACATCTCAGATGCTTATTTTTGGATTGAGTCTTTAAATTTAGGGGATGTGATTATTTTTAATTTCTTATATGTTCTAGATATTGATCCTGGTCTGAGGGGCAACTGGCTACTTTTCCCCCACTTTGTGGGTTGTCTTTTCACTCTTTGGTGATTTCTTTTGTTGTGCAAGTACTTTTTACTAAGGTGAAGGACCTGTTGTGGATCCTTTTTAGTATCTCCCATGCAATCTTGATTTTGTTCATGAAGTTTTTGCCTACATCTATGTCTTCAAGAGTTGTACCTAGTTTCTCTTCCAGAAAGTTTAGTGTTTCTGTTTTAATATTTAGATCTTTGATCCATTTTGGTTTTAGTTTAGTGCATGGTGATAGAAATGGCCTACTTTTAGTCATCAGCATGTGGACAGCCAGTTTTCCCAGCACCATTTATTAAAGAGGCTGTCTTTTTTCCAGTGAGATTGTTCGGTGCCTTTGTGAAAGATAAGGTGGCTGAGTGTGTCTAAAGTTGTCTTAGATAATGATGCAAATTGTATTTCAAAGTGCTAATAAGTAACATTTGAGAATTTGGTTTAAAAGCATTATTTACAAAAGTTTTATATGTGCACTATTTACAAAAGCTTTATATGTAACAAAATATAAGGAAGAGCTCTATTCTGAAAACAGCAAATAAAAATCATTGAAAGGTATCATAGAAATCTAAAGAAAAGGAAGTTTCTATCATATAATATCACCAGTTCCTATCACATAGTAACTTCCAGATCAAACTTGAATTACTGGTTGCTCATCTGCAGTGAGGTGGAGACAGAACACTTTCCATGAGTCTTCAACCTTTAGGAGTTTTTAATTGCAAGTGAATGTAAGAAAAAGCAGGGCGTGGTGCTTGCAGACCTACAAGTGGCAGGCTGAACTGTTTCCCCTGGAAGAAGGCTTTGGAGGAGGAGAGAGTACTCTCCCCTTATGCTCACTGAAGCCAAGGACCTTGGACAGCAACACTGCTGCTGAGCTGGTGAAGCATACCATTTGCCACCATGTGTTTATCCTACCACAAAAATGTATTGACATTTGCCATTGTCAGGCTCCCAAGGAACTTAAACGCTGGTGGGAACTCAAACCCTTACACAGGTCAGAATAATGCAAGACTACGTAGGAAATAAGAAGGGCAGCTGCATGGCATTGAGGAGTCAGGCGGTGTCATATAAAAGGGAGCTTTGTGGACTCACTTAAGAGACTTCATTACAGACAGATTGAAGCAAAGCTAGACAGTGAAGCAATAAATAGCAATGAGATGTGGACCAGACATTGAGGAGCCACGTGGGCAGAAGACAGGACAACTTGCACAGATTTCCAGAAAGATGTGCGATTTCATTATATTAGTGCTCACATGGTCCCCTCGCTGTGAAAGGCAAGAAATACTTACAGAAAAAAAACCAGTAATCATTCCAGAAAAATATGGTTGCAGGTGGATAGTTCTAAGCCCCCAGATTAACTGCCGCAATTTATAATTATTGTGATTTGTACTTGGGTTTGCTCTTGTGTTCCCAAAGATCATGATTTGAAAGGTAATTAGGCTTCAGGGGCTGGGGATTTAGCTCAGCGATTTAAGCACCTGCCATGCAAGCAGGCAGTCTTGAGTTTGATCCCTGGTACTGAAAAAAAAAAGATAATTAGGCTTCAGGTAAAAATGTTCATAATGAAAACGATCTCAAATGTAGCTCAACTTTATGGAGTCATTGAGCAGAAACAACTTAGGTCTTATAGACACTTTGTAATTTTTAAATACTTTCAGTGGCTTATGTGAAATCCTTTAGCACTTGTGTGACTTAATTTTCTGGTGTGAGCTGTAGAATGTATTCGAAGGTACAATTTCCTCACTTGTGAAATTCTGAGAGCTCCTGTCTAGCTCACCTGCAGGGTTTATCTGCGTGCAGCACAGGGCATAGGATTCCAGACAGAAATGTAGAAATGGCATCGATCCCACACTTTCTCCTTCCCTGCCCTGGGCCTCAGGGGTGAAAGCTGCTTAACTTTACCCGGTTACACCATGAGCAGATGGGGCTGTTTTCACCATCTCTGTCTTAGAGCTGCATCTCAGCTGGTGGAGAAGGGAAGGAAACAGAGCTTTGTTGTCCATAGTGGGACAAATATTTCCTATCCAAATGTTTGTTTTCAAAACAGAACAAATGTTGCTACTTCTCTGTTTCATCCTGAGTTCATCTGTGGGCCATGGTGATTTTCCTGCATACCACATAGGGAGATGTTAATTCCAAATGCTGTGTACACTGAATGGTTCTGAAGGATCAGGGACCCAGGAGCTGTCCCCTTTCCTACAGAGGTGCAAGCATAAACTCAGTGCTCATTTCCTATGACAGGCGAGGCTTCCTTAGCGTTCTTAAATTTCCAGACAGGTTTTTATATTTTTCTGTGTCTGTTTGCTAATTAAATCCTATGGTGACCGATAACAATGCTTAGGTTTGCATTTCATTAATTTTGTTAATATTGGTGCCTATGCTAAGTACAGTTTAAAAAACATGTGTATCCTCCGGGTCACTGGAATACTGTATGACTATCAGTTTGTGATAGTGAGCTGGTAGCTTGAAGGTTTAATGTTTATACTGATTTTTTCCCCTTGTGTTACTTATTACCGAAAGGGAAGCCAGAGCAATCCAATGGTAATGGTGAGTGGATCTATTTATTTTGTTGTTTCTGATCATTTTGCCTCATGTGTTTTGAACCCCTGTGAGGAGTGTACACGTAGGGTGCTTTGGTCTTTGGAGGATTGATCCTGCCACTATTATGTCTGTTGTTATTATTTCCCTTCTTTGCTTTCAGTGGTTTTCCTGGCTCTGAAATCCACTTTTACATTCCCTTGACTTTCTTTGCTTTAGTGTTTACATGATGTATAATTTATTATCTTACTTTGATTCCTGTAGAAAGCCCATAATATTGTTTTTTAATCTGAATATTTGTTTTATAATCAATAATTTAAACCATTTATAATTAATGAAATTAATATTGGATTTATATGTTACTCAGTTGCTTATGTTCTATTTCCCTTCTTTTCTGTTTGCATTTTTAATATTTTTATACTTTTCAGTTAATAAAATTTTATTAATCCATTGTATATATGATATTAACTTTTGTTTGTAACTTATTTTGTATATTTTGTATTTTATGTATATATGACAATTTTTAATTAAGCAGTCAACCTTTAGGTAATAGATGGTCATTTTTAGATGCCTTGGAGGACTCTTACAGGAATATACCACCCATTTTTTTTCTATTGCTCATTTTTTGAATATTTACAGTTCACTTTCACACGTGCTTTATATGTGTGTTACAGCGTGCCCATGTATATTGTATACAAACTTGCACATGGGCAGATAGATGGGTAACACATACATGCAGAGTACAGTGCACACAGTTGACAGTCTTTTAGAATGATCAAAAATCCTTTTATGTTTGGTGTCATTGTAGCAGTTCTGTACAGATGATCATTGCTTTTTGTGGATTTAAGTTTGTTTTGACTAGTAGCTTACCTCTTACATTTTCATTTAGTTAGCTAACTTGAGAGCATATAGACTCAATACAAATTGTTATTTTGCAGGTTATTGATCTTACTTCTATTGATATTAGTGAAAGTGCTCTTTCTGTCTTTGTGCATCTTAAATTGACTTTGTGTCTATCCAATGTGCATCTTCACACCCACGATCACCTCTTGTTCAACACATTGAGAAGCAGCTCTTAGAGTTTCCTTGCTGTTTTATGCTGTAAAGAGCCAAATTGTCTTTTCCCACTGAATTTGGGGCATTCACAGGTCACGAGACCATCTCAGTGTTAGGAAGGGCAGTTCCGGACAGCATATCCTAAATTCCTGTGCCCAGTTACCCTGCTGAATTAAGACCTCTCAGTGAGTGGCAGGGCCCCTTTCACTGGTGGCAAGGTACATAACCATTTTGAAATGGTCAAAAGAAGGGTCACCTATCTTAGAATCCCATGATCAACTCACACAGATTTCTCCGGAGCACAAATACTTATGCAGGGGAGACATGCACATTGTCAAAAATCTAAACATCACACTTCTTTGGTTCAAAGCTGCCATTGTTTCTAGTGCTTGAAGTAGAAGAAAAAGACACCCTGACTCCTCAGAGGCTGGCACGTGCTGACATACGCCAGCAGTGTGTTCTTTACAAGGTGGGCTACTGGCATATGTTTAGTGTTTTTTCACAAACAAGAAGGTGAAAATGAGTGTCAGCCTAGATTAATGAAGCATTTGATGTCTTGTTTTATGTTTGGCTGTTTCTTTTTGCTTTATGAAGTCAGATCATAATATATTCCTTTTGGGACACATAACCGGAAATTTGGTAATTACTCGTAGGTGTGTAATTACCAGCAGGGTAATTACAAACAGATTCTCACAGTAAGAGTCTCCTAAAGAGGGGCATCTGAATGGTATTATGATAGGTCAGAGACCTACTGAGGCTCAAGTCAGTGAGAATAAATATTTAATAAAAGACATTTCATTGTGTTTCATCCTTTTTCTTAATTTCAAAATACTGTAGCTACTGATTGAATGGTTTCTTTTCTTTTCTTTCTTTTTTTTTTTTTTTTTTGTGTGTGTGTGTGTGTGTGTGTGTGTGTGTGTGTGTGTGTGTGTGTTTCATTTTTATCGATACCAGGGATCGAACTCACGACTGCCTGCTTGCAAGACAGGTGCTTATGCTGCTGAGCTAAATCCCCAGCCCCAATTGAATGGTTTCTAATTAGATGGATCTGAAGTTTTGTTTTGATTTGTATATCAGTGCTGGGGATAGATTCACACTAAGGGGAACATCTAGCCTTTTGATTTTTTTTTTTTTTTTAATTTTGAGACAGGATCTCAATAAGTTGCTAAGTTCCCTAGACTGGGCTCAAATATGTCATTTTCTGGCCAAGAGTCTAGAGTTCCGGAGTTACAGGTGTCTTCCTGAATTCAAAGTTATTCACAGCAAACAAGCAACCCCAAGATTATTGACAAAACCTAAATTTAATGCCAATGTTGACAGATATTTGAATGTCAGTTTCATTAATGGACCTTTATTCTAGAGGGTCTTTTAGTAAAAGACAGTCTCTTATCCCCACAAAGGGTGACCCTGAATGCGATGATTTATGTCTAGATAAACCAGCATGCACCTAAAGGTGAGGCCTTTGGGTGGTAACTGGATCATTTATAGCTAAACGTGATCTTGGGAGGGGAAGTCTGGTAGGAGGCCTCAGCCGGGAGGATCTGTCTCCCTCCTCCGGCCTTGATCTCTCCCTGCTTCCCATCACCCTGCATGGACTGTTCCCTCTCTGTCAGCCCCTCTGCCTCACTGCTCTGGTGTGGAGCCAGCGGACTATGGACTGAGACCTCCACACACTGTGAGCCATGACAAATCTGTTTTCTTTAGAGTTGAGGGTGTTGAGGTTTTGTCTTGGTGATGAGGGAAGTAACTGCAGCACTGCAGGGGGCCAGCATTCCCAGGTGGGCATCATGGGTGCAGGTACCTCACAGTCAGCAGGCCAGGCAAGGCTGGGAAGACAGGGAGATGGAGGGCATCTCCTGGCATTATCAAGCTGATCCACTTGTCATTGTGGGGGAGGTTCTCAGGGACAAGCATTTCTCAGGAAGGAAAGGACAGATCAGCTGCCTGCGGGAATGGTCTTCCCTGGAAGTCTCCGCAACTGAACAAGCCATGTGGCTCTCCAGGGCCTTGCAGTCTGCTGCTGGTGGCTCAGTAGGCTCTGTGGGACCACTCTGTGGCTCTGCTGATTTGCCCTGCGCTGCAGCTACTGAGTCCTGACTTCGGCTGATGAGCTGAACAGCGAGACTAGAACTGTTGGAGTTGGTGCAGACAGCACCAAAGCTGGACCAGGACCTCAGCCCTTGGTCCTGTGATGCTATTACCATCTTACCAGGCTCTGAGGCAGTTTGAAATACACCCAGCAGGGTCACAGATTGGGTCAGCTCCTCTCAGGGCCATGCTGCCTGAGTCCCTAAGGACAGGATGCCACTCTAATGTCCTCACACACTGGTCATGTTAAATAACTTTTTGCATAAGGCTGCTGGCTTGGACCAGGCTTCTACACTGAACCCAATGGACCAGATCAAAATCGGGTTCAAACTCAGTGACTGAGCTCTGGCTGCTGGTTGGAGACTCTGTAGCTAATTAACTAATTCGGCTGCAGGAAACTGACTGGCTGGTTGACTAAACTGTGGCCAGTTAAACTGCTGTGTCTGCATCTGTTCTTCTGTCAGAGCCTCCTGATGGCACTGTTGGTGGGGATTCTCAGAAGCTGCCCTTGGAGTTCCCGGATCTGTCAGTCCTGTTCTAGTTTGCCCATTTTCTCCTCTTTCATCCAAGGCACGGTCCCAGATTTCCTTGGTCTGCGACATTTTCTTGCTGACAGGTATTGTGTCTTGGGAGGCCCTGTGGCTCCAGAGCACCGGTCACTTGGTGTAGTGAGGACATGGGCTCACTAAGCTCACTGTTCTCCATGGCACCTGGGTACCATAGTTAAGTTCTCTCTGAGGCCCACATTCTGTGGATTCCTTTTGTGAGCTGAGTTGGTTTGAGGAAATACTGGATCCAGACTTGGTCTTAAAGTCTGAAGGGAAATGATTGAGCCTAGAAGTCAAGACAGTGTCAAAGAACAGCTGAGCTGGGTCCAGCAGGCAGCTCGGCCACTGGAACAGGGAGCCACAGTTCCAGGATGTGCAGAGCCCTACCATGTGGAACTGCATCAGAGAGACAGCGGACAACCTTGGGTGGGCATCGGGGTCATTTTGTGCTAGGAGAGAACGGGTGACATTTGGGGGACCCATGGTGGCTGTCCACATCTGACAGGATCTAGATGGGTTGCCTAGCCTGGACCTCCTCCTCTTCTTAGCAAAACAGCCATACTTGGAATTGCCTTGACTCACAATGAGGTTTGTCTTTGGGTATAATCGTTTCTTTGTGGCACAGGTTAGAGAGGAACGATCAAAGGCACACCAGGAAAACAGTGGGAAGAACAGGGTACGCTTCTACACCAGGACACAGAAACCTCCTAAGGTCATTTCAGGAAAGGAGATTTGCTCCTAGAGTGACAGGAGGGGTCTGGTTCTTTTCCCATCCCCAACATTGTGTTAAGCTCACACTCAGCATGGCTGTCTGTCACCTGGCTGTGTTGGTAAATGCGCCCTAGGCAACCTCCAGTGCTGTTTCACTGTCCCCCAGGGTGGACAGCTGCTCTTCTGTAGCTCAAGGGGACATCACTGGCCAAAACCAATATTGCTCCCATCCAAGTACTAACCAGGGAAAAAGAGAAAAACACAAAACAAACCAAAGCGGTGTAAGGGTACACGTAATACAGAACTATGTACCCTTACACTGCTTTGGTTTGTTTTGTGTTTTTCTCTTTTTCCTCTTAAATTAAAAAAAAAAAAAAAAAAAAAAAAAAAAAAACAAAACAAAACAAAAAAAAACCAATATTGCTGAAATCACTCAAGCAACAGAAGCTTCCAGAAAGCAGCTGAGCATGGCCCAGAGGCAGACAGACTTCACAGCCCCTGAGCCATCCTGCACTGGAAAAGGGGGTGCCTGTGACCCAGGCAGTCTCATGCTGCACAGATGGCCTTAGGGGCTCCCTGCACCACAGAGCACCTCACAGTCAGGGCCAGAAGCACACACACTGCCTGCCAGCCACAAGTCCTTCTTCCCCATGTCCCGACAACCACCAACCACCTTTATTGGGTTCTGCTGAGTTCTCAGGATCGGAAAGACACCAAAGTCCTCCAGCAAACACACACATCTGATGCAATGACTCTGTCTCTGCTCAAGCCCGGTGCTTTGTAAACTAGGAAAGGAGGTACAGGACAGACACATGCCACATGAACAGAGGGGAAGGAAACCTCAAGAAGCAGGAGAGAGATGCAGTTAACTAGGAGACAAGGGTGGAGTCTGCAGATGTAACCTCTGTTAAATGAAGACTCCCACATCATCAGGCGATGAGAATGATGAAATAGGCACCATGCATTCATCATACGTGGACAACACTTGGTCAAGGTGGACTGAAGACAGGGGTGTGGTCCTGACTAGAGCAGCTCGGGGACCCCCTCCCATTCAGGTCAGGCTGGTGCTGACTCCACTGAGGAAGTCCTGGGCACTGGCACCTCTCAGCCCTTAAATCATATGGGTGCAGGCTCAAACAGACAAAACAAAAGCAGGAACAAGAAACAGGGTGAGGGGAGGGAACAGTACACAGGGACCAGTCACTCTTCCTTCCCTCACAACCCTTCCCTTCCCTTCCCTTCTGTTCACATTACTTTCTTTCTTTTTTCTTTCTCTTTCTTTCTTCCCTCCTTCCTCTTTCTTTCTTTCTTTCTTTCTTTTTCTTTCTTTCTTTCTTCCTTCTTTCCTTCTTTTCTTTCTTTCTCTCTCTCTCTCTCTCTCTCTCTCTCTCTCTCTCTCTCTCTCTTTCTTTCTTTCTTCTTTTTAGACAAGTTATTTCTGTGAGGTCCAGGCTAGCCTCCAACTCACAGCAATCCTCCTGCCTCAGCCTCCCAAGTGTGCCATCCCAACTGGCCCTCACAATTTCTATGCCCAAAGCAGACCCGCAGTGTGTTAGGTGAGAGTGTTAAGCTGGACAAATTTCAGAGTGCTGATGTTACGTCATGAGAGGCTATTTTGTCACGGGATGGAGATCAGTTCTTGTGACCGTGAGGCTCTGGGACATCTCAGACATCCCTAGGTTTTGTCCCCAGATTCCTGGGTAGCACTTTGTGCTGGTCTGGAGGCTGCTGTGTCACGTGGTCCCTGCCCGCCACCCACATGCTGTCTTCTGTGTCAAAGTGACTGCTGTTTTGTCTCATTTTCCCTGAGTAAGCTTTTGGTGCCCGTGATTCTGAGGACTCTCAGAGGACACCAATGGCTGGGCAGTGGTATGAGGGACCCAGCTGTGTTCTGTACACTCTCCATGGTCCAGCCCAGCCAGTCAGCCAGCCTGGTTCACAGGTGAAGGACAGGATGGATGGAGAAGAGTAGATGCGAGGGCATTCCAGGGGGAAGAAGCAGGAGGAGAGCAGGGGTTGTCAAAGCCCTGGGGGAAATGGAGGCATCTGTTTGGGAAGTCCTGACCCAGCCCCGAGGTTCCACCCAGAGCTGCCGCCAGGCTCCAACCTCTGCTCCTCTTTGTAACCGGGATGTTCTTTCTCCATTAGCAGCACAGTTGAGATACTTTCTTTTTCAAGAAACAAATGGGAAACTGAACAATTAAAAAATGGAAAAGAGCACTCAGGAGGGACCTTATCTGAGAGCTAGAGGGTCGCCTCTGTGTGGAAGCCACGCAGGTATTTCCTGTTCCTACTGAGCCGACACCATCTACCCAGCAACCTCCCATTGGAAAGGGAGAATCCACCATCAGGAGAAACCCTTGTCTCCCATCTCAGTCTCTGGGGCTGGACAATTCCTGCCCTCGGCCAAGAGCTGCTTCCTTGAGTCCAAATCTCTGCCATTTCAGGCATCCCATTTTCCTGACCACGATCGTTGGTCCCAGAACGTTCACATCACCTCACATGGGCAACCAGATTTGGCTTGAGCTGCCCAGCGATTGGACAATACCTACTATGGAAGACCAAGAGTAGAGACATCCTGAGATGTGATTGTGACACCCACAGGTGTCTGTAATGTACCTCTCATGGTGTGGTGGTGTCTTGTGTTTGAATGATTTAGTCACAGAAGCATTTACAACAGCCACTCCTAATTCCACAGCCTCTTGAGTGGCTTCTTCGGTAACTGGCAAACCAATGTTTCCTGCTTCATTTTGTTTTTAATCAAACACTTTGCATTATTTATCAGACCCAGTGGGCGAAATGTATAGTTTTCATTAAACAACTGCTCCTTGAGGTTCTGCTCAGGCTGCATTCTCTGATGGGTGGATTTAGATCTAAAATGCGTAACTGCCAACAAAAGATGACCTAGTTAAAGTGCTGTTTCCCCCGGGAACACAAAATATTTAACAGCAACAGCTACAAGGTGCAGAGAAGTTCCCCAGTGAGGAGCTCTCCAGTCACTGGCTCTGAAAACATGGGGTTCGGGTTCTTAACCCAGGGAGGAGAGGGGAGTGGAGGTGAAGATACAGGGACCTCCTGCTCCCAGGGGGAGGGGCTCAGGACTTTCCAACCCTTGCCAGATGAATGCAGTCAGCTTTCAGGAAATAAAAAGGCCCCACGGCTGTGTCCCACTTCCACCCCCAGAGCCTGGTGGCCCAGGCTGTTGAGGGAGGAAGGGTCTTTCAGAAACCATGTACAACTTTGTGCGCCTGAGAAACTACAGAGCCCAGGAGAAATGGTTCACAGAACCAGCAGTGAGTATCTCAGGACCAGGTTGGCTGCCCTGAGTTCAAATCTTGCCTGCCTTATTTTTGTGATTTTTGTTAAAATCACCTTCTGCTCTGTACTTCAACTCCACATCTGTGAAATGGGTCCATAATGATTCCTACTTCACGGAGCTCCTGGGAGAACTGAGTGGATACTGCAAACAGCAGTAACTCACAGGTGGGTGTGGTCATATTGCTTCTCCTGGTCCTGCAGTGCCTGCCTGTCTGTGCTACTCTACATCAAGGCCATGAAACTCACCACAGTCTCAGGGCTGTGGCTGGATGTGCTGCACTAGGGCTGTGTTTGGTTTAGAACCAACCACATCCATAAGGTAATGTATGCCTGGGTGCAGGCTTACATGAGAGATGCGGCCCTTGGAGTTGCACTGGGTGATTGACTTCAGAGCAGCCTCCTCTCCTGGAAGCTACTTGTGTCTGCCTGATCCTGCTAAACCTCTCCACTCTCAGGACAAACTTTCTCTCTGTGAAACAGAAGGAAGATGCTGCCGGATCATGAAGAAACTTCCAGGTAAATGAACGTACAGTCACCCTAAGCTGTAGTCTAGTGGTTCTCAACAGTGCTGCCTGTTAGAATTACCCAGAGTCCTACAGTGCAGAGTCCAGGCATAGCTACAAGGAGAGTGGTTGAAACTACCATAGTGTGGCATCCTGGAAAAGGCAAAGCTGTGGGGTCAGCAAAAAACTCATGGGTGTCAGGGAACTGAGGAAAGGGTTGAACAGGCAGAGCACAGAGGAGTTTTAGGGCAGTGATACTGTTCTGTTTGATACCATAGTGGCATTTTGCATTTGACAAAATCAACAGTTTACTGCATGGAGTGAACCCCAGTGAAAACTGGAAGCTTTGGTTAGTAATGTGTGGGGGTTGGTGCCAGCTCCCCACCCGACACTGAGGAAAGGCGATAGCTCAAGAGGGTGAAGAGGGCACACGAGAGCTGGCTGTGGAGGGAGTGTGGGTGCAGGACCTGCTGGTGATGCTTTAGCTCAACTCTCACCTACATCAGCTTGGGAACTGCCTGGGAAATGGGTTCAGCATCCTTCTGGGTGCTGCTCGGTGGGTCGTGGAGGTGTCACCTTGGGTCTATATCTGGTCCCAGCCTTCTCCTCCATAGTGCTCTCTGTCCTCTCCTCTTGCTCAGCCTGGCCCCTTCCACCAAGATGTTCCTGCCTTGGAGCAGACCATTGACTGAGACCTGGAAACTGTGAGCTGCACCGACCACTTCCTCCTGTAAGCCGTGTGTGTCAGGTGTTTTGTGTAGCACAGAAAAGCTGATTAACGCGTGGCTGTACTTTCTGCCCATCTCTGCACAGCTGCTCTGCGGGAGCCTGGGGATTCACAGTCTGCACAACTCTACTACGGCTTGATTGAGGCCCCACTGCTGTGGGAGGAGGAGAACCAGCTTCCTGTGGCTCTAGTTCCCTGCGGCTTAGCCTCCTCCTCAGGGCTCCCCACTATCACCTTCCTACTCACCGCCCTCCCCGCTCCCCGCTGATGGCCGTCTGTGAGTATCCTGCACCTGCAGGGGTCTAAGCCTTCGCGTATCCACACTTACTTCCTCCTCCTCTCTCAATACCGGGGATTCTATCTTCTCACCAAAGAATCGATCCACTTCTCAAAAGGTTACTTGCTAGCAGGAAAGCTCATGGGTTGCAGTTTTGATCCTAGAAATGTAAACAGAAGTTGTCAGGAGGAGCTTCCAAGAAGACTCTTTCATAGCCTAAGTTGTCTGTCTTTCCCCTGTGTCCGTCTCCACAATCTTGGGATGTATATATGACACCAGACATGAGGCGGCCATTCTGTGGCCCTGAGAGGACAGGTCAGGCGCTGAGCTTGGTAGAGTGGAGACCTAGAAGGAAGTTGACCCCGCCGGGGCCCCACCCCTCGGTGCTCTAACCCGAGGGCTGGAGCTGCGTTCCCGCTTCTCCAGGGCTCTGCCCCTCAGGCTGTGGATTCCTCTCAGGAAAAGTGACCTAAATTCCAACCTGTGAGCTTCTGATTAGACTGTGAGCTCCTCCAAGGCTGTTGCTTATTTGTTGTTTTGTTTTCTTTGTTTCCTGCAGAGCACACGCCAGAGAGGATCTGTGTTCAGCTCTGGCCTTTTGGATGAAGTGAGCTTTGAGATATGGGAGAGACGTGAGCTGTTCCAGTGCAGCCACAACTGCTTCCCACGGGTCCCTGGGCCACACCGCAGAGCCTGCTCCTGCCAAAGGAATGAGGATCCCGGACGTGGCCTTAATTCCTTCTTAAGACTCACTGGCTTTTGTCTTTGGAGCAGCAGTCTTTTCATACTCCCAGTGCAGAAAAGCAGTCAGTGGCTGAGTTTAACTTTTCCCTGTCTGGTATTTTCTTAAAAGTGTGGCCCATTCTCACCTGCAGGAGGGAATTGAAAATGCCCCCCAGACCTTCAGGGAGGGGAACAAGGAGCCTCTGAGAATCTCAGCTATGGGAGAGGCAAGACTGGTTCCCGGGAAAGAATGTCCACGCAGTTCAGTGGCCTCTCCCAGTGTGCACGCTGGCCGCTGCTGTGTCCATCGGCAGAGAGAGCCACTGCCCCAGAGACAGCCCTGACTGAGTGTGAGTAAGTCAGGGTGAGGTCCCCATGGGGCCCTCGGTTCTCTTGCTGATTGAGACAGACAAGGTGACATCTCTCCAGCAGCCTCATTTGGATGGCAAAGGGTCAATGTCAGCAAACTGAAGAGCCCTGGCTGTCATCAGAGCTCAGAGGTGGTCTCCAAGAGGGAAGATGCCCTCCTGCTAGAAATGCAGACGGACTTGTAATTATCCCAGATGAGAACACAGGACACACACTTCAGTGCTAAGACTTAGCTTAGCATCATCTGTGTGAGCCAGAACAAAGGAACGGGTTAAGAACACACCCTGTGTGTGTGTGTGTGTGTGTGTGTGTGTGTGTGTGTGTGTGTGTGACTTAGACCCCTCTGTGGAGACATGGGCAAGGGCTGAGAGAGGAAGATGCCCAGGGACTCTGGCCAGGGGAGAGGCGCTCTGATGTGCAGAGGTACCAGTAAGGCAGATTGGCTCTTGGGAAGGGGACGCAAAGCTGTTGACCTTGAGCTTCTTCAGCTTACGGCGCGGTTGGCAGAAAAAACCATATCAGGGGCTCAGCCAAGCTGTGAACCCTCATCATGTCAAAAGGGAACCCAAGTCTGCTCTGGGAGAGTGGTGGTGTTTAGCTGCTCACAGCATGTTGATTAGCAAGGGAAATCTTGCTTTAGATCCACAAGCACACTTATTAAAGGAACATATTATGCATCCCATTGTTCAATCTACTTTTGCTAGAATGGTGGATGAGTCATGCCTGGAGTCAGTTAGTGAAGCCATTCAAGTCCCGGGGCAACGTTCAGAGGTGAAAACCACACAGCAGAGGCCAAAGCAGAAGGAAAGAGAGGAGAGAAGCCCGTCGGGGCGGGAAGGTTGCTCCTGACTCCCCTGCAGTGGGTAGACTGCTGAGGTTTCCCAAGGACAGGACCCCGAGGGGGAGACCAGGGGCTGGGTGGGGCCTTCCGGGTTCCTGAAGTTTCCTTCCTTTACTGGTTCCAGCCACCCTTGACTTAGGTGCTCCTGCGCGTGCACACACACGCACACACACACACACACACACACATGCATGAATGTGCTTGTGTGTGTGTGTGTAAATGTGTAAACAAGGGGTGCACACATGCCAGAAAACTTGGACACAGGAAGAGACACCTTACACTTAATCACAGGTCCCAGCCTTGAGGAAGCATCTTCATCCTGGGGCCAGGCAGGCGGCATGAATCTGGCTTCTCTCCGCTCCTGTGAAGGGGTTAAACTGTGGCAGATGTGATCCACTATGTGGTGAGCGCTGAATTAAAAATTACAGCAAAGGACACATTGCCGTCCACCTTCCCTCACCTGTTCCCCTCTGCTTCAAACACACTTGTCTCGTCGTGCTTACCCTTTTCCAAAGGAGTCCTCTAGTGTGAGTGTCTTCAGCCATGCTGCTGTGGCTGCCTTGATTTTGATTCAAAACTAAGTCACTAAGTTTTCCAGCTGAGGCTCAGAGTGGAATTTGTGACCCTCCTGCCTCAGTCTCCCAGAGTGCTGAGACAATCGGCCTGTTCCACCATGCTGGCTGTTCCCTCTGACTCCAGGTAAATATTTAGGCTGACAATAAATGTTTGTGAAGATATGTAGGGTGGGTAAGAGGATTGGAATTGGCTCTCTTCCTCCTCCTCCTCTCCCTTCTCTTCCTCCTCCTACTTTTCTGTCTCCCTCTCCTCTCTGCTTCCTCCTCCTCCCCCATTCCTTCCTCCCTCAGTCTCTCCCTGAAGGTAGAGGCAGTGTCCTGAAGCAGTGGCCCCAGGCATCTGCCGTGGAAACAAACAAGAAGCCGAGTTTCCTGCTCCTTCTCTCCCTGCCCCAAGGCCGTTGCTGGCTGAGCTCCCGGAGGAAACTGCACACAGGGACCTTGGGCTCTGCAGTCATTTATCTGAGGCTAAAAGAACTGGAACAGGGAGCTGGAGCTTGGCTAAGTGCTGCGCTGTGTTAAGTGAGCGTTAAGGAGGAGTTTTACTGTGCCCTCGTGGGAGGGTGGCAGATGGAGTATTTCTAATGCCCCTTAATTAGGGGCCGCAAATGGAGACACTTACAGCATAGGTGGCTGCAGGTGTGACCTTGCGACGAGGGGCCCAGGACTCCTGAGCTCAGTTCTGCTGTCCACTTAGCAGTGGCAACAGGGCTGCAACCCCTGCTTCTGACTCAGTTCCTCATCTGTAAAATAGGGACCACGGTGGAGCTTTCCCATGGGTCACTGCGGGGACAGAATGAGATCATGATCGTGACTGCCTGATGATATTGGGCACCTCCTGGACCCTAGATGAATTAGCACTGAAATAATCATCACCACCATTGCAACCACTGTTTTCCTCGGCAGCATCGCCCTGATGACGGTGAGCTAAACCTGGAACTTCAAGTCTGCTTTCCGCTTTCTCAGCCCCTGATTGCTTTCTGCACTTCAGCAAGGAAGTGAACAAACAGGGCCAGTGCTCCCTGAGTTTCCCATCATGCATTTCTAAGCATCTCCTGTAGCTAATGGTGGGACTCCAAGACCGAATGAGCTACAGAGGCTGCCGGAAAGCCGAGTGCCTTGACTTCTGTCTTTTGCGCAGATGTTGTCTGGTTCCGGCCCTTTGGGAGCAGCATGGTCTCAACCATCGGCAGCATCTCTGCTCAGTGCTAACCGTCTGGGGCCTGTGGGAGCTGCAGTATAAGCATTCGCCAGTCTTCTGGCTTTGCAGGGGCGTTTCCAGGCTGAGTGCCTCTGGGCAGCCATCAAGGCCATTTGTATCCCAGCGGATGATCCTTCAGAGCAGTGCTGCCTGGGAAATCTGGGGAAAGTGACTTAGGCAGTGTGGGCAGCGGGTAAGGACTGGAAATTGACAGTCCATGGAGCCCACTGCCTGTACAGCAGGACACTTTAGGAGACATCTGAAGTGAAGGGAAAAGCAGTTCTTACACATGGGACAGGAACAGCAGCATGACAAATTCCCCATGGAGCGTGGGTGGTGTGTCAGTGGGTGGCGCCGAGAGCATCCTCTTGCCAAGGTCTGTTGTGCCTTTCTGGCCAGTCAGGTACAAGCAGAGTTAGCCACGCAGCTTGGGAAAAGCCACACAGCATTTTCTCTTTCACTTTCCTACCATGAACACTACTGTGATGACTGGAATAATTGCAGCTGTCTTGTGAGTAGTAGAAACAACCCAGAGATGCATAGCTTTTGGCTTGGGTGGGACTGAGCTTCTAAATTAACACTCAAATTACCTCCTTCACAAATACTTGTGATACCACAAAATATACTGTTATTAGTGGTCAGGGTTTCTGACAGGTGCAGACAGAAGCACCTTATCAGACAAAAAGCAGCATGTTTGTTTGCACGCAGTGGTAACTGTGATCTCAGAGAAGAGGGGGCAGTAAGTTAAGAGCAGGACCAGGTTCCACCCTGCGGAAAACACCTTTCCACCAGGGCTTCTCCTTACACTGAGCTGTGCTGAAAAGCTCAGTCTTTAATTTCTTAAAAGTCTCAGTTTTCCTTGGGAATTATATAAAAATATGTCAGTAACAGGTGAGAAGCCACCCATCTTTCCAGAAAGAACCACTGAAATGGTTTGCAGGATGGGCCTTCTACTCTGCCTCTTCAAAGGACAGCACAGTAATGTGTTACGAACACACACACACACACACACACACACACACACATGCACATGCAGAGTGATTTCCTCTCCCAACTACATATATAAAACCCAGGTTAAATCTTACATTTATTCACTGTTTCAGTGAAAACCTCACTGACTAAAAGGAGAACTCAGATTTGCTCAAAGCGATTTCCTTTGCATTTGCTGCTTGCTATGTGAGCTCACACAGGGCCCTCACTGCCTCCCACAAGCCAGCTTCTTCCCAGGTGTAGATCTGCCTCCCACCTCGGCTCCTCTGTGTGGTCCCGGCAGGAGGAGCAGCTGCCCCTGCCGATGGTGCCCACGAGGAGGCTGCAGGGTCCCGGCCCAGGCGCCGCCTCCTGAAGGTGAGGTCCTCTGTCATCCTTGTGGGGTTGGAGCAGCACCAGGGCTCTCGTGCAAGGCAGGAAAAGTAACCCTGGCTCCAGCCCTGCTTTCCACTTCATCTCCTGGGGCTCCTTGTAGCCCTAGCTATCATGGCTGATGTTGACTCTGTGCTTCTAATTATTTAGGCCAAGAACAATCTCCAGGAGAGCGCAGGCCAAGGGACCCTGCTCTGTGCTGGTGTGCCGAGGCTTGCGGAGGGTTCCCCCCTCTGAAGCAGCCCAAGTGTGCAGTATTACTGGGTCAGTCCAACGCCGTCTGACATGCACACTGAGTCCGTTCTGGTGATCAGAATAGGGAACATGGCTGTGAGGAACACACGTGAAGCCCTGTCCTGGTTCAGCTTCCGGTGAGAAGAAACGACAGCAGCGACAGCAGCAGTGACAGCAACACAGCAGTAAATCCACAGGACCTTGGCGGTCAGGTCGTGTCTGCTACATCAGAAACGTAAAGCAGAGAAGAGAGCACGTGAGCAGGTGCTGCTGGAGTGTGAGACCCACTGATCAGGGAGAGAAGGGGGACAGGGGCCCAGTCAGGTGTTGTACATGTACAGGGTGCTGTGAGGAGCTGGGGTGGGGGTCCCCCCGAGGGAAGCCAGCAGTGGTGGAGAGAAGGATAAGATGCTCCGAGAACAGAGAGAGCCGCAGACTTTGTGGATTTGCTGTGGGCTGGAGCCTGCTGAGTCTCACTGCTCAGGGGCACAGTTCCAGAGATGTTTCTTCTTGTGGCACAGGAATTAGACCATCATGTGGCTGCCATGGACTTGTCCTGCAGGATGCTGGAGTTTTGTGTGGGTGACTGCATGATCCTGGGTGAAGCACCCCGAGTGGGATCTAGGCCTGATGGCAGTGTCCCAGGACTTCACATACTTGGGTTTTGGGAATGCACAAGTGCTGAGGCAGAGAACAGGGGAGACAGAAGGCAAAGAAATCACAGAGTGGCTCTCACAGTCTATAGGCTTGCACTGTGCTCTTCTAAGAAACGTTTTAAAATGGTCAACGTGTCCACCTGCAGAGGGCAGGAGAATCAGGCCCAGGGTTAAAACAAAAGAGGATGACATCATATGGAGGAAACAGAGATGCAGACCCTTCCCCCAGGTAGGCGCCCTTCAGATCTCAGTGAAAACTCCACCTTCTTAGGCGATTTGGCCTCCTCGTCCTTGGGAAGGAACCATACAACTGTGCCCATAACCCACACATCAGAGGTGGAACCCAAAGCAAGGACAGGGGAGACCGAGTCACACACAGATCAGCGACGTGACCCCCAAAATTCTTGATCTTGCAGGTGACTAGAAGTCAAGTCTGCAGGATTTCTCAGGGTCTCTCATTCCTGCAAGCCCACTGCTTTCGTGGTCTCATCAGAGTGGGTTAACGTGTGCTAGGAAGAGCAGTGAGTGTCCTCAGCACAGGGGCTTATTTTGAGGTCCTGCCACTTTCCCACCATGGCAGCCCCCAACCTTTGCATTCAGAGAAGGCCTCGCTGTCAGCATCTGTCTGATCACAGACCTGAAGGTGAAGGTACATTTCTGAAGTGAGGAAACCGAGGCCTCTGGCCAGTGCCTGCGTCCTCCAGTGGCTCAGGCCTGAGCTCACTGGGCAGAGCTGCTCCCCCGCCCCCTGCTGAGCACCCCATCCCTCAGTCTTGCTCCTGGGCATCTCCTCTGGGACGCTGCAGACTTCATCCCTGTATGGGCCTCTGAACTGCCAGCCCAGTGACATGAGCAGGACATTGCCTGGGATCTGGGGCATTTGTGGAGAGAGCCTGGGGTGGTGGTGGGGGGGGGGCAGATCCAGTCCAGGAACCTGCAGCCAGCTCTGAGCATAACCCCATGCTGGATTCTCAGTTCCTGTCTATCTCATTTTCCTCTATCACTCAGGCTTCCTGGAGTAAAGTATCTGGGCTCACACTCCCTGTGGGGCCCAAGTGAGCTGCCTGTCGGAAAGTGCAGAGGCATCTCAGTTCCTTGTCCCTTTCCAGATGGCTCAGTGGTGGAGAAGGGGCTGCAGCAGAGAGGAGGGAGCTGGGGTGGGATAGTTGACAGGACCACCTGCCCCCAAGGGAACCTCAAGGGTGAGTTTCACTGGCTCCTGACTCAGCATATGGTCCAGGCCTGAGAGGTATGAGGGGCAGGTGCCCTGGTGCAGGACACAGACCCAGTTGTGTAGACTGAGGGTGGTTCTGTGAAAATACCTGGACAGCAGGGACCCAGGGCCTAGAAGGGCCAGGACATAGAGCTGAACACAAGCCGATTGGTCCTGCAGCAGCCAGCAGTCAGGGTGAAGTCAGAGAGCGCTGGGTGCTGAGTGGATGTTCAGAGGAGTGAACCAGAATCCCTAGAGCTCCCTGACAGGGTCCCAAGTGGGGTCCACATAGGATGTGGCTGAACACTGCAGGGGCTGGCAGGAGAATGCATACAGGAGGCTCGGTAGGAGCAAAGATGGATCATGTGCAGGTGGTGTGTTTAAATGATCACATCTAGGTTCTCTGTCTCTTTTCCTCTCTCTGTCTCTGTCTCTCTGTGTCTGTCTGTCTGTCTTTCTGTCTGTCTCTCTCTCTTTTCTGTGGTACTAGGGATTTGATCCAGGGCCTTCAACTTGGGATACACCTGCAGCCTTTAAAGTGTTTTTGATCTTGATACATTTCCCATCCTGACCTCCAACTTCCTGCCTCAGCCTCCACTGCTCTCTTTACAGGCATGTAACACCGTGCCTGAGCTCGAATTCTCTTTTTCTGCATTGCTTTATTGCTTTACAGAACTCACACCATCTCCACCCAGGATAAGCTACCATTTGTGATGTCTGTCCTTGCAATATACATGCAGGCAGATGTCCCATCTGTGGGCCTGCACGTGGGACATACATATGTATGTCTGTACATGAGCATGTGTACACATGACTGTGTACATATGGATGTGTGTACATTTATACCATGGTTGTTTGACTCAATGCCAGGAAAGAACCCATACCAGCTGCACTGTGGAGCCTGAGTGGCTGTACTGCTGGTTCTGTAAAGCCATAAGACAATGTGGAAAAAAGATGTCATGTGATTTCCCCCAAAACTATCATACAATTATATATGTGCATGTTTTTAAAATCAATTGCTGTACCCAAGGTTAGACCATTTCTGCCTGAGCCTACCCATACCACATCACACAAAGATGCCCTGGTGTGACCCATCCCCCTTACAACATGGCACAAAGACGCCCACGTGTGACCCATCCCTCTCACATGAGTGGAGTGAATCACCATCACGTTTTGTAGTTTCACAGTGGATTTCCACTTCCATGAATAACCCCAGTGTTAGGTTCTTTCTCTCTCCCTCTGTGTGTGTGTGTGTGTGTGTGTGTGTGTGTGTGTGTGTGTGTGTGGTTTCTCGAGGCCCACACTCCTTGGGGACACTGGGGATTGAGTGCATAGTTGCACCCAGAACCTCCACGCAGAGCTACACTCCAAGCTCATTATTATTAATCACTCTTCTTTTTACCATGACCCAGGGGCTCTCTGTGTGGCCCGGGGCCTGGGCTCCCATTTGTGAACCCCTGGGCTCACTCTGCCAATGTGCCAGGTGCCTGGTATGCAAATCACAGTGGCACCAGGTGTATTTTTCCAACCATCTGGAGACACAGCACTTGGAAGTCACCTCCTGCGCCTCCGGTTGGACCTTCCTCCTCTTTCTCACTGACATAGAAGGAGGAAGAGAATCTTGGTGTTAAACATTGGGACCTGAAGGCCATGTCCCCATCCCTCACCTGTGCCCTGTGCCTGCAAGCGGAAGTGAGCTAGCCCTTCAGGAGAGTCCTGGGCACCACGGTCTCTCCTGTGGAGTCACTGGCAGACAGGACACCCACAGACCTTCATGCTGGCTGTTTCCTGGCCACAAAGACATCCTCGGGCCAGAGTGTTTAACTTCTAGGAGACCCATACGAAACAGAAGCCAGCCTTGGGTATACAGTCAGTCCAGGAATACTAGTGTCTATTAACTGGTGCCTTTCATACAAATGGACAAGAGGCCTAGCAGACATGGTTCTGGGCTGTTGTGGGAGCCATAGAAAGTTCTGGTGGCCTCAATGGATTTGTTGGGGCCCTGTTTCTATTCTTCCTTCCTTTGGCTGCTGTGGGAGTGTGCTATTTTCTAAACAGCATCTCAAGGTGAAGGGAAGGGGGGGCACCCTCCTGCAACTCTTCCATAAGGATAGAAGCAGCAACATACTAAGCAGCAACATACTAAGCAGCAACAGATGAAGTGGCCGGGCCCATCTCTCCGGATGACAGGTGTGGCTGTGCAGCAGGACTAGCAGCTCGGCTTTCCAGCTGTGGGCCCAGGGACACTGCCAAATGCCTGGCTTTCCATTTGGAAAAGGAAAAGAGAATCTAATTCATTTTGATCTTGGATTCAGTCACTGGATTCAGTCACTTCCAAAACCCCGGGGAAAATTCTGTAAAGAACTAGGTGTTTTTCATTAGATAGCAGCTGCAGACACTTTGTCACAGCTGCTGGTCTAAAACTTTCTGTTAATTACTTCCAGGGTCACAGGTGGGCCCAGCATATCGAGCTGGTGACAGAAGGGAAAGAGAAAGCAGTGTGTGTGTCCACCCACCTCACCCTTGCCTTTACGAGGCAGGGGCGGGCCAGCTTCCTGGGTCACCTGGGCCTCATCAGACCATGTGCGGACAGTGCTGGACTGACATGTAAAGGTGCTTTTCAGCTTCTGTATGACACTGAAGACACTGTGGTTTGGGTTAAACAACAACTTTTTCTTTCATATTCTGTTTTCACTGAAAGTTTCTGAGTTGACAGACACACGGCCAAACTGGTCCTCACTGGTGATACCATGCGGGGGTCCAGGGGTTTGAGGAGTTTGGGGAAAAAGGGTGGCTGAAGGGTAAATCCTCAGAATCATGCAAGTGTCCAGGGCAAGCTCCGTCATTATCACATGACTCATTATTTTCAAAGCGTTTGCTAAGAATTAAAGTAAATCACACAGGAAAGGCGTTATTTTATTTCTGAATACAATCTGCGCATGGACCTACACATTTCTAACCACGTATACCATGTTCCAGGGCTCACTTGCTCCATCCCACCCTCCCACACAGCAGATCTGATGTCCTTCACTGTAGGGTTTGTTGAAATAATTCTTTCTCAAGGTCACTGGAATAAGGCTACAGAATGAGTTAATTTTATGACAAACCTTTGCTTCACACTCAATTTTGTCCCCTGATTTTTAGCTCAGTGAGGGCAGCACATGATTTCCCATTTTTTAATTGACCCTGTGAGAGCAGAGCAAAATGGACTTTGGCTTCCTGGACAGCTTTTGTAGGGCTTCTGGTGAAGGCAAATATTTTTAAGCAACACTGACACTGAAGAGGTCCACTTTGTTTCCAAGGCGAATAAAGAGAATGAAGTCTCACTGTAAGCACATCTGAATATGGACAGGGCAGGGATATTTTCCAAGC
The DNA here is from genome assembly GCF_034190915.1 of Cavia porcellus. Taxonomy (NCBI): domain Eukaryota; kingdom Metazoa; phylum Chordata; class Mammalia; order Rodentia; family Caviidae; genus Cavia; species Cavia porcellus. The sequence continues at coordinate 5,670,243 of NW_026947499.1, read as the reverse complement.
CACAAATCCCAAACACGTGTCTCTGTCAGTGACATGGCTGACCATAGCCTCTTTACCATTTCTGACCTTGTCCCAGCCCTGGTCCTCCTTCTACCCACTGAAGACGGATGAAGAAGGTCCCTCAAGGTACTTCTCCAACCTCCAAATGCACCCCACTCCCAGCAATCCCTGTAAGTAGCTCTTTCTAACCCACCATACTGGGTTTCACCCTACTCTTTTCTAAGAGACATAAATGAGACGTCAGGGATTCCAGCACCACCTCAGGCAGCTTGCTTCCAGTGCTGGGACACAATGCCTGACATAAACGATGTGCAAGAGCAAAGGTTAATTTTGGACAGGGGTTCAGAGGTTTCAGGCCGTGGTCAGCCTTCTCCATTGCTGTTAGGCCCAGGGCAAGCAGAAGTGTCTTGGCGGAAGGGCGTGGTGGAGGAAAGCTGTTTGCCTCATGGCAGCCAGGAAGTAGCTAGAGCCAAACAGTGTCCTTGTGATCCGACTGCTTCCCAAAAGCCACCAGCTGGGAACCAAGCCTTCAGCACAGGGGCCTGGAGGATACTTTGTTTCCAAACCAGAGTAAGCATCTTGTCTCACCCTGACAAATATTTGAAATTGGATTTATAAATTTAAAGAGTAGTTGTATTAAAAATCATCACACAAAGCCAAGTCCTAGGAAAAGTGGAAATGTAAAAGAAGATTGACTTAAAAATCATCAAACACACCATATTTTATTGATGTTACTCAATACTGTCCCACACCGTCAGTTTCTCACTGGAAATAAATACTAAAGTAAAAAAAGAAAACTTTAAACAAGAGCAATTTCAGTTCGTATAGACTTTCCTGACCTAGAACTCCAGCATGGCACTGGGTGCAAGAAGGACCAGGATTCCGGCAGCTGAAGGATGCTGGGTGCTCAGCAGCTGCTCCTCCTTGCTCCTCTCTATGCTCAGCTGTGCTTGATCCTCGCCCATGACACCCATACCAGGTGGGAACCAGTATGATCCCATTCTACAGATGCAGCCTACAGATGGTGATGGAGGCTAAATGACTCACCCCAGTGTCCCTCCGGTTCCAGGGTCAGAGACTGAGGCAGTGTGGTCTTGGAGTCCTCATACTTCCCATTCGTGCTCAGGGAAGGCTCGCCACCAATTGTCCTGCCACCCGCCTGGACTTGGGTGTTTATAAGATGAGTCCTTGGTTGGCTTTAAGTTGTGGCCACTGGGGGGCCACTGCTGCAGATCACCACCCAGAGAGGGGCTAACCTGTCTCTATTTGTACCTGGACAAGTGCCTGAGGGACAGTGTGACACCAGGCAAGCAACTTGATGAGCTTGTGCCTCAGTTTCCTTCTCTGCAGAGGGATGAGCACAGTGCCCACCTTCAAGAGGAACAAGTGACAGTGTAGAAAGTTTCAGACCGCACAGGGCTGCACTACTCATTTTCAAACAAATCCATCCTCAAGTTGAAGGCACCGTCTGTGGCTACAGTCACATTTTCCCCCTGGCGCTCTGGACCTGGACACCCAGGGATTATGGAAGAAACAGAATCTGCTGCTGGGCGGCTGCTGTCATTAATTTTAATACAGACACGACCCGACTTCTCGTCCAAAACATGAAGCACAGTTTGTAATTTACTCCTCACATCCTTAGAGGATTGAGTGAACTGACCAGAAAATGTATGAATTAGGGTTACTTTCCAGGAAGAAATCTTCAGTCACCAAAACAGCCAGGTGAAGGAGACCAGGTCTTGAAGCTGACCCCTAGTTCAGTTCGGCTTGAGGGGTGTGGACTGAGGAGCTGACTCTGATTCACACCACACCCTCTCTCACAGAGGGGGCAGTGGTCCCGGGCAGGCTTTGGGGAGGATGAGGGGGCCTGGGTTGGCCTGAAACCAACTTTAGTACCATGCACGCTCACCAGGTCCAGCTTCTCAGGGAGAGTCACTTCCGCATCCCTGGGGCGACCCCATGGTCACAGATGTGGTGCAGATTTTCCTGGATTCTTCTTCACTTCCTGGTGTGAATGGAGGGCAGCACTGCAGGTTGTAGTTGGCTATCATTTAATTTCCTCAGCAGTGAAAATTTAGATTTGTATGAAGTTTGTGGGGCACAAGTTCATCTTTAAACCTGCTCAAAAAAGACATTTGAGGGGAGAATGCGGAGTTGATTTGCAATATTTCACCTTAAGAGATCCTGGCTATGAAGGTGTTTGATCCTGTTGTCTTGACTTATAGTTCTGTTTTCTTATTCCTTTGCTTGTGATACTTTTGTTTCCTCGCTGGGTGATTCACATAAAATTTATGAGTGCTTGCATATGGCTGGAGACTTGGGAATATGAGGTGGAATTAAAAAATACACAGAACATATATTTGAAATTTGCTGGAATGACAGACTCGTTGCCATTAATCCTCAAAATGCTCCCTGTTGTTCTGAACACCCTCATCCCACCGTGCTTGCCACTTTCTGCAGCAGCTCCGGAGTCCTCTTTCCTGAGGGTCTTTAGTCACTGCTGTGGCTGCCCCGAGGGCCTGGCTGGCTTACAAAGCAGTTACCTTTCATGGTCATCTTGACTTTGGAGAAGACCCAGATGTAGTAAGGTGCCAGACCTGGAGAGTGTCCTTGTCACGTTTATCCTTGACAGGAATTGCTCTCAATGATCGATCAATGAAATACAATCAAAGAATACAGCAAATATACAGAAAATTACCTCAGTGAAAGGCACATTGTCATTAATCCCTAAAGACACTCAGGACACTTCCTCTCATTGTGAGCATGCTTAGCACATTGTTCCTGACAATGTATATTTGACAGTAATAACCATTTTTCCAAAAAAATTAATCATTTGACAAATTTATTGATCAACACTTCTAGAAAAGATTCAAGTCCAGGCCCTTCTGGAGTGGAGATATTGAAACGTGGGTGGAAAAGCAAGACCAAGAACCTTGGATGTCGTAGCTCTGACACTGCAGACATGTAAGCCTCCAGCCCCAGGTGGCAATTTGAGGATGGTCAAGCTGGCCTCACTGCAGGCAGGATGTGGCCTGGAGGTCTGTCACTGAAGTGGCACCGTGCCCCCAGCCCACCCTCTGAGCTTATCATGCGTCTTTTCTCTCTACTCATGTAGCTCTCAGCACCCTGCCTGGGTTCCCTCTTCTCCTTGAAGGGGGGCGGATGGGACAGAGGTGTGACCCCGACTGAGGTGCATGACATGCACAGGAGAGGGACAGGGCCATGGTTCTTAGCCTTCCTTCTGCCTGGTTTCCCCTGCTGTCCACAGCTGAGCCTGGGTCCAGTGTGGGTCCTGCCATCTTCATGTGGGATGTCAGGTCCCCCCCCCCCCCACTGGTGTCTTCCAGGGGACACATTGTCTTCGTCACTTTCCGGGCTGCTGAGACAAAATACTTGACATGCACCGCTTAATGGAGAAGGGTATTTGGGCTGATGGTAGTTTTCAGTCCATGATCTGAAGGCAGGAAGGGCATGCTGGAAGGGGCTGGTGGAGGAGAGCTGCTCACATCACGGTGGCCAGCAAGCCGAGATGCAGAAGCTGAGGAGGGAGAGCTCCCAGCTCAACACCCCAGGCCCTGCCTCTTCTGCTCAGATCCTGCCTCCTACCAGAGTGCTTAGCTAAAGCCCCCAAGAATTCAACCACATTCTCAAAGCCCTGCCTCTGAGCACATGAGAGTGTGGGGTCATTGTTGATCTAAGCCATAATGGAATTCTGGTTGGGGAGCTGCTAGTCTGGGGGATTCCTCCAACTTACTCAATTTCCCTAAAGTGAGGCTGAAGAGACACAGGTGAATGAACATGCTTTGGGGTTTCTGAGGGGCCTGGTGCAGGGTGGGCAGTGGTTGCTCCCCTGGACGTGCTCTCATGGGTAGGAACAGAACGTCAGCAGGGACCAGGACCCACGGTGACAGTGGTCACCGAGCTCCTACACCCTTCAGGCGCTGGAGATGGAGTCCACAGTGGGCAGGCTGAAGTCATTTTCTCTGTGTAATGATATTCTGGAAGACAGGAGGATGAAAGCTAACTCTACTACAGATCAAGGAGGAAAAATGATTAGAGAAAGTATACTGAGGTAAGAAAAGACAGCAATCCAACTGGAGTATTTTATATTTTTGCTTTGGTAAGTTGTAATACTCTTTATTGTGGAAATAATAAAAGTTGAATCTAAAATAAAAATTATTAAAATACTGTAATAAGCCCCATGTGCTTATTAATCCTCTGATTACTATAAACCAAGTAACTTTATTTTATCTGCAGTCTCACTTTATTTTTTGATGAATTTGAAAGCAAACTGCTGACACTGTTCTATTTTAAATAACGCTCAGGAAATAATTCTAACAATGAACTTTGGCACACAAGCAATGTAATTATGGTCTCTAAAACATTAATGACAATCACGTAACATTATCGGAAACTCAGCCAGTGTGAAATTTGATGATTGCTTCAATGTGTTTTGTGATAGCCATTTTGTTTGAATTAGGGTGAGAAGAACTAATGTAGCCCCAGCTGCCTGGGGTCCGTAGTCTGCTCAGTGTCTTGTGAACTGTGAGCTGTTTTCCTCTCTCTTGTCCCGTGGTGTCCATCCAGTGAAAGGGCAATTTTATGTTTCTGCTTCTTCCTTTGTCAGCCTTGTGTCATTTCCCCACGTGGGATGGGATCTTCTGTCTTGGAAATGTGTGCCGAGGCCTTGTCCATGGCTCATACTTGCTGTGACCTGGTGTCAGCTCTCCAGACTTTCTGCGAGTGAGCTCAGTCCGTGGGGCCTGACCCATTTGCTAGTTCTGCTCATCTCTCCACTCTGGCCCTGGGCACAGGAAACAGGCTCGTGGTGAGGTCTCACCCGCAGGCTCTGCCTTCTGTCCCCAGCAGGCCTTAGTGCAGGCAGAGGCACCAGGGCCCTGGTTCACTCAGGCTTCTGAATGCGGTCTTCTAATCTACCTCACCCTCTGCACGGTGAGCCAGGCATTTTAAATACAGAAAACACACACACACACACACACACACACACACACACACACACACACACACAGAGTCCTTCCCAATTTCTTTTATCTATAAATTCAGACTACCAAAAAGACAGTGGCATTGTATCTAATTGTGAAGATTATGTTATGAATTCACAGATATAGTTAAAAATTAGTTCTATAATATACACTAAGTATATAAGGTGGGTGAAGATGGGGACAACTATTTGTAAGAAACTAGAGACAGTTAGATAGACAATCAAGATCTCCAGTGGGCTTGCTACGAAATCTATATTTCTTTAAATTGTTTTTTTAACTGCTATGTTCTGTTTTGATATGTTTAATCTTACCCTCTTTGAGAAGTAAAACAAATGTGTAGGACTGATAACCATGTTACTGAGCTCTTGTTCGATCATAGAGCAGAAGGGTTTGTAGTGTCACTTTATGAGTGTCATTCTAAATGCTTTAATTCCATAACATGAACAGCTACTTCTAAGATGACAATGTGTAACTTAATCAACCAGCAATTTCTTACCTTTGTTTTTCTGTAAGTTTGTATCATTTCTACCCTTTTTTAAAATCTCCATGTATTCTTTTGTTTCCTTTTCTTTTTGGGGGACCACTTAAACATCCTGCAATATCACGATCTGGCTCTTAGAAACTCAGAAGTCAAGACTTAAAGGAACTCTGCCTTTCCCCGCAGGACACTACGGAAGAGACAAGAATTAGCTGTCACCTCCCTCTCTTCCTCCCTCTTTCTTTCCCTCTCTCCTCCCTTTTCCTCTTCTTCTCTCCCTCTTTCCCCTCTTCCCTTCACCTCCTCTTCCTCCCGCTTGTCCCCCTCCTTCCCCTCTCCCTCCTCCTTCTTCCTCTTTCTCTCCCTCCTTCCCTCCCTTCCTCACTCCCCTCAAGAACTTACACTAAAATGTGAGGGAGTGAAATGTGCCTGTGATGTGATGTTGACTTTTCTGTTCTACAGGGAGGTTCCTAGAACAAAGAGCAGGAATGTGCCCCCCAGTATGTAGGGACGCTGAGCTGCTACTGCCGTGGGTTCTCCTGGCTGTCTCCTCCGCGTGGGGAGCCCCTGCCCATCTTCAGCTGGGTTTCCCAGCCGCTCTGGATCCCTCAGCTCCTTGAGTCTTGCTGTCTTTGCACTTGGCCTTTTCCTCCTCACCTGGCCTCAGTTCCCCGTCCAGCTGCCTGACCCACCCGCTCCTCACAGCAAGAGGCGCCTGTGTCTCTTCCCGACCTGTGGGTGTCAGCTGTGTCACCTTCGCTTCCAGTGTCCACTCTAATTGGATGCACAGGGGGATACAAATTGCACTAATTATATAATCAATTGTTTGTCCATTTGCCAAAGCTGGATGCTGCAGGACTTTTACTTTCCACTCAGAAAATTGGAGCCCGGGAGGTGCTGCTGATGCTGCTCTTGTATGTGCTTTGTTTGCTATGAGATGATTTATGTGTGATGCATGAACCCTCTGGAGCTGCTCCACAGAGGCAGTTCCGTGCTTGGAGAAAGACGCTGGCATTTGCATGCAACAGTTTTTCTGTAAAAAGTGTCCACTGTCCACAGTCTCAGTGAAGTCATCTAGGACTGAACACATCTTTGAAGTTTAAATCAGGTTTATTTGTCATATTTTGGGGACCATCTGGCTGCCATCTCCTTTACACCTAGATGTCTCTGTTTGTCATGAAGCTGAGTTGTTGGCAGAGGCTTTATTTACTGTCCATGTGTAACCATTTCTCCTCATTTTCACAGAGACACGCACAGTGTACTGGGCCTGGTGGGCACCAGCCGAATTACCTGTTAACTTCAACATATCAGACACAACCAGAATGAATGAGCAGATCAAAGATCATGAGAGGGCCAGCAGACAAACCCTGGTACTTCCCTCTGTTGTCAGTCTCATCCAAGAATTTCAAGGCAGCACACAGCCCACTGTTTCTGAAGTAACTTTCCTTAATGCAATGAAGTAGCTCACGGTACTTATGACTTTGGGGTCCTTGAGAGCCAGTTACCGTTGAGAAGTGAAGCAGGGACCCCTCTCCTCTAACTCTCTTGTGAGTGTTGCTTTTCTTGTATGTGCTCATAGCATGATGGCTGCTTGAGTGATTGCATGATGGACCAAGCCATTCTGATGCTCTCTTGAACCCTGAACCGCTCAAAGCCCAGAACAGGGCTCTTCTGTCTAGGAAGACCTTCTCCACTTGGCTGCTAGGACACTGTCCCTCTGGTTCTTATTCCAGGTCAAGGCTGCTGATCTCTGTCCCTGCAGCACCTCCATCCCTCCCTCTGCATTTGCTTCTCAGTGTCCTGGATCTGCAGCCAGGCTCAGCCCTTCTGCTGCAGCAGGGCAGGCCTTTGGTAGGAGGAGACCCTCATGCAGGCAGGGATGGAGGGATTCTCAGACCACGAGGCACCAAGATCTCCCCAAGGGGAGCATGGCCTACATGGAGAAAATCCCCTAATGTGAGGGAGAAGTCTTGGAAGCCAGGCCACACTCATTGTCCAGCAGAAATCACCAGATCTTAGCTTGCTTCAGGGCACCAGGGAAATAAATCTTGTCTTTTGCCACTGGGCCAGCCTGATTTTCTCTGCCAGATTCATGCCCCTTCTGCTCTTTTTGTCTGTCAAGCTAAAGCTTCTCCCTGTTTTCTTTTGCTTCCTGACCTTCCTAACTCATCAGCCTCTGTCCCTTGCTGAAATACTTTTCCTGTAATAAAAAAGGATGATCTTAATCCATGCAGGCAGGCAACCTGAGGTCCCAACTCCTCTTTGCAGATCCCTGGAGAGTCCCATATTGTGACACCTGAATTTTATGATTTCCACCTAAATTGTGCAAAAGAATCTTTGGCTGACTGAGGACACTGCCATCACCATTTTCTACCTGACATTTCTTTCCTGTCTGAAGGCCTCAAATAGGTTTGGTGATGAACAAATTTATTTCCAGAAAATATACCTTGAACTCCAAAGTCCACTCCCAACTGTGTATTAGACATATCAGGGAAGTGCCCATAAACACTTCAGCTTAACTCACCGGACACTGAGTTCCACATTTTCCCTAAAACACCTCACACTAATTTACATGGCAATAAATGTGATGTCCTTTGTTCTTGTGTACCAGGAAAAAAAAAAAAAAAAAACATGCTTAGGTACATGCTCACCTCTTTTCTCTCACAGTTCATGTCCAATTCGTGAGCAAATCTTACTGGGTCTTTCTCCAGAAATGCCCTCAGCATCTCACCAGGTTCAGGACATCACCACCCACTGCCAGCTGCCTCCCATCTACTCACCACATTCTTTTGGTGGTTCAGAGCAGCCTGGAGATCTGATTTTATGACCATGACTGATAATTCTGTCCTGTGTACCAAGAATTGGGGGGAAGCTTAAGCTCCAAGGACTTGCATCAGATTCCATATGTAGATATTAGCAGTGAGCATGCCAGTGTGGGGTTGTCTGTCCAACACCGGACCTCAGACCTTAAATGTGTTTCTTTTTTTTTTTTTTTGGTCTTTTTCATTTTTTTATCGGTACCAGGGATTGAACTCACAACTGCCTGCTTGCAAGTAAGGCGCTTATGCCGCTGAGCTAAATCCCCAGCCCCAAATGTGTTTCTTGACTCATTAGTTTTTACTCAAAGATCATGAAGCGTCCTAAGATCTATCCCATGCCGGAAAGGAGGTACCCTGTGCGTGCTGGGCAAGCAGGACATATTGCCCAGCATGTCTTCCACTTGACGTTTCCATAGATACTCTCAGCCCAGAGCGGTAACGTATACCCCTATGCCATGGAAGGATCTCGGAACCATCGTCACCAATATGGGTGCAAACTCCCAGGTCTAGAGTGAGCAGAACATGGGGCTCACTTGTCACCGCCTACCACAGCCACGCTGGGCGAAGGCCGATGTCTGTAGTAAACAGCTCTACATGGCATACCTGAGGTCTTGTTTCAGAAAGATTTCTGTCCTTGTTCTCTAAAATTTATCATGGGAGAAACTTGAGAGCCTCGTATGACACAAAGCTTCCCTGACACATATTCTCATCAGGCTTTAAAAAAGTGTTCTGCATCGGAATATTCCAACAATGAGGCTGTGGGTCTCTGTCCCTGACTGTACATCTGAGTCACCCGGGAAGTTTCTGTGAGTAGTAAGTAATGTGTGGTTCTCGGGGCTGACACCAGACCAAGAATCTGCATCATCTTTGGGGGTGGGTTTTGTTGAGTCACAAGGGAGTAAAGCTTGAAACAGACCCAGTTAGGACATGGAAAACGGCATTGTCTCCAGACTCAGGTGGCTCCGATCTACATTGCTGTCTGTCAGATCTTCCCCCAGCTCCCTCGCCCACCTCACAGATGTTAACTCTCAAATAAGCACCCCGAGATTCTTTTAAAATATATCCTATTCTCATGGCACATCTTGAGAAGCCTGGGAAATCTTGGGAGAAACTTGATACAACTTTTTCAGGGGAGTTTTGTGAATATTTAGTATGTCTTAAGGTGTCTTTAGTTGAACATATGCATGAAGGAACTCAAATTCTTATGTTGTCTTTGGACATTCAAAGTGAACTTTTGACTCTGTTGTTCTGATGAGCTACACTTTACCAGAGTAAGGGGTGCTACAACTAGAGTTAGAATTATGAAAGAATGTTAGGGAAAACCTCATGCATTAACAAAATGCATGTATGCACCCACACACACACACACACACACACACATGCACACACGCACTCATGCATGCACTCATCAACTGTAGAGTGCTAACCACCCCCCCCCCCAGCTTAACAATTCCACAGTTCCAGCAGTTGGATCTCAAAGTCCTCTGAACACAGTCATGGTTCTCTCCTAAAGAAAATGTTCCCTTAATACATTCTTCAAATAGAAGACTGTTATTTCTTTGGGAGGCTGAAAATATAGTGATTGTTGTGGGCTTCAGGGGAAGGAAGGGTGGGAAGGCAGAGGAGAGGAGGCTGAAAGTGATGAAGATCTGACACCTGCGCACGGGTATCTCCAGGTGAGTGGAAATATTACATGCTGCAACTGTAACATACCTATTTGAGGGTGTGTTTTATGACTTCTCAATGCACCTAAGGAGTTGGTAATTAAACACTTATTTAAGATAACTCATTTTTTTTGTTTGGTTTGGTTTTGGAACCAGGAATCGAATTCATGATCTCACACTTCCTAGGCAGGTTCTTACACCATTGAGCTAAATCCCCAGCCCCTGATAATTCGCTGTTTATAAAGTTTTTAGTTTTCTTGGTGCATATGCGGAGGACTTAATGATTACACACAAGCTGAAATATCACGTGGTTTCCCTTCTGTGGGAAATGCAAAGAAAAAGTAAAGAGCAAAATAAAAGAAACTTGGAAATGGGGAGAGAGAGCATTTGCAAAGGGAAAGGGGAGAGATGGAGGGATAAGAGGAGGGAGGGAACATCAAAAGAACTAAGATGTGTTGTAAGATGATTCTTAAATCAACACCCTAAGGTTTTCTAAGGATTTCTCTGATTCCTACCTCATGTTTTAGGTCTGAGAGGTTAGGGGCAGTGGCTCCACTCTGGAAACCTGACCGGGGCCACAGGACTTTACAGCCTGCCCACTCCCCTTCCGCGTTTTTGTACCTGTAAGCCCTGCATCGGAGGTCCAGTGTCCAGCAGAGTTTTCGATCCTTGGTGCAGGAGATGGAGCCAAAGCTCCGTGGGCAGACAGATACCAACTCACAGGCTGACTCCGCGGCCACCAGATGAGCTGATGCCTCATTCTCCATGCCCTCAGCTGTACACGGGAACAACTAAACCACTCCGCCATCTCGGTGACTCAAGGACAGCACACAGCTTTGTCCAGTGCTGTGACACACGAAGTCCCTGCTAAAATCACACAGCAGCTCAGACATATGTGCCGCCAATGGACTTCAGAAAAGAAAGCCATGCAAACACCAGTCCTCAGCAGAGATGCAGTCAGTAGGGAGCCACTGACCGAGGCTGGCTCAGCGGCCCCATGCTTCCAGGTTCCTGTTCTTCTCAACCCAAGCAAAGGCCCCACCAACTATGCCCACAGGGGCTCAGCTTGTTAACTTGAGGAATGGACAGATGGCAACACTCATGGCGAGACGTTAATAAAGGGCTGCTCAATTTTGTTGAATATCACAAGCAGCGTGTTCATTCCTTCTAGAAAACGGAGTGGAGAGACTATGGATTGAGTCTAGTCACTAAGTTAGCATTGGTTCACAAATCCTCCGACCAGGCCTGATCAGCCTCTCATCAGTGGGATTCACACACATTATCAGCAGGATGCCGGGAGCTTCTGACTGATGGATTCCACACAGCCACGCCTCTTGAGTATTTCAGAATAAATGAGGGAGGAGGGGCTTTTGTCAACAAAATTACTAAGTCTGCACAGAAAGCTCCACTTCACTGAGTAGAAAATATCAAGGGAGATTGATAATCTGAGGGGTTTTTGCTCTCATGCCACAAATCGAAAGGAATTTGGAAGCTGGTGTTTACCATTCATCAAGTTTGTCTTCGCTCAAGTTTTATTTTCTGGGTCATACAAAATGGCAAGTGGATATAGACCAAGATCAGGAAAATAAAACCTAAAAATGCGTCTCCTGAGAATGTGTGTGAGTGCAGCTGATGACAAACACTGCGGGCTGGTTCACACTCAGGAGGGCGCGGCCACACCTAAGGAAAGGTCCCCAAGGGTTACTCATGCATTGATTATTCAGCTTTTTCTTGGGAAACTTTCAAGCACACAGTCAACCTCCCAATCCATGGGCTCTACATGTACTGACTCAATCAGCCAGAGACCTGCGATGTTTGTACTGAACATAGACGAAGTACTTTTTTCCGGTTGCACCTGTATACAAGTGCAACAGCTGTTTACACAGTCTTTACCCCTCATCAGGGGTTGTAAGCAATCCGCAGACACCTTAAAGTATAAAGAGGATGCAGATCCCTTACACACAAATGCTGTGCCGCTTAACAGAAAGAGAATACACATTTGGTCTCCTCCACAGAGGCCGAAGAGCCAGTCCCCTTGATACAAAGAGGGGATGACACCTAAGCAGGAAGGAGGAAAATCCAGGCAATTGTCTCTGTATTGTGACACTTTATATGTCTTTAAAATTCCCTGTTGTGAAATCCAGCATATTAAACTCAGGCCTTGCTGACCCTGCTCCACTCCCCAAGGAGCTGGTCTTTAATTTACTCTGTACAACATGACACTTGCCTCTGCCCCTCCCTCCTTCTTTTCCTTTTCCAGGTTTGGAAGATTTTAAGAAATTCCTGTAAACTTCCCGCAAAACAGAAGACTTCTGGGTGAGTACTTGGGGGCAGTGCGGTGTGATGTAAAAGGACCCCGGGAGCCTCCGCACACCCAGCAGGGGTTCAAACCCCACTTGAAGAGCCCAGGAGAAGACACTCAGGGCCTGCTCCTCGCCTGCCTGCAGGAAGCCAGCACCCCACAGCCCGGAGCTCACAGCTTAGTGGGAAGTCACACAGTAAATAATCATGAGAACTACCTCTAGACATCACCTTCCAGGTCGCTGAGCCCTACTTGCCCATTTATTCAGCTTAGATCTTACCTCTGCCCCACTGGCCCCTTCCTCCCTCTCACCTCGGTCTCCTTTTCCCCAGGATGACTCACTGTGTGTTTCCTGCTTGCTTTGCGTTCTGTCTCTGTTTCCTGGGGCAGGGCTGTTGTCTATTTGGCTCACAGCATGAAGCCCTCAGCTTGTGCCAGGGCCAGAGCTGTGTTCCCTTCCCACTGCCCCTCAGCACAGACTCAGGGGGCTGCCTCTCCCTGCTGGCTGACTGGGATGCAGACCAAAGGGTCACAGGTCTGACTCAATTCTGAAGCCAGCGCTGAACTCTTCTGGTGGGTTTTCTGTGCAGGGATCTTCCCGACTGGAACATTTCAGTGTGATAAAAGTAAAATGACCGAGTCCTCTCCCCGCTCAGCCTTCAGGGCTCCTTCCTTCACACCCAGGCCCCTCTGCTTCCTCCCTGACGCTGGCTCCACCCTTGAGTGCCATCTCTGGACTGATGTGGGCGTCACTGGTGCTGCTACCATCTAGGACCAGGTGCTAAAGTCCCTGCCTGCTGGAGGAGGGTGTCTCTGGGAACGCCTTGACCGGACACACAGACACACACAGTGGAAGAAGCTTGGATAGATAATTACCTTGGCAGGAGCAATACAAACTGCACTAAGAGTCACAGGGAAGTGTTAGAAATGGGGCAGAATAAGCCAGAAGGAAAGAGACGGAGAAAGCAGCACACACAGTGACCAGAGAGGAGAGGGCAGCTCTAGGCAGGCAGGGGAAGAACCAGGCTGTGGGTATCAGGGAGGGCAGGTGAGCGATCAAGTACTCAGGCACAGATTCTTACTGGACACAATGTAGAGAGAGGTCATCTCTTTTCAAACAATTATAAGTCAATATTTATAGGCTAAGATCTTTTTTCTCAGATGACCCCTAAAATCAATTTTGATGATTAAAAACACAAATGATTCCAGATTTATCTGAGTTAACAAGCAGAGTGCTGCAGACAACAAATTTTACTTTGAAATAAGTTAATAGAGCAATTACAATTAACATTTTAATTCTAGAAATTAATTCAGACCAAATTATCTCCAGCTAACTAGGCATAATAATAGAACCGAGCTAACAGTCTTTTGAGGATGAAATTATTGGTCGTCCGAATGCCTGTAGTTTAAGTGGTACTCAGGAGGAGGCTGGTGATGCTATCTACACCAGATATTTTAATTTTCTTGTAAAGCCCAGAATCGAGTTGTTCTCAGCTCTTGGTGAGTGTAAAACTTCCTGGAGCAGCTCTGTGAGAGCACAGTCAGGGCGCTTCGTAAGAACAGTTTGCAGACTGTCAGACGCTGGCACTGTGGACGATGGTGCCCCTCACTCAGGTCCAGCAAGTGTGCATTTTTTGCAGACTCATAGGAAGAGAGAATAGGCAGAAAAAATGACCTCCTTCTCTGGGCCCTGGAAGACCTTGCTGAAATGCATCTCCTGGGAGCACTCGCACCAAGCGATCCTGGCCAAGAGAAAAATGAGAAAGATAAATATGGAGAACTGACATGCATGGAGAGGGCACCACTTACATCAGCAAGCAGGGCTGCGTCTCATTTGGAAACACACGGGAGAGAACCGAATTCAAACTTAAAGCAAACTACACAAAGTGGGTGAGTTTTTCTCTTTCTAGTTATATGTGCTGTGTTAGGGGATATGATTACATGATCATCTGTTCAAACTATAAATGGTTCTGTGGAAGTGTAATTCAAATACCACACTATTCACTCATTAAGGCAAAAAACTCAGTGCTTTCTCTTTAAATGTACTAAGTTATGAAATGAAGATCGGGCTCTAACCTTAGAGCACTTTCACTAACTCACCCAGAAGTCCCATCCACTGAGTTCCTCCTGCACTCCTCCTGGCCCCACCTTCTGACCATCAGTGACAGCTGCTCTCCTCCGTCAGTTTGCCTGGTTGGCAGACTTGATGACCTTGGAACCTTTACAACATGGTCTTTTGTGTCTAGCTTTTGTCACTTACAGTGATGTTTTCAAATTTCACCTATGACCCAGCAAATCCAATATTTATTTTTAGTGCCCAGTAGTATTCACTGACTGTCTGCAGCATTTCCTTATCCATTTACTGGTTTTTTGCACTTCGAACTTTCACACACAGTGCTGCTGCGGGGAGCTACACTGTGCGGCTGTGTACTGTCATTGCTATGACTTCGTTTTTACGAAAACCTTTCCTCCTCTCGTGATTGAAATAAAGACATTTTACCATTCTGATGGTTTTGTCTCATCAGTAGGCTGAAGGCTTTTAGCATGTTTCATTGTCTGTTATTAGTAAAATTGTATTGGTTATTATACTATATGAGTGCTCTCAATGTGACACCAACAGGGAAAACTCCATTTTTATTGGACACTTTTTAATGTTGAAAATGAGAAATACTGCAGGACATAAATTAAATCTCTGCCTGCTTGTGTCCAAGTAATGGAAATCCTCCGGTGTCTCCGGACCTGGCTATATTCAATTAGACATATGATGAATCACTCAGTGCTTTTTTTTATATTCTAGTTATCCTCAAACATTGCAAAAAGAAGAGGTAAATTTTCAAACTATAAATAAGTGACTGGAGTGCAAAGCTCGAGGCCCTTTGCTCACTGAGGTGAGAGACAAGGTTTTGCACAGGCCAGGGAGGCTCCCTTTAGCAAACTCTGGGACCGTGATATCAGTCTTGCTGTCCCCCTCATCAGGCATCAAGCACCCTGAGGGCTGCATCACCCTGGGAGCTGCAAGGGAGCACAAAGCTGGTTACAGAAGGGAGGTTCCCAGTCCTCAGCTCTGAAAGCCTGACTGGCCATTTGGAAATGAAAACGTGGAGAGGGTCTCCTCCTCCTGTGACTTACAGGTGTCCCAGGAACCTTTGTGACACATGCCACTCCTCCCACCAGGGCCACTCACCCTGTGGCCCCTCAATGCCCAGGGCACAGGGCTTTACGTTAGGGAGAGATCTTTCATCAGCAATATGGTGTAAATAAGATTTCAGGAAACCACCCAGAGATCTCTGAGCAAGGCACACCTTCTGGGAGCACTGTGGAAGCCACTTTTTAGGGTAAATCTGAGCAGCGAGGCAGTGTGTTTATGCATTTGCCAGTGAAGGCCTACAGAGACTTTTCTAACCGGAACACGCTCGAGACACTTACAGCTTCTGTGCTCTTTGCACACTGCTTCCTTCACTCAAAGCTGAAGCAAGCATCTTATAAAAGACCCGCCAGTCACATTCGTCACAGTTAGTCTAAATGCTGCTGTAGTTATCCATCATTTCTGCAGTTAGGAGACAAAACAAAACAAACCTGATAGAAATTCTGCAGACTTCCAAAGAGATGTTTCTTGTGTGGGTCTTATACAGAAATCCTCTAGGCATGTGTCTTTCTGGTAGCTAAAAGCAAGTCCTGGGTTAGTCACTAACATGTCATTCCTCTTCCTTTATTTGTGGTTCAAATCATATCTGAGCAATTCACTAGCCAATGAATAAAGAGCAGTGGATGTGTAAAGTGTTGTCCTGTGAAGGTGTTGGGCTACCAAAAGGTGCTGAGCCTCAGTGATGAGGTGCCCTTAGGGAGGCACCCTGGACCCCTTTGGCACTGCTGGGCAGGAGCTAACTTGCAGGTTAGAGGTGGCCCATTAAGGTCTTGGCCCCTTGAAGCTCCATTAAATTAAAGGATGTGAACTTTCTGTAAGCAAAATCCCAGCAAACGCCCTACCCCAGGGTGCAGACTCATCACCATGGGGTGCTCTGAGGAAAGCCAGTCATGCCTCCCATGCTCACCTGGCCTCAGACTCAAGCTCACTGTGGGACTTAGCTTCCAAGAGAAGACTTCAGCCTCCTCTCCCTCAGTGTGGTGTTCACAGGGGAAAAAAGAGAAGCTCAAAGATTCAGCTCAGTTCACATGATTGCACCTGTTTTCAGCTGCAGAAAGTGGACATGGAGCAGGGTCTTGCCATTCATCTCCCTTGACAGGAACTGCTGTGCGTTCTACAGCCATTAGCACTTACATCACACCTGTGGGTTACCATGCAGGGTGTGAGCAAATGAGCTGTGCTTGTTACCTTTCAATTACAGGAGCACTCTATGAGACAGGCACCTGTGGGTTTCAATATTCAAGAGTAGGGGAGCCCAACTCAGTGCTCTAGATGGAACTGGCTTTGATCACTCCTTTTGTTTGGGGGATTACTGGTCCATGATAGTGTTACTACATAACACTGATTAGCAGGATTATTTCTACTACATTTTTGATGCTTCCTGGTAGGAACAATTGGTCTGATGAGATTCTACAACATCACTTGAGTTCTGTTTAATCCCCATTTCATCAAGACCACAGCAAGGTTCATCCCAGGAGGCTTTGCCATGAAATGTGCTCAAGATGCGATTGGACAAAACTCCCGGGCATTTTCTCAGGACACATGTCCTCTTTCCTCTTGTTTATGATCATTATCTGCTTCTAGGATAATAAGCAGGCTCCCCAAAATAAGTCAACTCATGTGGGTCTGGTTAGAAATTATACAGAGCATAGGATTATTGTTGTAGAAATTGGAGACTCATAAATGTGGCTTATTTAATTATTTTTATTTTAAATATAGCAAAATCCAACAAAGCAAAACAGAACAAAACCAATCAAAACAAAGCAGCAAAACTGGTACAGGACTTCAAAGGAGGATACAGGGAAAACAACATAGCTACCATAGTTTATCTTGTTGTCTTCACAACAGTTGATCATTCCATCAGGTATAGCAAAATCAAACCAAAACAAAAGAGAATAAAACCAATCAAAACAGAACACTGAATAAAACAAAATAATCAGAACGAACCAAAACAACGAGAATAATACTGGATTTCAAGAACAGGAAAGAAGGAATCCCCTGCATTTGCTATGTCGCACACTGTCCTCTTCCCAAGCGATTCTCAGACCGCTGGCCCCAGGCCTGCAAAACTAACATCACAGCATCTAGTTGCTCTGTGTACCTCTCAGCTCAGCCTGTCCTCCAAACCATCGGGTTGCTGGGATGGGCTGGGGTGGGGGTGTTGATCCTCAGCCTGTGCACTGATAGACTCACAAGAGGCCCTGACTTCTCTTCCCGGAAGCCCTGCAGCTTGCATGGCTTACCAGAAAGTCTGCTGGTTGGCTTCTTGTTGGATCCTCCCAGTCCCAACATGGCCAATTCTCAGCGTAAACGTGGTTTGAGGAGGCACAGAGAGAAGGAACAAAGCACTGGTGTGAAGTATGTGAGGACAAGGTTTGTAAAAAATGGGAGAAGCCTGTTTCCTTAATGTCCACTCCTGATTCTAAGAGCTGGGAAAGATGCTGACCAAAGCCCAAGCTAAGGTTTGGAATGGGCCTTTGTGAGTCTGAAGTTTGAAGAATTGCAGTGTACAGAAAATATCATTCCCAGGCAGGACCATAGACAGCAGACAGCCATCCCATCCCCTCCTTCCTCCTGACTCCTTGGGAAGTTGATCCATGATGTTGTAAACTACAGGATTTCCTTCTTTGTGCTGGCTGAGTAACATTCTGCTTCACCTCTCACATGGTCCTCTAGGCAGATGTGTGCTGGTGGGCATCTCGGCTTCCGCCCTTCGTGGCTGTGCTGTCACCAGTACTGGAATAAATGTGCAGACACGGATGTCTCTCCAACCTCCTGATTCCTCGGCCAGCCCAAAGCTACTGTAGGATCTCAGGAGCTGATTCGTCTGCCTGAGACTCAGCCTGGAGCTCTGAGCTTAACCGAGGGCCCAAACAGATGCTTTGAAAGTGTTTTATTTAATTTCCTCCCAAGGAGGCAGTGACCAGGACCTGCCCTTGCTGGTCCTCTTGCCTAGGTCTGAAGCCTCGTGCTGTCCCTCATCTTCCTGAGACAGGAAAGATTCCACACAATCCCAACACAATCTAGTCCCCTGCCATTCTACACCACATCTACGATAAGGCATCTTCTGTCCTCAGTCTTCTCTGCTACTCATTTTCAGGACTCAGATCTTCCAACAAGAAAACATATTTAACCAAACACAGGAACGTACATGACACAAGGTGTGGAAAAGCAACAAAACTGCCCAGACTAATGCAGCTAGCAGTCCTTTATGGACACATATTTCGTTCCCCACCAGTGACAAATGTTTGGAGAGGTCAGCTGGCTATGAATCTCGCACTGGGGATTGAGATTGAAAAGGCACAAGTGGAGTGGGTCAGAGGGCAAGACATGCATGCTGTAGGCACAGGGGTTTGAGTAGGAGCAGAGGGGACTCTTTGTGAGTGGTGGACATGGCGTTGTGGTCCTGGACAGACAGCAGCCTGATTAATGAGGTCCTCTGCAGGTGTCCATGCAAGCCCTGTCCACTTCCTGGCACAGATGGGAACTCTGATTTTAGAGTCTGCTGGACTGGAATTGTGTCTCAGATGTGGCTCCTCTTAGGACCTTAGTAGCTGCGGTGTTTTCTGTGGCTATGGCTAAAGGCAACCTCTGCACCTCATTGGTTATTTTATAGAATGCCAGTGAGTTGTGTGTGCGTGTGTGTATATATGTGTGTGTGTGTGTGTGTGTGTTTTTTTTTTCAGTGAAATTCATGTTGTTCAGGGCTTTGTATTTTAATTAAAGTGACAGCCTTCATAAATATTCATCAGACACAATTTTCTGCTGTCACTGGGCTGTGGGCCTGGGACTTACATGCATCTCCCTTCCCTGCAGCAAACTCACTGTCACACACACACACGCACACAGCCCTTCACTCCCAGGAGGCTAGTGTGTGTTGGTGTGAACTGACTTAATGTGAGTCTGCGGGGCTCTGCTCAGGGACCTGGGCTGCAGGGAGTGTCTGGGCTTTTCCATCTACCCGCAGGCTCAGCTTTCTGCATCCCTCGCACTTCCTGGTATGTGTTTACATCTAAGCTGGCAGTGCAGCTCTATTTCTGTCAGCATCTATATATCATAGATTCACACCAAGATGTGCACATGCACGTGTGTGTCCGGGAAAGAACCCTGACCCAGACAGTTCATCAATGGATTCACCCAAGTGGTCATGGGACGGTAAGACACTGACCTGGGCTTCTCCAGACCTGGCCAGTGAAGATCCATCTCTCCATACATGCCTCTAACTTTTCCCTCATCTCACCTTCCCATAGTTCTCTTCCACAAGGATGTGCACTCCACAGGACACAGGGCTGCCCTGAGGCCAATGTAGCAAAGGACCCGAATGCATGTGGTATCGGGAATGAATAACAGAGTGCTCACAGCATCTCCTCAGCTGTGATCTCTCCACCTGGAGACTTCTCAGCCACAGCTGTCCCTGGTGAGCAGGGCTGGTCAAAGAGCAGAGAGCTTGGAGCTCTCCATGCCCCAGGAGGGGCGGCCCTGGCTCGGCGCTGCCACCTCCTGCAAGTAGCTCATTCTCTTCAGTGTCTGATTCCTGCCTCCCACATCTAAGCACGGCAGCCTTTGTTCTCTGTCCTCGGTGCCTGGACATCCTAATCGACCTCACCCTGCTCTCTCTGGGTGGTATTCTTCTGTCTCAGGAGCCACCCAATAAGCTGTCCTTGGGAAGACACTGTCCTAGCTACTGGTGGATCTGCACATGGACTCAAAGCGTTCCACAGATGGCTGCTTCTGTGGTGGAAGCCAGGGAGGTTGTTGGCTTATGTTTCAGGAGCAGATTATACATTGTTAAGGATCTTCAAATGCTAGAAGTGCACACAATCTAATGAGAGCTCAGAAGTGTCTGTGGACCGAAACAGACGGAGTATAAAGCAGGACAAAGTGGACCTCAGTCTCTCAATCCCTGCTCGATTTTGGAGGCAAACACTTTACTAAATGAAACAGCCAGTTGGTTTACCAGAGCTTATGTAACTTGTTTACTCTTTCTTTCCCTCAAAGCCTCTGCACTCTCTCTGTCTCTATCTCTGTCTCTGTCTGTCTCTCTCTCTGTCTCTGTCTCTCTCTCTCTCTCTCTCTCTCTCTCTCTCTCTCTCTCTCTCTCACACACACACAGATGAATCCAAATAAGTTCAATTTGCCTACGATGGAGCTCAGTGCAGCTCCTCACACTGATGCTCTACAGCAATGGTTTTGTTTTTTCACTGTTTTATCCACAGTTCTTGTGCCAAAGACTCCTTTCTTGACCAAGCAGCAGTCCTCTGGGCTCTCACCTTATTGAGCACTCCAGATTTCCAGCACAGCCTGTCCGACTCCCACTGAGACCCAGGGTAAAACTCTGTGCAGCCTCCACCAGCTCAGGGCTACATGCCAGGCCCCTCACTTCATCCCAGAAGTCTCCTCCCCTGGCTCCCTCCTTTCCCAGCCTAACCCTGACCATCATGCCCCACCTGGCCTCTCCATAGAGCACTTACTCTAGAAAACTTGTCTCTGCAAATTCCTTCTCTGCCAATATGAAGAGAAAACCATCTCCCAGTCTCCACCAGGCTTCACATCCCAAGAATATTTTTTTGGGAGGGGAGCTGGGAGCCGTCCCTTAAGTAATCATCCAGGAGATGGGCATTCTCTTGCCCACCACCCATGGGAGACTCCATAGGAGCCTGAGGGGCCAAGGTCCTTTGAGTAAACCCCAGTGCCTGATCAATTGAAAATGCCCTTGAGGTCCTTTCTGCTCTTGGTTAGACACCCTGGGTTTAAGAGCCTTCCTTTCAGCAGAGTTGAATCAGTTTACACTGGCATCTCTCGCCGTTGCTGCAGTAGTCGGAGTCAAATTGGTTTTTACAGTTCCAGCAAGTGCCTGGGTTGGTGTCTGATGGATGACACAGAGCAGGTGCTCAAAAAGGACTCACCAAAGCAACAGATGTGTCCCTGAGTACTTACTCAAGGGGCGTGACCTGGCTTCCTTCTGCAGGACACCAAGTGCGTGGCTGATGACTGAGAAAGAGCAGCTGGTGGAGGATGGAGGGAGATCCTCGACCCTATCCTTGGCAGACAGCCTTCGGGTGACCCTGGAGGTCCGCGGATGACACTAGAGGTTGGAGGTTTTTCTCTGGATGTCAGTCCTGGGGTTTCAACACACGTGGAGTTTGCTCAGCTGGTCTTTCTTGTCCCTTCCAGCTGTGACTGTGACTTTGGAGAACACAGTTCTGCCACTCCAAGCAGTTGCCACTCACCCAGTGCTCAGGGGAGAAACCCCCAGAGGCACCTGTGGCCTCGGGAGCATCCAAGCCTGCTATGCCCTCTGCTGTCTCCTCCCCCTTCCAAGGTGAGTGACATTTCAGGCATGCCTTGTCCTTGCAGCGTTTTTGCTGACTCTCCAGCCTTTTATTTATGTTTAGTGGCGGCTCCACTTGACTCCTCTAGCTCTGCCAACAAACTCATAGGAGAATTAAATAATGAAACCGGTGAATCCATGATCTAAGGTGGGGATGCTTTACTCCTTTCCAGCAGCAGTTAAATGGCTCATCCTAGAGGACTCTTCAGTTCATAGAGCACGCAGCACACACACTCACCCCAGAGAGTTCTGGAGAGTCCCGGAGCTGCTGTAAACACTGGTCCCACTCTGTAGGGGGGATTCTGTCAGGACCTGTGGCCCCGGAGACCTGTGTAGGGGACAAAAGGAACTGGAACTCCCACTGTAGACAGAGTCAACCTGTCAGGAAAGCCAGGCTCATGGTTACCTCTGAGCCCACCCATGTCTTTGTCAGCCTGACCTCTGACTCTGGAAATTCAATTAACATCGACAGCCCCAGAAATCTTATTTTCACAACGCAAAGTAAAATACTGAGTATTTACTGTGTGGATTCTTCAATGAGTGTACAATCACCTGTGCCTGCCCCACCGTCGACGCCTAACTAACATGAGCTCATTTCCAAAATTCTTGGTTGCAAGGAAGGGTAATAGAACATAGGAACAACATTGATTTAGTAATAGCTACTTGGGGATAAAGAAATACTAGTACACTAAAGGCTAATATTGTTGATTAGAGTACAAATTTTGTTTATTCTTTGAGAAATATATTATTGAATTAGTAGTGAACTACGGGCAGTCTACAGTGGGAGGAACATATTTATTCTTTCTTCTTTCTGTTTACAGCTACCTGGGATATAAAATTCTAATTCTTAGAATCTTGACATAAGAAGCTGCGGGAACAAATGTGAGAAAAAGCTGCAGAGACTTCTGCAAACTCTTGAAACTCTATAATTAGGTTTCACCCGCGGTGACCTTTGAGAGGACTGATTTACAGGTGTGAGAGCGGGGTGACCGCTGCCGGGTGGGCTGTCCTCTCAGTTTCTCTGTCCATGGGTAAAATCCCTGGGGTCCTCCTTACTCTGCAGGAGAATTAATTCCCTTGGGGTGTGACTTTCTGAAAATCTCCGGAGATACACACTTTGATATTCTTTCTGAACATGTTTACTGTATTTTTATGAAAAGTATGTTTGATTCAGTTGTTCAAAAGTGACTCTCTAAATTTTAGACTATACACTCTGACTTTGGCATCACACATTACCACTATGTAGATATATTTTTAGACTAATTAGTAATTTGTTTTTCTGCTTCCCTTCTTGAAATGTGGTTCTCACAATTCCTTCTGGAATTTATTTATTTATTTCACTGGTGCTAGAGATCGGACTTCGAGCATCAAACATGCTAAGCATGTGGTTAACCACTGTCCCCCAACCCCTCTCTTTGGGATTTCAGTTAACTACTATTCAAAGGAGATTTCCAGTAGTTGATTGATCTAGTGTGTTGGTTACTTTTCTCTTGTTGCTGACACAAATTATCTGACACCCAAAATGAAGGAGTGAAAGGTTTACTTAGCTTACAGTTTGTGAAGGCTTCAATGCATACTCGGCTGGCTCCACAGCAGGGCGGTTCATGGCGGCAGAAGACAGCAAAAGCAACAAGCACAGAAAGGGAGGAGAGTGTGAGAAGAACCTTCCGTCCCTCACACTGTGTGTAGACAGCCCACCCTGGGAGGGTACAGCACTCACACTAGTAATCCCAGCCTTGGGTCAGGAGTCAATCACAGAGTCCGGAAGCCCACACCACGTGACTGTGTGAGGCTTTGGGGGGCACCCAGACTCAAACCATAACATCTACTGTGTATATTTCCTTCTTATCAGTGGTTCCCTTCTTCAGGCTACCCTGACATTAATGGAGAAACATATACATGATAAATTCATGTATTTCCTGAGGCTCTGATGGGTGCCCCACCAGCAGTAGAATGTGGCCAGGGACACAATGGGACGCCGTCTCTCAGCAGGCACAGAGACACTCAGTGTGGGTGAATTATTGTTTGCTCAGCAGTCTAATCAGTACCTTCATCCATCGTGTAATTTAACTGCAGTAGAACCCAGATAAAGAATGTCTTTGCCATTTTACATTAAATCTTCAGCTTTTAAATCGACACAAAAGTATGTTTGCAGGACTGAGTGCTTGGCGCTGTATGCAAAGCCCACTGCCCCCTTTCTCATCTCCTCCCTGCCCTCCCTGCCCTCCCTGCCCTCCCTGCCCTCCATTTCCAGCTTCTCCTCTTGGAGAAAGATCTGCCTCCCTGCCTTTTAGTTTTGTTTATATTTTGAGCTTCTCATGTAAAAGAAGCTGTTCAACACTTAAGCTGCTGTGACTGATTCATTTCCATTAATATTATAGTTTCAAGGTGCAAATAAATTTAAAAACTGTGACATCTAGAACATTTACTAAAATATAAAGCAATGTTACTGTTCTCTTTTTGTTTTGAAAAATGTGATCTTTATTAATATAAAAAGATAAAATTGTACACATTTGTCACATGCATGATGCTGTGAAATGTATAAACTGTGCGGAATGTCCAGTGAAGCTGATTAATGTATGCATTATTTCAGGTATGTGTTTGGAGAGGTCCACGCTCTTAGGACTTTGGAAGAATCCAGTGCATGGTTATTAACTCTAGTTATGGTGCTTTCAATTTTTTTCCCCCTTAACTTAAATTTTGTCACCCTTGACCACTGTAGCCTGACTTCCCTGCCCACCAGCCTTTCATAGACTGGGAATCAAACCTCAGAGTGGTCCAAAGCAACCATCTGCTAACCAGGCACATGAATTAATTCTCAAATAATCCCTAAAAGAGTGGGGTATGCCACGATTTGGCTCAATAATTTTCCACGAGTGGAAGAACTCAAATAACATAAAATATTAGAAGGCTTTGTGTGGGGGATGAGGTGTCACTTTGTAGGCCCCAACCCCCTCAGACCTGCAATATACAATAGCCCCCGGTATGCGAGACAGAGGTAGGACAGGAATGCCTGTTCTCAGTGAGATCTCTCACCCTCTGGAAACCATACTGTGAGCTGGCTTTGTTTTGCAGAAGTCTTGAGGAAGTGGCTGGCCACCCTTTGTGACACTAACAGCAGACAAATTAACAACATTCTTGGGCTAATGAATTTCTTCCTGGGCTAGAGGAGTTAGAAGAACTGGTTGTGATTATTTACGTCACTTAGATAGTTTAGAATAAACATTGTAGTCTGTCACATTGTAGCTTGTCACAAAGAATGCCTTGTCACTACTTAATTGTCTGGGCTCTGTGAACTGATCCGGTTTACTATATATGAATCTTAAAATAAAGATTGTGCGTGCAGTGCAGTGCAACGCGGTGCAGGCAGTAAAAGTGCCGTGTCTCTCCTGTTTTCCTTTCCGAGCGCTGCACCCCCCGTGTCCCGATCAGGCGTGTTTGCGTGTTTGCCTTTCCCGGAGTTCAGAGTACCCTAGATACTCACGACAGCTTTGGTTGTGATTTTTTCATAGAAGAGATGTTTAAGCTTGTGTACCTGAGTTACTTCATTTGGTCCCCAAATGCACCCATTTTCCTACACATCACTCAGTCTGGCCTTTTTATGGCAGTGTCGTATTCCACTCTGTATAAATACCACATTTTTATCCATTCGTATAAATTCTATCTTTCTACCTAGAAAAAGGAGAACATGATATTGTAATCGAGCACAGCCAATGTATCTAAAAGTGTACTTTGAAAAAAGCAGGTCTTACATGTTTTGTAAGTTCTTTTGGACTCTTGGTCTGGTTTTTGAGCTGTATATATGATAGCATTATAAGGTCTTGTAAGACAAATAAATGAATCTGCTATTGGAAAAACATCAGGGAACTGGGGGTGTGAATTAACATGTGTTACCCACACACACTGACCCCTTATATGGAACGTGATCATTGTGTACTGCAAACATGTACTAATAAAGCTCAAAACAAAAACAAAACACACTGACTGATTTGAAAATGTTCCTTCTTATTCAATTGTCTTTCAGTGATTCCGACAATATCAAGGAGAAATAATCTGTTAGATTATTAGAATAATCTGAGCTAGAAAATGACAGCTTTCCAAATATTAGCAAAGTTCTTTTTTTAACAAGGCAATATTGGTCATTGGTAAGGTAGTTAGTTTGTCATATTGCTATATATTGATAAAGGGGTATGAGTTTTCCACGAATGCTAGTGATCATTTTCTCTTGAAATTAATATTTTTGATAAGTAAATTAAGCATATGACTAATGCAGTTACTTAATCAGGTTGGAAGTTGGGGGAGTGTTAGTGAAGTTTAGTATCACGGAATCTATAATATGTATGCGGAAGGAACAGCTAAAATGGAAAAGAAGAATAAAAAATATGGCTAACAGATTTCCCTGGCATGGTTCCTTGGGAAATCTGGGCTCTGTGTGTGCGAACAGAATTCAGCAGTGTCCTTTTGGAGGTGAGGCTTGTCATTTGGATGTGTCCCCTTGGTGGAGAACAAACTCACCCGGCAGGAGAAGAAAACAAAACGGCTAGTCAACTCCAATTTCAAGAGCAGGTGTACAGTGGCACAGTTTGAGCTGAAGAGTTTGCTCCAGGGCTGCCTGAGTTCAAGGCCCTCTTGGGACCTGCACATTCTGTGATCGTTGGCAATGAGTGACCTCTAATGGGGAGATTCTTCACTGTGGGTTGCAGTACAGGTGGTAGATTGGAATTAATTTGCCAGGATTCTAATAATGTCTCAAAGGGATTACAAATATAACTTTTTGCATTGTGAGGAAAACTAGAAAAATAATTAAACAAATTTTAAGGTAAGAGGAGCATTTTTCCTAATTATATTGCTGAGAGGCAATTAGTAATTTATACTCTAATCGCCAAGGTTAACTATGGGCCAAAAATATTCATTATCTGCAGAAGAGAAAGACTTTAGTTTATTGATTATAAAATTATTCAAAGATGTAAGCATTACTGTATCACCTAAAAAAGTTTTTAGACTGCTCCAAAAAATAGTTATGTTCTGCCCTTCCTTCCCCAAAGCTGGTACACTTGATATGAGAGTTTAGGATAACAGATAAAACACTTCATGAAGCCACAAAAAACAAAAATAAGCAATTCTACCCTGAAACTATAGCTACTGTTATTTTTGTAAAACTAACTCTCAGGTCCTTACAAATTAACTTAATAAAAGACACAGAGCCATCATCAAAATTGCATTACAAAAGACACTAATGGCTAAAGCAACTGAATTTGAAAAGAGCCCCGAAATAACAAAAGTAAGTAATTGGGATCACCAGAGTAACATGCCTCTAAATGAGCTGATGTTTTAAAATTGCAGAGAATCAAATGTTGCTAAATATTCACAAAGATATTCATAAAGAAATACAGAATCTTTCCAATGTACTTACTCAGCTTCACTGCCCACACCCAATTCAGAAGCTGCTGCTGTGATTCCTGCAGGTCCACCCCCTCCCATACCACAGACTCACTACAGCACACCTCCAGCTTCCAAACTCACAAAAAAGCTCAGGTACCCTGCTACGGTCCATGCTCAGACTATGTGTTCCCCAGTAACCGAGGAAAACCATCTGGATAATCCCACAAGAAAATGTGGAACACACACTGCTTTTAATTTCGTACTCCTCAAAAGACAGTGTCCTTGATAATGGGGTTCAGGCTCCTTACACCTTGGGTTGTTGAAACAACATAATTTAAGGTTTTTAAATGGTGCAAGTGACGTGATCCACCTAGCTTTCATGTCTTTCACCCACACAATTTTTACATTTTGTATTACTCATTTCAGAGCAAATAACGAATAATCAGGGCAGGAAGATGAAAACATTCAGGCCATAACACAAGAAATGATGTCTGGCATAGGACAATACGCCGATGTAAAAATTCAAGCACATACTTATGTTGGGTGCCAAATAATAATTATTATAGTCATCCAAGTATTGCAATCCCTTTTCTAGTTTTCCTCACAATCCAAAAGGTTATATTTATAATCCCATTGAGACATTATTGGGATTGCAGCAAATTAATTCCAATTTTACCACCTCAAATGCAACCCACAGTGAGAGTAAAGACACCAAGACATGTTCCAAGCTAAGGGCAGCCAAGGGGTCCTAAGTCCAATCCCTAAGAAGATGTCCAGACAAAGGCCCCAATCCCAGGCCTGTCCCAGAATTTATTATCTTGTGAAGAAGCAGGGTGGTGGCTCAGGGATGAGTGACAGTGAGGATGGCGGAAATTATCTGAGTAACGAGCTGGCTGACCAGGTAGGGAGAAAAGCTGGTTCTTTGCAACCAGAATCATGGAAAGAATTAAACTCATGAACCAAGACACCACAATGTTAAAACCCTCCATGCTTATGTTAAATTAATAATCATGGTGTATGTGACTTTTTGGCTTCTTGTCATGTGCCACAACAGTCTAGGCAACTCACATGTTTATTAACTCCCACCACTGTATGAGATGGGTTACATCACTCTCTGCAGACAGGCTCAGGATTATGTAGCAGACCTGACCACGGAGCAGAGCCCTATACCATGCTGTCTCACAATTGCCTTACAACTGTGCGCAGGCGACAGGCTGCAGGCTCCTTCCTTGCTGAGATGACTGCAGAAAGCTCCAGGTGAGTCTGTATTCAGGAGTCCAGATTTCAGGACACAGGTGAGCATGGCGAGAGGTGGGCATCTGCCATCTCCTTATCTAATCCAGCTGTGTAGATATGAGTAGATCTATGTGTGTATTTACGGTGTGCACGCACACACACGTGAAGAGAGAGGAGGCAAGAAGTAGAGGGGCCTCTTCCGTCAAGCTGTGAGATTCAGGCTACAGTCACCAGCACTAACACCTAGAGATGGCCTCGGTGCTTTCACTTATTTATTTCCTGCTACTTTTGACATGTTAGGTGAATAACATTTGGAAAAGTTTTATGGTAGATTATGACGTGAGATCAGGAAATCACTCCTTCCCTTAGAGCTTCAAAACTTTTCCTTTAATTCCTCAATGCCAATACTGAGCACCCCAAGAATCACAACCCAGGGCCATGCTTGTAGTTTATGTACTGACTTCACCTCTTTGTTTGCACAGGGAAGGAATCTACCCAGCTACAACGTGGGACACCAACTTTGTGGACTCCCCAAATCCTGCCTTCATCAGTGCACTGAAGTGCCCAGCCTCAGGTGCATTAATCACATGAAGCCTGAGCTGAGACATTGGGTGCCCCATTGTGTGACCTTTTCCTCTGTGCTGCTGCGCTTTGCCAGCGGAGGACAGAGCTGCCCCATGGACCCACACTGCCCTCCGTTCTCCATGCTGTGCAGGGAACACGACCTCTCTCTGGGTGCTGCCCCTCTGCTCCCCATACTGAGTGTTTGCTCACTCAGGCCTTCTCCAGGCATTTAAACTGAGAGCATCTTGATTTTTTGTGATGGTCAGAGAATTTCTCTTCCATACAAATTCTTATCGACTTAGCGTCAAATGACACATTTCTCTATAGAGTAACCTGGAATTCCTCTGAAACAACATCTTGGTTTGCGTCACTAAGATTTTAGTTTCTTCTTAGTATTCACTAACTCGTGCACAAGAATATTCAGTCCAAGTGTATTGTCACATCACAGTCTGCTTCCTTTACGTTTGCATCTGCTGATCCTTTTGCTTTATGGGGTTTGATATTAGTTCCTCTGCACAGAAGTGACATACATTCTCTGTTGAAAATTAATGAGTCTTTAGTAAAAAATAATTACTCCATGCTATGTATGTGCACCACTTTCCTATGAAGAATGTAGGCATTATGTACCACACTCGTGTGCTAATATTTTTTTTAAATTAAAAACAACAAAAATGTGAGTCAATGTAAAGACAGATAAATACTAATGCAGGCAGAACTTCATAAAGCAAAATCATGATGTTATTATTCAGACACTGAGCTTCATAAGCAGGTAATTGAGGAGTGACCATTTCCCTCGGGGGTGGTGCAGCTGAGACTTCACCCATGGGTATTTGGCTTCAGCCTTTGCTGAGCTCCAGTTCTGTGAAAGTGGCCCCCAGCAGAGATCACTAGAGACGTGGACCCACTGGGCACAGAGGCTCCCAGGGGAAGGGCTCCTCACCTCTTTCCCCAGGATGGAACATCAGAGTGAGTTGGGTACCTTCAGGGAGGAAAGCTCAGCTGGACTCGAAAGATCAAGACTACTTGTCCCAGAGCCATCTCAGGCTGGTAGGTCACACAGCTGCAGGAGGAGGAGCACACATGAAGAAATAAGTGCAGGGCACTTCACAGCCCTGGGGAATGGCCACAGCAGCCACACGTGCCTTTAGAGTCGGGCTGTGCAAAGGCAACACCTCAGAGCTAAATCCTTACACACTTTGCATATAGGCAAAAGTGAGGGCGTGTTGTGGATGTCAACCTTCGTGAGAGTCACCATCATCCACAGATGCATCTCAGAGTCAACCAAGCACTTTAGAGAAGGATGCAAAGAGCAGAAGAAGAGCAGAAGCACTGGGGGACACTGGACAGGACCTTTCCAGAGAAACAGGGTGAGATTCCTGCTCCTGGCTGGGTGCTGTTCCTGCAGAGGTCAATGGCACTTTCCCCAAACAGTGCTCCACATATCTACTGTCATGGTGAAACAATCCAAAATTAATGCCCAGAATTATTGGAGTTGCTGAGTGTTGGGTCCCAGTTCCCTGCCACTCAGCAGCATGAACACAAGCCAGTTGCTCCCTCCCATGGGAGGTGGGAGCCCTTCACAGTGCTCTCAGCACAAAGTCTGCCCCACTATCTGGCCACTCACTCTGCCCCTCAGTGCATCCCCCGCCTGGTCCTGCATGCACTGAGCAGTGTCCACTCCTCCAGGATCGAGGTTCCTGTGAGCGATGCAGTGCTACCAGCTCATCCGAGCAGAGGGAGGTTAGGTGCTCAGCCAGCTCCAAACCTTAGCATGGGACTCCCACTCATCAGCGGGGTGAAGCAGTGATTAAAACACACTCTATCCTTCCACATATCTGTGGGTACATGCGTGTGTGCATTACCAGGCATGGAGTCCCAGGGTTAGCACTTAGCTACATTCTGCCTAGTTTAATTTTTTTTTTCATTTGAGATGGGGTCTCCTTCAATCATTAAATTGCCCAAACTGGACTTGAACTGGGGGTTTGCCTGCCTCAGTCTCCCAAAGTGCTAGGGTTACAGGTCTATACCACCATCCCTGTTGCACAGTCTTTTAATCCTAATTAGTAAATGGTCTTTATGCTAAATTCTAAAAGACAGGTGATAAAGCGTGTTATTACTTGGGAGGAAACCTCACCCTGGAGCACCTGGGTGAGAAGATGTGTGCTGTCTCATTTATTTTCTCTGTTTCTGGAGCAAAACAGCAACAATTACAAGTTAAAGAAGGAGTGGTTTATTTTGGCTCAAAATGTACAGAGGTTTCTGTCCATAGTCAGCTGGTTCCAGACAAACCACACAGAGGAGAAACAGTCCATGGCAGGGCACAGGAAGCAGTGAGCCAGATCAAAGATGAAGGAAAGGAGATAGACACTTCCAGACCACACCATGGGTATCCATCCCCTCCAAACAGGTTCCATCTTCCCACATCCTATTTAGCTGTAAATTCATCAGTGGATTCATCCACTGGTGAATATCAACCTTCATGCCCAGTCACCCCACAACTCCACCTCTGAGTTCACGGGGCTTTGGTGGCCCCTGTAGATATAAATTATAACATGTGCTGTGTACGGGGTTGGCACTCAGCCTCACTATGACCCAGACACAGAGATGCTGTTTTCCAGAATCAAGACTTGTGATGGAACTCTTGGCTGAGAACAGGAAGCGAAGAACACACTAGAAAGCTGGGTTTGAGTAAGTGTCTCTCTCCCTGTGTCACAGCAGAATTGCATGTAGAGGCCCTAAGACAGCTGCAGATTTGTTATTGCTTAGCTTCAGAATGTGAACTAGAGGCTACAGTGCATGATTAGGAGATTCACTGTTGAGAAAATTCAGTAAACACAGAGAACTCACTGTATCCAGCTGCCTCTCAGGAATTACACCTTTAGCTTTGGTAAACAGTGTGAGCCCCAGCAGGATAACTGAGCTCTAAAGATAAAATGAGATTCAATAGCGCGCTTTACAACAGCTTGAGTGGGAGCACCCACCACTATTGCTGTCATAATCTCAGGGTCCAGGAGGCGGGAGCTTATGGGGTCCCTGCAGGTCTAGCAAGAATAACTGCACAGAGAGACCTCTGATGTCACAACGCTATGTCTGCCAGTGCTCTAGAATGTTCTCATGGATATGGCAGACAGTGACCTTAAAGCCAAGGTGGAAATGACTTTCCCATTCTTCTGGAGGTGACCAGGATGCGCAGGAATCAGAAAAAGCCATAAAAGTGGGTCTGTAAGCCTGGATATGGAAAAGCCCTTAAGGTTTACAATTTAGCAGGTAAGATCTGTATCAAGGGTGGAACTGCAACCAGATGCATTTTATTTTATTTTATTTTATCTTATTTTTGCAGTGCTGGAGAATGAACTCGGGGCCTTCACACTGAGCTACAGCTACAGTCCTTTATAATTTTTATTTTTTGGAAAAGCATTTGGCTATGTTCCTAAATCCTCAGTCTCAATAGAACTTGGCATTCTCCTGCCTCAGCTTCCCAGAGTCCTGCGATGACAGCCATGCCCCACCACACCCAGTCCTTACGTATGTCTAAAGGGTGATGTATCCAGAGAGGCACTGGGGGCTCACACACCCACAAAAGTTAACAATGGCTCACTGTGGACCAAGGAGCTGAGAGGCTCCATGGTAAGGCAAATAATTTTAGTGCATTTATCTCCTGCAAAGGTTCATATGGTGTTTGATTTTTTAAAATCATGAATAACATAAAGTGTTTTTAACACATATAAACATTATTCTTTGCCCCCTGCACAATAACTGCACTGGCATTTGTATTACCAAACATCTCTTGTTTATTATGAACCAGACAATATACTAAGGACCCCACTCACATTTTATTCAATCACTGCAAAATTTCCATGACCCAGGTCGATATTATTATTAGGCAGCCCCATTTCACAGACTGAGACATGGAGGCTGAAGAGGGGTTAATAATCACTTAAAGACACATCCCTGCCTGTGGACTCCACCCCCTGTCTCTGTCTCAGATAGAGGTTACTTAGACAGTGCTTCTGGAAATCCTTACATGTTACAGGTTAGAGACTGAGGCCGCACACATTTTTATGAGCCTTTTGTTCAAACGTCTGAGCTTTTTAAGTTGTATCAAGGAAGCTGGGTTGTGAATTTAGAATAATTGCCAAGAAAAAAAAATATTATTGGTGATTGTCTCAAGCTCATTTAACAACTTAGTTTTTTTCCCCCAAAGTCAAAAGCCAAAAGAGAAATTTTTTTTCAGTTTTCCAAATTGCACGAAATATTTTTAAAATAGTGTTTTGTTTCACATGGCAGCTAATTCCCGGAGTTTTTATATTACTGCTCTATCTTTAATCTTTTGGCTGAATTGCCTGATGATAATTTGCATAGCATTATAAATAATTACTTGCAAATTTCACTAGTTAAGCCCAGCTTGAAACTCTGACATTCTCCCTGAATAACTGGTTCAATAAGCAAAATTACATTCATTGATTCAAAGTTGAGTAAATATTTGATAAGATCCATACAACCAACTTGGGGGACACAGAGGAACTGTGTCAGTACTTGAGGTCACCCTGCCCAGAGCTGCTGCTGGGGCTGGGTTAATTCTTATTACAAATGGTTACAGTAGCAGCCCCTGTGATTTTTGCAAGAGGGCACCTGGATGGGTGATACCACACAAACTCTTTCTCTTCCTCTTCTGCTAGGATCATTTCCTGCAGAAAAGAGAATCATAGGTCTCATAAATGGAAAACAAATTAATTTATTGCTGTAGTCTTACAGAAATATAAAACATTGTAGTCATTTGTTTATGTGTTAAAGAACCTGGAAAATGAAACTACTCATTAATAGAAAGACAAATAGTTCAATCCTTTGTTTCAGTTGTATGTTATGGTCAATTACAGATGGGTAGAGGAGGCGGCAGTTGTGAGATCAAGCTAACAGCAGTTGTTGGAAGTCAGGAATCAGGGTTGTGACTTTGTCAGTGTGGTACAGGCTCTGTCCTGGGAGACTGGGGTGGGCTTCTCAGCTGCAGAAGCAGACAAGTGAGCTTGGTGATCTCTGAGAAATCATCTGACTTAATTGTGAGTCAGAGTCAGAGAGGGAAGAATGGAAAACAAAAAGAAACCCACAGAGAGAGAGAAATGGGGGGATATCACACACAGACAGAAAGAAAGAAAGAAAGAAAGAAAGAAAGAAAGAAAGAAAGAAAGAAAGAAAGGAAGGAAGGAAGGAAGGGAGGGAGGGAGGAAGGAAGGAAGGTGGTGGAAGGAGGTGGTCCACATCAACAATGGATGCTCATGGTATTTTCTGAGAAGCAACACACTCAGACTTTCTTTAATGTCAAATCTTTTGGATCAGTGACTATAAAGTTCTTTTTTGCTATTTATCTGCCCTTCCCATCCCAACAACTGAACCTAAGGCTTTTGCACTGAGGTGTATTTCCAGCCCAATATACATATATAATGTCATAATAATATCCATGTAATTTGGGGACAAGGTCTCACTAATTTGCTTGGGATGGGCTCAAACTTTTAATCTTCCAGCTTTACCTCCCACAGTGTGAGGATTATAGGCCTTTGCCACAATGCCTGGCTCCACTTGGTATTTTTTTAGAGGGTTTGTAAATTTACTTGAAGTCTCAAGACATTACAACAAGATGTCATGTATCATTTGCTGTCTTCCAATGGTGTGGGACTGTGCTAACCTAGAGCACAGAATCACACTAAGACAGCGACTCTGAAACAGTCCCTGGTGTCCGTGGGAGTTTCTCCGCCTTCCACTACTCACTCTCAGAGTGTCAGCTCTGTGCAGTGTGATCCTCGCCTAGGTTAAAGCCCTTTCCATGTTGGGATTCTGAGCAGCTGCATCTCCTCCAGGACATGATCCTTTAGTGACCTCATTCACCTTACACCACATCCACCATATGAACTTCTGGGGAGTACCCACGGTGACTCCACTGTATCATTGCAGAGTTTGTGCATCGATTGAACCACTCTCTAACCCTGGGGCTCTGATTTACCCTGGGCGCAGGTCCCTTGGAACTCACCCAGGGGACACATCCGGTCCATTTGCTAAGACTCGTCCCACCATTCAGATGGACCACACCGTGCTTGCCATGCTCCCATCTGAGAACACTGGACTCTGTCTGGCTGGGCACCACTGCCAGGAAAACAAGACAGAACAAATCCCCCCACTTGTGGAGGTCACTTCTATAAGGAATGTCTCCTGAGGTCCCTGCCTTCTGTGACTGTTTCTTTAACAACCTCAGCTGTGCTCCTAGTTATTTCCACATCTGATGCCATCTTTTCCCTCCACTCCTTTGATGGGAGGTCCATGGTGGTCTGACCTACCCAGCATTAATAGGGCCAAAGAGATAAACCAACGGATAATGAATAGATATTGAAATGTTTCTAATGTTACCATAAGCAACCCAGTTAAAACATTGACCATAGGCTCACCCTTGGCTAGGAACTGGCCATCACAGAGATACTTCAAAAACAAGGAAGCAAAATGCTTTGTTGTTTATAATATAATTGACAGATGTACATAAAAATTAGATGCACATAAAAAAAGAAGAGAGCAGTGTTTTCAAAATACGTCATGAAAAATTTTGGAAATTGTGGTGATAATAGTATATTGTACATGTTTATAAAGTAAATATATACATCATGTTATGGATTAAAAACTGGTGGTCAACTTAACACCAGCTGGATTACATCAGTATGGTGCTGAGCATGGATGTCTCACTTGAAGAAAGTTGTCAGCATAAATAGAGACATGGAGAAGGAGAATCTGGGCATCGATGCATTGAGGCATTGTGGGTTCTCCCACAAGTTGCTGTTTGAATCGTTGGTTCTCCTGGAGAAGTTCTGGTCCTCATACTGAGCATTGCTTTCTGCCTCCGGAGAGGAAGACACATGCTGCTTAGTCCTCAGGATGAACTCGTCACGCTGGCTTCCCTACATGTACTCCACTGTGCTTGTCGGAGGAAGAGCTTGGGGCCTCCATGTCTTGAGGATGGCTGTGGTACTTTGCAGGACATCCCTGGTCTTTGTTGTAGTGTGACTTCTTGGCTCCAGCATAGAACCCTCATCCCACCAGCACAGCTCCTTCATCCTGCTGGCATAGACTTTCTAGCTTCTACTGCTGACCTTTGGGCCTTCCTGGCATGGATCCGTAAAAAAGACTGGCGTGAGTCCTTCTTGTGGGCTCTGGACCTCCAGTTAGACTCGTGGGAGGCATTGTCATGAGCTGTGGGTTTTCATCTGGGCTCATGTGGGACATTGCTGTGGGATTCAGGCCCTTGCCTAATATTCTATGTCTTTAGTGTTGTGGACAGATTTCCTGAATATTCCTTTGATAACTCTGGGTGACCATCATAAAAATAATATTATAAATTCCATGTCCTAATTCTAACTGTTCTCTGTACCACCCCGGACTACAACACATGATATATGTGAATGATATAAATATGTATAAGAAAACATACACATATGTAAAAATGTATAATAAATATGTATACTCCACACTTACCAGGTATATACATTTTCATGTATGTATTTGTATTTGCATATGTTTATTTGTTTATTTAGTTGCTACATTCTGCTTTCCACAAATGATGTATCTTTCCTAGAAAAATAACGAATCCATTGAAAACATGAAAACCATTCGACATGTGTAGTGTACTTTTGAGAATCAACTCATATTCAGTATTTTTATAATTTCAGCACACAATTGTGATTTACTCAATGAGTATTTATGATTTAAAATCTAATTCTTGACATCCGCCTCCCCATTCCAGCTGTGCTCTGAGAACTGTGGATTTCCAAGCAAGCAGGTGGGTGCACACTGTGCCCAGACCCCAGCCTGTTTGGGACCCTTGCATTGTTTGGGTGCAGTGGAATGGCTAGACAGGTCTGAGGCGCCTGCATCCACCTCCCCGTGTGTCTGGACGACAAGCAAGCAGGCGAGCATCACCAGTTCCAGAGGCCCAGCGTCCTAGGGTAAGTGCTCCGTGTACTCTCCCCCGAGCCCAGCTTGTTTGGTACCCTCAAGCCTTCTGGGTGCAGTGAAACAGCTAAGATGGTCTGAGGCGCCTACATCTGCCTCCCCATTCAGGCTGCACTCGGAGAACTGTGGAGTTTTAAGCAAGCAGGCGAGCGCCACGGGTTCCAGAGGCCCAGCAGCCTGGGGGAACTGGGTGCCAGAGTCCCAGGAGCTGGGAGCATAGAAGTGGATTTCCAACAGACCCCAAGGAAGCTTTCAAATAACACTGGAAACACAGAAATATAGGAAAATGACAAAACGAAAGACCAAATTACAACCTCAAACCTCCAGCCCATCTCAAGAAACCCTAGGGGCGATGTATATAGAAGAAAATATATGCCATGCACCTCAAATATCAGACACAGTAGCTACTGAAATTAACAAGGAACTCCAGGAAGCTTTAAAGGAATTCAAACTAGAAATAATCTCCCAGGTAAAAGAAGAAATGATAAAAGAAATGAAAGAGATGCTGAACATATCTAATGAAAACAGTTAAAAAATTGGAGGAACTAAACAAAAAGATAGAATCCCTAGATGAACAATGTAAGAAACAAACAGATAACATAAAGCAGATGCACAGATATATACAGGAAATCAAAAACTCCACTGAAAGCTGTAAAACCTGCCTCAATGAAAGTGAAGATAGAATTTCAGACCTTGAAGACAGGATTGCAGCTAATGAACAGGAAAGGAAAAATCTTTTAAAAATAACAAAGAATCAGGAAATAACAATTCACCAACTGCAAGATGGCGCAAAGAAAAAAAAAAAAACCATAAGATTAACAGGGGTTAATGAAAAAGAAGGGAACAATATAAAGGACATCAAGAGGATATTTAGAGAAGTAATAGCTGAAAATTTCCCAAGCATGAGATCCAAAATGGACATTAGGTTCAGTGAAGCCTATAGAACTCCAAATAGTCATAACCAAAATGAAACTATACCCAGGCATATAATAATCAAGATTCCAGAAACCCAACACAAGAATAGATTATTGAAATCTGTCAGAGAGAAAAGAAAGATCACTTGGAAAACCTATTAGAATCACAGCAGACTTCTCAGCACAAACAATAAAGTCAAGAAGATCATGGAGTGCAGTATTCCAGATCTTAAAGGAAAATGATTTCCAACCTAGACTATCAGCAGTACCCTGCAAAACTATCATTCAAAATTGATGGTGAAATAAGATACTTCCATGACAAAGAACAGCTGAAGAGCTTCATGATCACCAAGCCAACCCTGCAAAAAATATTGAAAGACAGTTTAGATACACAAAGGAAAAAACCACTAAGCAAAGCAGATAATTAAACAGAACAGAAAATCTAATTCTTATTCAATTAAATGCTTATTAAATCCTTTACTCTTTCTACTTATTCTGAGATTATATAACAGACATATACTTATCCTATAATTAAACTTGCTTGAGAAATACTGTTTTAGATAACGTCCATAGGTGTTACACTAAAATACTGCGAAGAAAAAGATGTTATAAATCAATGAATT
Source organism: Cavia porcellus (assembly GCF_034190915.1). Lineage (NCBI taxonomy): Eukaryota > Metazoa > Chordata > Mammalia > Rodentia > Caviidae > Cavia > Cavia porcellus. The sequence goes on along the minus strand of NW_026947499.1, from coordinate 5,631,796 downwards.
ACATGGGGAAACATCTGTACTTGCATAAACATCATGTTCTAAAAATCTAATATATAGACAAGTACCCATGCAGTCAACCATATTTGATTAAAAGTAGAACATGACAAAATCACACTTTCCCAACAAAATGTTCCTAAATAGCAGTGCAGATACCAGTAGAAGACTGATTTCTCATGTTCCAAAGGCAGCGTAACTGTAACAGTAAATGCATTAATCTTCTTTGATAGGCACCTCTGGAGGCCACTTTCTCTGTGCTAATACTGCTATCCCTATTCTGAAGGCATGAACCTGACCTGAGATGCCAGCTTTCTCTGTGTTTCCGTAGCTCAGACTCACCACCCTGAAACCTCAGTAGCTCCCAGCAGGAAGTGCTATCTTTGCTGACAGGTCTAGGGGAAACTGAGTCCAGAGGTAATCTGCTGTACAGTCCATGGGCTTAGTGAAAGAGAAACTCAGTTTTTAAATCCGGGCTCCAGGCCACAGGGCAGTGCTGCTCACAATGACAGATGTGCTGTGAGAGGTGACAAGAGATTTCCTTTCGGCTTGAACTCACCTGTCACCCACACAGCGGCTGAAGCAGGGGTTTTCTGCGGACCCCGACACACTTCCTCCTGGGGCTGGCTCTGCAGCCCGGCTGCTCCTTCCCGTCCTCCTCTCACACCTGCTGGCTTTTCCCCTAGGGCTTCGTGCTTCAGGGTCTCCAAGAGGCCGCCTCCATTCACACTACGACATCCCGTGCAGCATGGACAGAGGTTTCCGGGAGCCACCTTTGAGTGTCCAGGTCCCCAAGGACGATGAGGCAGGGCAGGCACAGCGAGGTCGGTCTGCAGCTGAAGAAGTGACCGGAAGGCAGCAGGCAGGGGCAGTCCCGTGTCATCGCTTGTTTCTTCTACACATTCCAGTCACTTCGGAGTGATTTATGCTTTCAAGACTTTTGAGGGAGTAAAAGAACACGAGGCTGGTGAGTTATGGGGCCCGGTGGAGTGCATATGTGTGGACATGAATTAAGGGCTGAAAGCAGGAACATAATTTCCTCATCACCTGAATGACAGCAAGTTAATGGAGGGGTGTTGTGTGGGTGGATCCCGGGTTACAGTGCAGCCTTGAGGACACTGTCCAGTCCAGCAGGGAGTTCTAAGGAAGAAGCCAACCATGGACAATCAACTCTCTGCTGGAGGAAAATGTCCAGAACCTCCTGTCCCATGCACTGTCACAAGTTCTACAGATCCAGGCTGTCAGCGCACTGGAAATCACCCACAAACTTTCTGGAAGGAGCATCTGAATGGAGCAACTACCTCATTTTTTTTTTAAATCGGTACCCACGATCAAACTCAGGACCACCTGCTTGCAAGGCAGGTGCTTATGCCGCTGAGCTAAATCCCCAGCCCCCAACTACCTCATTTTAAAATAACAGTATTGTAAATTATATTGTAGGCATAATTTTAGGAAAAAGGAGGAACTGTATGTAAAACACAAGTCACTGAAATCACCCAAACTGAGGAGAAAGATGCCTGAGGGTTTGAGGGCCATTTGGCATGAGAACATCTGTCCACACAGTCATATCAGATGGAATGGGCACAGCCATGACACCTCATACCATGCAGTAGCTCTGGTTTCAAGTGATATTTCCAAACTGATGGCATATGTACACCAAGGCACAATTCCAGAGAAATCTGCAGTGGCTTGGTTCTCTCATTCATTACTAATGAGCACTGAGCCCACATTTGTACACTGAACCCAGAATTTTAAGACAGAAGCATCCACAGTCTGCTAATGTCTTCTGTCCAGAGCTGGGCTGCAGCCCGCTGGAATCGAGTTCAAAGCTTCTGCCCTCTTTCCTGCTAATTCCTTCCATTTCTGCCTTGCAGCCACTCTGAAATCCTCGTCAGCCACAAGCAACAGCTCTTCCACACATCTGCTCTGTTGAAATCAATAACCCATTAGTTCAATTAATATTTAGGTCCTCTGAATTTTGGGATCTCTGGATAACTTCAAGGAGTTTCAGGTGATGGCCTTGACTTCCAGCCAGCTGAGAAGGACACGTGCTGCTCACATAGCTACCGGCACCATGTCGAGCAGAGCAGCATTTTGGTGAAAGTCTGAGCGACTGAAAAGACACAGCCACTGCCTTCCTCAAAGGAATTAATTCACTGGGGAGAGAAATTCTCTGTACTTGGAAATAGGCAGATAGGTGCAGTGCTGCAATTTTATAAATGAACTTGTGATCCTGTTTCTATAACCTACCTTTCTTTCTTTAATGCTATCTTGTCTAACAAAAACGCTGAGGTCCAATTATTTACACTGCCTGCTTTTCTGTTCCCCCTCTGGCATGAACATTTTAATGAGAAATGCACCCCTCTCTCACCACCTACTGAAAGTTTCATACACAAAAATGTGAATGTATTTAATGTGTATGCAAGCACTTGTGGAAATTAAAGGTATGGACAAGACAGGGTTTTGCACTGAGGGCTTGTGTATTTCCTGCACAGTTCTGTGCCATCCTTACAATCAAAAGTCCTTATGCAAAAACATGATGAAATATAAAACTTTAAAGCAAACAGTGTCATGGAAGGAGAGAATATCCCATGTTAACGCAGAGCTGAGTGAACTTTAAATACTAATAATTGCACATGCTGTCCTGGTGTTGTTCCCAGTAACTGAGTATTCACTCTTCTCCATGTCCTGCTTTCCCGAGATGCACAGAAACACTGTCGGAGTGAATCTGGGTAAGCAGCTGTTTTAAGATCTCCAAGGTTGCAGGATTAAGTGGATCTCACCCCAGGAAGGCCAAAGGCTTTTAATGCAAACAATCAAACTAATCCCATACATCAACAGATTAAGAAAGGAAAATATAGTTATCTCAACAGGTGCAAATATAAACATAGTCACAATTCAATATTTATTCATGATGTAAAATCCCTGGAGATCAAGGTAATCCTTGATCTACCTCATCACCCTGGTAAGGGGGCTTTACAGAATTCCTACAGTTCCCATCATACCTAATGGTGATAGATTGATAATATTTATCCCCATGACTGAGAATAGCTCTAATGCCAGAAATCCTTCTCAAGGGCTTCCAGGAAACGCAGTGAGCAAGACAAATAGATACAGGAGACAGAAATCTGCCTGTACTTGCTCACAATCTGATCATCTATGTGATGACATCAAGCATTTTTAAAGTGGTATTAGAATCAGTGAGTTTAGCAAGATTGCAAGATACAGAATCAAATAAAAAACATATTTCTATGCACATGCAATGAGAAGTGACAAATTGAAATTGAACATCTAGACCTAGTTCCACTAGCATCAAAATATCAAGTATCGGGGGATAAATTTATAAACAGATCAACAATTCCTGTGCATTAATATCAAGACAGTGATGTCATCTTTGAAAGACCTTCACAGTAGCTGCATGTACTTTGTTGTGTATGCATTGGAAGTTTACTAATGTTCTAGTCCGTGAATTAATTCTTCATACATAATAATGGCAATTGCAATATACTTCCCCACTCAGTATTCCTGGAAATTTTTGTCACCCACAATAATCTCATTTTAAACTTCAGATTCTTTTTTAAAACAGGAAGCAGCAGAGTGTAGCGTGCAGTGGAGGGAAGGAGTTAGGGATGGTGAAGCGTGGAATTTAGGCTCAACACGTCCCCACTATGCATTCTCTGTGCTCACACAGTTACCCTGTGTTCACTGGTGGGTGCTGGAGCATGGCGTTTCAGATAGATGGTTAATGAATAAATTTGAAAATAAAAAAGGAAATTACAATACCTCTTCTCATTGTAGTGCACATTTTAATCAATTGCACACTCAATAGGAATTTTGCTTAGCACTGTGGCAGGTATCTTTGACTCTGGATCCAGGGAAGAGCTCCTCTTCTTGGTTTCCTCAAGGTAGGCATGGGATGAGCCTCGTCCAGGCAACAGTGTGTGGGGAGAATTTCACACAGGTGGAAGCACTGTATTACAGATGCATGCTTCATCTCCCACCTCAGCCTGTGGCCAAGCCAGACTTCTCCTTGACTGGATATGGCTAGTGGACCCAACACTAATACCAACACATAGTGGACTTTTCTCATGAATGCAAAAGCAATGTGTTTTGCTTTAAGTTTGAATTCAATGTAAGATTTCCCTACAGGGCTGGAGATATAGCTCAGCAGCACAAGCACCTGCCTGGCAAGTGCAAGATCCTGAGTTCAGTTCCCAGTACCAACAGAGAGACAGAGAGAGGTAGAGAAGCAGAGAGACAAAGAGAGGGAGACATACAGACAGAAAGAGAGAGAGGGAGAGAGAGAAAGAGAGAGACAGAGAGAGAGAGAAAGAGAGAGAGAGAGAGAGAGAAAGACAGAAACAGAATCCCTAATAGACCCAGATAGTGAACCAGATAGTGAAAACACTCAGACCTCTGCAGGCAGAGTCTCTGGCTCAGCTGATCATGGCTTTCCTGGAGTTCAAAGCAATCACAGATAACACTCACACTCATGGGAATGGGTGTGTCCTTGGAGATTGTATCCATAGAAACAGTCCCGGGTTTGGTTTGGCTCTGCAGTCACAGGCTGCCAATCTCCTCTTTAAACTCCTCAGATTTGGATGGCTGTCACATCCCCATGACGCACACAACCACCACACTCTAAGACCCTGGATGGCCCCACAGTGACTGAGAAGGCTGACGGTGTCCACGCCCAGCAGCACAGCACACAGACGTTCTGCTCAAACACTTTCTTACCGATTATTTTTTCTTTTCTGATGCAGTGGGTGTCGTAACACTGCTGGTTCATGGTCTGAGAAAGCCCTCTCCTCCTTCCCCACTTCTCTTGCTCACTGTTTTCTCCTCCACCACCAGGATGAGAAGCTCTGGGACCTGTCTGCCACCAAACAGCCCCAGGTCTCCTCCTGGCGTGGCGCATGTGCTGCCCTGTTTGCTTCTTCCTTCCATGCCGGAATCCGTTACTCAGAGAACGACGCTGTTATGGAGTGATTTGCAAAAGAGTTTTAAGTCATTACTGAGCTTGGGAGAGATGCCTTCCCTGCAGGGCACGCGCTCAGTACTGATACTTTCTGCTTCGAATTTCAAAACATCTCAAATAATCGCTGCAAGCTGGCACCTCTGATGTTATCTCAGTGGTGGTATTTGGTATGATAACGATAAGGAGTTTTCCTTATAATTTGTAGTACCTTCCAAATCACCTCTGGTCAGCATGTATTGTCTTTGTACCCAGTACCCAGATGTATTTATGTGAAGGGGAATATGTTGCCCTTGTTACTCTCAGTATCCCTCTCGTTGTTGGGCAGTAGTGAAGTATCCCAGGCCTGGCTTCACAGGACCGCAATGGTCAGGCTCCACAGACCTCTCTGGAGCTGAGACGCCAAACCAGGGCTTGCTTCTGGGCTCTAGGACCTCAGAGGCTGTGTCTGCCTAAGGCAACCTGATGGCAGCAACTTATAGGTCAGAACCTCAGCTGAGAAGTGACAGGGCTGGGTGGCAATGGCTGCTGTAGATTTAGAATGTGGGACTGAGCTGAACCCACAGTCTGTGTTACTTACCTGATACACAGCACAAGGACCACTCACCAGCAATCATACAGAGGCAATGATCCAAGCAAAAGGCAAATCACATTCTTCCTGTTCTACAGCAAAAAGCCCACGTGCCAGTAGCGAGCACGCAGACCCAGAAACCAGATACTTCTCCTAACATTGTATTCTCACTACCACTGGGCTGGCATCTCCACCTCAGTGTGACTCCCGTCACCCCACAAGTGCTGCCACCAGCCAGTGACTGAAGGGTGAGCCCCGAGGAAGGAAGCAAGCTCTTCTTAGGATCTTTGGATAAGTAACTCCAAAGGTGATATTGAGGAGTAATGCACATTTATTCCTATGTGCAAATCACATTTCCAGAAAAGACATGGGGTAATTAAGCTTATCTGTTCACCCCAAGCTAAAAATACAATGATTAATTCTTGCTTTGTTTCTCTTTAAGCAGCGTACAAGCTTTTAAAAATTTAAATCTGATAGATGACTTTATAAATCATTGAAGAAAATCACCGCATTTACTTTTACATTTTGGGTCACTTTCACATGAAAGACAAGCAGCTCAGTCATGCCGTGACAAGGGCTTTAATACACATCAGTTTAACTCCTCTTGTGCTGTTTGTTATTCTCTGAAGTTCTCTGTTATAGTCTTTTTGCATACAGTTGATAAGATAAACTACACGTGTTTAAAGTGTACAATTTAAATGTTTTGAGTTACTAAAGTTATTAAAGCTTTTACAGGTATTTAAGCCCATGAAAGTATCAGCACAATCAAGATAAGGAAAACATGATTTTTACAGATTTTTCACATTTCTTCATAATTCTCTCTTTGTTTAGGCACTGAACACTTTTCTTTCTGTCATTTTGGATATTTTCCAGTTGCATACAATGCTGTTGTGTAGTAACAGCCCCGTTTGATTTCCTCTCCTTTGCATATTTATTTGGACATCACTCATGTGGCTGGGTATACCAGTAGTCCACGCCCTTTCTTTGCTGATTATCATCCTTGGTGGACAGTTTCATGATGGATTCCTCTGTTCACCTGTCCACCAGGTTTGGGCTGTTTCTAGGATTCTTCCCACTGTAAATAAATCAGTTATAAGCATTCTCATAGAACAAGTCTCAACATGCATTTTTAGTTCTCTTGAGTAAACATCATGTGTGTATTTTTTAAAGGAATTTGCCAAACTATTTGCAAAGTATTTCCAAGAATGTATTCTCACAGTGATGGTGACAGTCACCTTGGCTCTCATGCTCGCCAGTACTGGACACGTGAATTTTTTCAAGCTTGGGGGTTCTAATGGGAGGAGATTAGCATCGCACTGTAGTTTCAATTGGTATTTTGCCAAAGGACAGTGACAACTAATATCTTCACAAATGATTGTGTTAGATCTCTTCACTTTTTTATTAGTTTGTTTGATTTCATATTTGGAAGGATATTTTAATGTTCTGGTCCCAACCTTATAAGGCATATGCATAACTCATAAACATTGACACTCCTATGTGATTTTTTGATTAGCTAGTCTTTAGGTAAATCAAGCACACTGTTTTTAAAATCTTCTATTAATCAAACTTAGGTGGTGTGGTGAATATAAGCAATTTTCCCAAAGTGTCAATATTTTCTCCTAAATTTTCTCCCAGGAACTCTACAGGTCTATGATGCATTTGAGTTTATACATAGGGGTGAGTATGCACAGTTTGTTTCTCTGAAATGCTGTAATCCGTCTCAGCGATTCTTCTGATTCCCTGGAGTCCCTCATCTGCCACCATAGCCGACAGATTCCCAGAGTTCCTCTCTTCACCCCACAGCCTGGGCAGCACCTGGTGGTGACTTGGGTCCTTGTTTCTTTCACTTCTCTTGATGATAAACTGCTCCCAACCATCTGGAGCTGGGTCCTCGACACTCTGGTTTCATGTCTTTTTTCCTGCTTGTTGTGTAAGCCAGGAAGATGTAGGTCCTGTAGACCCTGCTGCACCCTCTCATCAGTTACAGAAGCTCACTGTAACTCAGAATCTGCACATTTCCTATCAGGTGCCCCAAGTTAAAGTGAATCATAGAACTTACCCAGGTACATGCTGTGCCCTGACTGACAGTGCCCAGGTTCCTTACCTAAGGTGATGTGTACACGGCGGGTGTGAAAACCACCGCTGTGGTGACATTTTCTGGAGGTCAGTCCAGTCCCGAGTATAATTAATACTAATTCATGGCCACTGGAGAAGGCACCTGGGTTCAGCTTTAGGGTGGAATGTCCCAAATTAGTTTACATCAGCTGCATCCACTCTTTCAGCGGAGTGATCTTGCAGGGATTTTATATGTGCATGTTCCAGTTTAATATTCACATCTTACAGGAAGCAAATGTTATCCAAATGTGTGCATAAATGTATAGCATTGGCATAGCACTGTAAAAATATTTATGTTTCAAGAATTCTCCATTCTATCACCCTGCTTTATGTTTTGATATAGACAGATACATTGGCAAAAGTTTTATGATTCACAATTTGTAGAAACTCTCTTGTAGAGTAAGCCAAACATTTTGTTTCTATTGATTCCTCTTTTTTACATACTCATTGCCTGGGAGCATTCTGATGCTAAAATGCAGCATCAATAATGGAGAGAAATGAGGAAAATAAACTATGGTTGTGTAAATACATCTATATCCCAATGTGCATCGTCTTCACTTTCTGGGTTTTCCAGTGGTGCTGCTCTGCGCTAGCTGCTGTATTTACTGGCAGATGCTTACTCAAGTGGAGGTTTCAGAAGTTTCCAGAAAGGAAAACCTAAAGACCTGAGTGGGGAGAAGCCTCAGCTTTCAGTTTTGCTCTCCTAAAAATTACTGTACTTTTACTCTTTTCCCTTTTTCTCTATGGGAATAATGCGTCACTCCGCCTTGTTCAGAACACAGGGCTTCTCAGCACCTTTTCATAACACTTGACTGGAGAATCTGATGTGGTAACCTTTGGAAAGAGTGCTGCTCTCACAAATGTGTTTACTTTTGTTATCCAGGAGAAATGTAACATCACCTTTAATATTTTTCTTCTGCCAAGTACATCTTACTTCTTTACCATGATCATGCTGACCACAAAAGTGAAAGAGAAGGGCAGGAAAGGAAAGGGAGCTGGGGAAGAAAATGAACCCACATTCACCATCTAATATTAATATGTCACAGGCTTACTTTTTATGGGTTGCCACTTGTATTAACTATATTCACCCTAATGCATAGTATTGTGTGGGTTCTAACAGGTGACCAGAATTTTGTGCCTGATCACAGAGTCAGCTCCTACTTGCTACACACCCACTCTGTGCCACACAGTGTGTGACACACTCTAACGTGTGTTGTCTTATCCTGGGACAGCACAGGTGTGGTGGATGCTATTGTCACTCATGTCTACAGGCTTGGCATTTCCCTGAGGCTGAAGTGCAAGGCTGGGACTTATTCCAAAGCCCTGGCTCTTAACCAACCAATGACACAGCTTCTGCCTAGGAGATTGTCAGGTGCTTGCCAGCGATTATAACACTCAATAAAAATTAGCTTCAAAGAGTGTGACTGTGAAATCAAGACTGAGCCAAACAGTAGTTGCTGCCAAGTCTAGAATTGCTGAGACAATTATTGAAATGGAAGCAAAATAATAGACGACTTTCCACTAATTATCAAGCCGTATCCTTTTTCTGCACTAATTAGGATTGTGGTGTGGGAACAAGCGTAGCCAAACTAACAGATGGAGCCATCCTATTGCCCACATAGGTAATCTGAATGAAAAGCTAATATGTAATGGCAATGCCAATGCAACTTAATTATAAAACAGTAACAATGTAATAAATCACTACAAGTTGTAATAGAAATCTCTATACTTAGATCCCTACCTCATACCATACACAAAGTACACTGTGAAAGGTTCCTTGAGTGTATGTTAAATATATATATATATATATATATATATATATTAAATATATATATATATATATATTAAATATATATATATATGTTAAATATATATATATGTTAAATATATATATATATATATATATGGGTTTTATGTGCCAATCCCACTGCAATAAGGTTTTTAAACGCAGAAAAAATAAGTATATATTATAAGTTATATGAAGTTCTTTGGACAAACATGTATGAAGCAAGACACTAAATACTTGCAGGAAAAGTTCAGAATTTTATGTAGAAATGAAACATTTCTGTAGAATCATATAATTGTCTATTTTTTATTGATGAGGCATTCTTAGTGATTTCAGCAGCAAAATATTAAAAAGAGCAAAAAAATCATTTACACAGGGGAAAATACATCTCCTGTAGTGATTTATTCAATCAATATTATGAAAGAACATTGTGGAAGACCTGAGACCCAGCTGGAAGCTAAAGGTTTAAGCTCAGTGGAGCAACGATTGGACTAATGGCAGCTAGACAGGTGGGGTGATACGACCAGGGGGGGCTGAATGTGTCGTGCTGGGGTCAAGGACCAAGCAGGCATTATCCTGTCTCCAGGCTGATGAGCAGAAAAGGCTTCAGAGAGAAGCCTGTGCTCTGGGGAGAAGGGTAAACTGATGGAGACCCAGGAGGTGAAGGGAACACTTCCAAGAAGACTACAGGACGAGCTCCCTAGGGGATGCAGACCACAGAGTGCGCTTAATGAAGTGTGGAGACTGTAATTGCACAAGAATTTGTAGATGTCCCCTGTCCTGTTTCGCCTATACAACAGATAACAAGCATCAAAATCGTATCAAAAAGAGACCCTACCATGCATTAAATATTTGCCCTTGTAGTGAAAGCTGATTTCACTCAAGGATGCAACTACTGAAGTAAAATATATCACTATAAAACGATTGAATGTAAAAAATATATATACATTTCAATAGATGTAAAGAAGATTGTGTATGAAGAAATCTTTGAACATATCAGTGATATAGTCTACATTTGATTAAACCAATACATTTCCAGAAAAAAATAAAGGAACGAGAAAAAAAAATTATCTTCAATAATCAAGAAATTATATAAGTGTTTGGAAAACATGAGCCTTTTATCGCAGTCAAAAATCCAGTCCATGATCACAGCTTTAATGAGCTATGCTCCCAGTCCTGTTGCCAGGCCAGAGGCCAGAACCCCACCCAGACTCAGAAGAGCACTGTCCTGGGTGCTCATGCATGGCTCTTCCTGGCATCCTGGATCCAGGAGTTCCTACTCCCCATGTCTGGTGCACATCACTGCACAGGTGTCACTGGTCCTGAGCACCTGTCCATCTCCTCTGTGCCCTTCACTACCTTATCCTCAATGCCTTTCGGAGAATACTGCCATGTGTCACCAATTGGCACCTTCAGAATCATCACATCCTTCAAGCCACCCCACCCACCACTCTGAGTCACTCTATGCTTCTAGCCATTCCACTCTGACAAACAGTTGCACAACCTGTAGGTGAGTTAGATTTCTTGGGTCCACGCATGTCCTAATGTTTCATGGGACAATGGGACAGAGAGTTAGGAATAGACAGAGACAGAGACAGATATGGAGATAGCAAAAGCCTTAACAGAAATAGGGAGAGAAGGAGGAAAGAAGCATATAAGAGAGGAGAGGTAGAGCAGAGGGAGAAGCAGAGAGAGATGGAGAGGGAGAGATGTGGATCTGAGGACTTGAGTGGAAGATACCAATAGAAGATGATGTACTTAGAACAACAGGTGCCACCTAGCCCTACACAAATCTACCCCAGCGCGTCTTAGTGTGTGAATATGTTCAGCACTTCACCCCTCGTCTCTGTGTCTGTACCCTTGGCTGTGTATGGACAACCTCTCTTCTTTGAATATGGGATACATCAGCTGACAATTCAGACTGCCACACACGAGTTGCTTCAGTTAACAAAACACTTATAACCATGATACTCAGTGTGCCTCTGTGTTTCCCTGATGCAGGACACTTGTGCTCGTGTGGCTGCCACCTCTGTTTATCTCACTGGCAGTCAACTGGGCAGCTCCGTCTCTGCCTCCCTCCTGAACTGTCCCTTCCGTCTTCCTGAGCCCCTCACTCAGTCTTCTACTCGGTTCTTCTCAGTCATCACTCCTGGCTTCCAGGACTAGCTTTTATTCCAAATCCACCAGAAAACGGCCCACTCCCGTGGCTTAGACCCCATGGAGATCGTCACCGGGTCCCTGCAGGGTGCCCACCTTCTGTGGGAGTGGCAGCATCAGCATGGCCTTCCTGGAGAAGGCATGGGAAGCCCAGAGCGGGAAGCTCCCAGTCAGGTCTTCTGGCAGGCACTTCTGGTCAGCCTCAGGGCCAGCTGCTGTTCTTCCCTCATCCCTGTGGACGCTCCCCATCACATGTGCTGATAGGTGGGTGGAGGGACAGAGTGGACTCCTCAGGACAGAGAAAGCAAGAGAAGGATGGGAACCTTGAGTACTCTTTGCTATAGAGTACTCCACCTCCCCCTAAATAATTTGCCTTTATCTTTTTAAAAAGCATTGACCTTAAGAATTTCCAGGCAAACTCAAGAGTTTTCATGCATCTTGACAGCACTTGATTGTGTGGGGCAGAAAACTCTTCTCTCCACAGAGAATCCCAAGCGGGATCCACGTCACTGTCTGGAGACGGAATCTGCCCTGGAGCAGTTAGTGAAACCGCTGGTGCTCATTTGGCCCACGCCAGGTCCTCTGTGATGAACATAATAAAATTCCTGCCCCAGTTCTCAGTCGGGAATGCGGTGAAAGCAATGCTTTATTTACTTTTCAGGTTTTCACAATTCCCAGGCAGCATGCCTTGGAACCATTTCTGATATTAAATAGATTAAAAATGCAGTGCCTAAATTGAAAACTGTCACTCACAGGAGGTTTAATTATGTGTAAATTAAAACAAAAAATACTTTACCTCTCATTGCAAGGAGTCTCAACATTAGCAGACTTTTCAAGTGCAGAAATGTTTCCAAAGTCCCAAGTCATGAGAGTCTAACTCTTTCAGAGCCTGACTCCACAGGGGGCCCCAGCCCTCGAGGTGGCTGTGAGTCTTGGTTCCCACAAACCCCTGGCCCCTGGCATGCAGGTCTGTTCAGAAATCGTGAGCTGCTCACAGTCTGCTCTGTCCCTGTCATTAGCCAGCATCCAAGTTCCTTTGTTTTGGGGTTGCTGAGCCCAAGGATGTCACTGGCAGGAGCCTGGCGAATCCAGAAGGGAGCAGTGTCCTACCTCATCCCCACCCGTCACATGACATTACGACTCAGACCATTTCCCACTGGTTCAGTTTACTTGCTCATTCTGAGACTCAGGCTCCTGGATTTCACAATGCTCCTTCCCTTCACCTCTATCTGAGGATGAAGGCAGACTGCGTGGATCGTTAATCTCCAGAAAGAACTTCAGGCCATCCATCAGCTCTGGAAGCAATACCCTTAGCTAAATTCCCTCTGCTTAAAATACCTGGGACACCCACTAACCTGTCTACTATAGGATGAGATCATTCACCACCACAATGGTTTATTGGACATCTACATTTTTCCAAGAATGAGAAAATCCCTTATTGCCCATGAGGAGATGTCTCCCAATGAGGGCAAGATGTCCCAGCTGGCCGCATCACATCCCTAGTATAGCTGCAGGACTCCTCTTTTTCCTGACCAGCAGACACTGCCAGCAGGTGACACCTGTCACAGTGGTGTCACTTTCTAAAGCAGGCAAGTGCCATTGCTGTAACACCAAGCAGACAGTTCTGGCCACAGCATCTCTCCAGCATGTCAAGCATTTTAAGGACTATTCCAGCTCCAGGCTCTGTGTCCCCTTGTTTTGTGGGACTAAATTTCAGAATCTTGTTCCTCAGGTGGCTTCCAGTGAGAGGCGAGCATTCCCAGCTCAGGGTGGAGCACTCTCAGCGCACAGGGGCTTCCTCAAAGGACTTCCTGTCTAGAGTCCCACACACACTGGGCTCTCAAACCTCCAGTCCTACATGTTCTGCAGTTTCCCAGCATCCTGAGCAACATCTAGAACCTGCTGTGGAATATGGGGCCATTCACACACTACAAGTGGGCACTGCCAGGCCCTGCAGCCACCATAGGCCAGGTTAAGATCACTAGTATGTGGGCCCAGCAAACATCGCACAAAACCAGCCAGTGAAAACCATCAAGCCAGAACCAGGTACCTGACTTTGCTGCCCATGGAAAAGAGCCTGTCAGACTCTGAAGCGATGCAGCTGAGGAGCTCCAGCTTTGTGATTAGAGAGGACTGGATTCTCTCCTACCCACGGGACTTACTAGGACAGACATTGGAACTTTAAGAAAGGCAGTGTTCCCCATCTGAAAAATTGTAAGCTACTAAAATGTGAACTTCTTCATAGGATGGTTGGGGCAAGACACAGTTAGTGTTGTTCAATTAGCACAGTGATGTAGTGATATTAGGTAAACTAAAAAAATAACACAGGTGACAGTTAAAACTCACGGCTGTTTCAGAGATGGTGCAGTGAGGGTCAGAGGCTGGAGGACCGGTGTTGTAATGCAGGCCCACTCCACGGCAGCATCACCTCTGGGCAGAGGGCGTGAAGGATGTCTGCAGCTTAAATTCATCAAGTAAAATGGTAACCACATATTTTGTACCGCATCTTTAGAAAGTGGTGGCTGCCTGACAATAGTGATAATCACCCAGTCAAAATGTATACAATGTCTTACTCACATAAATACCTTAGTTAATATAAAATAATCAGTTTGAATGGGCTTATCTGGATTTTTTAAATTAAAAGATGTTTTCATAAATTCATTTTCTGAGTCAGTCTCAGCATTGAGGTTGGAAGAAAAAAAAAGCTTCCATGGTGTTGACATGTACTCTTAGACCACAGGGAGGTCAGCAAACTTGCACCCAGAGGGAAATTCTAACTCTTCTAGGTTCAGGGGAGGACTGTGTAGGAATATGATGGAATCATGATTATTTGGATTGTTTAGGAATGTCTGGAATGTTCTCCATGGACACAGACCCAAGTAGCAGGAGGACGAGATAATAAATGATGGAGGCTTCCAGTGGGGTGGGCTCATCCCAAGAGCAAAGTAATGCCTGTGTGCTTCTGTCCTGCAGTACGAGACACAACTAAGGACCAAGAATCCGTTCCCCAGGGTATGTTTGTAATACAGTTTGTACTGGAGAATATCTGTGTTTATAATGTGTGTCTGGCTGCTCTCCAACATTAGCAGAGTTGTGTGATACCAGCACAGACCCCATGGCTGTGTGATTTCCTGCATTTTCTGTCTGCTCCTTTCAGAAACATCTGCCAACCACTGCAGTGGGCACCCACATCAGCACAGCAAGAGGAAGTTGCTCTCTTCACCAAGGCCTGCGCCAGCTCTGATGGGGAATTTGACATTGGGAAGGACGGGAGAGCGGCTCTCCTTGGGTGAGGTCCTCCTTGAATCTGTTCCCCTGTTCTCAGGTGTGCTGCAGGCATGCTGGGGCCTCCACCTCACACTGAGACAAGGACCAAAGGCTTAGGAGAAACAGCCTGAGACCCTGATATCCACTAACTCGGGTTTGTGAGTCTAGGAACAGGCCTCAGTTTCAGCTCAGACAAAGCCAGTAGTGAAGGACTTTGCCTGAGGCTGCCCCCTAGACTAGAGGGCAGAGAGGGTTGCATGGGGTGAGCTTCTCACTGGTGAGAAGAAGCCAGCCCTGGAAAGGGCACAGAGGACTCCTCATGCAGGGCTGTCCTGGAGCAAGAGATCTACAGATCTACGTGGGTTGACCAGGAGAAATCTGGAGCAGACAGAAGGGATGAGCATGGAGAGAAGCAGGAGACAGAGGGGAGACACTGGGCACAGTGCAGAGGCCCAGCAGCCTCTGGGAGAGATGAGCTGACACCCTCAGAGGACAGCTCCAGATGCGGTTTGCAGCTGGTCTGGCCTAGGGGACTCTGCCTTCTCTCCCGTGGCCCCTGCTTGGTCTGACCTTGTAAACATGATAGCAGACGTTCACCAGCAAGCAAGACAGGAAGAGCAGGAGGGTGCTCCTGGGTGGGAGCTGCCTCCTCTGTCGGCTGGACTTCTGTCCTTGAGGCAGACCCGGGAAGTCGTGTGTGGTGACAGAAGATGGCTAAGACAGGTGGTTTTCCTCATTCTGCACCTCATAATGGAAATAAGGCTTTTCTACATGACTGAAAAGGAACAGAGAATCCATGGGACTCAACAGATGTTTTACCCTGGATGAGTATAAACCAGTCCCAGCTGCAGCCACTTGAAAGGAAGGTGACCTGGGGTGCCCATGCAGCTGGGAGCTCCTGCTGTGGGCTGTGTCCTCAGGAGCATGGGCAACCATTCAGTACACACTGGGCAACGCTCACCGAGCATTAGAATCTCTGCCAAGTAACTATGGAGCCACAGCGTGGGCTCATGAAGCCCAAGCAAGACAGGAAATGTCATACCCAGGGCTCCAGCCTGCTGAGTCATTTGACATAGTTTTTCTCACACGGCGAATGCTTTGCACACAGTTCCAGGCACACCCTGAATCCAAGCATGGGCAGAGAGGTGAAGTACAGAGGAGCGCTTTGTGCCCTGCTCATTGACAGTGCCAGGGTGGATCTCATCATTCAAGGCGAGGCTTTGCCCTGAGAGTCTTGAAAAGCAGGAGCCTTTCATCAGTCTTCTAGGAGTGAAGGGAAACTGCAAAGCACTTAGCACAATGTTACAAAGGCAGCTGCACCCAGGTGGTGGTTATACAGAGGGCCCTGCAGTCCAGCAACACCCAGAGCACTCGGGGATGGCAGCATCTGTTTCTGCTCAGCAGACCTGAGACTAGAAACTCAGCTGCCTGAAGCCCCCACTAGTGGGGAGATGGAGCTGCAGAGCTCCAGGAAGGGAGGAAGGAAGGACACACCTGTCTAACGGAGGGTGCCTCCAGGTTGATTTTCAAGATTTTCTTACCCTTAGACCTACATAACATCTATGATTTCATGCAGTTTATACTAAGTAGGCCACCCAACAATCCATCTACTACTTGGAAGAGAATTAATTTTGTGGCCATCATAAGATGATTTTGAGCCAATAAACAAGAAAAGTTAAAAGGAACAGCAGGAGCAATCCTGATAGCTCCACTTCCCTGGCACATTAGCAATGCAACTATAGAGAAAGGGAGGAACCGTGTGGTGGTGGAATCTGGGGGTTGACCAGAAATGCAACACAGATGTGAGAGATGGGGAATGACGCAATGCTTACCAAGGCAAAATTTACTAACATAATTTGCAGCGGAACCAAACACACAGATACGATGTTGTGGACAATACAGTGAGTGTTTGGTACTGTTTTAAAATTACAGTAAAACACACATGACCATGAACCATCTCAAGTATTCCCTCAAGCTTCAAAAAACTTATCCCATCATTCTTCTGGGGATCAAACTCACAACTGTGCACTTGCAAGGCATGTTTTTATGCTGCTGAGCTAAATCTCCTGCCCTGGAGTCCTCTTCCAGGAGTGTCTCCAGTTGCACAGTCGCAGCTGCCCTGCTGTCCTGAATGTATTCAAACCACTTGCTTCCCATGACCATTTTGACTTAGGAAGAGTCAGGAGTCGCACTGCAGATCAGGTGACTTAGGCGAATGAGGACACCCTGCGGTGACCCAGAGCAGCCTTTTCATTGGGTGATGCTCAGCAGCGGCTTTCACAGTATTTTTGATCCTACCTCAGAGAGACACTCAGGAAAGAGGACTTCAGAACGGTTCAGAAAGTGGGGGAACAATGAGGCACAGGTGTGTGCAAAGCCACAGGCAGTGTTTGGAGGGGTCATGGGGTAAGGACAGTTAGTGAGGAAGGGGAAGCGTAGGGCATGACCCTGTAAGACAGACAACCGCGAGCTTCCTCACCAGACAGGATGTCCTGGGGGAGGCTGCCCTGTGTGAGACTTTTGCCAAGTGCCCATAGACCCTCTAGACCTTGGCTCACCACAGAAACGAAGGCTCAGACCCTGACTGTAGCAATCAGTGAAGCAGTTCTTTACGGAAAATCAGCTTTAACCTGTGAAGATGGGCAAAGCCGAACCAGCAGGCTGCAAACCTCAGCTCCCCAGCTTCCCCCGCCCACAGCTCCCTGTTAGATCGACCTGCTTCTGTCCTGTTATTAGCCAACCGCTGCTCCGCCTCACTTTCTCTTTGTGAGTTCCACCTGCTGGGTCAGAAGAGGTAAACCTTTTCCATCCTCCGCTCAGGGCATCCTCAACTCTGAGTCAGTGCCCCCTCTCCAGCCTGCATCGGGATGTAGGACAAGAACCCAAGAAATGGGATTCATGCCCCTGGAATACCCCAGCTCCCACCCTGATGGGACAGTAGGTGGTTTCCTGCTGTGTACTAACTGCTTCTTGGGGTCATTTCTTTTCTCTAATGGCCCTTCATGCTTTATAGTGAGACTCAGCCTGAGTCCTGTCAGGGAAGAATCCACAGCATTGGTGCATTTCTGTGTCTGGGAGTGTGGGGGCGGGACCAGGACCCAGTGAGATGCTGCTCAGAGCCCAAGGACCAAAAAGCTGAGCAGGACCCTCCGGTCCCATTCCAAGATCACAGCTGTCTTTCTCCGAGATGATTTCCAGAACAGAAATTCTGCTGGGATAAACCAGGATCCTCCTCTGCTGTGCTCAACACACTCAGTTCACTGCCAGCGCTGTAGATGAGACACCTCACACTCCTACACATCTCTAAGAGCCCTAACCAGTATTAACGCTTAGTGGTGCATTCGTTTTAATCTGACAAACATCTTTCTCTGGGTCTAGCCAGTTCCCTGAAATTTGAGCACATGCTTATAGAATCTGTGTCAACATTCTAAGAGCATTTCTCCCTAATATAAAGTGACAACTTGCTTTTGTGTTTAATAGGCTACTTGTTTTAATAAATGCCAAAAATAGCACAAACCACAGCATATGCACTGCTGAACCTCAGTCTTCAGTATAATCAGAATATGGAGAGATGGATACAGAAGCTGATGGTTTCCAGGAAGAAGAGAAAGAGAGTAACTTTGTGTCCTAGAGAGGAAGCTAGCAGGCGGACTGAGAACCTCTGAGCTAGGAGAGTGCAGGATCTCGTCCTACTGCACAGACACACAGAGACACACACATAACACACAGTTCTGTGCTGAGTGAGTGCTGGGGAAGCGCTGGCCAACCTAATAGCGCCTTCTTCTCTTGGCGGAAATCTCCAGGGTGGTAGTCAGCTCTACTGTTAACTGTCAGGGTTATCACAGTGTTAACTGCTCAGATCATTGTCCATTAAGCCACTGGATTCTGCCTGTTTTCTCACTGTTTTACACACACGTGTGTACATGTACATGTACATGTACATGTACATGTAGAAATCCCAAATCTGCCCTTTCCCCATGCTGCACCAAGCCAATGTGTACCCTGGGACATGGCCCAGCTACCCAGATGTGACTCCCTGTCCTAAGTCAGTCCACAGTGTGTCAGGATGGCCACAGCAGGAAAAGCCATTTCATAAAGCTACCAGGCATCAAACGCTAACATTATTTCTCTCTCTTTCCCCACATAGGTGAAAATCGCCGTTTCCCCGCAGCCTTCTGCAGGTTGACCTACAGCAGGAAGCATCTGCACACTCCCGGCTTCCACACTCCCTGCGCTCCTATCTGCCCCCGCTGTGCCCTGTCCCCGTCGCCCCTCACAGCCCCACAGCTTCTCCGAGGTCTTGTACAGCACCTGCCTCATCTTCTCCTCCTTCATGAATTTTTCTCAGTTCTTAGAGACGTAAGTCTGTGCCAAGGGAGCTGCAGAGGGAAGATAACTTAAACAGCGTCCTCTTATAACTGCCACCTGTCACCTCTAATCTTAAAGAAAGATAAATCAGATAGGAGAGACTT
This sequence comes from Cavia porcellus, assembly GCF_034190915.1. Taxonomy (NCBI): domain Eukaryota; kingdom Metazoa; phylum Chordata; class Mammalia; order Rodentia; family Caviidae; genus Cavia; species Cavia porcellus. Next base: position 5,612,459 of record NW_026947499.1, on the reverse strand, counting down.
ATGCATAATCCATGCTGCAAGGAAAATCATATTTAAGATATTTAATAAATGTCAATTTTAGACACTAGAACTTTTAAGCAAGCAAAAAAAATCCTGGTATCTCTATGAAGGATAATCTTTATTCTTTCAAGTAAATATTTTATAGGCAGAAGATAAAACTGCATAGTATTTGGGAAGAAAGTAAACCAGAAACATGAATGTAATGCACTTTTAAGTAAAAATGGAGAGGACCACCGTACAGATGAAAAGGTAAAGAATCATAAACAGCAGGTATAGGATCTTTGGTGTAACTTAAAAAATTTGAAAGTGATTGAATTAAATCACAGCAAACCACTGCAATTTCATTAGGCCCAGTGATTTTAGGAAGAAGTTCCCTTTAGCAATGCATGCTGTTATCAGTCTTTACAGTCAATCCATGGATTCCCTAGGTCTAATTTTCTGAAGGTCATTCAGTGTGAAAGAGCCATTCCCCAACAGATTGAAAGCAGGAGGCAAAACAACCTTCAAACGGCCTGCTCAGAGTGTGTGTCCATTACTTCCGCAAGGCATGAGGCAGAGTTCAGAAGGAAGAGAAAATCAGCATCTGAGTCCTGGAGAGATCATGGGTGTCCACACCTGTCTATCAGTCAACAGTGAAGTGACCGGGACCCTGATGCCAGGAAGGTGGATGAACACCAGTAGGTGCTGAGGAGAGGGATGGCTGAGCTGGTACCTGCCTGTAAGAGAGCCAGGTGGGCAGCTGCCTGCTGAGGTCCCCAGCCTCTGTCCACAGCAGACTGTGAGCTTGACTGTGATGTCCCAATGCACGGTCAGCACAGCGCCATCTACAGAGGAGGATGGCTGGGGAAGACCCACAGGGAGGACTCCTGAGTGAGCTGTGTTCATCCCTGGCAGCACTGTGCATCCTCCCATGGCACTGCCCACAGTGAGGTGGGTTTAGACAGCTCTTAGGAGCGTGGCAGATCAAGTGGGCGATCTACATTCTCTTGCCATTGGAGGAGGAAGGGAGCCTGTGTGTTCCAGGGTAGCCACCTGTGATTCACTGTAGGTACAGTGGACTTCCAGTGTTCAGGGAAGGCTTGGTCAGCTGCAAACTGTCCCCAAAAGGCTCACTGTGTGGAGGACTTGGCTGCCAATAGGCGCTGGGGCAGTGGCTGGATCAGGAGAGCGCTGACTTTGGTTCTGTAACCTGCGCTCCTGAGATGGTGATTTAAGATGTGATGGGAGGTGATGGAGGCACTGTTCAGGGGCAGGGAAGGGAGCGTATCCTGAGGCCCTGACCTGCAAAGCACCCGCATCCTCTCCACAGCATTTTCTCCTCGGTGCTGTCCCTGCCTCTGCTCCTGGTCACCATGAGGACAGCTTTCCTCCTCCACCCCTGCCGCGGGCTGTTTCCGCCTCACCACAGGTCTGACATCAGGGCCAGCTGGGCCCTCTGACAGCGTGAACCTTTAAGCATTCAATTTGCTTGTGTCAGATACACTGTTGCAACAATGGTAGCTAATACATGAACCAACTATCATGTGTCAAAGAGCTGTGTACAAGGCTCAGGTGACCAGAGGGGTGACTCCCTGTTCCCTCCATAAGCAGCTGCACAGGAAAGCAGTGTGAAGCCCAAGGCTCCCCAAAGGAACATGGTGAGGCCAGGGAGAAGTGTCAGGGCAGACTGGAGGGATAAGCAGGAAAAGGATTAAGAGACCAAGGGCCTGAGAAGCTCCCCAGCAAGGTGTCTCATGACAAAGGGATACACATTTGTAGAGAAGTGACTCCACAGAACAACAGTGTTCACAACAGTCTAAATGAATAAAGTGACCAGTCCCCTATGGCATGACATTTCTCGCACACACACGCACACACACACACACACACACACACACACACACACACTTCTTTAGACACTGACTTTGCAATAACAGGGTTGTTATGATTGATATGTTGTGTCAATTTGAGAAATTTAAAAGTTTAACTAAGGGACTCAGCAGGGAGCCATGATCCTTACTTTGTAAACATCCTCAGCCTGTGCAAGAGGAGGGCAGGGAGGTGGTGTGAACGCTGTACCACCCTGGGTAGGGGCAGCCTGCTTGTAGCATAAGGGAGGAGAAGAGGCTTGCTCTCCCCTCCCAATTGTTCTGGTTGCTTTTGCTGTCTTTCACTGCCTTGAGGTGGTGCTCCTCTGCCATGAGCCACCCTGCATTGGAGCCAGCTGATTATGGGATGAAACCTCCACAAACTGTACTCTAAATAACTCTTTCGTTCCTTTATTTTTGATGTTGGGTATTTTCTCTCAGCAATGAGAGACAGGAGCTCTCTCTGGAAGGATTCTACAAAGAACTACTGAAATGTGGTGGCCTAAAGAGCACCAAATATGTTTCTGGATGTGCAAAAGGAGTCTTCCTTTTTAAAAGGCCAGAGGACACCCACACTTTCCAGCACACTATGGCAGAATAGAATATTTCCACACAACAAGCTCGTTCCCAAGGGCACAGCATTCCAGCTGTGCCTGCTGCTGCTCTTCTGTTTTATTTTACTGTACTTTGTCTTCAGCCCAGGAAGGGCCTCCCACCCCAGGTGGTAGGGCCAGTGGGTCTGGTCTGCAGAGATACACACCTGGCTGGAACCTCTAGGACTTCAAGGCCTGGCTTGAAAATCAGAGCTAAGGAACAGCGTGGGGATGAAAGATTAGGTACAAAAGACTCAGTGTCAAATGATATCTCAAGCTTTTCCAAAAAAAGCTGAACAGATTGTTTCTAGGAACAGATTCCTGAGAAGAGAAAATAGAATTATATTTAAAAACAAGAGAATGGTGAGAACCCAGCCAGAATATAATATGAATTTACAGCACGAAAACTTGAGGATAAACAAAAACAGCAGCAACATGCAGCCGGGGAGAGTCAGTCACCAGGGCTGAGAAGCAGAGCCGACTTCTGCAGAGGTCAGACTGAGGCAGTGACGGTGCAGAGAGAGGCACGCCTACTGTAATTCTGAGAATGACGTCTAATCTCTGTATCATTTCTTCCTGCTTCTGAAATCCAGAAAAGTGAAAAGAACTGGAGATTGTCTTTCTGATGTGTTTTAAAAGCCCACATTGTGTAAATTTTGTCCCAGCAAATGGCTGGTATAGTTTACTAAGGCTCTCATGGGGATGTTACCTATATGCAGATGTGTGATACCCTGGCAGAGGTAGTTGGTAAGGCCTGCATTTGCACATGGCCTTGTCACCCAGCTGGGTGACAGTCAGCTTTGTGTGCAATTTCATTAGCTCCCCTTAGCCATCTGCTATTTGTCTTAACTCTAAATGAACAATCCCTGTAAAAATGAGATAAAACTTTGACTTTCTGGTAAAGGAAAAGAGGTAATTCATAGAAAAATAAAAGTCACATGTACAACATGAGAGAAAGTTTGACTGAATGAAAGAATGTGTGACTTGGAAGACAGTACTGAATATGAAATTCCAGAAGGTATCTACTTTATAATTCAGAAAGATGAAATACTTACATCTAATGATAAATTATCTTTCCTTCAGTTTGCTTTTTTCTTCTCTGCCTTCTACTCCTGTAATGAAAATGACAATGACTAAAGAGTTCATTTTTCAAAATGCAGTAAGACAGATTTTCCATCATATTTTGATATGTCAATAAACCATTATTTACACAGAGTTCACTTAGCATTAAACTTTCAAGTTATACAGAAATCTATTCTTTTGCAGAGAATGGGTCATTTTACTTGAACTGGGTATCAATTAATAGGATAATAGTAATAATTATATAGAAATAGGAATAATAAGACATGTAAAAAAGGCAATAAGAATTGTAGAGCACAATCATCATGGCAGATATCAAGCTAAAGATTATGTTGTCTGTGAAACTAAACATCCAGAAATGACTTTTATTCTCTGCTGAGCTGATATTGCATGGAAGAAATGAAGTTTACATGTGTTTCCATCTGGATCATTAATCTTTACAAGATGTTAGCACATGGAGACCAGAGATCCATCATCATTGGCTCTGCTGAGAATCCCACAAAATCAAGAAGAATTAGGAAGGAACTTATACCATATGCATGCTCTGACCTTTGACCCCACCCTCAGGAAGCTCGGAAGGAGCCTTGACTTAGACAAAATTCACTTTCAGATTGGAGGGAGATGTGTACAGAAACATAGGCTGAGAGAGAGAGAGTCAACGTCTTTATTCCTTTTTATTTAAAAAAAGAAAAAATAGAAAAGAAAAACAAAAAGCAAAAGAGACAAACATCAACAGGACATCTTGCTTGCCCCTTTTTCTTTTTTATTGTTTTTCGAAATAAAATTCACTCAGACTGTACCCATCCAGGAGAATAAAACTAACTTTTTCCTCACAAATAGCCACTGTTGACTTTATGTCTTCACATCACACAGCAGCAGGAACAAAGTGTAAGCAAATCCACACGCAGGCAAACCCCGAGGTAGGGAATTCAAGGGGCAGGAACCACTCAGAGGCGAACTGACCTAGGTGCACGTTTTGTGCTACACTGGAAACTGGCTACACAGGTTACTTGGCTGCTTCCCCGCTAAATTCGGGAAGCACGGGTTTGTTAATGGTAACAGTACGGAAGAATAGCTCTTCTCATTGCTTCCCCAGTGCCATTAAAGCAGTAATAAGAAGATTCATTGTCAGAGCGCCAATGCATAAAGACCTTGAGTTGGTAGAGGAGAGAGGGAGCAGAGTTCAAGGAGCCACTGTCCCGGGAAAGCAGACCTGGGTCACTTGGCCATGAGTACAGGTGCTCCTCACACAGCAGTGTCCCCTGGAGCCAGCTCTAGCTTTAGGGCAGCAGGTGGGGGAGCAGGTAGGGTGGTGGAAGAGGTTGGAAAGGGGCAGTGACAAAGGAATCCGGATAAATAGCTCACTGGGTGTTTCCCACTGCACCTGAGCTGTAATTTGCTGTGCTGGCATCAAAGCTGCTGTCTCCAGAGAGGTTTGTTAAAAGCATCTTCGAGGAATGATGTTGGAGAACTTTCTGGAGTTGGTGGTTCATGCAGTGCAGGCCCCAGGCACCAGCTGAATCAGCAGGGAACTGATTGGGAAGAACTAGCCTTGGGGTTGCAGTAAGCAGGCCTCCGAAGGTCCTGACACAGACTAATGTTTGGGAATTTCTGTCCCAGAGAAGGACACAGAATTTTCCCAGGTGGGTGCATGTGAACAGAGATGGAAGCCCATGAGCGCTGATGTCCACAAAGTGCAGTTTCAAGAAAACAGACCTGCAATAGAATATTTCCAAATCAGCGAGAGAAAGAATTCAAGAAGATGACTTTGAAAAGTTTCGAAAATTAAAAAAAAAAAAAAAATCTAAAAGGAAGTGCTAATATTCTCAAAATACAAAGAAATCCTAAAATAGAAAGAAAAGGCATATACCATGGGCATGCTTTGCAAATGTAAGAAATAACCACATCCTTCACCAAAAGTAACATTACTTAAGTAGCCCTAAGTCCATTTCTCAGATAGGTGATGTGTGATGGGTGATGTGTCACAGTCAGAGAGAGTCCAGTGGGGTGCTTGTAAAAATGCCACTGGGCCACTGAGATGGCATGGGCCAGGGAGTCGTGGGGAATGTGGGGTCTCCTGTGACTGACACAGTGTTTCCGTCCTTGAGTTCGGTCTCTTGCCCTGGCAGGGCACCTATTGGACCCTGCTTCAGGAAGTAACTCCCAGACTCCACCCCTTCCTTTGCACTCTGCTGTGTCCTAGTCCTTGTCCTCTGGGCTCGGTAAACAGGACAAAGAACATAGACTGAGCTGCCTCACTCGGACCAACTGAGCTCCCGATGTTCCAGCACCCTGCTTCCTCCCCGTTGTGATGCTGACATTTAAGCACATGGCCTCCAAGTCACTGTGTGGAGGGTGACATCACAGGTCCACCACCTCATGGAGACCATGGGACCAGACTTAGAGGAAAATGGCACCGATTTGCCCATCTTCTCCTAACTGAAACGTGGCATACAGCATCACCCAGACTGGGAAGAGGCTGACATGGTAGCTGCATCCTGTGCTTCTGGGAAACAGTTTCCTCCACAAACAGAAAGACCACACGTGCTTGAGCTGCTATAGTGTCTTCACTGTTTATCTCTTCCCTTCAACATGGGCCCAGTGGCATTCTTACAAACACCTGCAGGGGAAAGATGCTGTCACTGGGGCCCGGTGACCCACACCACTGGGTCCAGTAACAAGTAATATCTTGGGGAACCCAGTGGAACATCCACTTCCTTGGCTGGGGGCAGGAGCAGACTTTCTCACTGGGAAGGAGAGGCATCACCACGACTCAGCCTGCTGGGAAACGAGATGGTGCTGCACAGCAATGGCACTGCACCGTGACAGGGCCTGGGGCCCCGTGGTCACCCCCAAGGATGCACCCCAGAGTCTCTTTAATCCTCAGGGTGTAGACAGGCAAGGGCGCTGCAGGGCCTCCCCACACATGCGGGGTCTTCTGCACAGCGGAGCACCCTGACCTGATACGGAGAGAGACACATTGGTGAGTGGCTTCATGCAGTGTCACGAGCTTTTCTTTTCTTTTCTTTTTTTTTTTTTTTTTTTTTTTTTTTGTCTTTTTCCTTTTTATCGGTACCAGGGATCGAACTCATGACTGCCTGCTTGCAAGGCAGGCGCTTATGCCGCTGAGCTAAATCCCCAGCCCCTGAGCTCTTCTAAGTTATAAAAAATGACAGAGGAAATTTGGAAACTCAAAGAAGCATACAAGGGAAAAGTACTGAGTGTCACCTATGCCACCTCTGAATATGTTGATATTTGTCCATTTCTATACCAAAAAAAAAATATTGTTTAATCGTTGAACATTTTTATTGTTAACCTGTTACAGACTGACTTCTTTCCAAATCCATTAATTGGGTCTCCAAAATCCAATATCTAATGGTGGGACACATTTCTTATTTATAACTGTGCCAATATTTTTCCTGACTTTTATTGGTGGGACCATAAAATATTTAACTAGTCTACTTAGGGGCATTTAAATTTTCTCCTGCTGTGAGAAACACAGCCTGGGCCTCAGACAGCGAGCCTCAGGGCTGCTTGTGAAATCCCATGAAAGCCGGCAGCACAGGGCTGGGGTGAACCATTGAGCCACTGGAGCTGCCCTCCCAGCCTCCGCAGAGAGGATGCTTTGTGTGAGTGTGTGGCTTCTCTGAAGCGTCCAAGTTCCAGCCACTAATACGGAGACCGCTCCGTGGTCCACTACCTGAGCCCTTTTCCCATGAGTTACAATGAGGGTGAAGAAGCATCTTTCAGGGCTGCGTCAGTGCTGTGAGTTTTCCCTTTACACTGCTCTGCTGCAGGTGGTGAAACCTGAAGACAGCAGTCACCTGGGAGGCCGCCTCTGTGTGGCTTGGTAAATCACAGCATTTACTGCAGGTGTGCGGAGTTAGTCACTGCCTGCAGACGCTGTTCTTTATGGCTTGACACTTGCATTCTTCAAGTGATCAAATACCCCCATCTTTAATAGAAACCAGGTAACAGTCTGAGACAATGAAAAGCTCTTAATTTTTAAAAAATGCAATGTTTAAAGGATATGAGTAGCCCAGGTTAACTGTTTTCAGCTGGAGACTGTGAGTTAGGAGTTTGCATCTTGTTTGTTTGCTCCTTTTCTTTCCCTGTAGTAAAGGTGTGTAACAGGATCCGTAGGTGCAAACACTTTAGTCTTGTGGTGAAGTACGGAGGCTATTCACTGAGAATAGCCTCCTGGGAAACTGTCCACTTCCTGCAAGCAGGGGAGGCTCCAGACTGAACTCTATGGACAATTCTCTGTCAGCTGCCTAATGCCCCTCCCCTCGTTCATGTGGTGGAATCCAGCTGCACCTATTGCCCACATGTGTTTGGAGCTGAGTGTCCTTGACAGATGCATGGGGTACCCTCACGAGTGGAATCAGTGCCCTCATGAAAGAACCCAAGAACTTACTGCCCCTTCAGCTGTGGGAGGCCACTAAGAAGGGGACTCTAATGGAGCGAGAAGTGAGAACTCTCCAGACAAGAGAGCTACGGGCTCTTGGCCCTTGGGATGGTTTCTCAGCCTCTAGCACTGAGAAAAAAAAAGCGGTTTCTGGTTGCAGCACCCAGACTGTGGTGTCTTTGCCAGAGCCACCCGCAGATCTAAGATATCTTGCAAAGACATGGCCTCACTACACAGCCACGCCATGATTCAGCCTCCACTGGACAATGGCCTCCAGTACCACCTCCTGTGAGCCACAGATACTGCCCTCCCTCCAGGCCCTGCACCCGCAGAATGGACTCCTGAGCCTCCAGTGGTCGGTGGGCTTGGTTTTTAATCCACCGGGAGCCACACTAGAGCTTCTCACAGAAATGTGGGGATGGAGGTCCCCGAGCTCCAAGTTTTCACCCTCCTGGCAAAGGAGTCTGGCGAGAGAATCCGTGCTTGTCTGTCAGTGTGTAATGAAAGGGTGGATCCCAGGAAAAAAATTGGCTAAATTTGTCAGCAGCTGATGGACTTGTGGAATCTGATTCGTTTCCTCAGGCCCTGAACCTCAACAAGGCTTCCCAGCCCCACTAAAGTGACCAGCACACTACAGAAAGGCGGTTGGTGCTCTCCTCCCAGGCCTGTCCACGGGGTGCTCCAGTAAGGCCCTGCCCTAACAATGTCACAGGGGACCATGGGGAAATATAGCAAAAGGAGCCTGAGGCCAGGAGGGACCAAGTGGAGGGCAGCATGCAACCTCCCGAGTGGCCGGCCAGCTGTCACCTTGACCATTTGACCTTTGTCACTACCTGGTTTCTGCATTTTAAGGAATTTTAAGGTATTCTAAGTAAGTTTCTTGTGACTCCAGCTGACATTAATAGGTGGTTGTTATGAATAAGACAGAAATTCTCAGAGGACAAATAAAATATTCTGCAAGGCCTGAATGAAAGCCCCAACCTACAAGAAATAATCAAAACTGAACACACACAAATATCAACACAACTCCAGGTAACTTTGAAAATTCCAATAATTCCCTAAATTCTGTTTAAGAAGGCAAAAACTCAGTCTTGACACTCATGTATAAAGATGGCAGTGTCTGGCACAGGAATCAGTACAAAGAGAGGATGCAGAACTGATAGGCAGGAGACCCTTAAAACCTCACAGGAGGTGAAATTACAATAGAATCCTCATGGGCCTCTGTGACGGAAATGTTCTGAATTCATGGTATTTCCTGTCCTATTGTATTTACATAAACATGTTTGCATAGTTAATTTTTTGCATAGTTAATTTTAAAGAAAATGTATTATCCATACGTTTTACTCCTTCAAGCCACAAAGAAGAAATCACTGGCCCCACTAGCACAGAACCCATGAACCCCAAAATGTTTCTATCCTACGAGCTCCAGTCCTTCACAATTGCCTCTATAGTTGGAATTATCAGCTCAGTTATTCTTTCTGATGTTCTCTAATTGGAAATCAATTATTACCTGGTCATGTACTCTTAAGTTTCCCAGGAGATCGACACTGTTAATCATTATCAACCATTCAGGTGACGAGATTGTGTAAAATGGGATCAGATACAGTCTTGGAAATCATTACATTTGATTGCACTGGAACTTTTGTTTCTTGATCTACTTGTCTGCTACTGAAGAGACAGGGGGTAGCTTTTTGTGCTTATTGGAGTCACTACCAGGTTCGACAGGTCCTGGATATTGATTTGAAGGATTTATATCTGGGACTACTGCTTGTCCTCTCTGACCTCAGGAACCTGCTTTCTTCCACTAAGCATCTAGAAAATGACAGACAATACTGAGGCTAATACCTTACTGCAGGCTGCTTTGTGATTTTAGGAAGATAAAACATACGAGGCTTGGGGTGCGGTGCTTGTACCACGTTCGGGTGTTACACAGATTTCAGATACTGCTGTGTGTGTGTAAATCGTCCCGTTACGTAGATCTGCTAAGAGTTTTGATCGCTTTGGCTTTTCTACACCAAAGTCATCCTTTGTCCTTTTTGCAGATGCTGTATCCAGTGTCTACCATGTGTCCAGGGATGGGAGTAAAGCACAGTCACCCATGTGCTGCCAGCTAAGGGACATGGCTTTCAGAGGTGGGGAGGGAGGGAGAATTCCCCCACCAAGTTCCTTTCCTTTTTCTAGTATCAGATGAAACCTGTCTTTAGCTAAACTTACAGGGTCTCTAAAGTTTTAAGGACTCACTAATGTGCCTTTTGTGTCAAGGGAATTTGCCTTTCTTCAGAACCATCGACCAGGAATCCAGACAAACAGGGCAGGAAGCATTACTCACCAGGGCACCTTGGCATCAGGGCATCTGTGCAGCTGGCCTAGGAGACAGGAGCTGCTTGTGGTCCGCAGCTTGAACCCACAAAGCAGATACATCATTTAGCAGGTAAAATACATTCCCTGACCAAAGGTCTTCCTCCACAGGGAAACAAACTTAAATCAGGGACTTCCTAAGGGTACCGGCACCCTCTTAGAAGGGAATGATGCATCTGGCATCTAATCTTCAGGGAATGAACTTTGCAGACTACCTAGACAAGCAGAGAAACTAATTTTCTTTCTTGTCTGGAAGACTTTTACACATTCTTCCAGGACCACTCAGAACTCCCTCAGGAGAGTCGTTTCCAAATCGAAGGGCAGAATCTGGTGTGGGGTGAGTGGAAATGCTTTCTGTGGAATGAATGGAAGTGTTAGCAAGTGTCCCTGTGAAATGAGGGCGGGAGAGGGAAACGAGTATTGCTGGGACACCGGAGATCCATCCTGCAGCAAAGTGACTGCATGGAAAGTGCGGTCCCCACCTGCACTGCACAGGGCTGTGTCTGATGATGGCTTTGCATGCAGACACCCCTATGTCTCAGAAGCGCTCATGACAGAGAAGCACAGTGTACAGTGATTTCTCCACTCACTCCTGCAACCAGCATCCACTGGACTCCGCTGTGCCTTGTCTCAAGCCAAGAGCTTGAAATATGGTGGATACAGAAACACAGCCTCACCTCTCACCTTCCACCACAGAAACCGACCATGGCTGGCTTTGTTAGTGGCTCCAGCAGATCCTCGTCCAGCATTGGTCACAAAGCCTGCTTAGGAGCAGCCACCTTCACCTGCAGGGTCTCCGTGCACAAAACACACACATCAGACCAAATGAGGACATGGCCCTTCATTGTGGGCAGAGTGCCCCAGGGAGCCCTCACCAGAGTGGGCAGTGCTGCAGCTCCGGGACACCACAGTGGGGACCTCTGTCCTGCACAACTTCATACTAAAAGCCCAACAACTCTTTCTTTGACTGTACCTGAAGGAAGCCTGGCATCTGTCCCAGTGCTAATTAATGTTCTGGCCATGCCAGAATCAACATTCAAAGCCCCCTTTTAGGTTGGAAAAGTAGATAATCGTCAAGCAATGAATTTCACTTCCTGGTACAGGAGCGAACAAAAGGCCTGCAAGATGCAAGAATGTTAATTAGAATTTTGTGCACAAAGACTCCCTCTGGGAGCTCTCTGGGAAGAGAATGAAGAGGAATTCACAATACAATGAATCGGTACTTCAGTAAAAAGCTTCATTATTTATTATTCTATAACGGTGCCTTGGATAGAGGGCTGTAATTAATTACATACAATGGCAAATGGTCAGGGAAAGCCCTGGCAGTGGGCCTGGCAGTTGACGTGGACTATGATTAGGGAAAAGCGTATCACACCCAAGGTGGCTAATTTATTCTGCGCTCAGTCTTACCCAGTGGATCCCCAAAGAGAAATGACTGTAAATACAGAATGACTTCAGGGACACTCATTCCAGGGAAAGGCAAAGGCCACGTGGCAACCCCAAAGAATGTGGCTTTGCAGGTCATAGGGTCTGCATGGTGATTCCTTCCCCTGGACTGTGATCAGAATGGAGGAGGTCTGGGACCTGGGACCTGACTGTCCCTGCAGGCAAAAATGCAGGTGAGGCGTAAAGTGTGTGAGAGTGAATTACCCTTAAACTATTCTTTGAACTGAAAGAAGCCAAGTAGAATCTGACAAAGTGTAAGAAAGCATGCAGAAAGCAGATGCCCGCACCACAGGGAGAGAGACTCTGTTGCTAGCTGAGATCGGGGCACAGTTACGTAGCCCTGGGTTTTCCATGAAGAGGAGGCACTGGGAAGGTGTGTTATGGGCCACGGGTAGCAGGTGGTCTAATGGAGCACAGATTACAGAGTCCGTGCTTGTTCCATACCCTGGGGAATAAGGGTGTGAGCAGACTCTTCTTCCTTTGAGGGTGAAGCATTGAACAAGGATCTGTCTGTCTGATAGGATGCTTCTTAGCTCTTCAAGCTCCAAGGATGGCTTCTAGCACATTAGCTTAGGTATCTGTAAGTTTTAAACATATCGGGGCCTGATGTTGAATGTGGTATTTTTGTGCACAGTCCTAGGGACACCCAGAGCACATGGAGTCCCAGCCACGCCTGAGTCCCAACTTGCGAAGAATCCTAACACAGAGATGGTTAGGATTCTTGGTCACAAAGCCTGCTTAGGCTTTGTGACCTGCTTAGGCTTTCTGCCGTGAGAACTGCCTGGTGTGCTTCTGGGATGCCAGTCTCACTGCAGTGGGCAAGCAGCAGCTCTTTCTGCAGTTGGAGCCAGAATTCTCACACTTTCCATATTTAACCCAAGTTTTCTCCCTGGCTCAGCACAGAGGCAGCCACACTGGAATACACTTGTGAGTGAGTGATCAGTCAGAGCTCAAGATCAAAATCAGGTGGCAAGCTCTGCACTAGGAAGGACCTCCTCTCCTCCTTTGTGCTGGGAGACTTTCTGCCCTGACCATGGGGAAAAGACCAGAAAGAGACACTAGCCTCTCCAGAAATGACAGAGCTGGTAAAGTCAGTCAAAGAAAGGACCATCAGATCTTGATGAGGTGGAACAGGTCCTTCCTCATGGTGTGTGGCTCAGCAGATAGCAGCATAAACAGTTGTTCTGGGAATCATGGGAAAACAAGCCCCACACAGCCTACAGCTACATCTGTGCAAAGCAAACACCAAGCAACAGCTAGGAATCTGATGCCCAAAGCCCCGTCTGTGGACACCTTTACTAGGTGTTGAAATGGTTGAGGGGAGAAAGCATTAAGTGAAAACTAAGATCAGGATCTTAGAGGAACATTTTACCAGCGTAAAAATTCTAATTTTACAGGCAGTCACTTAGGAAGTTCTGATGCAATTAAAGATTAGTTCCAATAGATTTTAATAATGATGATGACCAAATAACTGTTTTTGCTCAGAACATTGACATGCATTCAAACTTGCTTCAAAATCATTTGCAGATGGTTCAAGTGATCCACATGCCTGCAAGTTAGACCTCAAGCCAACAATCATTATTAATGATTTTGTGAGTTCTGCAAGACTACATTACTTTAGAATCCACTGTATATACAGAATATGTGAAGTTATCCTCATGTGGAATCAGGATGTGGAATCAGCTGTTCTTTAAGACATTCTGACTAAGGCGAAAGTGTTTCTGTGCAGGGAATGAAGAGAACCGGGACATTACAGCTAAATTAATATGAAAATATGCTGTAAAGATTGGCATGTAACTATCATAACTGCACGGACTAATGGAGCTGTTAGTTTTTTTCCTCAAACCATGGTGAAGTTCTTGCCTTTTGTGGCATTTGTTAAATCTTGATTAAAAATTCAGAGTAGATATTGCTAAGATCCCATGTCCCTTTCTTTACATAATTCCCTGACTCAGATTTTTGACTTATTGGTATTGGTCTTTGTATTTTACCATTCCGTATTTCATACTTGAAACAATATCTCATACAGAAGAGACAGACAGCACAGTGGTCAGCACCCAGGATGCTGCATCCTTGCTCTGTGAACCGGAGCCCTGGGCTGTCTTACTCTGGGCTTCAGTTTCATCTTGTGTGGATGGAGAAAGTGATTGTCCCGTTTCATGGTGTTTGTGGTGAGTACTTAGTAAGTCCTAGTAGCAGAGGAGAGAAAGAGTCCTTGTCTTCCTAGAAAGCTCAGGTGAGGGTTAACTTCACTGTATATTATCCTTTTTTACTAACATGCTTTAAGGGGCTGCACAGCTGGCCCACCTGCCAGGGAAGTATCTTAACACTGAATATGACCCCCAGTCTGCAGGAACAATGTATTTACAGGACTGTGGCCATTCCTATTGCTGCTGTAAGAAGCCATGACAATTCAGCAGCTATATCAGTCAGCTTTCCAATGCTAGGATACAATACTCAACATCCATACAGCTTAAAGGAAGAGAGATTATTTGGCTTACAGTTGCAGGGGACTCAGTGCATGGTTGAAAGCTCCAAGGAAGGAACCTCATCATGTAACAGCACAGCAGAATAAAGTTACTTAGCTCATAGTGGCCTGAAAGCAGAATAAGGTAAGAGTGCCAGAGAGTAAACAGAGAAAGGACTACAGATAGTATCCAATTAGCACCTTCCTGACCCACTCAGACACACTCAGGGGCATGGTTTACTAAGCTCCTGGACATTCTTATGCAGCCAAGTTAACATATCAGCCCACAATTCTTAACATAATTGCAAATGTATTTCCTCGCAGTTCTGGAAGTCATAAATCTTAGGTCTTGGTGCAGGCAGCGCTGCTCGTGGAGGATTCATTGCCCTCTCCAGAGACCTGGCTCTTGCCCTTTCAGCACTGCAACCTCTGCTTCCCTCATCGCAGGTCCCCTCTTTCCTTCTTCTGATAATGACTTCCAGACACTATGGCATCATCTCCTATCACAAGATCCCTGGCCTAAGCACAGCTACAAAATTCCTTCTGCCAAGTGTGGTGAAATGCTCCTGGCTTCTAGGGTTATGACATGAACACTGTTAATAATTCCCTGCAATGACCACAGGTATGTAATATACCAAGCCATTGGTTTCCCTGAACAGGCTTCTCCCTTATCAGGCTCCCTCCTCCTAATAAACAGCAGCATTTTTGCTAAGGCATCTTTAATTTCAAAAGAATACTCAAGAATCAGATCAGTCTCCCCAGTAATGAAAACCTTGTCTTGCATTATCAAAAAAAAAAACTTGCTTATTAAGCAAAAGTGCATAGAAAGGGAGAAAAGGAATAAACAGATGTCTCTCATTAGCAAAAAAAAAAAAAAAAAAAAAAAAAAGGGTTTTCGTGTCTTTACCCAGCTTTCCCTTCTCAATGCTTATCCGTAAGTGAGATTATATGAAGGTCTGAGCTAAGTAATGAAATAGCTATAGTTCTAGATGTGGGAACCTTTAAAGCTGAGACGAAGGGCAGAGTTGCTCGGCAAGACTCTGGATGAGCAATCTCATCTTTCCCGGGGCTCATGTGAACTGACATCCAGGTGAATAGGTTCCCCTAATGGAGATCGCATGGACTCACTCAGGGTTAGAGGAGTAAGAAGAACAAGCGAGGAACAGCCTTGACCTTGACTTCCCCTGGTGGCCTCCCCTAAATCTGCACTGGCTCCATTGCTCAGATAATTTGCACCACTGCTGCCACTCACTGTCTGAAGAAGATCAATTCCCTGCAGCCTCCAAGCAGGGACCAGGAGGGAGGGGAGAGTTCTGGGGTATTTTCTCAGGTCTATACATTTCATTTGCATTTTAAATAACTTTCCAAAACAAACGCTGGACCTCTGACTTCTCCAGAAACCACGAGCTTCCTCAGTGTCCTTCTCATCACCTGGACAGACTGCACAAGACCCAGAATTTGAAAGGGAAGAGTTGTTTTGGTTCATGGTGTTTAGAGGTTTCAGTTTGTGTGAGGCTGGCTCCAAGGCAAGTATGTCATGGTGGGAGGATCTGGCAGAAGAAAACAACTCACCTCATGATGACCAGGAAGTGGAGAGAAAAGGGAGGAGCCCTGCTCTTCTAGGTCACAACCTCAGGGACCGACTTTTCCAACTGGCCCCACCTTCTAAGCACACATTCAGCTCTAAACATGTTGATGGATTAATCCATGGACGAGTATGGTGCTCCCATGACCCAGCCTCCTTCCAAAAGCCCAACAACAGAACACATGAGCCTTTGCAGCGGGAGGTGTTCTAGATCTCAGCCATGACATTAGATCTATCTTTGTTACCAACTTTGGATAAAAACATAACTTCCATAAAAGAAATTTACTATGAGAAATAAAAGCAACAAGAAAGTCACAGATCTGAAAGCCCACCTGCCTCTGATCTTAGTACGAGCAATGGGCATAGGGCTGTGGCACTGAAATAACATGCCTGTCCCTTTGCCAAGCTCCCCAACAAAAGTTGAAGAGCCAGGTGGGACTCCCAGGGAAGGTCACCAGACCTTCCATTTACAGAGATGTGAGGAATCTGTGTTTCAACCCGTGCATTTCCAATTTTCACGTGTGGCCAGACAAACAGATTTTTCTGATCAGCACGGGAGTTTTGACCTGCTCCGTTTCCGACCTGGGCCGGTTCACCCCTCCTTAGGCAACCTGGTGGTCCCCCGCTCCCGGGAGGTCACCATATTGATGCCGAACTTAGTGCGGACACCCGATCGGCATAGCGCACTGCAGCCCAGAACTCCTGGACTCAAGCGATCCTCCCACCTCAGCCTCCCGAGTAGCTGGGACTACAGGCGCGCGCCACCACGCCCGGCGACAAACAGATTTTTCAAAACTTCTTGAGCATTCTGGAGTCTCCGAGGTACTGATGGGGAATAACGTTCCCTTAGTTCTGACCTCTGGGAGACAGATGCTGAGACATCATTAAGAGGATACCAGTTTATTGGGAATAAAGAATGTGAGATAGAAGATAAAGGAACTCAACCTGACGAGAAGACTCCGGAAACATTTCTGACAAAGCTTCAGCCATCATGGGGGGACAGACATGACAAAGGCATCCTGTGAGAGGACTGCTACATGGCCAAGGTTGCCAACGTCCCTGATGGGCTTTGCTTGGCCTCTGACCAATACCAAGGAAGGGTGTGAGGCTGGCTTGAAAATGGAGGCACACATAAGAGGCGCTGCCCAGCAGAGCAGTCCACTAGTCGCTTGGTATTAGAGAGACATTTAGGGAATCTAGGGCCACCCCTCCAAGTCACCCCCCAGATGGATTATAGTGAATTTTTCCACTCACAAGAACTTGTTGATTTAAATAATGAGCCTCCTGAAGCAGGGATATTCCAGTCACACATTTGTTTACCATTCATTCAGTTAGCAGATACAGCGCTTGGAACTTCCTAGGGTTCTGTGGTAGAAGCAATGTGCTCCCCTTTCAAACATCCTCACTGCTATTGGCAGCCATATGTAGGACAGTCATGGGACACTGCAGGGATGCAGCAGTGTCCTGAGCTGCTTGCTCAGGCTCTGGGTCACAGTGGATTTTCAGAGAGCTCCAAAGCAGTGATTAAATTCTGGCATGCAGGGGCAAGTTGTGTCACACCCACCTGTCCACACAGCTGGCACACAGCTGCCTCCCACAATGCCTCTCTGCAGCCTAAGTTCAGGTGGGAATGGAGTGAAAATGAGAAGAAACCAAGCTGGCATCGCATGTCAACTCACTGGGAGGTCACAGGGCCTTAAATATCTGACATCACATTGGAACATAGAAAAGAAAAGAAGAGTAGCAACCCTCAGGGGAGACTAGAAAAGATAAAGACGTGGTCTCTTTGACTCAGACTTTTGCTTATTAACTCAAAAGAACCTTTTTAGGTACCTGTATGGTTGTACAGGTGAAGACCAGTAGAAGCCCAGACCCTCTTTCACAGGGTTCACTTTCTGGTGAGGAAGATGCATATAAGACGGTGTTCTGATTTACATTTAAAATGTCCTCTAAAAGTCTCACAGGTGCACAGAAGGGGCATGTGAAAGACAATTGGATCATGGAGGTAATAAACTTACCAATAGGAAAATCTATTAAATTCATAGCTGAATGTCCTGTAAAGAAGTAGGTTCTGATTGGAATTGGGGGTGTGACTTGTTAGATTATGTTCTGGTTCCTAAATTCTCACCTCTTTCTTCATTCTGACCACCATGAGTGAGTATCTTCTCTCCACTACCCCTTAAAAGCCATGCTGTTTCTACTTTGGGACCAGAAAGCCACTGACTGAACCCATTAAAACATTAGCCAAAGCAAACCTCTCTTACTTTAGGTTGTAGGTTTCATCTCCTGTCCCACTGATGGAAAATTGATTAATACAACATAAAAAATTATGGCATAAGCAATATATAACAAAGGAAATCCTTTCAAACTTGTAATAGGTATCTGAGAAGCATTAAAGCCCTGCAGAAGGAGCCAGAATAAAGGAAATGCATTCCCTTGAAAGGGACAGCTGTATGGACAGATCCCAAGATGGGAAGGAGCCGGACTTCTACAATTGCTATGAGACAACTCACTTTGATGGCAGTGAGATGGCAGCAGAGAAGTCCATGGAGGGGGTAGACCAGAAACTCAGAGTCTGTGGTCAGTGGCATGCTGAGTTGTTAATTACATAATGATGCTAAATCTTGGCTCTTCAGGTGCTAAGCAAAATGAGCAAGTTTTGTAATTCAAATGTTATATGGTAGTAAAGAACAGCGTGTGAGAAATGTAACCACTTCTTCTCCATCAAAGCCCCTTTATAACCAGCCACCTTGTTCACAGGCCTCTCTTTCCTCATTCCTGTCGCCATTCCATTCCTCTTGTCTCCCCTTCCTGGATCCAGCTGCACAGAACCAGGTGAACACAATTTTCTAGCAGCTCTCCTTCCCCCAGAGCCCCTGGGTTAGTCAGAAGTGGGGAGCAGAGGTCTAGAGTCAGTTGGACTTTAGACTAGAGATTACATATGATACCCCAATGCCATAAAAAGAAAGTCCACAACAGATGGAGGACAGCAGTCAACAGAAGGGAACCTACAGCTAATTTCACATAGTAATGAAAACCTAGACTTAACACTTAGCCATGGACCAAAACCTAACCTAAGCACGAAGCAGCAAGATATTGAACAGTGGAAGTTTGTGATAGTAAATGCTATTATTATCTTCATTTCACAACTGGGGAAACTGAGTCAAATTTAAATGGAGAAAATCAGGACAAGATCCTACATGACATCAAGAGAAGAGTTTCAGAGGCCAGGTACTGACAACTGCAGCTGTGGCCAGGGTGGTCTTGTTCAGGCCAGGGTGGTTCCCATGAAGCTTCCCAAGGAAGAGGAGACTACCTCCTCCTGCCCTGCAGGGCATGAAACATGGCTAACAGCTACCCATCACTTTTGAGGTGTCCTTCTCACCGCATTTTCAAGATCTTTTCTCTGAGTCTCTAATGGATATCGAGTTTATTTCTCCAGAATATCAAATCATCAACAGGTTGTCAAGAGCTCTCATCCAAGGACACGTTTAGCCAGAGTTCACTTGCATCGGCCGTGATTGTGCAGAACCTCACAAGGTGAGCTCTTGCAGCAGATGGAAATGTGGGTGGCATTTTAACCATTAGCCCCCAAAAGCTGACACTGTGATTAATGGCAATGACGAAAGGATCACTTAGCATGACTGAAACGCAGTGGAATGATCTGCACTTGTAGACCAGAAAGCCCTCTCCTGAGAGAAGATGGATGTGTTGAGGAGGGGCAAGGTGTCAGGGCTCCATCAAAATCTCATTTCCTCCCAGCATTGAAGGTTGTTTCCCCCCCACCCCGACAGTTGGCTTCAATGACTAAGAAAATAATTCTTCATGGACACCTGTGATGTGTCGGTGCTGCTCTGTACTGGGGTTCAAAGCATGGATAAAAGCAAATGAAAACACCCACTTTCATGGGGCTTGCATCTTAGTGAGGAAAGAGAGACAGAAAAGATGAATATAAGAAAAATATATAGAATGACATGATATTGATAAGAGGAAGCATACATATGTGCAAAAGTTAGTGTGGAACACCGACCTGGGGAGTGGTGGAGTTCCTGAGTTCTCTGGGTGAGCCATGGAGGCTTCACTTTGGGGTCCTTCCTGGTCCCTGACCCCTTCTTGTCTGGTGTAGATCCTGTTCTGCCTCCTGGCCACCAGCTACTAAGCAGCTTTGCTCCTCTATGTGCTTTCTGCCATAATGCATCTGCCTTGGACTCAGCTGACCACGGACTGAATCCTCTTAAAAATGAGCCAAATTGAGCCTCAGCTCCTTTACATTGTGAGTATCAGCTATTGTGTCCAACAATAGGAAATCTGACTGACAGCATAATGGGTGAGTGTGGTGATACAATTTTCAAGAAAATGGGCATGAATTCCACCCTGCGAAGTTGATTACACTGGAAGAAGTCAATGGTACGAGAGAAAGACAGAACGGTGAAATGAGGCCCCAGTTTAGAGCTACATTGTAAATTAGCTCCACTGACTTTTTTTCATTTTAAAAACAAGGAAAATGAGGAATAAATAATTTGCAGTTTGTGCCCAAATTTATTGAGGCTGTAAACTGGGAAGACAGGTATTGACCCTGACTGCATCAAGTGTGTCCTTAAGCCAACTCTTATTGTCTTGTTGATAATGCAGTAGACAGAAAAATAAGCCTTGTGTCTGGACCTGTGCAGAAGGCATGATAGTCCTACAATACTGCCTGTAGCCCAATGTCCTTCATGTATGCTTATTTTCTCATTAGTGTATTGAGGACACTGCTATCTCCTGCATCTCAGAGCTATTGTAAAATTAGAAAAAGTTAATAACTAAAAAATTCTAAGAAGATTTTCAAGCACATGTTAATGCTCAGTGAAGAATGTTTGTTAATTAGAAGAAAAAAGTCCATTTGAAAAGCTTTCTGTTTGCCCAGAAAAGAAGGGCCTAAAAGGTTGTGGTCAAAGACAGCTTGGTTGCTGAAAAGATTAGCATTAAGCAGAAGTCAAGAACTTTGTATCATGACCATAAAAGGATGTTTTCAGAGCATCTCAGGAAATACTACGATACCACACTTCAGTCCGAAAAAGTGAATGAATTTGTTTTGAAAATGGAACCCCAGGGAACCCTGCTTGAGAACAGAAATTTAGACAACTACTTTCCGGGGATCTGGTTCAGTATTTAGTCACCCAAGTTCTCAGAGACTCTGAAGTCATG
Source organism: Cavia porcellus (assembly GCF_034190915.1). Taxonomy (NCBI): domain Eukaryota; kingdom Metazoa; phylum Chordata; class Mammalia; order Rodentia; family Caviidae; genus Cavia; species Cavia porcellus. Next base: position 5,591,488 of record NW_026947499.1, on the reverse strand, counting down.
ATACAAAGGGGCCAGGCTACAGTTTAAAGGACCTTAGAATCATCCCCCATGGTGCTGGATTTACATGCATGCAGATTACAAGAGTTGTGGGGTCAGAAAGTCTTCCACTGAGGTTTAGAGGAAGGTCTAGGAGGCCAGGCAGTAATGGCCCTCAGAGGACAATGTGTAAAGTCATGAAAATAAAACAACAATGCATGGGAAACCTCAGGAAGTTGTAGAAACCAAGAGTATGAAACATCTCTTGGCAGTGAGCAGTGTCTGCGCAAGCTGGAGACCATGGGGGCTGCCGCAAGCAATGCAGCAGGATCTGGGTTTCTGCATCACTTGGAGTTCACATTTCACCACAGCTTTCACCAGGTGCTGGACACAGAGCTGTGGGATTCAGTGTTTGGGGTGCTGGTCTCAGTAGTGCTTTGGTCCAGTTCTCTTTTATTCCCTGTTCCTACATGTTGGAATGGAACTATTTACCCAGAGAAGAGTTTGCCATCAGTCCCAGAGGAAACACTGGACCTGGAATTGTTAGCACCCTGAGACCTTTAAATCTTTGGCAAATAGACTAAGTGCATTTTTCATAAAGAGCTATGCATGGATCTTTGAGCTGGGGTGTTATTATCTATACCTAGGTGTCTCCCTCAACAGTCTCATATGTTCAAAAGTGGAGCTTTTGGACCAAGATTGGGCCACAGAGACTCTAGCTAATTTGATGTTAGAGTTCTTTTCTCGAAAGAGGCAGTTACTAAGGACCTAACTTGAAAGGTCAAAGTTTAGTCTCATAGCAGGTAGGGTGGATTTGTAAACTAACTTCACAAGTCAGGGAAGCTGCAGAAAGAGCAAAAGCTGCACTTTTGGCAGTGCCCCATCCACACAGAACACAGACCCTCACTAGTGCTGGGCAAACTTCAGGCCATCACAGGGCAGTCACTGTTTTCTCATTTACAGAGAGTGCACCTCACAGGGAAGGGTTAATCAGAAGTCAAATATCAGGGAAAAAAAAAAAAAAAAAAAAAAACCTCTCTGAACAGCACCTCCTATGAACAGTGTCCTAGGTGAATGGCACCTGTGTGATCCAGTAGAAACCTGTTTAAAGCCCACAGAGGTAAGCATCTATGATCACTGCTTTGGAAAGGGTCATGCAGTATGTATTGTGAGAAGTAATGCTTTACAGTAGTGTAACTCACTAATCGGAAATCAATCTTGAGATTTTGCGATTGCTCCATCTGCCCTTGTCAGAAGAATCCATCCTCATCTGCTGGAGAACCCTGGCTCCCTGGGAGGTAATGGAGGTGAGTCCAGTTACCCATGGACTTCACTCCATGAAAGGCCGCAATCCTACCACTGGGACACTGGGAGACAATTTTAGGATCTGCCAGAATTCAAGTCCTAAGAATGAATCTAGGAAGTGTGATTTCTAGTTACATTTCCAGTCCTCTTATTACATTAAATAGAGTCTCAGCTTCATGGTAATCAATCCTTAGCACCTAATTCCAACACCTGGTGACCACCTGCCAGATTTGCTAACCAAATACCAGATTTGCTTATATTAACTGGCTCTAACCAGAATTTAGCAATACTGTTAATGTTCGCTACATGTTTGGAGGGGGGAGCAATTTTACGAGTGTCCTTTCATAGTTATACTTTTGCAAAATGCATGCATTTTCCTTTACGAATATATTTGTAAATTATATGAAAACAGAATGTTTCATTTTTCTTTGGATGCCATTGCTGCAATACAGTTAGGTACTATTTAATATACTTGTAGAAATTATACATGCCATTTCTGTCCTTTATCACAGTCCACCCTGAGGAAACGTGAGTTTGAGCTATTTGCTCCCTGCCTTACCACCGCTTCACACTCACCCTTCCTCAGTGAGCCATTTTGGAGGGCACCCAGCATGCTGCAATGCATTATCCTGGGGAAGGCTGGGAAAAATTTGTGAGTCTCTCTGTGGCCACCCACCCTCTTTAGTGAGTTGCCTGCTTATGTCATTTGCCTTTTGTTTCCCTGTTGCATGGAGAGCATGTGCCATTGTGACAATTAGAAAAAGCAGGTGTCCTTGCAACCCCATCAGTGCCTGGAAGATGTGGACACCAGTGTGACTGGGAGTGGATGCTGGGCTGCACCTAGAGCCTTAGCAATGCTCTGCATTTTTACCAGAAAGCACAGAGTTTATGATGTTCAAACTGCATGCATTTCTCCTTAAACACACAAAATACTAGAGAAAAGTGTAGACATCGTGGTAAAAAATTAAGAAGAAATATACAGAAGTTCATTGGCTGATGGGCCTGCACTGGGGTGGAGTGTACACAGAGGAGGGAGAGGTGGAAGCTTTGGCTGCACAGTCATGAAGAGTCAGGGTCTGCATGAGCCCCGCGCTGGGCAGCTGGGTCAGCCCTCTCTTTGTCTCACAGATGATGAGTGACAGGTGCCAGAAACTCCAGAGATTCCATGGTCTTCAGAGGCTCAGGCCCTTAATGAAGGGGCCACACCCTTCCCAAGAGAAAGAGGAGGTGGAGGAAGCGCTGTGGGCTGTTGTCTGCCTCTCTCCCCTTCCTCATCAGTGCCCCTGGCTGCTTAGAATCTATCCAGAATGGGCATGAAGAGCTGAGACCAAGATGTGCCAGGACTCACTCCTTTCCTGGGGACTGGGGCAGAGGACCCAGGAGTGGATCTGAGAACAACACATGGGAAAATCAAAGGCAGTCATCACCACACCATGAGCGCAGGCTGGTGAATTTTAACAGATCTGAGGATCCAAAGCTCTGGCTGCTTCTCACACTCTCTCTTGGTGTGTTCCTTGCTCCACAGAGGATTCCTTCTGCCTCTACTGAAGTGACTTATTTCAGATACTCCTCCCCAAAAAATCTAGTGTACTAAAGACTTGGTCCCAGGGTGAGCAGCAGTGATCACAGGAAGGATTCCGTGCTGTGACCAGAGCACAGGGCCTCTGACCTCCACGATGGTGATGAAGCCATCTATATGTGCACCCATTCTAAGGTTACTGGGAGGCGGTGGAAACTCAGCAGGGTGCATCTGGTTGAAGGAGCAGTATCTGCAGGTGTGGCCTTGGGGACTCTATGATACCCTGTTCCTCCCTCTTTACTTCCTAGATGCCACGAGGTGAGCAGTTTTCCTTCAGCACCAGGCTCCTGCCAGGACATTTCTGCCTCCTCACAGGCCTCCAGGCCATGGAGCCAGGAAGCCATGCCCCAAAATCCCTGAACTGTGATTCAAGAATCTTTCCTCCTTTAAGTTAATGTCTGCAGGTGTTCTGAGGCAGCCCTAAAGAGCTGACTGACAGACCCCTGCTTCTAGGCTGTGTGAACAGCTTTGCAGTGTCAAGAGTAGCAGTGTGAACAGCTGAAGGGACAGAGCTGATGGTCCTGACTCCTGGTTTTAGGCCAAATCCGCCTCCTCTCACGTTCTTCAGAGAGCCCAGGGCCAGCCCCATTTCATAGGCTGAGAGAGGGGACAGCTGGTTGCTGTCAAACACTTCCTCAAGGTGAAGATGAACCTTTCAACCTGAAGACACAAAGACAGGTAGCAAATCCTTAATGACAGTCTTTTCCGGATTGCTTATCTCATAGGAGGAAATATCAGTTCTTTTGTTCTGCAACTCACAGGACACCAGTCTCTGGAAATCACACGAGAGGCAGACACAGCTGGTTCCTATGAAGATCTCAGACTCACACAGAGCCAGTGCCTGCCACCCTTCTTTTCATTGCTGAAGGACCATGGGAATATTCTTTGTATCTTCCAGGAAAACATCACTTAATTTACTTTCCCATGTACTCTTAATATGCAGCTCTCTCAGCAGCAACGCCTGGATAGAGGGGTGGCAACTGCTGCATCCCCTCGGGGAGCCAGGGAGAGAAAATGGGAGAGTGCGGTGGGTTTACAGGAATGTGCAGTTCTTAGGATCGTTCCTCTCCTTCCCTCCTCCCTCCTTTCCTTTCATACTTCCTCCTTTCTTTTTCTTCTTTCTTCCTTTCTTCTTTTCTTCCTTCCTTCTTTCCTTCTTCCCATGCTACAGAAGGAACCCGAGCCTCACTCATGCTCCACCAGTGCTCCACCATCAGCTACTTGCCCAGAACTTATTTACTTATTTTTTAAATTCCCAGCATAAGTACCAGTGCACTCTGGCTTGGCAGTGAGATTTGAGGCTGTAACCTGCATGCATCTTTCTCCTCCCCTCTTTTGCAGGAAGTGCACTGATTCACATTCCGACACATTCTTGCTGCAGTGTCTGAGGCCAGAGCATCTCATCTGGCTTTGTCCAGCCAGATGTGTGTGGTTTGATCCCTGATGTCTCCACTTAATGTTGTTGTGGAGTGGAGAGGTGTTCTGGAAGCATTTGTAATCCTCAGCAAATGTTCTCAAAATGCCCCATAGGAGCACGTATGGATTCACTAATTGACTCTGCAATGCACAGCAGAAGTGACTGTAATTTTTTATCTTTGGTGATAAATTAACTTGGGGAATTGGGAAGATCTCACAATATCTGTGAGTTGTAGCTATTTCTGAATTTTAATGTGTCAGTATTCACAAATAATTCCAAGATCTGGAGCCCCACGTCACCTGGTTCAGCTGCAGTCCCCCGATGGCCAGCCTGGCCCTTGTGTTCCCATTTGCAGAGGGGAATGAGATGGCACAGTGCCGCTGGTCTGTGGTCTGACTCATTTAATTGAGTCAGTGAGGTTATTGTTCCGAATCCACAGCATTTCCATCCCGCGTCCTCTAGTTGCCTTCTGATATTGCACAAGTGCGATACTAATTTCCAGCTCCGAGTGGAAGGTTCTACCCAGCACTATAAATAAGATAAAGCCATAAGAGGGCGATCTGTCAAGCATCCCCAGGCCTCCCTTCTCATCTCGCCCATAGCACACACAGCAGAACGAGCGTCCCAGGCTGCATATAGCTTTTAACTAACCCAGTAAATGATACAGCCTCCCCTGCCTGGCAACTCGCATTCAGAGTGAATTTCTGTCTTAATGTGATTACTTCCAAGTTCTGGTTGCCAGTGATCTGCACATGTAAAATCCTGAAAGTACTTGACATTCATTAGGGCAGGTCCTGCATTTACACACGGGAACGGATGGTTCTGCTCACACCCCCGCTTTATTTGCATGTGAACATATATCAATGTTTTCACTTCAGGAACCACTAATGTGAAGCTGTGAAAATTTAAAAGCAAACTCAGAACTCCTGATGATAACTGCATTCAGCTTTTCTGGACTGTGATGCTCCTAGATATGTCTGCCTCTGCCTACTGACTGAAACACATCTTTTAACACAAAGAAAACCAATCTCAGGCTCAAACCTGAGGCATAAAGCAGCACTTAGGGACTTGATTTTCTGTTGCTTTCTTGTATTTATTTCCATGATTTTCTTCTATTCTTGAAAAGTGGTGTAGGTAACAGTATTATTGTTACAGTAATTAGAGGAACATTTGAAGAATATTCAACCTAAGACAAAAAAAGGAAATGCCATGTAAAAATAGTAATTGAGAAATGACAAAAGTGACATGGACCTGTGGTATAATGTGACTTAGGAAGAAAATGAGAAGTGGCCTCCACATGAATTTCTAAAGCAAATTATATAAAAATATCAGCTGTGTGCCAGATCTTTCATCTTCCAGGCAGGATCTTACTTCTCTACAATCCCAAAGAGTTGTGATTTTTATCATCTTAATATCAAAATGTTTCAACATTTGTTGACCATCAATAGCATTTTTCATTTAACTACCTGCTATTTCTGAAAGGAACCTGGTACTTTCCAAATCATCTAACCATTTCTTTTTTTCCAAATCTGGAATTAAAAAGACAGAGGAATCTATGCACTGAAGTTTGGGCATATATACCATGTGCATCTGTAAACACATACACACTGAGCTTTAATCATCATTGCTTACAAAATCCGTTTGAAAAATCAGGGTATTATTAGTAGTCCTTAGAAAAAGTTGTTTTCCTTCATATAGTTGAGACTGGTACCTGGGCATGGGAGCTGACTCTTGACAGTACAGAAGTGAGCGGTGTTTCCTGATAGGCACCCTTCCACAGGGGACCCAAATTATGACCTTAGATGATGCCAGGAAGCATCTCCCTTGGAGACAGAAAGTCTCTCCACCAGCAGCGGTCATTGGTTCTCCTTGTAATCCAGGGTAGCACACAGAGTAAGGGCAGCTCTTTGGGATTCAGCTGTAACCTGACTTTCCTTTGCACCTCTTAAAATGGTGATTACCACGAACAGGACAATGATAAAGAGTGGGGTGCAGAGGAATCTGTGTGACCAGCAGTCTAGAGGAACGCATTTCCCAGGGACCTCTGTCTGGTCTGAGCTATTCATCCCATTTTCTTAGATAAACATGGCTCCATGGGCTTCACACATCAAATCTATTATTAAGCGGGAAGAATATAGGCAAGGGAAAAATAAAATCTTTTTTGGAAAGATCCATTTGACTTTTCTTAAAATGTTTCTCTTTATTTCCATGATGGTTTATTCTGGTTTCTCTCTATTTTCCCCTTATCTTTGTGGATATTGTTTCTTCCACTTAATGCTCCATTTGTAATTTCTTTTGCCTCATTGGCCACCCCCAGATCATGTGCCCAGCCGACAGCCAATCCCAGGCAACAAGGTGTTGTATCACAAGTCTAGTCCCAGCCAATCAGGTTTCAGTCCTTGGAACTGAGTGAGGGGAAAATAGAATTGGGAAAAACAGCAGTGTGCATTGTGCTTTCTGTTTAAATTCCACTTATCTCAGTGATAGAAAATAGAAGTGCTGTGTGAGAGAATCAAAGCAAAGCATTGCACAATGGCCCTGTCCAGTGCTGCATGGTGATGAGGGAATATGACAACCATCTTGGATAGAATCTTTTCTCAAGGCTTTTGTTTTTCCTTTTTACCCAGTTGGTCGATCTTTACAATGCATGAAGTTTACATTCATCTTGGGGAGCAGGTGCAAATCCATAACCCAGTTTGGCTCCTTAGGGTAGGATTGCTGAGTGATTACTCATGGCCATGAATTTTATATTTCATGGGTGATTTATGCAAGGTAGGTGGGCATGAGGTGAGGCAGAGCTAAGGACAACCAATGAGACTGATTGTTCAGGTAAAACTGACTGAACTGGGGACAAATGAGGAAGAGAGTCAAGTAGCAAGCGGACATGAATACAGAACAGCCATTCCTGTAGGGAGTTGGGATGGTGACTCCTGGCTTCCTCTAGGTGATCTGTCCCTACTTAGAATATCAATACTAGGGTGGAATGGCATTCATTTTTGTCTTTTGCCTTGAGGTCTGACCCTCAGCAGAGGTGTCCTCTTCTCCAAGTTTGCAAGGTGTCTGGGCTTCTGCACTGGCTCCCTGGAGAGGGCCCAGCCACTTTTGACTGCCTAGAATATTTCTAACTAACCCAGCTGCCTGTAACATCAGAACCAGTCCAGCAGGCTGAAGGTGTTAGAAAGGAGCAGTGGAAACACTTGGCTGTCTGGAGACACCCGGGGCTCCTGAGGCAGCACGGTCACTGCAAAGCACTGCTGTTCTGTCCGAAGTGACAGAATCCTGCTTTGTGACTCCTACTTGAATGTTCATATCACTGACTCAAGGCCGCACTGGAGGATTTTCGATGAAGCTGAATTTCTAAACGCAGAATTCCACAATTTAAAACTTGAAGAAGAGGATCGTATTTTGAGTTTGTGTGTAGCTCTCCCAGATGTCCCAAAGTTTAAGAAGGAATAAGAACAAAAAAAGCAGAGAGCATTTCCTTCCACTTGACACCCCCTTGCCCTCAGCACAGCTCCAGTTTCCCTGCCCGTGCCAGGCCTGCAGCTGCAGTGTCTCGGAGGCATCTCCACCTGCTCATCACCTTAGCAGACCTGACTGCTTCTGAGCCTTCCCAGCCATGAGAGCGCTGAGCTGTTTCATGGTGCACACTCAGCCGAGGGCACAGACCCTCGCCCTGATGGAGCCTTTCACAGCTCTGCCTGTTCACTGACATGCAGAGGGCTCCATAAAGGAAGAATAAGCAGGGTCCCGGCCACAGAGGTCTGCGAGTGGTTCTGGGGGAGAGACGACCAGCTTTGTAACATTCCAGTGAAGCACAACTTTCTAATACTGGAATATAATACCTCGTAAGAGAAATGCTGTGAAAATAGTCTGTCCTTGTCAGCTTGGTAAGTGACCCTTAAAAACCCCAGACTACCTCAGCAGACTCAAAATATCAACACTCCTAATATAACAATTCTTCTAAGAAACACAAAGAGATACAAAAGGAAATGCAATAGGGCTCTCTCCATACTTTCCATGATTTTCCTGAGCTTACAAAAAAGTAGAGTTTATTAAAGTGTAGGCCCACTGCAAATGGACGAAGTATAATTTAGGGAGTTTAAATGAACTGGATGTGATCCACCTTTACTATTTAAGGCACTGAAAAGTATCAGAATAATTGGAAAATGATGCCCTACAGACAGGAGGCTGCTTTTCAGCTGAACAGCTAATGATCACTCCTCATAATGTTCCAGATGTGTGTTTCCTCTAATAATGGGAGTTAAAAATAGCACTTCTGACTCTTCCTCCCAGTGCTGCTGGGAGGCTGCCAACAGCCTTCCACAGGAGCAGGTTGTGGACAGCTCCACAGCAGCTTCCCAATAAAGGAAACACGCATGCTGATCACAGCATTCAAATGCAATCTTAATTACTTCAGGACTGCTACAAGCCTCCCCAGGTCAGCTCTGATAATGAGCTTCTGGGCGTTTGTTTTCTGGCTCAGGCAGTCCGTGCTAAATGGGCTGCAACTGGACACCACCTGCTTAGAGGTTGGGGCTTTAATGTGGGTGATATCACCCACATGCTCCGTGAATGGCAAAGTGCTGAGGGTCTCACTGGATCATGTGGCCATGGTGCCACCATCTTCTCTGCTTAAGGAAGACAACACAGCCTGCGGACACTGAGTCCCAGGGCAGCTCCTGGCTGGCAGTGTGCTGTGCTACCGCACATCATACCTGGTCACGTTGCCCAGGATGCAAGGAGACAATGGCAGCTTCTTTCGAGAACCCTCCCTCCTTCTTTGCTGGGTTCTAATGTCCAGCATTCTTCTATAATAAGACTGTGTCACAGGGAGACCATTTTCCAGAGTTCTTGCATTTGTACAGCAAATTATCAAACCTGAGGGGTCTTGTAGAAACCCCGAATCCTCAGGTGGTGTCAGGAAGGCCTTGTGGATGTGAAGGCCTGCTGCCCGTGTTCCTCTGTCCAAGGCCTGCTGGATAAGGAGCATGGTCAAGCAGCTCAAGATTCCAATCAGAATCACACTCCCAGTGTGGTCCCAAGAGCTCCCACCTCCCACACAGCTCGGTCTGCCCCTGGCTGGGTCCTTGTGCAGGGAGAGCTTCCTGCCCCTTTCCTTCGGCATGGTCAGCCTCTTGGCAGTTTGTTTTACTCTGGAGACTGAGCAGGAAATTGAGTGAAGACCAGGGCAAGCACCTGTCTTATGTGAGCTAGGAATTAGGTCAAAGAGCTTCGTGGTCTCTGAAACCAGCCAGTATCGATCCCGTATCTTCAGTTTCATCAGAAGATCTCTGCTGGCTGAGCTCACCTCCTCCAGTGTCCATGGCCCACATGACCATGCCCTGTCCAGCTGCCATCGTATTCTTCCCAGCCTGACAGTTAAAATCCCCATCTCGTGTCCCACCACTGATTACTGCATGCAAGCAATGTCTTCTCAGAGAGTCCCCTGAGCTCTTTCCCTAATTCTCCCAAGGCCATGCCTGCCTTGGAGCCCTGAACCAGCCCATCTCCTGAGTTGATACCCTAAAGTATTGAATGCACCATCTGGTTAGAGGCGCATTATAGATAAGCAGGGCTATGCTTGCTCCTTCCCCCCTGCAATGGCACAAGTGACTTCTGGACAAGGGTTAAGTGCTGTGAAACTGTGCGTCTCCTAGTGTTCCGTAGCAAATCCTTCTCTTCTGGATTTACTTGATGTTTATTTGTTAATCTTTACTTCCAGCACCTGCCTTCCCTATGTCTTGAAGTTTGCCCACATTTCCAAAGTTGTTCAAGACTTTCCTGAACATCAGCCATGACAAGCATTGGTTTTGGTAGTCAAGGTGCAGTTTACAGTGATGAAGGCAACACCAAGGCTCCCAGGTAGGCTGATCATTCCAAGAGTGTGGGAACCAGTGTGGCCAGGCTTGGGTCCACTCCTTGCCCTGAGAGCAGACCTGTGAGGTCTCTCTGCCAACATCACTATCTGTCCATGCACCTCTGGGCTACCAGAGCCTGCTCCTTCTGCCAGCTGTGTGCAAGGTAAGGGATTCAGGCCCACTGCCATTGTGCCACTTTGCACTGAGACTGTCAGCAGTAGCAGAATGAAAATAAAGCGGCAGAGGGATGGGAGAAGTGCCCAACTGTGTCAACTCTGTCTGTTCCAAGTTGCCTGAAATGTTTACATAGGAAAACCCCACCCCTTCCTGGAAAGGAAATCCAAATGGAGAGGACACTCTCAAATGGAATGGAAAGAGGAAACGGTTCCCTCAGTAAAGAAGCCTCCTAAGTGTGTTACACAGGCAGTGTTGACACCCATGTGCCTTTATTATTTTGTGTCATCAGATTTCCTTATAAGGAGAGTGGGTTCTTTTACTGTAACTCTGCAATAAAATATCAAAGCTATGGACTAGTGAGCTTTTGCACTGCTGGAACACAATATCTGACACCTATAGCTTTAAAAAGGAGAGGGTTAACACAGCTCATGCTTCATTTTCAGGGTGTTCCTGCGTGGTCAGCTGGTTCTAAGCCATGAGCATAATGGCAGAAAGGTAGAGTGGAGCAAAGCTGCTCGGTTCACGGTGGCCTTGGAACCGAGCAGGTAGACACAGTGCCAGAGAGGAAGGGATGAGAGCCCAGATCAGTACCCAAGACCCACCTCTGTGGGCCTGGGGGTCTCCTAGGCAGTTTCCACACCAATCGTATTGACACAGTTAAGGGACATTGTTTGGCATCATTTAAGGTCAAACAAGTAAAAGGCAGTGTCAGGTCAACGGTGATGTGGTCTCAAGTACCTGACAGAAATAAAGCAAAACAAGCCGGCCTCTCATGCCTCCTGTTTTTCCGAACATTAACCTCTCTGGAAGTCCCTGCTCCCAGGTAGTGAGGATTGTCTCTCAGTTCCCTGTCTGCGGTATCTAAAGAGCACACTGCCTACTTATAATCACAACACAGCATTTCATCCAAGCCTAGGTCCCAGATAGCAATTAAAGCCAGAGGTACTTAAGGGTCACTTCGAAGCAAAGATTGGCTGGTTTTGTCTACAGGTGGCATGGTGGCTTCTCTGAATGAGAGGAAATTGTCTCCAGCACAGCAAGTGCTGAAGCCCTGGGCTCATTCCTTCCTGTCTAGAAAGTGACAGCACCCCACTTGTGTCCAGCTGGAGAGAGCTTACACGAAACCCTTCTCTGCGCTCCCCTATGTATTTTAATTTTTCAGCAAAGCATCAGCTTTGGCCCCACCATGACCCTTATAACTCGTATAAATGCAGGAAGAAATCTTCAGGACCTATGAAGAACTTGAGTCCCACCGCATTTTAAATGCAGTATTTGCACTTTGCAAGTAAACTTCTGCATGGAAAGAGCTTTCTTTTTCTTGACTCCCATTTCGAATGCTCTGCATTCCTCCTGTTCTTTGTCCAATTTTTTAGGAGTTGGATGGGGACACTGAGATCTGGGAAGATGGGAAGAGTTCTGGGGCCGGCAGCTCTGCTCTCCTGCTTCCCATTAGATAAGAGCTGGACGCTGTGGGAGAAGAAAAGATCTCTTTCAGGGATGCGAGAGTTAACACTGATGGGAAAGAGTGGGCTTGCAAAAGCAAAGGGCCTTTGCGCTCAGTGCTCCAGAACTGAAGTGCCACTTCCCACAGTACTTTGCAGGCCCTGCCCCTACAGCCCTTAACCCCAGGTGGCCAGAGTGAGTAGGGAGCTAGGACGGTGAGGGGGTCATTGAGACAGTTCAGGAGTTTGAATTCACAGTTGCTAAGATTTCTCTTTTCATCCTGTCACTTGCTTAAATGACAAACCCATGGCCTGCAGTTTGGGAAAGTGTAGAGATGATTAACAGAGGATCGAAGCCCCCACCCTGTGATTTGTATACAGACAGCAGACACAAATGAGTGCATGCAAAAATGCAAGCACAAATACACACAAATGTATTTGTACATGTGTACTATCAGCACCACCACACACATGCATGAGATATCTTTACAAATGCCTATATAAACTCATGTAAACATGCTTACTCATAGACAGCAAGGAACAAGTTCATACACAAATGTACACATAAACACAGCTATGCCCATTAGTGTACAGATAACAGAAATACACATACTGTATATACTCTGAGACCAATACCCAATAGGCACACACACACACACACACACACACACACACGCATACACACACACACCTATTAACAGAGATAGCCCTGAAGAACAGGCATAACTGTCAAACAGGCAGGGACTCTTCTGTGAGCCCCAAGCATCTCATGGCCAGGCTCCTGAGCTGGGATGGGGGACTATTCCCTATCTTGCCACCTTTAGCACAGTGGGGCATCTACCTGCAAGCAGCTCTGGCTGGCTGGGAGGGGAGGAAGTGAAATGCTCTGGAAGGTAAAGTTTCCCAGTGATGTTCAGACACTGCAGATTCATAATTGTCTTTTCAGACTTGCTGAATATATCACATTATTTGGATGGAGATGTGTTCTTTTGTTGCTGTGCAAGCAGCCGGGCAACTGAAGTGTGAGCTCAGCTTATCAGCTTTGGGAATCCTGGATGCAGTGTCTGAGGTTCTCCTGTGTGCCAACACCTTGGGTAAAATGTGTGCGTATGTGTGTGAGGGAGAGAGAGAGAGAGACAGAGAGAGAGAGAGAGAGAGAGAGAGAGAGAGAGAGAGAGAGAGAGACAGAGACAGAGAGAGACAGAGACAGAGACAGAGACACAGACAGAGACCCAGCAGACAGAGGAAGAGAGACAGAGTGACCCAGCAGACAAAACCAGAACTGTGAATTCTAGCACGGGAACGCGCACACACAGCAGAACAAACCATCGCTTTCAACCTCATTGTCTAAGTGAGGCCGCTCACCTTCTGACGTGGCCTAAGCTTGGGACAAGGACAAGAGCTTGGTCCCAGGTTTTATCCACGTGTGTGTATATAACATTGAAACGCACTCAGTGTGGATATGATAAAGTAATCAAAGCGGAGAATGATCCGGTGTTTTTGTTCATATTTAAATAGAGGACAGCCGGTGGATAAAGGATACGTTTAAGGTGGATAATGAAGCCTTATGTCTGTTGCAAATGCATGATGAGAAAACCCACCAGACACACCGAGAAGGCCAGCAAAGCATCTCGGAACCCAAACGTGGGTGTCTTCATTACTTTTTACTCATTGCTGAGACAAAATACCTAAAGCCCAAGTTGGGAAAGGAAAGGTTCATTTCCTACAGTTTTTGGAGGTTTCAGTCCACACTCAGTTGGCTCCAAGGCAGGCGGGCATGGCTGGCCCGCAGTTCATGGAGGCTGCAAACAGCAAACAGGAACCAGCAAAGAGTAAGACACACCTTCTTCGTGCCATTACATTGCATCCTGGCTCCACCCCATGTGGGTGTAGCACTGACACCATCAATACAAGCACTAGACAATAAACGAATAACAAATGCACAATTCAAACTCCTGAGGCCTGGGGGCCACATACGTAAACCATGACAGTGGGGCAGGTCCCAGGCCTTGTTCTCTCTAATGCCTCCTTCGGTTTAGTTCATTCATTTCCTGTTTCTACAGATAACCACAGAGCCCTGCCTAAGCTATATATCAAAAACCTACACCTGGGCCTGCTTTCATTTTAAAACATGCTCCATCCAGTGTAGCATTCAAGTCACTGACATGCAGCACTAGTGAACATGACACGTTATCAGCAGTGTCTCAGCAAGTTCCCCAGCATGCCATTGACACTCTGTGTCCAATGGAAGACACCAGCAGCACTGGGTGTGCTCGGTGGCAGAGTAGCGTGGAGGATGCATCTGCTTTGCTCACCTAGACAGTGGGCTGAAGAGCTAAGAGGAGAAATCACTTCAGTGCTGTGTGCAGGGAGCTGGGGTCATCCTGTGACTGCTGAGGGGCTCGCTGCGTCCTCTGGTGCAGCCTGTACTTTACTGTCCTCTTTATTTTGTCTGATTGTGCCAGCTTTGCTAAAGTTTCGTGTACGAGGTTTCTCACCACTGGTCTGGGCACTGATGTTCTCAAGTGTGACCCCAACAGCGCAGACAACAAATGGAAACCCCAGCAACATACTCCTATCACACTGAAGTGCTTGTACTCAGCAGAGGAGGAAATGATCAACAGAGAGAACAGACAGGCTGGGAAAAATACATTTGTGAGCGCTGATCCTAGCATTTCTCACAGGACACTGCAGGGACCTTTCTGGGCAATGCCAGCTTCCTGATGGCCATGCATGAAAGGCAGACCCCTCAGTCACCTGCCCATACAGCAGTGGGATACAGAGCAGAACTTGCCACCTACCTTGACGAATCCCACTTCGCAAAGGTCCTGTTGGATTGAACGATGATTCTCTCATGGCATTTTAACCCGGGCTGTTGGCAAAATAAATGCAAACAGCTTGGTTTCCCCCTTATCTCTTACATGGGCAGCTTCAGAACCGGCTCTTCATTTGCAAAGGAGAAGTCAGTGGTCTGCTCTTCTTGCTTTCCCTCAGCTTACTCCCCTGAGAACATAAACTGCGGTTCTGTGTCCTCTCCAGTAATTTGGATCGGTGGCCTGCCAAGCTGCTCCTCAATTCAGGCCTCTGGGAGCAGCACAGCAGACCCTCGTCCTCCGTGCTCACTTCCAGCTCCAAGTTATGACTTCCAGGGTCCAACACCTGCTACTCGTGTGGAAAACAAGCCTGGAGTCAACCTTTGGCATAAGTGGCGAGAGACGCTTAGACAGCGAGGAATGTGAATTACATTTTGTTAAAGGAGGAGGGTCAATGTCGCTGGGAACTGCAGCCCCTTGTCTTTCTCACATTACGATGGATAAGGCTCAGCACCCAGAGACACCCTAAGTGCTCAGCAGAGGCGGCATCTGGGTCACCGCTCTGCAGCCCGGATGCTCTTGTTTAAAGTCCTCTTCATGCCCTGGGGCACTTAAGCTCTGAGGACACTTTTTCCTCCCCCTTCCTTTTCTAGGTTTGGCTCCTGCACCTTGTGGAACCACCTCAGCAGGAGTTCCAGAGCTGCCTAGTGGGGCTGCTCCTCCCTAGGAGGATGCAGGTTGCACCACCCACCCACAAGGTGAGCCCCCGGCCTAGCCCTGCAGCACTGCATAGGTTCCCTTTCCAGAGGGAATGGGCATCCCTGAGCCTCTAGGCTGAGGCTGAAATTGCATTAAGATACCGGAGTTTGGAGCGCGAATTTCCAGGAAGTCTGGGCCGAAAGTCGAGCACCAAAATGAGAGAAGGTTGCAAGTGCCTTGGAGAAGGAGCAGCCTTCACTGGGTAATGAGTTGTCAGCAAGCTCTTCTCTCTTGAAACAAGATCCTCTTCCTACTGACCTGCAGAGCCTGGCAGCTGCCTGCTGGCTGGTAAAAGAGCTCCAATGGGACTTGCTCACCCCTGGGCCTCTTGATTTAGAAAAGGAAAATGGAGAGACACAGGTTAGGGGCCTCAATTCTCCACCCTGACTAACATCCATAGGACTCAGGCAGCACCAGCTCTGGGGCACCAACTCCCATGGCCGTGACCCCCTCTTGGCCCAGAGTGCACACTGCCCCATGGATGGGACTGCCCAGTAGGGGGACAGCACCGAGCAGGAGCCGTCCACTGCACCCACTCACAGATGTCTAGAGCCGGAGGACACTGCACCTATTTGGGGTGGCTGAGTCGTCAGCCACTAAAGTCATGAGCTGAGCTGCCCCAAATGATTCCTTTGGGTCTTTTAGGGTCTGATCCTTAAAATTATATTTCTCAGCGAAGAAACAGCTCATGAGAGACCACCGCCGGCCTTCAAAGCCAATGCCTGTTTCATCAGCTAGTCCATCCTCACTACCAAAACACATGTTAAATTTACTACTGCTAAATTCTCATTCAGGTTAAATTCTCACCTGTTCCTGTGGCGAATTTGGTAACATTTTCTATGTTAAAAATAATATAGTAGTGATGAGTTATTTTTCATGTTTACTGCTGTGGTTTAAACTGTCTGTGGTCCTCCTGGCAGCTGCTTCTCCATCTTTGGAAGGGCTTTTCTTTTAGGATCTTGTTTTGAGCATGCACATTGCTTTTCTCCCTTACTAAGAATTTTGTGCGTGTTTTTTCCCTTCTTGAAAGAAAACAGTCATTGCTTTGTGGCACATCGTACCCAGGTTCCTGCATACTGTGGAGTTGAAACATTATTCTATTGATTTTTATTTTTGTGCAGGCAAATAGCAAGCCTTATCCATGGATGTTTTCAAGCAGATTCACATCAATATTATTTTTAGATTTCAAACTTGACACTAAAACATGATGTTCACAACACGAATATCTATCACTAAAAGTAGTTTAGTTAAGAGACTTGTTACCCACAAAATATACTCATTAGATCCCTGTTGGTGACCACAAAGTTACAAAGGCTAATTTTGCACATTTCCCTATGGGATGATAACATGGAGGCTTGGGATTATCAATACCTCCCACTTGAGATTTCCCATTGATTCTTCTTAGCATAAAGCCATCTCTGTCCTTTTGAGTCATCCCAGGATTCTACCCCAGGACAAGATCCTCCTTAGCATAAGTCCATCTCCACCCTCTTGAAGTGTCCCAGGATTATATTTTCCCACTGAGTCATAAACCGCAGAGACTTCTTTCAAATTTGAATCTTCCCCTGGCCCCGCCTATCACTGTATGCACCCCATAAATACCGGCTATTGTGGAGTATCAGGAGAGGACCCATTTGGAGACATCGACTTCCCAGCCACTTGTGTATTAATAAACTTGTCCCTATTTTTTATTTTATCCTCTTTCTGTACCCTTAACACAGACAATCAGGGTTCTTTTCTGGGTCCCTGATTGAGACTCATGAATTTATGGCTGCCTGAGAAGAAACATAAAACAACCCAAAGCAAAGCATGTTTATGGTTCTCAGTGCTTCTCCCAATTCCACAAACTTCAAATAAAATGTCCTATTAAATGGCTCTCTTTAATTGTGAACTCACATATTAAAGGGACCCTCTTACCAAATTTCACATAGAAGAGATTTTAAGAAGGAAAGTTTGGAGAAATAAAACCAGGCTATGAACTTGGGCTCCACCTCTAAACACAGCAGAGTGGGACACAGTGGACACCAGGAGATTACACGCTTGTGGCAGGGCTTGTGGCCCTGGGAGGAATTCCACTTTCCCCATTCACATTCCTTTAAGAATTCCAGGAGCCAAGACACTGGCTGTTGCACACACACAACTTGGGGATGAGGTATGCACTGCATGAGCGTCTCCCTGTGTTCTGCAGCACACGCGTGGCCCTCGCAGTCGTACATACAGTGTGCCAGGCTTCCCCAGGCTTTGCACCTGGATGTCAGAACCAAAGTGCTGATCTTCATAAAAAAGGTGGCCACTTTCTACTGTCATTTACATGCAAGCTTCCAGTAAAGGGAAAAGTAGCATCCGCTGTGCTTAACAGTGGGCCAAGGGGAGAGCATTTCATCCCCTCCTCCTTTCTGACCTCAAGTGGCTGCTCACCGACACAGGAGTGAGGACCCCTCTGAGCACCCTCTGTCCTTTCCTCCACAGGGGACTGTGGGGCTGGACTTCTGTTGATCCTTTCCTTCTGACCAATGGATGCGCCATGCTGGAACCCCTCCTGCATGGCTGCTCCTGGTTTCCTACCTGCTCTATGGGTTTTTGCTCCCAGTTTATGTCCATGATATCGCTGCTGCCTCTTTGGTGTCCAGCAATACTCAGCTCAGGCTTGACCATGCCCTTTCATTTATTCATAGCGAGAACTCTCTTTTGCTTGGCCTTCTGAAGAGGTTCACCAATCATCATTTATAATCCCCTCAGGACTCCTCATCCCTTCCCATCAGCAGCTAGGACCTGCCACCAGGACACAGGCTTTGGCTGGAAGGACACCATCATTTCACCCAATGCCACAGTCACAGAAAAATCCTTGGGGCCTATGAATATCTAAAGGCGACACCAAATCATCACTGAACAAATCCAAGAACTGATCAGAGCTACCCAAGGAAAGTGAGCCAAAGTACAGCATTCTAATCAGGTTCCTCCATATAGATGAACATTCACACAAATGTGGTTTTCTGTGAAATATATTTTCAAGGCACACAATGAGAGAAACAAACTCATTTTGTTACAAATCTCGAACAGGACCTATTCTACAATGAAACAGCATCTGTAATGTGCTGTGGCCCCAGAAGTCTCAGAAAATCCAGTTCTTTAACTGGGCATCTTTATGTATTATCTGCTTAAATGTCATGCAACAGGATTTGACTCTGATGTTTCCAAAGAGGTTGGAAAATCTCGGGACTCATCTAAATCAATTTCAGGTGCAACTCATCAGCTACTGCTGGAGATCCTGTCGTGCTGAGGATTCTCTATTAGGGAGTCAGGCTGGGCTGGAAGTATCTGAGGAAAGACACAGCATGGGGAACTGGCATTCTTGGAAGACACAGTGACCTTGGCATAACTGGAGCGAATTTTAAAAGCAGAGCCGAAATCTGGAGTTGTTAACAACTGGCATAAGCAGGAAGAAATTGTCTGCCTGTGAGCGACATTTTTCAGATAACTGACATAGAGCCACCAAGTATCGAGCAGAACTTGCCGTAGGAAAGTGACAACATGCTCTCCTTTGGTCACAGCATCAGACGGTGCCAGACACAGGCCAGCCTGGTGGAGAGCAGGCCACACATGGACACATAACTGGTGTGTGAAAACTTCAGCGTGATTTCTTCAGTGACAGGACTGTGAGAAGCAGGAAGCAGGACTGAGTGAGTGTCCTCCACCCTGGATCCTGCGAGTGTCCTAGTGGCCTCCTTTGTGGCCACATGAGCTCGGTGACCAAGTCAGTAGGACTTGCTGTAGGACGAACAGCAAGGCCCCAGTATGAGGCTCCAGCATGGATGGGTGTGGCCACACAGCAGGCATGGTGGGACTGCAGGGGCAGCCCCGGCCCTTCCTCTCCTCCTCCTCCTGTCGGGGCAGCGTGGTACGAGGCACACAAGTGGTACGAGGCAGATTATGTGTCCGTATTTATTTATTTCGCTGTCCTAATACTAAAATGATTTATCTTGATCTCCTGCAGCCTGACTTCCTCAGACTGACAGCCAGCTGTGCTCGCTGCCAGGAGGCCCACAGCAAGATGCCTTGGCTCAGGCTCCTTCTCTGCAGCATGGCCCAGCCTCCTCACTCAGCACTCCTGCTCCTAGTGCTCCCCACCAAACTCTCAGTCTGCAGGCTGGGCTTCAGGGACCTCAGCATCTTCTCTGCAGCCCCAGGGAACCTGGTGCTTTGTGAGAGCCAAGACTTTGCCATTGAGAGATCGCTAACTCCTTCATGTATTCTAATCCACATCTCTGCTCACTTGCATCTCCCACATTTCCTTTGAGGCCTCCGTAGTCTTCCCCAAATCACAAAAATAGAAAATTCTCAACCCTGTCCTGAACTGGTATCACACCTAGACCAACCTTTGTAGTTAACCAACTACACGTGAGCCTTTCAAAGGCTGAGCAAATCCTCAGCTCTCAGACAGTCAACGGCGCGTAGTATGTGATTAACTGATGGATGAAGGAGTGAGTGGATGGATGAGAAACCTCTTCCCTTCCTGCTCAGAAGGGAAGCCCTGCCCTCAAGGGAATGAAGTATGGTAACCCATGCTCCCCCATTACCCCCACACAAGGAACTCCAGAGACACAAAGACAGTGGTGGCTGGACCAAACACCCCAGCTAACTGGGCTGTCCCCTTTCTTGGGAAGATTCTTTTATTTCCTGATTACAAAGGCACTCAGTTAGTAGCTCAGAAATGCTGATGATTGCTTTGTGGAGAAGCTTAGCTGGAGGAGAAAGAGTATCCCATGGAAACAAGGAGAAGCAGATGGCACAGTCTGATTTCTGGTCCTATCATCCTCCAAATGCAAACTTATTAGCTTACAAGGTGTTGTACTCTACTCAAAAAACAAGGCCCCATGATGAAAAATGGGGCAAGACCCCAAGATGACAAATGGGGCAAGACGTCTTTTTAAAAGAAGTGCTTTTATTTTAGCTGGCTCAGCGACACAGTGCAGATGGAATTTGCAAAGCTGTGCAACTGGGTTAGAGTTTTGACTGATTTTTATAGTTCATTTATGATTAGCTCATTGATCATTAAGTACATAGTGATGAGAAACAGAAACAAGGTGGGCCTTTGTTCCCCTTTGCTTGAGGTCAGAGGCATTTCACAGGGGGTGGTTAGCCAATTCATAGCCCTTGGTCTGCCAATTCCAGGAACATTTGTCTCTCATAAAGGGAACAGTGGTTGACACAGCATCATTTGTCTCTTACAAGGGACATCATTTTGTCTCAACAAAATTGACATAGCACACAGCTCACTAAGATGGGGGGGGGATGATGCATTACAGAACAGCAGAACAACATGGTCAGTTAATTTATAACTATGTGGTTGGTGCTTGGTTGCTAGGGTAATGAGCTCAGTACAGAATGACAATACTACTAATAACTATCTTTTTAAGTAACTATTTTTGTTAATTATCTTTTAATCAATTATTTTAATTTTTAGCATCTTAGTATAACACAAGGCCCAATATATTCACTTTCCCCACCCATTTTCTGAGGTGAATCCAGTATTTTTCACCTGGGGACAATTTTGCATTAGGGGAACATTCTATAGTGTATGGAGACATCAAACAGGGCAGTGCTTGTCACTGGCACGAACTGGGTAGAAGCCAAGGACATTGCTACTCAAAGCACAGTAACACCTTCATGCACACACAGAGAACCATCAGCTCTCCTCAAATGTCAGACCAGAAAAAGCTGTACTTCTCCGCTCCCCATCACCACAAGGATCCTAGGCTTCTGCAGTCTCGCCCAGGCTGCCAGATCTCAGGGGAATTCTGTCCCCGGGTCCACAAATCCTTCATCCTGCTAAGCAGAAGTTTGGAAGTTGAGAGTCCTGGTTTTCATTTGCATATTGTGGCTGGCATGGACATGAGAAACACCTTTTCTCACTTCTCAGCTTTGCTGCTCTCTGTTGACTCTACAGAAACCTCTTTGAACTTAGACAAAGAAACCTGGAAGCCAGTTAGCACCCCTGTTAGCAATGCGCACCCCACAGATGCAACTCTGTCAGTGTATCACAGCTCTGATGGCCCGTGCTCATGAGTAAGCTCATTAATGTAGCATGGAAGAACCACTTCTTCCTGAGAGGCAGCATCTCTCTGCTCTTTCCCCATTTGTTGCCTCTGTGCTGTCTGCCACACCCTGGTCCCGAAAGTCCCATGGGTGCAGGTCCCTGAGGTTCCAGAGAATGGGAGCGCATTGCAGAACAGGAGCACACCCCTGTCAGGGCAGCCATGGCCTCAGGGCTGCCTTCTTTGTAGGGGGAAGCCCCTGCCAATGTTACCCCTGTGTCTTTACTTTGAGGGTGGTTTATTCACTGTGCACTTCCTCTTCATGCAGAGGCAATGAGACGCTGGAGTTGTGATCTGGCTGCAGGCAGCCAAGTGGACATTTCCAATTCCAGTGCAGAGGCTAAGGCTCTGCTTCTTTTTAGCATTCTCCACCCAGTCCTTCAGCTTTCACTGAGACTGGTGTTCTAGATTCACAGAGGGACACCTAAATATGCCACCTCACTGAAAAAATACCCTTGTATCCATTACCCAGTTCCTTCATTTACAGAAGATATGGGATAGCTCTTAACCAGCAGGTACCAGAGTAGCATAAATGGGGCTTATTTGTCTTTCTTGATACCTGCACAGTCTCTGGCATATCAGTGCCCAGAACCTTCACTCTTGTGTTTGAAAATGATTTAGGAGAAACAGTTCCTAATCTCCTAGATGTCAGATGTACTGAGTTCATGGCCCCTGAAATCAAGGAATGAATTCTACAGGACAAAGGAGGTTAAGAGTAGCAAGAGGGTTATGGGGAATAGAATTAGCTGCTGAAGGACAGGAGGGGTCTGGAGTGCACTGCCACTGAGGTCCTTGGTCAGGGATAACTCACATAGCAAAGTCATGAATGTAGGTACAATGTGGGTCAAACTATAATTACCACTAAGATGACAAGGAAGCAACTCAGCTAACACTACCCAACAGAGAAGTAAGGTGTGTAGCAGGGGCATATGACCGACAAAATTAAGCTTGGCTTCTGTGATTTCTAAAACAAGAACATGTTGGGAAGGGGTGGGTGAGGGGTTCTGGTCACCCAGCCAGATGTCTGATGCATAACTGAACTTAGTGTAGTGGGCGGTGCCAGTTTCAGTGTAGTCCCAAATTCTGTTTACCCCTTAGGGAAGTAGCTGAGTCTGTCCATTGTGACCTTATCTTGTGACCTAGCCTTCTTCAGATGGGACTGCAGCCCCAATCCTGATATCTGCATCTTTCCTGAGTTCCTTTAGAGCCCAGTCCTTCTCTGACTGTATACTACATTCTAACTTAGCTGTCTATAATACAGTGAGAGGACTTCACTCATGTCCTAAATGGTTTCGGTGCTCATCACTTGAAATCACCAAAGTCAAAGGCTCCAGGACAGAGGAGACATCTGAGGCTCAGTTAACCATTTAAGATGCTTCTTCCCTCCCTCCTTGATCCTGTAGGCAAAGGGGATACAAAGGAACCTGGGAAAAGGGATGCTTTTCAGTTGGACCCAAAATAACCTTTAATCGAGAAAAAATATTTTTAAAAGATTAAGAAATTGGAGCATCACAAACACTAAGCAATTTTCCCAACAGGAAACGTAACAGGAAGCGTAATAGAAGTAGGACCTGCATCCATGCCCCAGAGCTCAGACTCAGCACTCTGCTCTGTACACATCTATGCAGGGTCTTTACTCATGCAGGCTGCAGTTGGCAAGTGGGCTTGAGATGCATCCTCAGCCACTGACATAGAAGGAAAAGCAGTGCTTTAGTTTAACCCTGAGGTGACCATGTGGCTGGGGAATCAGGGAAGAAACAAGAAGCAGAGTGTTAATGGCTAGGATGCTGGGGTAGCATTGGGGAGTCACCAAATGTATTAAAACATAAAAATTCAGCAGAGAGGAAGTATAAAAGCCTCAGGGACTCACAGGGAGCAAGCCATAGGAAGATAGATCAAACCGTCCTGCAGCGTGAAAGGTACAGATGTCCCTGGATTCCTGGCTAACATCCTCCTGTGAAGCCGCCCAATCTTTGAACATCCCTCAGCAGCACTGAGCAAGGAAAGGGGCCACTGCTGAGCTCAAGGTGGACAGGGAGAGGGGCCTCTTCCATGGGAAACTCCAGCTGCCTGCTCATATCCTTAAAGCTTCTTAATACTTAATACTTAATACTTCGCTCTGTTCTGCAAAGCCAAGCACAGCTCCGTAAAGTGCATTACGGAGAGATCAAACACTCC
Organism: Cavia porcellus; assembly: GCF_034190915.1. Taxonomy (NCBI): domain Eukaryota; kingdom Metazoa; phylum Chordata; class Mammalia; order Rodentia; family Caviidae; genus Cavia; species Cavia porcellus. Next base: position 5,567,886 of record NW_026947499.1, on the reverse strand, counting down.
AAGATGGAAAAGAGGACAAAGGAAGCCAAGCTCCATCGTGCAGGTGCCCTCTGAGGTCAGTTTGCTTTGTTTGCCACTATGTAGAGAACACAGAGAGGAATTAATTTAGAGAGCACGGGGCAGCCTTGGCTCTGAACATGCAGTGTGCTTTGTACCATCACAATGGTCACAAAGGAAGAATTGAACAACCTCGGTAGCTGTGACTAATAGCAGCTCACAAAGTTCACAACAAGGAGACCAGAAAGGCTGAATGCAAATAAGCTATGATACTTGCTGAGCAGTCCTGGGGAAAGCGCTTCCCTCGTCATCCTCATCAGACCTGAATCAGCTCTCTGGCCTGGGGGTCTCACTCTGCTGAGACAGCCTGGAGCCCTGCGATTGACTCCTGGGAGAAACAATCACCTTAACTCTAATAACAAGACCTCGTGTCTGTGTCGTGATTTTCACTTTACAAACTGCCCGTTGAACCAAATGCCTTCTTCACCGTGTGTCCCCTTCTCTTCAAGAGAAGTGCACATTTGCTGACTGACTGATGAATGATGAAAATATTTCCTCCTCACAGAGCTACCCAGCTTGCGTGCTGGGTGTCCTGCCTCAGTTTGCCTTTTCAGTTAGGAGTAAGAACCCCCAAGGTGCTTGGAGTTGACCTCATTTGAGGTGCCACACAGGAGCCAGGAGGGAGGCCTGTGCTCGTACATGGGGGAGGCTAGGAGCAGCCCTGGTGAGCGGGAACAGCGCTGTGGATTCTTCCCCAGCCCCTCCTCACCACCGGGCATTCCTAGCCCACCACCTAACTTCGCTGCCCTCAGCCAGCTCAGCTGTAATATGGCCACATGGGGACTGGAATGACACCACTCTCCTGGAATTTCAGAGCCTTACCTGAGTTGGGATTCCCGACTCCTTAGAACAGTGACCAGGGCACGGGGCCATTCCAATGGTCACTGTCATCGGCTATTTGTGCACAGACCAGTTGGACACAGAGAGGAAACATGCTGTGGGTTTTGGCTGCCCAGTGCTTGGAGCTTCTTTGGTAGCCCTCCAATTTTCCTTTGGGGAAGCTCCACTGGCCAGCTCTAAACCCATGTATTTTGGGTGCAGATGGATCCAGAGAATGCTGAAATGACACTGACACATTCCACTCCCCTGATGGAAGCCATCACGTAGAGTCCAGCTTGAGTCCCTAAAGTTCCCACCAAAGTGCACTCCAGGACTTGTGCTAAGCACTCAGGAGGAAGGGCTCCTTTGAAGCAGGGAGTGCAGAGCCTGGGGCAGCCCAGATACCAGCAAGAAGTCCTTAAGGAAGGGAAGGATACCTGGGTCCCGCCCTGGGGATAGTCAGGAGTCCAGATCCAGTGGGGTCTTGCTTCAAAGCCGATATAGTACCCCTTAGCCAGACTCCACCGGAGCTGCATTTCTGTTCTCAGATCCTGAAGAAATCCTGGTCGGCACTCACAGTTGCTTCTCTGGCAAGAGGCACTTTCTTGGCTCTGTAGATGGTAAGTGTTTTTACCTGTGCTAAGCACAAAGTGGAAATGAAGGTTGCCTTTTCCCTGAGCACAAAATAAACAGATCGCAGAAGAGACAGGCAGAGAGGATGGTGTTGAATACAGCCTGAGATCTGAGGCACAGCTGTGGACTCTGAAGGAGCCGAGATCTGGACGCTGGGGATGGTGCTTCAACTGCTTGAGGATGAGCTCTAGAGTGGGGCCAGGACAGAAAAAGAGAAGCCCATGCAACACCACAGGGTGAAGGGAAGACACATGCTGTGCGAGGGTTCAAGAATGAAGTTCTATCTCAGCGTGGTGGCACCTGCCTGTCATCCCAGCACCCTCAGAGGCTGATGCAGGAGGATCCCAAGTGGGAGCCTGGCCTGGGGAACTTAGTGAGACCTTGTGTCACAATAAAAAATAAAAAAAGGGCTGGAGACCTAGCTCCATGTGGAAGTTCTGGGTAAAACCCGATGCCAAAATTTTTTACAAAGAAAAAGAAAAGGAAAGAAAGAAAAAAAGAATGTTCTTCATTGCTGTTGCCAAAACTGAACTGGAAAACCAGTGTTTAATTGATATTGAAATCATGAGTTAGGAGTTAGGAACAAAAGGTTAAGAGCGAAGTGTTATCTAGATGCCAGCCAACAGGAAATATGTGTCATGTCTCTAATTAAAAAGGAAAAGTGGCTTGGCAGTGCATATACTGCAAAGGAAATACAAAAGTCTAAATGACTGATATAAAGAAAGACAAAATCAACAATCATTTCCCAACTGTCTGACAATTTACACTTAAGTGTTTGGCTCCTGATGACAGATAAAAGGGAAAGAATTCGTGCCTTGTCATTCACGGGGAGTTTTGCCACAGCTGCTAAGGAGAACGTCTTGACAAGTCTGGATTCTCTGTTCACCTCCTTCAAAGCTGGATTAGTGTGCCTCAGTTGCTCTCTTTAGAACTTATCCTGAAGCACAGTGGTCAGGTGATCACATATGATAAGCCAAGGTAGCTGCCACACTTCCTTCTGTACCCTTCTCTTAGGTCTGCAGGGAGAGCTGGGAAGCTCCAGGTATCTCTAGTTCTACTCATGTCTGTGGCTGAAGGCTCACCTTCCTCCCTCTATCCTTCCCTCCCTCCCTCTCTCCTTCCTTTTTCCTTCTCATCTTCCTCTCTCTCTTTCTTCCTTCCTTGTACTTCTCCCTTTCTCTCTCTCTGTCCTCCAATGGCAAACTGAACCTACTCTTGCAATCCACAAAGGAGCACCCAAACTCGAGTTCCAAAAATGAGGCAAAACCATATTTTAAAAAGCAGTGCTGATTTATTTTATCCTGGGCCCAGCGACACAGTGCAGTTGGAGATTGAAAAAGCTGTGTGTTGGTCCTCTATACTTGCCACCTTCTAAGTACATATCACAACTTACAAAGTAAGGGGGTCTGGGTGTGGATCTGTTAATGAGGAAGACCTTTGTTTCCCTTAGCAGAGGATAGAGTAGTCTAGCAGTAATTAATAACCCCTCTTAGCTCATTTTAGCACCACATCTGTTATATGTAGAGGGCAACAATGTTTAACATATCAATTAGGTAAGATTTTACAGTTCTTTACAGAGGAGAGCATTGATTAAAATATCAATTAGGTCACCCAGAGGGGGAAAGTAAACACATATACAATACGGCCACGTTACGGGTATTTTGGTATAATACAAATATAATGAAGCTCTTTTTGCTAGTGTACAACACCTACTGGTCAAGAAGAAAATCTTATCTGCAGAGCTCTTTAATTTAACTGGTGCAGACTTTTCTCCATTCCTTGATGAATTAACCTTTGATACCCTGGATCCAGGAAAAGCACTCTAAGAAGAGCTGACAGTCCCCCAAACACTGGGAAACCTGGTGCCTGCTAAACTCAACTTCTTCAGAACTCCAGGAACTAACTAAATGTTCACAAGAATCCCAAAATTCTTTATTTAAGGCAAACAACTGGATCTCAGTAACATCTGTGAGCTTTGTAGCATTATAACTGGTCCATCTTGGTGTTCACTGGGCCCTGAGCTGGTTTTAATGTCCTGATCTCACCTCTTTGAAATTCTGAATGACAATATGTTCAAATTGCTTCTTTTTAAAAGAAGCTCAATGGGCCAAGAGGCTTGTGCACACATAGAGGGGACATATAAGACTTGCTTCAAATACAGGCAGACATGGCCAGGATTCCACAGACAGGACTGACCAGGGACCCCACAGCTCCTGGGGACACATGCTGTCCCCTGCATTCACCAAGCACCTGCGAGGGAAATGCAGCCAAAGAGGCAGAAGGGAGACGGGGCCTCTCTGACCTCAGCACGTGAGGTGGAAAGTCAGGGTGTGAACACTGAGTGCAGGGGATGAGTTAGTTTTGTGCAGGGTCTCCGTTGCCTGTGAGAAGGGATACATGGGCATGTGTTTTCATGAATTACACAGCGCTGAAGGATTCCATGGACCTGTACAAGCCTCTCCCATCTGCCTTTGAGACTCCCCCTGTGCGACATGAATAGGATTAATAAAACTCACATAATAATTTAAATTTCAGATTTCCCTCAGTGACATTAAATAGGAGATTTAATGTATCATGTCAATTCCAGAGAAAAGCTGTGCGAGGGAAGAAAGAGCTTTATAATTTATAAATTTTAATGGCATAGTTTTCTGGTGGCTTGAAGAAGGAGCCCACGTGTTCATTTCCCCCACAGGACACGGGGCTGCTCTGACCACAAACCAAAGTGTGGCCTGTGTGGAGCTGCTTAGCTGGAACGTGGAGTTCCGCGGTGAACATTCATATTTTGCCACCTGTGTAAGAACTGCAGGTCTGGGTCGAGTCATCTCCCTGCTCCCAGGACCCAGCCTAGGAGCAGACACACTGCGAGCACTGGGCGCCTCACACTCTCCCATCTGCCTGCAAAGCCCAGGAGTGTTTCCATCACTGCTACCTAGTTGTGGTGCCTGTCCTGGAGCCCGTGGCAGAGGGCTGTCAGCAGACTCCACTGCTGGTGAATTTCCCAGCATGGTGCCCAGCGTGTTTGCCAGCAGCCACATTGTTCTCAGAAAGAAACAAAACAAAACACACAGCTCAGGTGCTGTTGCCCTGGGCAAACAGGACAGAAGGTTGTAAAGAAGAGAGAGGCAGAGCAGAGAATCTCTCTAGCCCTGGGACATCTGATAACATCAGTGCATTAGCCCTGATGCTCTGAGGACTCTGGCCACTGATGTCTGCTCAGAGCTGCTTGAATACTGTCTCTGGAAAGACCCTCACCTTGTGCAAGCACTGTAAAAAGCCCACTTTTCTTCCTTCCCAGGAAGGAATTCTATCCTCGCTCTGTCTGCAACCAGCTGTAGTAAATCTTATGCTTCTTGGCTTTCACAAGAGCCTATCAAGAGAACTCTGCTCACATTATTCACTGTATCTGGTCCCAAAACCTGGGAGGAAGAGTGGCCTGTTTGTGGGGACCTCAATCCCTGTTCCAAATTTCTATCTCCTTGGTCGAGGCCACCTGGGAACATCAGTTCCTCTGACTTTGGTTTCTGTAGCTTCTGCTGCGCCAGGGCTTGCTGGGTGTTCAGATCTCTTCCTCTTTCTTCCTCCTTTCCTGCCTTTTATCTTTCCCATAAAGTCAGGGAGGGGCTCACTCTGCTTTCTGTCCCTTTTAAACTACAGCACTGGTCTCAAACAGCGCTCCTGGGAAGACTGCTTGCCTTTGGTGTCTGACCAACAGCAGTGACATCTGCCTCAGTCATTTGCTCATGATTTATGAGGTTGGGCCCTGATCGGAGATGTCACCAAGAGATCCTGCCACTGCCCCACACATCTCTGTACTCCAGCAGGGAGCCATCCACCTTCCATCCTCGCTTCTCCCCCACTCCCACCCCCATCAGCCTCCTGCAAAATCTCAAATATCTCTGCCTCTCTCCCAATGTGAACCCCAAGTTTGGCTGGCCACAGTGCTCTCCTGGAGACTGGGTTCATTTTTTTGCAGCATAGAAGGGCCATAACACCAGCTGGACAAGGCATCTTGGCCTGTCCACAGTATGCCCGATGTCTGATGCCTCCATTTTGCAAGATCTGGCTAATTACTGCCAAGGGCTAAAGAAGGGGTGTGAAATAGCTCAGGTTCAGGCCGTCCTTACACATCTGTTTTCCTACTCTGCTCTTCATGTGATCCCTCTTAACTTCTCCTCCTTTCCCTTCTGTTTGTGCCCCTCCAGTTTCCTCCTATGCCAATTGTTCCCTGACAAAGGATCCTGCTGAGCTCATTCTTCCCTGGCATCCTCGCCCACCTCGAGCTGGTATCCTCTGCTTCCGTGGGACTCTGGCAGGAGTTGCTACAGTTGCATGGCTTCCTCCAGAAGAGCCTCGTGTTGACTGGAACTCATCCTGTTCTGTCTGTCTGTCTATCTATCTATCTATCTATCTATCTATATCTATCCGGTAATTATCATCAAGTTAAAACCCCTTCCCTATGCTCTTTCTCATCTGCCTCCATCATCCTCACCCTTCACTCCTCAGTTTCTACTTTGGGAAGCATCAAGAGCTGAGGGAATTGTTCACTTTCTCTATTCTCTATCAAGTATGCCTCAGATTAGTCAGAGTCGGGTCTCTTTCTTACTGACCCTACCAAATGTACCCAGGAGTTTCAGTATCTTACCAGTCTTATGTTCTCACCTAGGATGAATATCCCTTGTTTCTTCTACCCTCTCCCCTGAGGGATGGGAGCATGTTTGGGATTTAGCTCAGGCTGCCTTGATTGGCCCTTGGCTCCTTGAACCCAGTATTCAGGAGGGCACCATGGCCATTCCCTGAGCCAATCCAAGCTGGGATGCTGTCCAGCAAGGTGGGCATGAGCAGCCTCCTTCTTGATGGAACCATGATCCTTCTGTGAGTATGTGGTCACTTGTTTAGTTGAAGGACTCCACAAGGTGGCATACAGGGCTGTAAATTATGACAATTTAAGGTATCCACTCAGGCAAAAGATGAAAACCTGGCTCAGTTTTGCTACCATCTTTAGATATTATATGGGCTTGGACCCAGAAGCTGCAGAGGATCAACTGATTTTAAATGTGAATTTTATTACCCAGTCTGCTCCAAATACTCCAAAAAAAGCTTCAGAAACTAGAGGCAGGCCCTTAAAGCTCACAGAGGAGTTAGTAAATTTGCCAGTCTCCATGGCCTCAGCTTCTACTCTGGGCCTTGATGTCTCCAGCCCTTTAAAAACTCCTCCAATGTGGTGGCATCTGGGTAAGTTATTTTTCTCCCACTCTTTTCTGAGTATCACTCCTTGCTCTGTTCCCCTTCTATCACAAGATACCCTAACCAGGTGATCTGTCATTCTGACCATTCCAGGCAATTATCCAGCTTTTTTTTTTTTTTTTTTTTTTTTTTTTTTGGTCATTCTCTTTTCTCCTTCTCCGATGTCACTGCCAAAATAATTCTCTGCCTCTCTAGAACTAAATCCTAGGGTCTGGGGCATCTCCTCTCCTTTTCCAACTCTCAGTCAAGCACCACTCTCCATGATGCTAAAGCCAGATCACCCTGTCTCTCCCAGTGCCAGAACCCACTACCTGATCAGGACCTGAGAGGACTAAAACCAACTATCTCTCGCCTGCTCCAAGATGGTCTTTTGCTCTGTATAAACTCTCCCTATAACACTCCCATTCTCCCTGCTTGGAAAAAGTGGGCACCTATAGATTGGTGCAGGACCTCTGCACTGCTAACCAGATAGTCCTTATCTACCCATCCTGCGATGCCCAACCCATACCCCCTTTTATCTTCCATGGTCCTACCTGCTACCCATCACTCAGTCCTAGATTTGGAGGACACTTACATTCCCTTACACCTCTCCTCATAGCCTCCTTCCAAATTTCCCTGCCTGGACCCTGACATTTGACCAATGCCTGACCTGGACTGTCTTGCCCCAGGGCTTCAGAGACAGCCCTCAGTATTTTGTCAGGGCTTGCCCATTATTTGCTGTCCTTACACTCATCCAGTTCCCATTTCAACAATACATGGACAATCTCTTATATCTCCTCCACACAGGATACTGTCCTACTCCTACGACACTTGAACACAAGGGATTACTGTGTGTTGCCACTCCAGGCTCAAATACCCTTTCCATCTGTCACCTGTCTGGGCATTATTCAGCACAAACACCACTTAAGAGCTTCATCCCGATCATATTCAATTAATTTCCCAGACTGCCATTCCCTACAGAAAGTGATAGCTTCTCTCCTTTCTTAGGATGATGGGTACTTTGGTCTCTGAATTGCTGGCTGTGCTCTCCTTACCAAGCCCTTACATAGGCTTTCAAAGGGGAGACCCAGCTGATCACAAGAACTGTCCTCACTTTCTTCTATACCCTAAGAGAAGCTCTAAAAACAGCTCCAGCTCTGACTCTAGCACACTGTTCACTAAGGAAGGCTGTACAAGAGTCTCATGTGACTCTGTTATGGAAGTCACGGTTCTTCCCTCACCCACCACCTCTCAACAAGCCGAACTGACTGCTCTGACCCATGCTCTTACATTGGCCAAACATGATACATGTCTACACAGATTCCACATGTGCATTTCACATACTTCACAACCAGATGCCACATGGGCAGAGAGAGGACGCCTCATCTCTCAGTCATCCTCTGTCACCAATGCCTCATACATTAAGGTCCTTCTCCAGGCAGCTCTTCCCCAACTGTGTCAGCAGTACTACACTGTAGGGGACACCAAGGACTTGCAGATCCCTTAGCCACTGGAAATGCTTTGCAGATAAGACCACAAAGGAAGCAGCTGATCTCTCCCACCACGGTACCAAAGGCCAATACTTTGCCCTTTCTGCTTCACCTCTGCCTGTTTCCTCTCTGAGATTCAGAAATATCAAAACTATCCAACAAAAGTTCAGTGGTCCCTAGATCAAGGAACCGCCCCCCACACACACACACACAAGCCCAACTCTCCTTTCATCTCTTCATGACAATTTTCATGTGAGCTACAAATTCCTGGCCTGTGTACCTGAGTCTCTTATTTTTTTCCTTCCTAGAAGACCCTCCTTACGACTATTACAGCTCAGTGTCCTCTCTGCTAGGTAACTATGCTTCAGAGTTTGCTGAGGCCCCCTCCTTTTCCCACATACAAGCCACAAAGACTCTTCCCAATCCAGAACTGGCAGATTGACATCACCCACTTGCCACAGCTGTGAACGTTGATAGTTTTTGATCCCAGCTGACACCTTCACCTGGGTAAAGGCTTTTCTGATCAGCAGTCATTAATTCTCTCCCAACTGACATAATCCCCAAGTTTGGCCTCCTCAGCTCCATTTAATTGGATAATGGCCCAGCTTTTACCAGTCAGATTACCCAGGAAGTGTCCAAGTCTCTTGGTACACAATGGAATCTTCATACTCCCCACCTGCCTCTATCATCCAGTAAGGTAGAAAGAGCTGACAGCCTCCTTAAGACTCCTCTCACTAAATTATCAGTTCACAAAGACTGGGTTTCCTCCTCCAGATTGTTTTCCTAAGAATTCACACCACTCCAGGAGGCCTATAGGATGCAGTCCTTTTGAGCTTTTATTCAGCTGCACATTTCTGCTTGGGCCAGACCTTAGCTCTGAGTTCAGTTCCACTGGAGACCCTCCCACTTCTGCAACAAGTCAAGAAATATGGCATGCTGTCATCTCCTCACATTCATCATTATGATGACAACCTGTGTAACATATTTGTTTTGATTAAAGATTTAAATTCCCAGTCCCCACAGATGAAGTATAAGGGATATTTCAGAGTCATCTATAGCACTCCAGTGACTGTTCATTTGCAAGGGCCTCCATAGTAGATTTACTGCTCCAGAAAAAGCTGTGTCCTGCTGACAATTCATCTGACCTCTCTTCCTCATGGAAATTGAAAATAATCTCCCCGATATCCCACAAGGTGATCAGAATCCCTTAAAGCACCTAAATGCCCTTCCACTCTTCCTTCACCTATTTTACTCAGTCATGCTATGCTGGTCTGACCTGGTTTCATCATTTGAGGTCTACCGGAGAGTATTTCTATGCCATGGTAGATCTCCTTTACCAGGTGTTGCAGTTACTTTTCTCATTGCTAAGATAAAATACCCAACTCCCAAAGTTAGAGAAGAAAAGATCTATTTAGATCATAGTTTCTAGAAGTTTCCATCCAAATTGCCTGATCCAAGGCAAGGTGGTTCATGGTAGAGTGGCAGCAGTCCATTGTGGTAAAAGACAACAAAAACAGTAAGGGAGATGAGAAAGCAGGAAAAGCCTTCGCTTTCCTTTATGTTGTATTCAGTCTACCTGAATTAGGGCAGTGCCAGTCCAATCAGTGGACTGGTCAAGCAATCACCCACCACTAATCCCAGCACCCTCAATACCAGCATGGCACCACCAGTCAGTCACACAGTCTAGGTTTAGCCATTTTGGAAAATGTCCTATGATTGCATGAGGCTTGAGGGGGACACCAATACATAAACTGTAAATTTCACCTCTGGCGTCCCCAAGATTCATGCAATTCTATTCATAAAAGAAATGTAGTCCAACTCTAAAAGTTGCTAAAGTTCTAACAGTTTCAGCATTGCTGTCCAAGACCCACATCTCAGAGATTTAAGTCAAACTCTTAGCTGTGAGCCTCTGTGCATATGAAAAGAGAGATACACCCTTCCAACATTCAATGCCACAAAATACATATTTCCATTCCAATGGAAATATAGTTATGATTCTTGCATTCTGCATGCACCTACAGCCAGTAATGTGCAGATGACACACAGGTCTATTGCCAGCAGGAGCAGAGGCCAGGCTTTCTCTCTCTTGGCTATAGAAGCTGAGTAACTGGACTGCTGAGCACTCTGAATCCAATTCTGAGGAACAAATTCTCTAGGCTGCTGTCATTCTGGAACATGATGCTGTTGAGCCTTTTTCTCAAATTAGCCTTCTGCTTTTGCAATTTTGACACTACAAAGGGTGGTGACTTGTTGTCTGTTGTGATGCCCTGGAGCCATCTGTTCTAGCATCCTGTTCCTTCTCAGCAGGGAAGATCTCCTCTGCCTTATTTTTAAAGTCCACAGGTTTACTGGACCTTCCTTTCTGGCCAAACTCACAATATGTTAAATCATTCTGCTGATCTATTTGCTCTAGATTATCAACATAGAGCTGGCTAAAAATCCACAACTGTAGCCATGGCTCTGCCTCAACATTTAGCTGCCTTGAAATTTCCTCTGCAAGATTAGTTAGTCTACCATCATTAATCATAGTCTCAGGCAAAGTTTCTGGACAGAGCCAAATGCACACTTTTTGCCAAACCACAACATACATCATCTGGAGTCCACCATCCAATGCAGTCCTTCTTCCCAGCAGAAACCTCACCATCCTGGGGTTACTGGAAGGATTTCTATCAGCCTTCTGGTTTTCTGAGAGCTGACCAGAGTCTCCCACACAGTACAGTCCAAGGTGTTTCAGCTCTACTTTTTCACATGAGCCTGTCAAGCAGTCTCTTGTGGTTTGTTTCAAGGAAAAATTAGGACTATGTTGATGGCCTCATGTACCACAAGGAAGCTAAATGAAGACAGTAGTCCCCTGTTGCCATGTGCAGAGAGGGGCTGGTTCCCCCCAGCAGCTCCTTCCGGAGCTCAAATTTTAGCTTAGTTCTTCTCTGAGAACCAAACCTTCCGTAGTGTCGTAGCCTTCACAGTTTAGGATTGGTTAATGCTGCCCCAGATCCAGGGGTGGGCATAGGACCATGGCTGGCACAATCACCCTACTCCCCAGGAAAGACAAGCTCAGTGGTGTTCAGACCAGTCTGTTCCATCCTGTGCTCTTGGTGATGTGCTCTTGCTCCAGAGACCTGCAATTACTGGATATGTGTAGGGGGCAAAGAGACAGATCTGCACTTGAGAGAGAAGACAGCGCCCAGGAAAGCAGAAGTAGGAAACAGCAGAACCAAGTCCTCAGGCTCAAATGTGCCCAGGTTCATAGTTACCCTGACAGTACTGGAACCCACACAATCTTTGGGGGCAGGAACACTTAGGTGGTCTACTGTGCTCAGGAAAGACCTCTGGACTTGTCGGAAGTCACAGCTGCCCACTGTGCGGCATAAGAGCTCTGCTCATAAGTGCTGAGGCTCAGCAGAGCTGCACACCAGAAACTCACTGCCTGTCATGTCCGTTATCTTCATCCTTGCTATGCACCAGGTCCTGGGGACAGCAGGGGACTGAGCCTCTTCTATCGCTCACTGCCCAGAATCAGCCCAGCCACTGTAGCTGCTGCACTGAAGGTGCTGGTTTTGTCCAGAAATGACAACAGGGTAATTTAGAACCCCAGTGGCTCTCAGCACATTTCTAGGCAAGCTCTGGGTAATGGTAGGTTTCCTCTCATGGCGCTGTGAGAAGACACCTGGCTTAATGTGTCCATCACAGACACAGAAGTTTTGAGAGCAGCACTGCCCTGGGGCTGGGAGGGTTTAAATGTTTATGCCCCTGATGAGATCTTTAGTGCCTGATTAGTGCCTGGTCCACTTGGTGCCCAAGCCTGAGAGCTTAATTACTGCAGAGACAAGTCAGTGGCTCGGCTCACCCGGAGCCACAGTAGTGCTTTATTTATTTCTCATGGAGAGTGAGGAAAATCTGGCCTCATGCTGATGATACTTGATTGGCTTCAGATGTTCTGCAAACCAACTCTCTGGAAGACAGCACAGTTAGTGATCACCCGTCCCATTGGTCGGGAAGAGAGACCATTCAAGATAATCACACTCAGGAAATAATGTGTTTTCTTCCTCTTCATGGAGACATTCAGAGAAACTTAGTGCAGAGAAGAAAACACACTTCATGAACAATACTGCTGAGAATGCATGTTTCTTAAAAATCCCAAAAAGCACATTCTAAATGCCCACTTGATCCCCTGACTTTGATCTGTCTGTAGGCTCTGGGGAGACTTCTGTGGCTTTGTTGGCTGGGGGCCAAGGGGAGCCCACAGATCCACCAGGCTGCTATGCATCTGCAGGCTGGGACATAATCATCACTGGTGACAGTAAGACAATGGTAATCACTTTGAAGTTAACTGACTGAGTCCCTTAGTCTGCCCAGGTGCCAGGACTTGAAGTAGAGGCCAATGACCCTGAACTCTGAACACAGCAATTCCTGGCCTCAGGTCTTTCCCTCGAAGGTGGAGTCACCTCCTATTCCCAGCTCTGGGATGCTGGGAAGAGAGGCCGTCTATAAGCAGCTGTGACTACCGAGTCCAGGGCGATTGTCTCCCAGAGTCATTTTGCTAGAGGGCTGGACACAGTGTGTGCTCATTAAATTCCCATGAACAGAAGACAGCCTGCAGTGAGGCCAGCATGGGCGGAGTCTCCCAGGGAGGATTCTCGTGCAGTGAGAGGTTTGGGCACCACCGGGCTACCTTCTAGGCTGGAGGGAGAGCAGAAGGCCAAGGACCTGCTGTGGTGAGGCAGTCAGCAGCTCACAGCCTCTCCGCAGCCTCTGTGCTGCTTCTGTGGCCTCAGTGAAAACAAAAGGTTCTGGAGGGCTGAAGAGGGCAGTGGGTCGCCAGGATACTCAGTTTTGGAGCAGATGAGCCGAGGGGTTTGGGTCAGATCTGTGTGAGCTTTGAATATTTAAGAGCTTCAGATCTGTTTAATCAAAATTTGTCCCTGATTCTCTTTTTTTGTTCCTTTCCCCTCACCTATGATGTGTTATTTGCTTGTACAAATATCCCCTGATCAATGTGATCACTGTATATTGAAAACACGTGCTAATAAAGAACCAAAAAATATGTAATATAATAAACTAATGAAGCACCTTTTTTTAAGCAGGTTCACTTAATTATGAAGGTTTTAAAGTCACTCTGATATTGTCTCTAGCAAAATGTGTCTTTCCTAGGAATACATATTTACATATCGATATTTCCAAGGATAATAAAGCTTTTAAAGTCATCCTTACACACACCATATTTTAATGGAAAATATCGATGTCTCTATGAGACAGTGGCCTTCAAAATCTGTGCTATAAATCTGGCTTAACTTTGCTGAATTTTCATCTTTTTTCTGATGTGAAGATTGAACATAGGGCCTCACATAGCATAAACACATGCTCTACCTCATCTCCAATTAGCTGAGATTTTTCCTCTGTAACTAAACAATAACCAATGATATACCATGTGGGCAGGCACCGTGGTAGACTCCAAAAGAGCAAACTCCGGGATGTAGCTATTGCTGCTTTTGAAAGCACCCAGAAAATTAAACATGGTAATGACTTTTCCCACATGGACTTTCAGGGAAAATCAAATTGATACTGGCTTGCATTTTTCTTTTCTTATAAATTTTTTACAACCATGTTAATCTTTCCAACTCCCTCTTTCAATTTGAACCCATCATACTTGCTGTCTTCTGACAGCTTCTAAAAAAAAGTTGTGAACACATTTACTACCTACTTTGGAAACAGGAGAAAACTACTTTTTCATGCCTGACAATCTGCATATGAAAAAATAAACAGAATTCTTAGCTTTAACTCTATACTTAGCTTGAGTAAGCACTTACATATTCTCTGTTCGGTACATGTTTACAGAGGACCAGGCACAACACAGTAGTAAGTACATGCACCAACATGGTTCCAGGTAGGTTGATTGATTCAGACAAGATGAGAGCTCAGGTCGGTCTGATGTTTCAAACCAAGGCCTCTACCACTGAGTCCTACAGATGTCCAAGGAAGGAAGAAAGCCATGGCCACTCCCAAATGATGATTTCTCATCTTGTAACTCAGAGCCTTCTGAGGGTCCAAGATGGCGGGCACAGGGCAGATAGGGTCTAACCACTCACCCCTTTTCCTTGAGCTTCTCCGTCCCCCATTTCTGTCACCAGGCAGGTTGTTCACACAGTGTCTGTCACCTGGTGCTCAGAAACGGTGCATAGATTCAGCAACACTTCCCATCTCCTCCTACCTCTTGCATGGCTGTCTTCTCTGGGAGGATGCTTAGCAGCTCCACACTGGGAAGCACAGGTACCATGCATGTACTAAAACTTGTCTTGGCTCCCACGGATCTCAGATCCCAGAAGAGGATAAAAAACTAAAAACATTTAGTCAATCAAATGCATAAACTGATGACATTATGGTATCTGTCATGAAGCATGTAAGTCATATGCAATTCCATGCCATGTCCTATAAGTCTTGTGTTAGTAATTTATGTGTGATCTTTTTTCTTTCTTTCTTTCTTTCTTTCTTTCTTTCTTTCTTTCTCTCTCTCTTTTCTTTCTTTCTTTCTTTCTTTCTTTCTTTCTTTCTTTCTTTCTTCCTTTCTGACAGGATCTTGCTATGTAGTCCTGGGAAAAGCTGGGCTCACTCTAGCCAAAATCAAGGCCAGGGTGACCATGTTCTCACAGTGACACTCCTGCTTCAACCTTCCACATGCAGGGGTCACAAGTGTGCACCATTGTATTTGGCTTTGCATTGCTTCTTTAAATAGAAAACAAACAAACAAAAAAAAAAAAAACAAAACAAATAAACCAAGGTCTTGCTAGGCATCCAGGACAGCCTCGAACTCCCTGCTATCCTTGTTCTCCAGAATCCCACATGCTGGTATGACAGGTGTGTGCCGCTGTGCCTGGCTTATGTGTTGTTTCCTGAGGACCCAAATTCATATTACTAAGATGCTCACACCTGATGATAACAGCACCTAGTGCAAGCTCTATTTGATCTTATTCCTTACAACACCTCTCCTAAGGGTTCAGTACTTTAATATTCATCCCGATGACAAAGAGCTGAGCTGAGAAGTGTGATGTGACGATTGCTTTCCTGTGCTGAGCAGGATGAAGTAGTCTCTAGGGATTCACCCAAAGACTGATCTACACACCGCTGTGGGTGGATTATTCTGGAGATGTGACCAACCTCTATAACAATTTGACTTTGAGGGGAAAAAACAAACAAACTGTCATCAGGAATCTGAGTGAGCTTAATCCAATAAGCTTTAACTGAAGTTTACTTGGAAAAGGAGTCACCCACATGCACTGCCACAGTGGGTCCCGTCAGAGCTTCCTGTCCCTTCCTGCAGGCTCCCATGAGCTTCAGGCTCCACTAGGAACAGGCAATGACACTGATCATCCCTTGTAGTGCAGCTCTTAATGCACACTTATTTGATGGACTTTTCCTCATCACCTAACTGGTCCATTTGGAAAGCAGGGCCATTTGGGACAGCCAAGGCTTGGACAGACGTAGAACGTCAGTATCTCAGGCACCAGGCCTGTGCACCGCCCAGCCATGCCATCAGACAAATGATGCCAGAAACTTCATTTTGTCCAGCTAAGAGCACATCTCCAAATATCCTACATTTCACAAATCTTGAAACAAGCAACTGCTGATTAAACATGTTTTGCAGAATGTGAAGTTGGGTTAATACAGAAATACATATGGAGCCCAGAAAGCCCTGAGCGCCAGCCACAGAATGTTCTAGTTAATTACATTCTGCTTTTCTGGTATCCAGAAAGGCTCAAGCATAAGCAGCCGCTCATAGGTTCCTGCCCTTCTTTTGCTAGCTGCTGTCCCAGGCCACCCTCTGACCGTGGCTTCTCAGGACAGCTTTCCCTCCTTTGGCCTTAAGAGTCCCACATTCCAATTTCTAAGACCATGTGAGAACTGTAACCTTCTGCCAGAGAGAAACTGGGCTGTTTACTACACTTTAACGATTTTCAATTCCAGTGGCAGGCTTTAGACACCTCTGAGGTCTGCCTGGCTGATCTTTATGCTGTTTTTCTGTCCTTTGATAAGCTATCGTGGAAGTATGTGCTTTCAAAACTTACTATTCCCTGAAGAAAATGAAGAAAGTAATTTCAAACAAGATAGCCCTTTGATAAAATATTTGATAAAAAATTTCAGCTTGCTTCAAAGCACAGTTCTTGTGTCAAAGGAGCAAGAGCCAATATGGGGAATGTGGCAGATGGTTGGAAATGCTTCTGTTCTCACCAGCTGTGGACAGTGAGTGTCCATCAGTAGCCCAGTAGCGATTGTGCTTAACCTTGATCCTCAGAGGAGCCATCACAAGGAAGAGAATTGGCCACAGGCAGGATGTTTGTGTGGCAAGTTTTCTCTGTCAAGTGCATTTTCATCTCTTGCATAGCAGAATGTAAAACAGGTGAGGCTCAGACCTCTGTGGAAATCTTGAAGGTGGTGAAGCAGCAGTAAAGACAAGTGTCCTCCCATGAGAGCTGTGGGAGAGAAAGCAAGAAAAGTCCAGGAGACTGTGAGGTCCATGGGAACAGAGACCAAGCTAAGTGTGCACATCCAGTGAGGGGCAAGAGAGGAACCTTAAATGGATGTGGACTCATCAGCAGTGCTGTCCTAATGACTCATCAGCAGTGTTCCCTGTCCATGGAGCCGCTGACTGTTGTCTGATTAGGCAGCAGGAATGGGATCAAGGGATGAACCTGTGACTGCTGGCTTTGTGATGAGTAGTCTCAGGAGCTCAGTAGCAGCTGGGAGTGATTTTCACCCAGGTGAGCTGAAAATTGGTGGCTCTTCAGAGGCCGAGCATTAAAGAAGCAGATCTGAAGAGATGCAGATGTTGGAACCTCAGTACCGGTTATCATCTAGTCTTAAGGGAGAGGTGGCTGATTCCCTGCTCCAGACTTCTGTGAAACACCCTGAGGGTGTAACAGCACAAACAATGCTCCTGTCCTCCTGTGTGCAAATCTTCTAGTTATATGCACCTTTGTGTGCATATAATCTGGAAGCATTCCAGCCCCCCTCAACACCTGAGCACATTTTTCATGTATGAACCTGAGATAAAAATCAGAGCCCACACTCTCAACTAAATGTTCCTGGCCTCATTGCTAGGAAAATGAATTCAATTGTCCTAAGAAACAGTGATCTAAGATTCTCAGATAAAGGCTCAACTTCTAGTCATGCTGAAAGCTCCCTGGGAGATCTAGCATTAGCAAGGGTTTTACTAGTCTCCATCTGCTATTCTGTAAGTTTAAGAGTAGTAAGATAATCTACTTGAGTCTCCAGAGATGGAAAGTCTTTTGACAATGATGAGAGGTGCATGGAGGAGGGAACCAGAGACACAGAGAGAAGAAAAGGAAAGGAAGTGTTAGGGCTTAGATCTAAAAAGACCCCGCTCCATATTTCCATGTGTGTGGAGTGTAACTGGATCATGGGGTGCTGCTGTACACATCATTAGACCTGTCCATTGATGGATTCAGTGGATAAATGTGCTTTTAGTATCTGGGGCCTGACTAGGGGTGGGTCACTGTGGCTGTGACTTTGGAAGGTGTGTTCTTATCACCAGCTCTGGCCCTTTCTTTCATTGCCTGGTTGCCATGGGTTGCATACCTTTTCCTCTGTCGTGCCCTTCTGTGATCCTGTACCTGCCTTTGAGTCAGGTGACTACAGACTGAAACACAGAGCCAAAATAAATCACTCTACCCTTTACTTGTGGATTTCAGACAATGTGTGAGTAAATCATAAATTAGTACCAAGAGTGTGGTCATTGCTGGACTATATCTAACCTTATGGTTCAGAAACATTTAAAAATGGTTTTGGGGAGGAACTTGGAATGATATGTTAGGTAGTAAAGCACTAGAATTCTGCCTGCTCAACTTCATGGATAGTCTTGTCAGAGTTGAGACCAGTGGAAGAAATGCACACAGTAAAGGATGGGTCAGGAGGTTTCAGTTGGGAACAAGGACTTGGTCAGAATTTGCTGGAGGCCAAGTGCTTTACACACTGGAAAAAATTGTTAATATTTTGTCCATGTCTTGAGGTTCTTCAGGAAACTGAGACTAAGAGAATTAGACCAATTAACCTGGCATAGGGAAATTCAGGGCAGCCCAATGTTCAGAGAGTAGCATGAGTTGCTGGTGATCTTTAGCCATATCTTCAGGGGGAGATAGGAGCAAAAAGTAAATACGAAAAGTTGTCAGCTTCACCAGAAATAAAAACCTACAAAGTTGGTTCCAAGAAGAGCCAGATTTTTAAAAAATGATTTACTTTAAAAGGTAGCCTAGTATTTTGTGGTAGGAGAAGGAAATGTTTTGAGGACATCTGAAAAATAAACAGACTTTATCACTGAAGTCCCAAGGATGTAAAACAGTAGATCTTTCATTTGAGAAGAGAGTCCCTGGGACACCTACATATTCATGAGAGTTACTGAGATATGAAGACAAAAGAGGAGGAAGAAGAATGATGACAATAGGGAAGGATGTTGAGAGGAAACAGGGCAGAGTAAAGAGGAGGAGAAGAGGATCATACATGAGCAGGGACTAAACACAGCCAGGTAGAACCCTGAAGAGGCCAATGATGTCCCTGCAGGTCGAGCAGGTGACTGGATCCAATCAGGGCAGCCAGCTGGACACTGCAGGTGACAAGACTCACACCAGTAGAGACAGGGTCACCACCTCATTTTTACCGAGTGCTGAAAGGGCAGAGGTGTAGGGGCTCCAGAGCTGTGGCAGGCTGCCCAAGGACCCCATGCCCCACACCCTGGATGTGTAAATGTCACTTTGTTGGCCTAAAGGAAGTTAGGCATTGTGAGGTGAGTGGTTATCAGGGTTGCCCTATGAGTCCTAAATAAAACGACCTGTGTCCTAGAAAAGAGGGTTTGACCCAGATGCTGGGTTTGGCACTGGGACCATAGAGACCAAAGGGTGGCCATGGCTGAGGGATCCTGGGAGCCCTCGGAAGTGGGAAGGGCAGCACACCTGGGCTCCAGAGCTGTGGTGGGAGGGTGGCTCTGGACCCCTGGGCCCTGGTACACCAGATGTCCTGATGCACAGAGGGGCAGAGGAGAGAGTGGAGGCCAACTTCAGTGGAGAACTGGCTGTGAGCCCCATGTCCGTCCCACTTATCCACACGCCCAGGGCTGGCCAGAGCATTCGGTACTGAAGAGCTCATCTCTGATTCCTTCCCAGCACCAGAACTTATTAACACTGCATAGGGCTCTGCCACATCATGTCTGCAGCCTGCAAATACATCCTGGCTTCCTGATGGAGGAGTCTTCCTCTTCTCACCCAGCTTAGGCCAAATTAAAATTTAGTATAGCGCCAAGTTGCCCCAGGGCTGCATACAGAGAGCAGTGATCTTATTAGCACTTGGGCCTGATCAGACAGCACCACTGACAGGAGCCCAAGAGAGGGGCAAAGGCAGTGCCCACTTCACCCCTGTAGGAGCAGTGGCTCTGCCGAGTGACAGTGGGCTGGGGTCCAGCAAGTCCAGGGCATCAGGGAGATGGAAATGGAGATGGCTGGTATCTGGGTGATTACTGACCCCATAAGCAGGGCTGGCTTCTGGACATTTAACTAGGAAGTAGAACAGAGGGGGAGATGGAGACTGGGTGTAAATCAGGAAGAGAGGAAAGAGATGGGGAGCACAGAGGATTTGCATGTATGAGTAGAAGCAGAAAGAGAAACACAGAGAAAAAACAGTGTGGGGAGAGAGAGGAGGATGGATGGATGAGCATAAATGAACACAGGACAGAAGAGAGGGAGAGCAAGGCAGAGAGAGACATGCAAACAGGAGGTGGGGAGAGAGAGGAGGGCAGAAGGGAGAGGTAGAAAAAAGACAGGAAGAGAAGAGAAGGGGAAAAGCAGACTGCTTTTAAACAGGATGAGCAGTCCGAGAGAGAGAGAGAGAGAGAGAGAGAGAGAGAGAGAGAGAGAGAGAGAGCGCTCAGAGGGCAGGAAGAAATGAAAGCCAAGGCACAGATGAAGGAAAAGCAAAGAAGTGCACAGAGTGGTAGAGAGAAACTCAAAAGAGAAGCACAGCAGGAGGACAAAATGACACTCCCAGACTCCCTGGGGGACCTGTGGCCCTCACCCTGTGGCAGCCAGGCCCTGTTCCCGCTTCCTTGGTGACTCCAGACCTCTGGTTTGTCCAAATGCCTGACACAGGGCATGGGCTGGCAGCCCCTTGAGTGAGGAAGGCTGTGCAGAAATGTGGAGGGAAAGGCATGAGCAGGGAGGAAAAGGGAGGGACCCTCAGTGCCCGGGACAGATGGCCTGCCCCATGCTCTGGGCAGAGGTGCAGGTGGCGAGGGCTCAGTTACTTGTCCCCAAGTCACAGGGCTTATGATCCGATCCCCAGGCAGAGGCGGACACAGCCACCGCAGCCACTGCTGGGAATCCCAGCTCCCTCACCTTCAGCCCTTCTGCTGTGACACTGTTGAAATGGCAATTGTGGCAGGGCATGTGAAGCATCAAGGGTAAGTATGGCACAGGCCAGTCCCCTGAGAATAGTCAGCGGAGGCTTTATTACTGCGGGTTCTTTCTTCCGAGCATGCTTCTATCCCTCCTTCAAAACTTCTCCCCAGAGTTACCCTTACTTTAAATCCTTCCCTGGAGGACAAAAAAGTTCCTTCTTGGGGGAATTCATGCTGTCTCCAAAGAGCCAACCACATCACTTTAAAAGGTGGCTTCTTAACTCTGAGGACTGTAGCTCCTGTATCTGACTGTCAGCTCTGCTGTGAGCTCTTGATGGAAGGGCTGAGCTGATTAGGTTTGCTATGCATGGCACACAGGAGATCTGCTGCAAAGAGAGGGCTGGGATGAACCAACAAACACAAACACAAGCAGGACTGGGAGGAAGAGGGGTGGCTCTGGGTGGGCAGCAGGGAGGCTATGGGACACAGTGAGGTGGACACGCATAGGTCTCCCACATCCCTGCTTGGCACCCGGATGCCCCAGAAGAATCTGGGAAGATGCTCTGATCCAGAAAGACGTCCTTACCTGTGCCAGCCTGCAGTCAGGACCTCCAGAGTTCTGCTGCTCTGTGGGTCACTCCTTTTCGATCCAGGGTCTCTCACCTCTACCAAACCGCTGCTGTCACCTCGAGCAGATGAGGTTTCCTTCAAGTGATGTCCCCAAGTGACACTGGTGCTGGGCTTGGAACAGGCTGAGGGACTGAAGCCCAGAATGATCCCAGTTAAGCTCTGCTGTGTGGCTTCATTTCGGGATCACGGGCTGGATGGAAGATGATGAACAGGGCAGCACTGCCTGGTCCTGGGTCTGCCCACATTCATGTCCAGGCCCCAGCATCCAGTGCCATGGTGCAGCCCACACTGTCATTTCCCAAACCAGGGCAACTCCTGCACCATGTGCAAGACTTTGGTCATAATTATAAGTCACCTCTGTTACTACCATTCAGTTAGTATTTCCAGAGAAATATTTCATGCACCTGTCCACTTGTGTATGTAAAGGAAGCTCTTTGCTACCTAAGAAATCACCATCATTGGCCCCAAACAGAAGTAAAGACTAAATCATCACAGTGAGAGCAAAGGAGTGTCACTGAGCCACACGGGGTCACGCATTCTATCCAAGGCGCAGAACCGAGCCTGTCACATCTCAGGTTAGGAAAGTGGGGAGGTTTCCCTGACACAGGGAAAGATGTCCAGACACTTTACACATGGGCACATGGGAAGGGAAATCACTACACATCTACAGGAACAATTAAAATTTACACACCAGTGCTAACATCTGTGCTGGCAAAGATGCAGAGAAATTGGGTCCCTCATCCACTGATTGAGGAAAGGAGAGGGTAACCCTGTGCCCAAAACAGTGTGGCGATTTCTCATAAAACAAACCATGTCCAGGTCATCCAACCCAGCAGCTGCACCTCTGGGCATTTACCAGGGACAGGTAACCTCATGTCATGTGAACCTGCACACTTTACTCTTTTTTAAAAAATTTGTTTTAAATAGGAAAAAAAGCACAGAAAAATAAAAAAAAAGTGACCAAACAAATAAAGCCAATCAACAACAACAGCAAAAACAAGAGTGATACAGGATTTCAAAACAAAATGATGGTAATTTTTACAATGGGTGTTATACTGAGTATCATTATCTTCAAAATAGTTGCTCAGATTGTTTTGCAGACATAGACATGCAAAACTGATTAAACAGCGTGATCTCCCTTTGAGCAGGTTCCTTCCCTTTCACTATATCTATTGTATGTTTTGGGTCTTATTCACTTTCTGTTTCTTACACCAACAAGACTATGTGGTGTTCGATCTTGTTTTGACTGATTAGAATATGTTCCATTCTGTATGATAGTATCAATTTTGAGGGTATAGGCAACTACTTTGAAGGCAATAAGATTCACAAAGATGCCCATTCGGGTTTGACTATTGTCTCCTTTGGAAGTCCTGTAATGTTTACAATGCCTAAGTTTTATTGGTCTTGTTCTCTACTGTTTTGTCCAACTTTATAATATCTAATGAGATAGACAATTCTTTTTAAGGAAACAAGAGACATCGTTGATAACCATTGTTGATAACCTTGTACTCTGTTTTACATCATGTGCTATGTCTATCCTTGGTTTTGACTGACAGCTTTGTTTTGCCATATTTGACTTTATTCTCCCCCCCCAAAAAAGTAATAAGAACTAAGGAGTAATAAAATCCAAAATGTGTAAATTTTGTTGTAAAAAAGAGAGGGGAAAAAAAAGAGCTCTAACGGATATAACAGCAAGTGTGTTTAGGGGTGTTAAATAGCTGACTATATTAATGTTTTGGGGTCATTGAACACAGCTGTTTGCAGTCTCACTGTTTGAATGTCCACTTTGTATTCTTTGATACTGTGATTTGAGCAACTATTTCCAAGATGATAATATGTAATCTATTAACAGGTGATTTCTTACTGTTTTTTTTTTTTTTTTGTAGTTCTGTATTACGTGTACCCTTACACCGCTTTGTTTTGTTTTGTGTTTTTCTCTTTTTCCTTTTAAATAAAATTAAAAAAAGACTATGTGGTGTTTACACATGTGAATCTGTTTTATTTCACTTACAATTATTGTCTCTAGTTGCATCCATTAACCTATAAAAGCCTCTAGTTTATCCTTTATAACTGAATAGTAATCCATTGTGTAAAACACCACCGCTTTTTTATCCATTTCCCAGTTGATGGGCATTTTTTAATCCTCGCCAAAATACCATTAGAATATCTCACAGATCTAAGGGAAGTGTCCCTAAAATTCATCTGGAACCCGAAGAGACCTAGAATAGCAAAGGCAATCCTGGGCAACAAAGGCAAAGCAGGAGGCATCACAATCCCTTACCTGAAATTATACTACAAATTGTACTACAAATGTGCCATAATAAAATCAGCATGGCATTGGCAAACAAACAGATCTGAGGATTAGTGGAACAGAATAAAAGATACAGACACAACTACAAACACACTCAGACCCCTTATCTTTGACAAAGGGGGCAAACACTGGAGAAAGATAGCCTCTTTAACAATTGGTCATGGAAAAACTGGCTTTTCAGTTGCTGAAGACTTAAACTAGACACATGCCTATTATCACACACTAAAGTCAAAATGAATCAAATTTCTAAACATTAAGACATCAATTTATTGAAAGACAAAGTAGGTAAAAATATTGAAGACATAGGGTTACACAAAGAATTCATGAACAAAACCAAACTGCGTGGGAAGTACTTCAAAGAATCAAGAAATGGAATCTTATCATATTAAAAAGTTTTTGCACATCCAAAGAAATCACCAAGAGAATGAAAAGAAAACCATGAATTGAGAAAAGATTTTTGCTATCACTCTGACAAAGGACTTCTATTTAGAACATACAAAGAATTGAAAAAAATCGGGTCCCCAAAATTCAAAGACCCAATTCAAAAATGGGCATCTGAGATGAATACACACTTCTCAGATGTAGAAATTCTAATGGCAAATAAATACATGAAAAAACATTCAACATCATTGGTCATTCAAGAGATGCAATTTGAACCAACACTGAGCTATCACCTCACTCCAGAAAGAAAGGCAAACACCAAGAAATCAACATATGATAAATGCAAGAGGGGCAAAAGGAATCCTTTTACAGACTGGTAAAACCACTACGGAAATCAGTGTGGAGGTTCTTCAGGAAATTAGGATCAGAGGTCCCATTCAAATCCAGCTCTTCCCCTCCTGGGTATTTTCCCAGAAGAGCTGAAAATGTAATACCACAGTGATACACGAGCACTTATTTTTGTAGCTGCACAATTTGTAACAGCCGGATCTTGGAAACACACATTCTTAATGGCCAGGAACTCAAAACCAGCTTATTGTCCTTCAGCTAGCAATTGAGAAACAAACCCTGGGGTACGACCAGGCCATAGGGTAAAGTTCAGAGTAAAAAGTAGAAAACAGTTGACAGACAGGACCATCAGGATGCATCTTGCGAGAATGATGGCAGATGGAAACTTCAGCCACAAAAGTTTTATACTGCATTATCCTGTTCACAGCACCCACTCGAGCACAAAATTATGCAGGTGGAGAAAGACAAAGCTTGAGGGTGTTATGAAAGTGTGGACAACTACACAGACAAGACTCCTGTGCAGACAGGGACCTGTCATGAATTCAGCGGTGGCTAAACCAAGCCGTGCATATGAGAAAGCTGCACAAAGGATGGGAGTCATACAGAGGTACGTAAAGACTGAGAGAACTCTAGCATGTCTAGGGTCTGTGCCGCGTCAACCTTCTGTCCCCAACACTGGCACTGCACCTTGGCTAGGTGAGATGTCACTGTTGGTAAACTTGGGGAAAGGTGCATGGTAATGTCCTATGTGCACATTTTTTGCCTCTTCCCAGAAATCTATTATGATTTCTAAATAAGAAACCAAATGGATTTAAACAATACTTGTTTTCAACCAGAAAGGGGAGGAGAAAAAACTAGGATTAGTTAGGGTCAAAAGGTGTTAAAAGCATAGCAAGAGAGCTGGGGGTTTAGATCAGTGGCACAGCACCTGCCCAGAAAGTGTGGGGTCATGAGTTCGATCTCTGGACCCTACTGCTCCCCCGCAAAACTCTAGCAAGATCTGACAGACACACTCTTATAGACCTGGCTGGAAAGATTCAGAGCCCTGAGCCCAGGCCCCTATCCCTGCACAGCTTTGTGTCACCTTGGGCTACATGAGTGCACAGGCTGACAGCCTCTCATGCCTTCAGGCCCTGGTCCTCCACTCCAGGAAGCCCTAGACTATAAGATCAAACTCCAGTTTCTCAGTGCAAACCTCCTGCCTTCCTCCACCAGCCTCCAGCCACCAACCTGCTCAGGCTGGATGACCCACTCAGGTCCCAGCACCCTGCCAAAGGACACTCTTTGGGGAGACTTTGACTCCCCCTCCACGGCACTGAAATAGCCATGAACACAGACCCAGGGGGACCTTGGCTTTTTGCTGGTTGCCTCCCCACGGGAGTGCACCCTTATTCATTTTCTCCACCCGAGGATTTTGGGGAAAAATACTCAACACCCACAAATTAGTGGAGGAGAGATTTATTCTAGTTTTAGAGGATTCAGTCTATAGGGGCCAGCTCCGAGGCAGGAAAGGAAAGATGGAGAGGTCCGGTGCAGGAGAGCTGCTCACATCATGGTGGCCAGGAAGCAGAGAATGAAGTATCGAGAGGAAGAGAGACCACTGCAGGTCACACCACAGTGACCTGCCTTTCTCTGCAGCACTGCTAACAGTGCACTTGGCTCTGACCCCTTGTGTGGATTAACCTGGTGATGAGTACAGCACCCCATGACCAAGTCACCTTCTAAAAGCCCCATTTCTGAACATAAACCTTGTGAGGGACACTCTAGACCTGAAATGTAGCAGCAGGTTCCTTGGTGGCAGGAGCAGGGCTCTCTTTTGGTGCAGCAGGGACTGGCATGGAAGAGGATCTGGTTGACCATCAAGAAGAATAACTGATGGTGTCAGCCTGAGTAAGAAATGCCCAGCTCGGGATAGCTGTGTGTGGAAGACCCACCCGGGGAGGATTGGCACAGAGTGACACAAAAGAGAAATAAAGGGGGAAGCATTGCTTCTGTCTTCTTCAGAGGAGCTCCGGTCTCCACATGGACATTTCTCCTGCCTTCCAGCATGGACCCTTCAGCTCCTGATAGGAACTGGCCCAGGACTCTGTGCTGAGCCCCAGGGCTCCCCTGAATCCTTCGGATCTCCAGTGTGTAGGGACACTTGCTGTACTCTTCCATGCCTGACTCCGTGGGCAGCCATTGAAAGCCCATCTTGTAAATTCTTATGCATTTGAACAGTTTTGCATTAAACCTGTTCCTCCAGGAAGCACTGACTGATATAAATCCCACATGTTATAGTGGTGCCCCAGGCTCTCTCAGGAAGTGATACATTCAGGAAACAATGATCACCACCGCCAGATCAATCACTACTGCTACCAGCAGGCTCTTCCCCACATCTGTTGGAAGACACCATCTGCTGATGTAGGTAGACCCGGACACCCTGCTGCCCCCTGCTGGTAATGGCACCAACAAACATCAAGGCTAACCCACCAGAGAGGCCGATGACATGGTCACCCGTGGGCAGAGTGCAATGCATGGCACACTTGGGCAGGTGTCCAGGTGCACACTGGTCAGGCAACCTGAAGATTCTGCACTGGTGAGGACCCACCCTGTGAGGGTGCAGACACACATGCTTGGGTGTGGACACACTATGTGTGGTATAGACACACGCTGTGTGGGTGCAGACAGCTGTGCATCTGGTTCCCCACTGCAGGTTCACATATGTGACATGAACCAAGTGTATGCTGGGTGACACACTGCTGCTGCTTTCCCTCCACTGCTCCGGCCCCTGACTCACACATGTCTGCCGAAGCCTCGCTCTAAGGGCCAATCCACCCCGTCATCTCCGCAGGGTCCTCTCCACGCAGCAGGATGAAAGTGGCAGGCCTGAGTGGTGCAGGGAAGTGAGCAAAGTCATGCAGCAGGGCTCCAGCCTTGGGCCTGTCTGTTTTGGAGAGTAGAAGCCTCCCGTCTCCTGCTGGGGACAGATGATGGCCAAACTAAAACTGGACCAGATGTCCCTGCTCAGCACAGAGCAGCGTGGTGCGGGATTGATAGCCATCGCCCTAGGTGGGGCTTGGCTTACTGCTCTGGCCTCATCTGCCTTGAGGAGTGGCAACAACCAGCGGTACAGCAGGTAGACCCTGGCAGCTCACTTTGGCAATGCTCCGGATCAGGCTGCGTGAAGCACCTCCTATAGATGTAGCCATGTGGCTTGTGGATCTCTCTTCCCGGGTACAGAAATCTCACTCAACTAAATGGTATAAGCTGCCAGGAGACTTCCCCAATGATTGCTACAAAGTTCTTACTGGGCCCCGGCCACACAAGAGCTGACCCATCCTGCCCAGTGGTTGGGTGACACTTGGTTGGGGGCTTTGTGCAAAAAATGTCGCTCCTAGACTCAGAGCCACAGGCTGAGTAAGGGCAAGTGTGTGATGGTGGCAAGTCTGTGGTGGCTAGGGCTGCTACAGAGCCCTGTGTGTCCCTGTTGTCTGTGCCCATGCCTGAGGGGACTTCTATGACAGATGTCCACCCTCGAATGTCGTCCAACGCTGCCGTCCAACACATAGCTCATGGCAAGTTCATCACAGACGCAGCATGAGGTGGTGGTGATAAAGCTGACCTCAATGACAGTGACTCAGATTCCAACTTCGTGTCAATCAGGGGTCATCACGAGAAAGTAATTTGTTTTTTATTGGTTTGGTGATTTGTTTCTGCTTTGTGGGATTTATCTCATAGTGTTGCCTCTTCTTGTGATTCTTTTTATTTTTTAATTTGACAGTGTTGCTTGATGAACTAGTGCATGCACATAATAAAGACCAGGAGGGGGTCAGTGCAGAGAGAGATGCTGGTCTTCTTGCCACCGACGTTCTGTTTCTTGAGCTGTTCAATGATTGCTTCTGCTGGAAACGCTTCTGTGATTTCTCTTCTCAAAGAGTGGTTGGACTGTGGACCTGTGGGTTCTCTGGTACTCGCAGAGCTTTTGCACTCTCACTGCTCACGCAGATGCCTGCTGTTCTTGCTTCATTCTAGACCATCTCATTTGTCTTTCCAGAGATGGTCCATGGTGCACCGGTGAGCACACACACACACACACACACACAGGCATGCAGAAATGCAAGACACTCACCTTGTGAATCAAGCACAGACAGCCTGGGCCACAGGAGTGGTCGGTGGCACGTGAACCCCTGGGGCCTGCTCTTCTCATTTCTCTTCGAGCTCTTACATTTTGGTGAGCACTGTATCACCATGTGGCGGCCTGGTGCACGTGCTCCTCAAGGTGTCCCAGGGAGGGATGCCTTTCGGTGCTTTCCCAGGCCTGCCGGAGGTGTAACCCTGCCATGCACATCCACCGTCAGGGGTCTTCATTCCTGCTCACACACCTTCCTCTCTGCTCACTGTCAGGCTCCCTCAGCTGCTCACTGGATGTCTGGGTAGCAGGGCAGGCACACTGTCGCTGGCACCCGATGCCGGACTGTGTGCATGGAACCCTGAGCAGTGCAGTCCATTTCCCAAGTCAGTGAGGACACTCCTTGTCCTCTCACTGCCAAGAGCACTGCATCTTCTGTGTGTCCTGGTGGGAAGACGGACTTTGAGAAGAGCTGTGGCAGGGAAGGGTCCCTCACATGCTGCTGTGGGCCCGTTAAAATGTGGTGGTGTTGGGGGCTGGGGATTTAGCTCAGCAGCATAAGCAGGCAGTTGTGAGTTCGATCCCTGATACCGATAAAAAGGAAAAAGACCAAATAAATAAAATGTGGCGGTGTTTGGAAAAAAACTGTGTGCCAGCTTCTGTAGGCACAGCACAAAGTTGGAACAGGGCACTCAGCAATTCCTCAGTAAACACCCAAGGGGGGGGAAATCGCATGCACGCAAACATCATGCACATAAACGTCATGCATATAAGTGTAACTCTTCCTAGCTGCATCATTCACCAGAGCCCCAAAATGGAAACATTAACATGACCATCTAATGACATGATTAAAGCCTGTGATGTCACTGGACCCCACATTCACATATAGAATCAATGCAGGGCAGTCAAAATGTGATGTAGAATCCACACCATGGAATATTACTCAGCAATAAATCAGAACATGCATGAAGTGTGAGGACATTTAACTGGGTAAAAAGCCAGACACCCGAGAACAGATGCTAAACGATTCCACTCCCTCAAAATGTTCATAAAGAACAGCTGAAGTGCAGAAAACAGCTCCGTGTAGTCAAGGCTGCGGAGGGCGTGGGGATTCACGGGGAGGGGTGCGGAGACCCACACAGGGTCAGTCTTTCAGTACCGCGGGGACGCGGACCAGAGTGATGACCATGCAATGTGAGCAAGCTACTGAAAGCTGTTGTGTTGCACACCCATTCGCACCAGGCTATCTGAGGATGCACAGATGGAAACGACACTGTGATCTCTTCTCTCACTCAGCTGAGGGTCCACCAAAGGCCATCCGCACCCACAGACCCAAACAGCAGTGGTTTTTTTTTTTTTTTTTTTTTTTTAGGTTCCTTATTTATGATTTAGGCTCTCAAGCTGACATTGGAAAATAGGAAGATTTGTCAAGGTGAAATACCCACGCCTCCACTGTGTCCTGAAATGCTGAATACCCATTTTCTCATATCAGTGCAGACACAGTCCTTTGGCTAAGCCATGGTCCCCTTGGAGGGACACAAAACTGAAACCCCAGGTCGCCAGGCCCCACCTGTCCTTACTCCCCACATCCGCACTCACACTCCTGGCTTCCTGGGGAAATATGACATGGAGACCTCGTGTGCTGCATTGTTTGAATTCTGCCAGGTTTCCTGGGTGGTTTACCAGCCATGGAACTCAGTGGAAACCAGCAAGACAGGAAGTAATAACATAGATAAGGACCTTATTTGGAAATAGCGCTGGAATCTAAGCAGCAGGTCAGTGGGCTGGGAAGACACGTGCTGTAGAGAGCTCAGCATGGAATCCAGGGCATCCTTCCTGGGGACATAAAGTGAAAGAGGAGGAGGAGGAGTTTGCCAGATATGTAAAATAGTCATCCTTAGTCACACTGACAAGGGCAAGTGTGCCACCAGTCCAGTGCTGAGTGGGAAGTTGCTGGGTAGAGGTCTTTTTGTCAAGACTGCAGTGGCCTCAGTGCTGTCCTGGCAGTTTCCCATGCAAGTTCTCATCAGGTACACTTTTTTGATGGGGTTGACACAAGTAACTCCATTTTGAATCTAACACTTTTCCATTTCTTTCACGTGAGCACAGAACCCCACACTTGGCGTTGGAAGCAAAGAAACAACACAGGCGAGCTGGTGTGAAAGGCTGGGTGTGCTTCTCTCCACACTTGAACTTTCTGCTTCGGATGTCAGACTGCTGTTACCACTGAGCAGCGTCGCCTCTGCACTGACAGCAGCTTTCCAAAACTTCCACATCTTACTTCTCCACTCACGCCACCTTGCAGAAGGGCGGTCTGCAGATGTAGCCTCAATCTGCAGAGTGCAGTGCATTCTGGGTCTTCACTCCTTATAGACCACAGGGGCAGCAGGATCACTGCAAACTTGATGACCAAGAGGCAGATGACACGGGCAGCCAACCCACGTGCAGCTGCTTCTCTGCAGAAACCAGCCCTGGCCTTGCAAATCTGCCTTGGATATAAAATCTGAGGGTAGCAGAATCCCAGGAAAGTAGACTGTGTTCTTTCCTACTTGATTGTCCACAGCATGGACACCTCACTGTTGCAGAGGCCACACCCACCTTCTATGTGGTCAGCTCCACCTGCTATGTCCAGAGAGATGGCAGAGGTCACCATCACTCTCCTCCTCCAATTTCTGTCTTTCTCCTCCATCTTCTTTCCTTCCTTCTCCTCCTACTCTCCTTCCTCCTCCTCCTCCTCCTCCTCCTCCTCCTCTCCATCATCCCATTGCTATGAAGGCGCTGCCTCAGCCACTGCAAGGAAACATCCTTAGAAGTGAACAATTCTGAAGGTTTCAAGAAAGGACAAAAAATGATCTCAAATTCCGCAGATGCCTTTCCTTGTGTCCTTTCATTTTTTTCCTGTTGCTTTTCTGCTTTTTGTTAAATCTTCTACAGCTTCCTTCAACTAATCTTGAATAAGCTGCCTTACTCAAAGCTATCAGTTGTTTAATCTTGCTGTTTAGTGTAGGTTAAAACGTGTAGTAGAATGTGTTTACCAAAGTTGGCTATGACGATGTGTTCCACAGTCTTTCTCACTGATTAGAAAGCTTTATCCAGGTATAAGGCATAAAGGGAAAGGCATTCTTTGAAAACATTAATTGCTGGGCTAAAAACAAATTCTGCAGCAAAATCCTGAGTCAGGTTTGAACTTCAGTTTTTATGCTCTTGGAAACATTTAATTTAGAGTCAGTGACTGTGTGGATGAATGGCAGTGATATTTGCTCAGACCATTTTACTTGAATTTCTTTCTTTGGTTTTATCAAGGTTTTGATTATTTTATGTATGTTCTGTTTTACCTGGAGGTGATAATAACACATCCTCCTGAGACAGTCTGTACTCCCTCCCACTGAACTGTAGTGTAAAGTACCTGACCTCTGAGACATAGTTACAGAAGGCCACTCTGCTTCTAATGGGTCCCTCTGAGGACCCCCACCCTCAGGACCAGGCCACCTCCTGGGAGAGGCTGTTTATAGAGCCTGACCAAGGACACCAGATGACAGCTAGCATCATCTGTCAGTGACACAATCAAAGGGCCTTCCCAGGACTCACCCCCAGCTCCGTCACTGCTCTCCCAGACACAGGCCCAGGGCACTACAGGGTCACAGTGGAGACTGGTTAGCAGACTCACAATCACAGTGGCCATCTGAGAGCTGGAAAGCCAGGACACTGCTTCCTCCAAGAAATCAGAAGTCTAGGGTGAGACACACGAGCACAGAGCCCTCATTTGGGCTGAAGGGAAGGCCCCAGGGTCCCCTTGGTGCTCATCCATACTCAAAGTCCAGGGACACTGTGGGATGAGGTCCATGGTGGCAGCAGCAGAAAGACCACACAGCCGGCTGGGCACAAGGGAAGCGCCCTTTCCTGGTCCTGTTTCCTTCCACCCATCACCTTGACACAGGGGACTGACACAGTTCAACTCTCCCCTCTTCCTGCCATCAAGATGATACACAAATGACACAAAAGGCTGAGAAAGGTGGTGCCCAGCCGTCAGCAGCTGGGCAGCAGGGACACACCTGGGGAGAAAAGCAGATGGGCGGTGCCCAGGTGAGTTCCTGCTGGTCGTGCATAGAGATGTCTGGGAAGGCATTGCAGAATTAGAATTCCACTCTGCAGTGGGTGTGACAAAGGTTACGATTTAGTGCAGCTGATGAAAACTTGAGGAGAAGGAAGCAGAAAACCTGCAGCTCCATCCTCCAGAGCAGGAGCTGGTCCACACTAACTGAAACTAAACCGCGGAATTAAAAGAGCAGGAGAAAGAGCAGGAACAGTCACAGCAGCGGCTCTGAAAGCTTGATTCCTTCTGACGGAAACACACTTTTTAACTGCCTGAGGTTATTTCCAAAAACACTATGTCTGTTGGACTTGCCCAAATGTTGTTCAAATGCTAACAATGTCTGTATGGATTCTTTCTCTCCTGCCAAATATCATATAAAATAAATTTAGCACATTTTTACCGAAAAAAAGGCATGCAGAGCACAAGTGTATTTTTATAATACTGCTCCTATTTTTTTGCTTAGAGAAATGACCAAAGTAAGCAAGTTTCTGCTATTAAAAGTGGAAAATCTGGGTGTTTGAATTCAACATGATTGTTTTGTTCCCATGCTGCTTAAAATGTTTATAACAAGCATTGCTTTTTCAAGTGAAAAGGGATCCATTAGCAGAACACAGGCGCCCCATGACTCCAGGGGCCATGGTGGTCTCTGCAGTCTCCAGGCTGCCAACCACCTTGTGCCTGTGTCAGGCTGGCGTTCTCAGAAGTCCTGGCCTGGGCCTGAGTTCACCGATACCCACCTGGTGTACAAGAGAGGAGGAGAAAGAGAAGGCAGAGCATGAACTCGGGTCACAGATGGAAGGTGGGGCCGTGATGCTAAGGGAAA
The DNA here is from genome assembly GCF_034190915.1 of Cavia porcellus. NCBI lineage: Eukaryota > Metazoa > Chordata > Mammalia > Rodentia > Caviidae > Cavia > Cavia porcellus. The sequence continues at coordinate 5,534,573 of NW_026947499.1, read as the reverse complement.
AAGAATCAAACACAAGTTCAGTATTGCACAGTTTTTCTTAATGACAAATCCAAAACATAAATTAATAAAAAGTAAAATAAAAGAGAGATTGCTAGAAAAAGGGGAGCCAGACTTTTGGAGACCAGGAAAGGGATCCCAAGAAGGGAATGGATAATGACCAAGATAGGGTGGATACGTAAGTCTCCCAAAGGAATCTAATTATTATAAATCAAATGCACACCAACTGAAAAAAAAAAACAGATAACAAAATGAGAATGAAATCTGAGGAAGTCCAGGATGAGGGGGAGATGCACCAGGCATCAGAGCAGGCTTCAAGGGGGAGCTGGGCAGCCTCAAGGCTCCCCGGAGAGGTGCAGAGATGAGGGGGCTGCCATCCATCCACACAATAGGCTCCATCTAGAGCAGGAGGTGCCATCTAGAACTGAGCTGCTCCTGCAGGCTGGTGCCCAGGGCAGGCAGTGCCCAGCCAACCTGCCCTTCATGTGGTCCCATCTACAGGACATGTCTAGAGCAGGTAAATTCAGACACTGAAAATACACGACCAGATACCTGGGGCTAGAGATGGTGAAGTGAAGGGTTGGGAAGACCCAGGAATGGCCATCAATTTCATTGGGGGCCATGGGCTGTGTGTGGCATCCCCAGGGAGCCAGCTCATATGCAGAGTTGAAGGAGATGGAATTCTGGGACTGTCCTGGCCCTGCCTCTGGTGACAGCTTGGGATTCATGCACAGTGCTCTGTGCAGCATCCCTATAGGAGCTCATGTATGCAGTGACTGTGCAGTGACCACAGCGCCCAGCCTGTCCCATGCAGGCTGGGACCCATCAGTGGAGTAACATCCTCCCCTCCATTCCATCCTGGGAACACAGGGCTCAGCGCCAAGCCACAAGGAGCCAGTTCAGCTGAAGAAGAGACAGGGAAAGCGCTGCTGGGATCAGGCATTAGGAAGATGAGCCCTCCGGCAGAGTTTTCAGAACTGTGCTACACCCCACGCCTGCCCCAGAATTCTCTTCGGGGCCAATGGACTGCCATGTTCCTCCTAGTGGGGTCTGTCTCCCAGTACACCCTAGGAAATTGCAGGTCAGCAGGGGCGTTCCCGGGGAGATCCAGTCAGGGGGAACAAAGCACTCATCACACATTTCTCCCTTCTTTTAGTGTTGCTGGCTCCAGGCGCTCTGAGATGATGAATCCTTCTGCATTTCTGAATGCATCCTAAGAACTGGCTTTGCACATCAGCTCAGTTTTCAGGGAAATGGGGCAATAAGTCTGCTGTGGATGGATGTTTGTGACCCTTGCAGTCACGATGTCCACCGTGGAGAGTTGTCAGGCAGTGTTACCTTACAAGGATGGCCGCTCCTCCTATATTAAGTAAATAAGGTGGCAGGTATTCATACAGTGCCTGGCTTTAATCTCATCCAAAGAAGAGCATTCTTTCTGGACCCCAGAACCCCATTTTCACTGGGCATACATTTTTTCAACTCAGGAGTTATTACTGCTTTTTCAGCTGCAGACAGGAGTTAAAGCCACTTGTACATAACCAAGCAGACAGTTGTTTGCAAAATAATCTTGTTCACCCTCATTTACACAAGAAGCACAAACGGGCCCCTGCTTAAGGTCTATTCTAGAAGCAAAGGCCTTGGCAACAAACTGCTCTCCAGCAGACAGCTCCAGCAAATAGAGGTTTGTTTTGTAAGGCGGATGTGAAGTGCTGTAACCCGAGTTACTAAAAAGCAGCTTTGGAAAAGACGTTTATCCACTTCTGTCCTGATAAAAACTAATCACCCTGTTCAAAAGAAACTGTGATCACTGACCTTAATGAAAAACACATTAAGTATTTGTGGCAGGATTCCCTATCTGGGAAGATTGGGCAGTGCAGGAAATTGGCCTCATCCCATCCCACCCCTCAGATCCAAGAAAGGAAGCCAGGACATACCTGATGTGAGTTCCACTCCTGCCCATCAATCCCAGCGCTCTGTCTAGCAAAGGCCCCCGGATTTCCATAGCTATTTGCATCATCTTTTTCTCATAATGACTCCAGCCACTTCATTTATGGCATAAAACCCACGCTCATTCCCAATCCAGACCGAAGTTGAAAACCCAATGGGAAATAAATGGGAAAATAAAGCTGGAAAGGAAACACTGTGAACTAAAAACCCAAGAGAAGGCGTCTAAACGCCTCCTGCTCAGGATTCCCAGAATGGAGCACTAGCAATGGTAAGGAGGGATGCTCCTGCTGTCTGGGAAAGTCCTCCAAGACCCACTAGTGGACAGACAGATAATGCACACAGTAGGATCTACCCGTCTACAGACACACGCAGTGTCAACACAACTCTATGTATATTCTACAGATGTATAAGCAGGCAATAGGTTGACAGACCAACTATTTCCTTAAAATGCCGAAATGATAATGATAGTTAATTGAGCAATTTTTAATTTTTGATTACACCTCAATAAAGATGGAAAACTCCATAGAGGACATTCTCCTTTCCTTTTCCCTCCCTTACTGTTTCCCTCTCCCTCCCTCTCTCTCTCTTTCCCTCACTTCTGCTTCCTCTTCTCTTTCTTTTTATTTCTTCCTCTTCCTCTTTTTCTTCCTCTTTCTCTTCATCTCCTCCTCCTCTTCTTGCTCTCTCTTCCTCTTTCTTCTCTTGCTTCCCCCTGACTAGCAAAAAGCACGCCAGGTAGCTCGCCACGCTCCGTGACTCAGTTAGAGAAATCCTGTGTTGAAAGGAATTTACTCACAGCAGGTTGCAGTGTGTGTGACTTTAGTCCAAATGAATTAACCCCTCTTCCCCATCTTTCAGCAATCTCAGACAGTAAATGTTTATCCATTTGAAACATGAAGTCTAAACTCATTACTTCGATTCTCTACAAAAGCAGAATCACACTCATATCCCTTAATTGACACAATAAGGACATTATTTACAGTGTGGGGGCTAAACTGGACCTTTAGCCCCGAGAGAGCTAGGACACACAGCAGGGGCCAGGTGAGGAAACTGACAGCTCATCCAGCACAGAGATGGCTCTTGGAGAGAGGCTGGTGGGAGCCACTGCTGGCCATGATGCTGGAGCGTCAGCCAGAAGCCAGAGGAGGCCAGGGCAGGGCCCCACACTCCTCCTCCTGTAGTCTGAGCCTGTGCAAAAAAGAGGCCACACAAAGCTCTTGGTGAAGGCTCATGGAGTCGGCAGGGCCTCGGGTCACAGAGCAGGGCAGTGAAGAGGGCAGGAGGGACAGTCAGGGCAGGGACCAGTGTGGCCGGGATGCAGGGCCTTTTCTTTTCAGACTCCAAGTTTCCTTCCCGCATGTGCCTGCTCCAGCGCCTTTCCAGCTCCACACTCAGCCCACTGTGCTCTCCACATCTCCACACTGCAGGTGAGAGCCAGTCATGGTCCTCCTTGGTGGGGGCTGTGCAGGGCCTGTTGAGGGCTCCATGCTGGTCATTTCGTCCAGGAACCTCCCCAGAACCCAAACTGCATGCTCAGTAATGTCCACGGTTTCCTTCTAGTAACAATACTGACAAGACACCTAAATGCCTGTCTGTGGAGGAACTGGTTTTCAATAAAGGATTTGTGTGTCCACAGAAAGCAACACTATATACTCAGAAATGGCATGATAGATCTACTTGTGCTTACAAAGAGTATTCAGGCAAATAGCTCTAGGGACCTAAAAGGGAGCACACAAGGGATCAGACTGCTTTTGATGTCAGTTTCAGCACACACAGAGCAGAGTACTGCTGTGCTGCATTAGCTGCTTGCCACACTCTCTGTGTCCCACCTGCACATGCCCAGTTATTTCTCTCACAGTACCTGCACATGGACCTGAGCACCCAGCCTCATGACTGTTAGAACCCACAGAGGGACAATTTCAACCCTGTCCACTCAGCCATTAGCTCTGTGGCCAGTGTTTCCTGGGAACCAGGTATAATCTACAGAACCAACAGACAGACAGACAGACAGAAAGGGTGTTTACTGGTACTGTCCCACTGTGCGAAAGATGGAGAGACAGACCTAGAGAACAGGTCTCACGTCCCCAAGGCCATCCCCAGTGCCGCCTCCTCCTCAGGCATCTTCTTATGGGGTGGCTTATTCAGCTTTGACTGCCACACAAAGATCCAAGTCCCACAGACAGAATGACCCTGCTCATCGGAAAGGCATTTCCCACAGCTCTGGGGGGACCTATTCAGTGATTTTGAGTGCATCTTGCACACATTCTAAGATTGAACTAATAAATATACAATGGAATAAAGAAACGAGTTTCTACTAATTTAGGAAGTCATTTATAAGTTCTCAAAGGGAAAGACTGGGCTTGGGGATATATCTCCGTGGCACACGGGTCTGCCTGGCAAATGTGAGGTCGTGAGTTCATCCCCAGTACCCAACCCCAAAGTAAGAAGGGCCCCTGCCACGTCAGGTTAGAATAGGTGAGTGTATGGTTTTAGCATCTGAGAATAATGATGGAGACACAGATCCACAGAGTCTGTGTGAACGCACACACACATGTGAGGACGCAGTTCTGAGAGTAAGCACCGCCACTCTGCACTCCTTCTCCCAGGGGAAGTGAAGATGCAATGTCCTCAATACTCCAGAGAGAGCCACTGACCAGGGGTCAGCTTTCCTCCCTCCTGACCAGATGGTGGGAAACACTGATTCTCACATCACCAGCATGGCACAGGATCAGAAATCGGATCCAAAACAAGATGGATAAACTGTGCCCTAACAAAACGAGTGTTGCTGTGGGATTAGGGGGACCCACCCTGTTCTGTTTGGGAGGTATTTCTCAGGGAGGTTTTAAGGTACATGGAAATATTTTAGCGGTTTCTTAAGACACATCTCACTTTCTTAAAAAGAATTGCACAGCAAGTGAGAGATTGTGAGTTCGATCCCCGGTACTAAATAAATAAATACATAAATGCACAGGAATAGACTCCAAAGTGTTGATTAAATTTTATCAACCCATCTTCTCGGTATTTGGCCAAGCTGTGGACAACTGACCCCGAGTTCACTGATTGGCTGGGAACAAGTCAATCAGAAGACTTGACTCAAGAGTTTGCCTTGGGAAAGAGAAAGACTGAGTCACTAACCGGGATTGAACATCAGTAGGAGGCACTAGGAGATCCGTCCTCTCAGGTCTCCCGAACCCCCCTCGGCTTTTGACCTCTGCTGTCCCACGTGATGAAAATGAACATTGATTTCATGAATTAGTACAGAGTGTTCAATAGGGTTCAGAGGTGTGTGTGTGTTTGTGTGTGTTCAGTGTATGTGTGTGCATGTGGGTGTGTTGTGTGTGCTCTGTGTGCGTGTGCATGCGTGTGTATGTGTGTGTTTGTGCTGTGTGTGTACATGTGTGTTTGTGCTGTGTGTGTGTATGTGTGTGTGGGCTGGTCAAACGTGGATTCTATTCTTCTTGAGGATTCAGACTCCGTCAATACCAGAGTAAATATTGTATCTGCAGTCCACAGCCACGGTAAGTCAATGAGCAAAAACTGTCATGTTTATTTAGAAGGAGGAAAGTTTAAAACTCTAGAGTGCAATGGGATTATGTTTGAATTTCTCCCAACATTCAAATTTTTGCCTAAAAAAGGAAATCAAATTAGGTTCTACAAGAAATTCTGTATTCCTAGGCATAGGTATATACATGTATTTAGTGATAAAGATGAATCAGGTGAAGTAAAATACTACCAACTTTTAATGAATAATTCTCCAGAATTCTAACAAGACAAGTCGATTGAGTGAGAAAGTAAAAATATGCCCCATAAATCAGAATAATTGCATGACATTTCCAATTCTTTGGCAGAGTTTTCTCTTTAGGTTTTTTTTACTTAGGAGGAGATTGGTATTTTTGCATTTAAAAACATTTTAAAATGCATTCAGCCACTTCCAAATGACAGGCAAATATATATCATTCTACATGGAAGGACACAAATTGAAGTTCGATTCAAACCTCAAGGAGAAATACAGCCTTGGGCTGCTATGCGGTAAATTATCAGTTGGGTGGTGGTGGAGGAGGGTTCTGCGAGCAGAGGGTGAATCAGCCTGAGGAGAGGAGCTGTCTGGGGTCCGGGTGCACAGCGGCCGCCTCTCCCAGCACACTCAGTGCTCGCCATGGAGTGAATCCCCACCCCAATGGCTATGAATCCAGGTGAAAAGGCAGGTTGCATTTTATTATTATTATTATTACCATCATTACTGCACACAAATGGTTTCTGCACCCTGAAACGTCTCTGGTAATTTGGCTGAATTCCCGAGCTCCTTTCTCCCCAGCGGGGCCAGAACTGTGAGGGAATCACACAGCACAGTGGTGATGATAGGCGGCAGGTGGAGCGGTGGGACCCAGGAACAAACTGTTGACTTTCATAACACTTTTAAGCATTCTCCTTTCTCCTTCATTTTATTTTTCTTTTATTTTCTTAACTAAATAGGCACCGCTGTCACATCTCTCTTCGTACCCCAGTTTTCATTACCCACCTTCTCCAAAGTTGAATTCAAATGCACCATGATGGGCCTAGAGGCGCACAGGGTATGTGAGATTTTTAGATGAGTAACAGTCAGAACTCAGTCAGTTTATGCGGGTACTGAACAGCATGTTAAGGAGTGGCTCAAATGAAACCAGAAGGCTGTGAAGACAATGAACTCTAACCGTCTGCTTGGGACAAAAAACGAACAAGTCTCCTCATCACAAGAAAAGTGCAGGAGGAAGTGAGGTCACTCTTCACCCTTCCGTCTTGGTCTGATTAGTGTTTAACGGAAACTCACAGTTTTGTGTCCAGAGGCTGGTGAAATGAAGAGAACTAACGTGGATCAGTTGACGACTGCAGCTCACACGCTGGGCAGGTGTAGTGCAAGGCTTGCGCTGCACGGCTGAGCTCCTGGGGTGAGCCTGTCCTGGGCGAACTGGACGAATGTGAGGACCTCCCAAGAGCAGCCCTGTAAAGCTGCGTTTCCGCTGTTTATAACCATAGTAGATCTCACTGTGGACTTCAGTTCTCATATTTATCGGCACAGACTGATGCCAGTACATCCCTTATGACTGGAGTTTCAGCTCCATGTCTCACCGTGGCCAACAGGGAGAGACAGAAGTGCTGAGTTTCCACTTCTTAGCCTGACATCTGCAAGACTCTGTGTGTCCCCATTGCTCTCCTGGGCCTCTGCCATTCCCTTGGCAAAGTATGATGTACTGACCTGGTCCAAAGGGAACAGAGGCACAGTGGGACACAGTCAGCCTGTGTGAGGTCCCAGTCTGAATAGGGGGTCAATCAGGCACATACGTTGAGAGATAATAAATCAATGTGCTTAACGTATATGTTAGAGTAAGTAACCATAAAGGAATACAGCAGCTCTCAATACAGTGCAAGGGACTTCCGTTTTCCTGAACCAAATGCTAATAAATCAGTAGCCAATCACTCCAAATCTCTTAAGTACTCATTTCCTACTCTAAGTCCTTTCCAAAGGCCTGCGCAACCTTCAGAATTAGAAAGTTCTCAGTAATGTACTGTGTGAGTAATAATCAGACTTGATCAATTTGCCATCAGGTTCCCAGTGATGCCCTTCACATCCAAGGATCTTGTTATGGTTGATACATTGTGTCCACTTGAGAAGTTTAAAAGTTTAATTGAGAGGCTCAGCAAGGAGAAGGGTTCTTACTTTGTAAATACTGTCATCTAGTACAAAGGAGGGCACAGAGATTTTGTGAGTGCTGCACCCATCCTGGGTTAGGGGAGTGGACTGTGTAAGGTATAAGGCAGGAGAAGAGGCCCCTTATACTCCCTTTTGCTCTGGCTGTTGCCTTGAAATGTTGCTCTGGTGCCATGCCATTCAGCCTTGGAATCAGCTGATTATGGACTGAAACCTCCACAAACTGTAAGAAATAAACCTTTCCCAACTTCATGTTGGATGTCAGGTATTTTGTCTCAACAGCAAGAGCAAAATAACCAAGACAGATCTGCTCCACAGGAAAGGCTGTGGTGGGAGGCTTTCAGTCACTCTTTGTCACTGGGTTTGCTGAGCTGGCAGAGAATGATCCAGGAGTGCTGCTGGTTACAACATGTGGGAAGCTGGGTGAAGGAGAATTTGGTACAGAGAACAGCAGAGTTTGGTGATTTAACAGAGAAAAACTTGTCCTGCACAATCTCTGAGTTCCTGAATCCAAAAACACCCACACGATCTAGAGGCAGGGACCACGTGTCCCTACTTTCCCTGTGGAGGTCCAGAGCCAGGCAAGAGATGGAGAGGGGCCTAGGATGTTGGGCAATGGTCTTCCTGTTTTCAGAGGGTCTGATTGTATGGTTTTGTTGTTAGCTACTCACCACCTTCCCTGCAGATTTATGATTATGGTTTACAGTTATGGCCTTATGGTTATGATTAACATGCAGGGCAGCATACCAGGGAAGGAAGACCCACTACAGATATGGGTGACACCAACCAATAGGCTTGCAGCTTGGAGGCATAAAAAGGGAAAATGGTTTATGATTATGAATTTAGACCCTAGCGCAGCCACTTTCTAGATTTGATCCCATGAGGTTGTAACTGTTCCTCTTCTGGCCTCCGTTCACTCACCAGTGAATTGGATCCTGGAAGAGCCAGGTGACCAGATGCAGCCTGTGCAAGACGGCCACCCCTCCTGAGTGTCCTATGTACCTTCCACCAGGCATCACTGTCCTCACGGTACAGTGTGGAATGTAAGAAATAACAAACCCAGGGAGCCTCCATGCAGACCAACAAGGGAAAAAGGAAAATCCCTTCCTTAAATATGCTAATATTTGTTGCAAATCTAAAAATGGATCAATCAGATATTTGTGAAAACAAAGAGATAAATTTGAAGTTTATCTTAAAAAATTCTCTCCTGTGACTTACTTATTCCATGCTGCCAGAGAGGGCATTTCCTGATGAGATCAGCTTCCCACTAAAACAAAACTGTGAGTCTGAGTGTGAACATTATGCTTTTGATTTACATAAGCAGTGTTAAAGTGTGGCAACTTTCCCAAACATATTATTATTATTATTATTATTATTATTATTATTATTTTGATACCAGGGATGGAACTCATGACCTTACACTTGACAGGCAGGTGCTTGTGCTGCTGAGCTAAATACCAGGCCACATATTATTCTTAATTATTGCACAAAAATCCTATATTAAGTCAACTTCCTTAAGCTTATCTCATTTTTATTTAATGTCATTATTTATTTAAATAAAAACAAAACTCCCTTGAGTTTTAAGGATACTGTATTTCGAAACTACAATACATGGTAAAATCATCTCCTAATGCAATAAATTATGAGTTCTTCAATGCTTGTAATGTTGACCAGTGACATTTCTAGGAATCCAAATTAGTGATGTGCACAGTGTGTCCCTCCAAACACTTAAATATGCCCTCTATTGGTCCCTGTCCTTCTCCCCTGCGTTCTCCTTATTTATCCGCTGTGAAGTCAGATAGATGATTCTGTGTCTTTCTAGCATCACCCTTTCTCATGGAAGGGAAAAATCTCAGCTCCACGAAACCTAGATTCCCCTTCCCTGCATGCAGTAGGGTTTGCTTGGTTGTTGTTTGTTTAACCTGAGCTCAGCAGAGAACAAGGGCTCAGTCAGGAGATGCTGCTGTACACATCAGAGAAAGGAAGCCTAGTGTGCCAAGCTATGGTCAGATCACAGCTCATAATGCAATATGATACAGATATCAATGATGGGTGATAGATAGATGATAGATAGATAGATAGATAGATATACAGATAGATAGATAGATTTGAGAATATCAGAATTTTGTTTTCACAAACCCCTGCCTTTGTCCATAAAAGAGCAGTGGACCTGATTTGTTTTAAGCCCCTTATACAAATGCAGACATCCTGGGAAGAAACTTTCCCTCTCAATTATTGATCTTCCCAGCATGCAGACTGCCTCAATCATTAGTCACACAGCAGTACACCATAAGACAATGATGATCCCAATTTGCCTAACCAACAAGTATTTTTGCACACTAACTCTGTGCCACACACATATTTAGAGACTGGTGATACAAGACCAAGAAAAACAGAATTCCTGTGATCACCGAGATAAAAAAGTCATTGCAGTGCCGTATATGTCAGGTGGTAAGAAACGCAAAGGAACCAAGAAAGTGGTGTAGGGGACAAGGATTGAGGCAGGGTTGCTTTTATGCAGGGTGTGGGTGTTGGGGTTCTGTTGAGGAACAGAGAGAACAGAAGGCATATGTGGACTCAAGATGCATCAGTAACTACTCTGAAGATAGCAACAAGTAATATATTAACTATTGTTATTCTATTATTTTGTTTTGAATCTTTTATTTATTTTTACATAAAATGAAAAGAAAATATATATGGAATTATGCAAGGAGTTTTATTAGGCAGGCTTCCAGGTAGAAGAATCCACAATGGCCAACCACAGCTGCAGAGCCAGGTGAGCCAGTAGCTGCTCTGCCCAAGCAGATGGAAGCTGCAGAAGGAGCGGAGTCAAGGATATGGCTTGGTCCAAGGTGGAACCCTCAATTCTGTGTGAGTCTGCACTGGAAGACTAAAGAAACTGGAAACTCAGGTCCAAAAGTGATATGAGTCTGGAGTTCTTCCAAAGCGGCCATATTTCTTGCTTCTTTTTGTACATCCAGCCTGCAAACCTACTGACTAGTACCACCCACATCTGGGGTGGATCTTCCATCCTTATGTGCTGCCCTGCATGTCAGTCACCCACAGGCACACCCAGAGCTCCTTTCATGATAAGGCAGACCTAACTTGTAAAACCTGTTTAAAAAGCATAAGAAATACCAATTATATCACACACTTTCAAAAACTGTCCTAACATTTTAGTTACTCACTTCCTGGTTTATCTTTGTAGTTTTTCAGTTATCAAACTATGGTCAAATTGGCACACAGTTCTAACAATTTTCTTTCACACATGTGCTACAATGTAAGACATAATTTTCCTTAGGCTAGAAAAAGGATGGACCAGTGAAGTGAAAACAATATAGTGGCCATGGTGTTGAAAATCATTCATTTTATTTGTAATCATGAAGCAAAAATAAAGGAGGCTCCCTGTGTAAGCTCCAGGTTGCAGAGTGATAGGAATCAGACTCTGTGATTACTTTGTTAATTATTTAGGGGTGGACTGAGTTAGAACGGAGGCTGTCACTGATTGGCACATATTCAGATACTGGTTATCCCTACCGTAGCATAACACATCTACACTGGTTTATGCTTAGATGTTCCAAGGTCTCATGAGCTCATTGGTAGGGTTTAGGGAGGTGATGTGATCATGGCTGTGTGACACCCAGCCCTGGATTACTCCCCACTGGTGTATTTATATTTGTGTGTGGTGTAGGGTGGTGAAGCCTGGCGAGAAGAGGTAAATCAGTGTGGGCACTGCCTGAAAAGATCCCTCTCCCTCCTCCTCCCATAACATCTCTCTGCTTCTGTCTGTCACACCACAGACTGCTTCTCCTCTGCTTTGTTCATCTCCCGTGCTGACCAGCTGACTACGGACCGAAACACTACAAACTCTGATCCCAAATAAATCTCACCTCCTTACACTTCTGGTTCTTGGACATTTTGTCCTAATAATGGGAAAGTAACTGAGACAATAACCTTCAGAGAGTCAACATATTATCAGTCACATGTGTGAGACATACACTCTGTATATAGAATGACGACCTTATCCTAACTATCCTCATCAGTATTAATTTTATGAACACTAAACATCCATGTTGGCACTTTGCATCTTCCTACCCTGCAGAAAATACTAACTGAATAACAACATTTAGATTGGGTACATTTTCCGGGCAATTGGTGGTGTCCAGGGGAAACCTAGATGCCAGCTTCTGCAGTGGAGCTGGAGGAGCAGTATTTTCTTGCTCTTTTGCAAGTCAGCTGATGACTCACCGATGGAAAGCAGAGAAAAGCAGGTGTGTGTCAGGCCAGGAATAGTCGGGACAAATTCTTCTGTACATTTAAGTCATGACAAGACAGCGTGAGCCTTGACAAGGGTGAGTCCAGCACACAGCAGTGCATAGCCTTGTGTTACATCAAGGGGACTGCAGGGATCTGAGAGCGGAAATCACTGCACTTCACAGTGGAAGACACTCCAGGAAATCAGTCTGTTATCCCCTCTGGCACTGTCTGCTGTCTCCTCTTCCTGGAACGCATTTACTCCAAGATTTCTGTAGCCAAATCATCCTCATTCTTCAAATTTCCACTCTGAAGTCACCGGCCCCCAGGGGATTTCCCTAGCCAAGCTGCTGTCCCCAGCTACCTCGGCTTTATCACCTGGCACGCATGGAATCATGGGTGTACCCTTTGCTTATTTCAATTATTTATTTCTTCATCAATGCATTTGTGGAATTTTTCCGCAGATCACAGTGTCCTTGGGATAAGAAAATGGATCTGATTCAATCTGTGGCTATGTTTCTCATGCCTCAAACAGTGTTTGGCACTTAGTGGTCACTCAGTAAATAAGCGATGCTCTCTTTTTATAGACAAGGAAGTTGGAGGCAAATAGTGGTAACGGAATTATCTAAGGCCATGGGTAAGGTGGGGCAGAGCTAAGTCTCTTGGTGAAGACTTTACTTATTCTGGATTCTACTTTCCAAATCTGGGCAAAAAATTCACAGCATTTGAATGTATAATGTGTACATTCTCCCAAATACTGACACTTCAGAAATACACAGTTGTGAGAAAACATGTGGTTAGTTTTTGTTTTGTTTGTATAAAATACTGTCACCTAGGACAATCATTAAAACTTATGTGAAGGACACATACTTCACCTCCAGGAGAAATTTGGAAATGGTTTCTGGTGGCAGCAGAATCAGTAATTTAGAAAAAGATCTTAAACCAGAGGCGTTTCATAGTGTTGTCGGTCACAGTAACTCTCATTAATGAGATGTACTAGATTGGAAATTACCACAATTCTGTTTCGCAGACAAATGCTTGTTATTAAGTCAGAGCATGTCTGTGTTATTTAGGAGTATAATTAATTACACTGTACTCCAGACAGGTATTGCTTATTTACATTTCAACCTTTTATTTCTGCAGTCTATCCACGAGCTGAATTTGGCAACTTGTGACCAGTCCAAAGCCAGGCCTTCACACAAAAATTGTCCTTCCTCAGCCATGCTGCCGGGCACTGAGGGTAGCTCAGCAATGATACCTGGCACATACTCAGATGGTGCATGATTATAAGACAGTGCCATTAATTCACCAGAGCCCACGAAGCTCCACTCCCACACCTCGGAGAAACACAGAGTGCAGGACCCACACTCTGGAACTAGCTAAACGTGACTGTCGTGAAAAACCACAACAGACTCAAGATCACAGTGACACAAATCACACTAAGAGCATAAAAGAGTTTTTATTTCCAACTCTAGACCAGATGAGGCAGGCACGGAACTGGTGAAGTCAGATGGTTTATGCTGCTTGTGCAGGAGGAATGCGACAAAGACAAGGATCTCAAGGACACTGGGACACAGTTACGGCAGAGTCCAGACTCAGCACCACCCCACCCACACCTCCAGTCCTGCCCAGGGCTCTCTGATGTCCTGGTTCCCACTGAGAGGCCCCATGGGGAAAGGCCCCTCTGAGTTTCTGACCGACTTGACTGACGATGAGCATTGGCCACCTCGGGGCACACGGGTACTGGGGGTGCAGACTGTGCTCACAGCAGAAGGAGGTGCCCAGGCCTGACACCTCACGCCTCTCAGACTGAAGACAGTTACAGTTTAGTAACCCTGTGGCCACACCCTCCTTTACCGGGAACAGGGAGATTCCTGGGGCTCTGCCCACATGGCAGTGGGACTCACTCTTATTCATTGTCCTCTGTGGGCCAAGTCACGGGTTTCCTAAAATGACTAAATCTCAGTTATGCGGAGGAAGGTTTTTCACAAATCAGAAGTGAAAAGCAACAGGAGAAAGAGATGTCTGTGAGCGACCAAGGTGTCTTAATTAATAAAAGGGAGAGAAAGTGACTCCCCAGAGTGTGAACGCAACCGGCGTCCACGACTGCTTGCAATGATGGAATCCATGGGTGTGCATCCCCTGCCAGTTTACATATGTCAGTGGACTTTAATTTTACTGTTAAGAACCATTCTTTGTCACATTTGGTTTTATTCTCTTCCAAAAACAAAAAAGTAATAAGAACTTTGGGAGTAATATAATTCAAAATGTCTAATTGTTATTGTAAAAAAGAGACGAAAAGAAAGTGCTCTAAAGGATATAACTGCATGTATGTTTAAGTGTATAAGATAGATAAAACTATTACTAAGTTTTTGTTATATCATTGAACACAACTGTTTTCAGTCTCACTGTTTGAATTTCCTCTTTATATGCTTTAATTTTGTAACTTGAACAACTATTTCTAAGATGACAATATATAATCTAATAACTAGTGATTTCTTACTGTTTATTTTTTTGAAATTCTGTATTACTTGTACCCTTTTTCTGTCTTGTTTTGTTTTTCTCTTTAAATAAAATTAAAAAAAAAAAAAAAGAAGAACCATTCTTTCACTGACAAAAGGCTGCCTGTCACCCAGCACTGACTTAATTCTTCTGGGTCTGGAGACAAGTGGAAGAGTTCTCCAATTAAAGTCTTATTCAGCTCATAAAAGTATTCCGACAAGTTTTTCCTACAGGTAATATTTCAGTACTCAAGCCCTCCTTTGTTATCTCTAGAGAGGTCGAGTGTGACATTCCTGGGATCAAGGTATTAAGTTTCTACCACCATGGGAAGGAATAGCTTTCTAGAGGAAAACTCAATCGTGGAACACAAATTCCACTGCAGACCTTTGCTGGTCAAATTAAAGGGATTGCAGAGTTTTGAGGAAGATGATGGAGGTGGACACAGAGGGACTCACCACCATCATTAGATGCTGACCATGGCCCGTACAGTGCTGTGAGTGAGACAGTCCAGCTTTGGTTTCAGAAGAAGAAAGAACGAATTTCAGGCCGGGACGAAATTCAGGAGACAGTGCGTTCCCAACACGTGCGAGGGCCTGATTCCAAGCCCAGCACCACCAGAGAGGCGTGGCTGCCCTGGTGCTAGTCACATCCAGAGCACTCCCTTGAGCCACAGGAGTATCCATTTCTCTGGCCTGGTAGTAAAGTCAATATTCACTCACACGTAGGTCAGCATCCAGCTGGGTGAAGGGAAGATGCAGAGCCGGCTTCATCCACACCTCTTTAGGTGGTGCCTGCTCCTCCTTGAGCTCCAAGAGCAGAGTCCACTACTGAGGAAAGGGCAGCTGCCTTCTAAAGGACACCGTGATTCTCTGCGCTGTGTTCTAGAATGCTCCACTGTGACACATCACCGCCCACGTCATCATTAAATGAGATGCATCAGAAGGTTCCAGATTTTCAGAAAAGCTACAGAACCCGGCACATTTCCATCTACCCCTCACTCAGCCCCCCACCAATGTCGGCACCAACAGTGACCACAGCACAGCGAGCAAAGCCAGGAATGAACCTCAGTGTGCTCTGCTCAGGACAGACCTCGATAGAACCCCCGCTGACGGCTGCTTTCTCCTGTCAGGACTCAGTTCGGGACCCCATGGGACACTTGTCTGTCGCATTCCCCACACCTCCTCAGGTCTGTGGTGCTCTTCTGTTTGTCTTTCATGACTTTTATATAGTTCAGAGCTAGTTCTCAGTCTTTTACAGCCCTTGTGTTGTGTTTTCCATGGGGGGTTCCTCTAGGACCAGACAAACATTAGACATCGCTGATAAAGGCTCTAGAGGGCGGGCGCCGGGTCCTGTTCAGTGTGTGGTCTCAGGAAATCCACGGCGCTGACATTCACATTACTGTTGGTGCTGTTCCCATCCCAGGGAATAAGATTAATAACTGCATCCTCTGTCCAGGGCACAGCAGTGGTTTTTCCTTTTTAATGGATGGACTTCTTGGGAGTGATACTTAAAGTTATGCTGTATGTTGTGGAAGGAGGACATGACCTTCTCAAGACACACACACACACACACACACACACACACACACACACACACACACACACAAGCACACCGCAGGTGGAATCCCCAGGGCTCGGGCCCCTCTTTCCTCTGTGCAGATCAGCATTCCCCTCTGTACCTTTTTCTCCTGACCAAGAGATGCCACCATGTGATCTAATGCCCAGAAGCCATCCTGCTGAGCACATTTCAAAACTAGGGAAAGAGGAGATGTCAAAGGTTTCACCACAACAATGACAAACACAGCCGCACCTCAGCTCATGATCTTGGTTTTCTCGAAGTTGTGCTCGCAGATGAGTTGGATGAGAACTGAACAAAATTCAGTGCTCAGGTTCCAGGTTGACCTTACTGGGAAATTTGATTCGGTTCTGGTTTTGTTTGATTTGAGATCAGAATTGTGGAAAGAATTAACTTCATGAACTGAAGTACAGGAAGGGATGGATTTGTTAATTAGCTAATTAAATCATTTTTCATTGTTGTCATATTTCAAAACATCCCAGCATGTACAGTCATTCTTTGTCAGTTAAAAACATAGAGAAAAATTTAAAGTCTCTCACAGTGAATGTTTCCTACTGAAAAATTATTTTAGTTTTTCTGTGCCAAAATCATAACTAACCTTGTTTCAGTTTTTAAAAGATGTCCATCGGGCAGGACTCTAGCCAGAGGGCTCACTGGGCTCAATTTGCTCCATGCACTGTGAGTCTTTCTGCCTCTGTTTTCTCAGTTGTGATGTTTCCAGCGAGAAACCAGTTGTCACCCCACACGGGGACCAGGCTGAGAGTGGCAGCGGGGCTCCTTGTTTTCTTCTCTATCGCTGACTCAAATTTGATTAGGACACAGCCGGCAATGATTTTCTTCACGGTCTTGGCTTTTGAGTTCAGTGAGTTTCTTAGCCTTTGGGTTACATAGTTTTTATTAAATCTGGAAAATTTCTAGCTGTTGTTCTTTCAAATGTCCCGCTCTGCCTTCCTTCTGTCCCTTACAGTTGTTACTCCACTCAGCTACTTCTCTAGACACAGGCTTTTGTGTTTTATTCTGGATACTTTCTGCTGTTCTGAGTTCAAGCTTAGCCTCGTTCCGCCATGTGCAATTTGTCATCTCGGTGCTGGGAGTGACAGGCACCTTAGCTGCGGCCATGGTTCAGAGGCCAGTTCTTTTAGGGAAAGTGCTGAAAAGAAAAGCTTTGCTTTTCTAAGTACCCTGAATTGGTGCAAATAAAGCCTAGAGGTCTCAGGGTCCAATTTGCTGCCACAAGAAAAAATAATGAACCCAGAAACCCAAATATTAAGGCATCATAAAAATATTTCAGTATCAGGTTCCACGGGGACTTCTTGCTGTAATGACTTTGTCCTGTGCACAAAGCCAGTTTTCCTTCTCTCTCTGTCACTTGCAGTCTTACTAACATGCAGTGAAAGCAGAGAACATTTTCAGGGGCTAGGTAAAGTATTTATCAGCCATGCTTACAAAGTGGATCACAATGGTGTGAGAGAAATAGGAATCAATGTAGGTGCATTAGTCAGCTATTGCTAAGTAACAAATCACTCTGAGGGGGTGGCATAAATAATAAGTGTCTATTTCCAGACCCAGAGGTCTTTGAAGAAAAACAAAGTAGCCTCTCAGCCGAAAGGCTGTGCCTCTGTAGGCCAGCTCTACACCATCTATCTCATCTTATTCTGTAACAAGGAAACTCCCTGTAACAGCCCAGAAAAAAGCCAGTGACACTGGATAACTCATGCTTCTGTCCATCAAGTTCAATAAATCCCATCGGCCAACACAAGTCATATGGCTAAACTCGAATCAAGAGTGTGACAGCCATGAGTTGGTCATACACAGGCACTTGGGCAAGTTCCACATCAACAGAGTGAGATCTCTCTGCCCACACAAGAAGGGGAACAGTCTGTGTGTACACACGCATACACAAGACAGATAACCATGCTGCTAAACCCATCAGCTCATCAGAAGAGCAGTGTGAGCTTTCACTGTTCATTTGGTCACTTTGCATGCCTGTATCTTGTAATCTGAAGAACTACTTTGAAGATAACAATATGCAATATATTAACTAGGGTTAATCTCATTTTATTTTGAAATTCTGTATCATTGTATTTACTTATTGCTTTAGAAAAGAGAAGGGGAACAGGAACTGGCTGCTTGAATAGAAAATTAATCTGTCAATCAGAGTGTTTTCCAGAGGAATTTACAATGATACTGCAATGTAGAGAATGGGGAAGATGTTCAGATGGGTAGAAAGCAAGCTGTGTGTATGTGAGTGTGTGTGTGCATGCATGTGCACGTGTGCATGCACACACACGTGCATGTGCACACTGCAGAACAGTGACTGTGAAAACAGCCAACTGCAAAACACAAGATGAACGTAGTGAGAAGTTTAACAAGATCACAGCAGAGCCGGATGCTTCCTGGCTCCTTTATACATTTTTTCCTGAAATGTAAATAAGCAGATTTCTCTGTGACTACAATATTTTAGCTCCTGAGCTCTAAGCAAGATGTTTTCTTTTGCAAACATCTTTGTTGGCTGAGGCTGATTGACACGCAGAGCTCCGGGCTGCACAAGCCCCGGTACCGTGGTGACTGCTATCGTGCCCTGTACTTGGTCACGGGGGAGCAGGGCCTTGCTGGGGAACACATCCTCCCGCCCAGGTCTGCCAGCCTCCTTCCATCCCAGTTTCACATAGCAGCTGCCATCAGTAGACCCACAGCAGAAAAGAGAAGCTGGAAAAATAGACACAATGAACTCGCTGTGGTCGGTTCTGGTTATTTTATCTCAGGTGCCAACCAAAAGGCCGCCTTTTGCGGCCATCTCATGGTAGCAACATCAGGCTCTGTTCTGACATCTTGGCTGTCAGCTCTCACTGGAAGGGTCTAAGCTGGAGCTCTAACAGCTCAGTGATGGGAAGGGAAGAGAGGACCAGCAGAGGGCAGAGCTTGGTCCCTCTCCAGAGCCACACACAGAAGTGTTGGTCCAGCCCTGTGTGAGCCCAGGAGCAAGCACCCTCAGGAGAAACTAAAAGGGAGAGTGACCTGTGGGGACACTGTGCCACAGCATCTCTGCTGGCCATGCAGAGAGCTCCTGCTGACACTGAGGTTTGCTGTCAGGCATCTCCCGACCTCAGGACCTCACGATGCCTTCTATAAAGCAAAATACTCGACTCTTCTCAAACCTGTTTAGAGGCCTCGTCACATCATGATGTGGAAAAATTAAGCTGTTATTCACATGCAACACTGATATTTCAGACTCTAAGCAGAAGAGGACACCAATGAGGATCTGCTATCCACATCCCTCCCTCCCCACCTCTAAGGCCTCTGTGAGCCAGGTCCTACTCTTTCTCCAATCACACAGGCTGGGGACAGGGTGGACAGGGCCCGGGTGTCCAGGGGAGGCAGCAAGCTTCTCAGTGATGGGCACTGGCCCATGTTCTCCTGTGTAACACAGAGCCACACCTGTGAAGGCCAGAGGAGTCAACGGGGAAGACTGAGAGGCAAGCAAGAGCTGAAACGGCACTCAGACCCAAAGGAGAGAAAACTTGGACATACACCGATCAGAATTTATGAAATGGAAAAAAGTACACAGAACACAGGCAGACAGAAGCCGGGGTCCCCAGAGGGCTCACTGTGAAACAGGTCTTCAAATAAGAACATACGTGGCCTGGAGAGAGAGCCCCGCGAACTGCTCTCCCCCACGGGTCAGGGAATTTCATCCGATCATTTCCTCTGTCCTGCAGATGAGTGCCCGGAGTTATGCAGTGTGAGCTGTATGAGGGCTATGTTTCTGCCACACCAGAAACTGTTTTTCTCAACTGTCCTCTTTCCATTCTTTGGCTTTGTGTGTGTGTGTGTGTGTGTGTGTGTGTGTGTGTGTGTCCACATTTTTCTCCTGGCCCCTCTGTCACCAGATCTAACCCAATCCTCCCACTTAGGATTGGCTAAGATCAGAACTGTCCCCTCCCCTCCCTGTGATGTTAAAACTGGCCAGACACTGAGACAGCCCCCTCTGCTCAGCTAACAGTGGAGACATCAGACCAGTTGACAAGGCTGCCGTGCATCACCTCTCCTCTCCAGAGGTGGAGGCACTGGCTGGTGTTGCCCTTGGATACTGGAGTTCCATCTCTATTCCAGGTGCCTGATAAGATGCATTTCCTGTATGTCTGGCTTTTGTCTGCCCTTAGTCTTAGACAGGAAACAGATTCATCATCCTCCTCCCCTCATTCATGGCTACCAGAATAATCACATTAACCCATTTTCTGTCTAAATGCAGACAATTATCAGAAAGGACCTGGGCTTAGTCGCTTGTGTTAGACACAACCCATGGGATGTCACCAGGGGCTCCAATCCCTTCCCTGCAAGTCCACCTAGCAAGGGGAGCACCTCCTTACACCTGAGTAAAATGCCTGGGTCCCCAGCCTCCAGACTGTGTACTTGCTCCATGAAGCAATGTGAAAAACTCGCTGGGCTGTCCATGTATTAAAATATAGAATATTTATACAAAAATACTTATTACTATTTGTCAGAAACCCTGGCCCTGTCTTACAGTTGCAGAGATAAGAAATGCATTTAGCCTTGGTGATCAAACACTGACAACAAAGAAAATCACTTCTATTCATCCGGCTCGTTGGGGTGGAGTCCTTTGAGACCTGCTCTTAGGACAGTGAGAGAGACATGGGGACTTGTGCACAGAAAGTGACCTTTTTCTTTCCATTTTCATTTGATTAAAGAGCATTTTTTTAATTTGGTATTTTCCCTTTCTCATGTATTACATTAAACCTTTGAAACAAACAATCTTATTTAATATTCACAGCAGACCACAAATGACACTGGCACTCAGGAAGGTTGACACCCCACATCCGGTGACCCAGTGCACCTGTGTGTGAGGTTGGGGACCCCTGCTTAAAGGTGAGGTCCAGGAGCTGGCAGACAAGCTCAGGATTCCCAGTCTCCCAGAGAGATGGGTCAGTGTAAGATTTAAATCACGCTTGTCACATGCTGTGGAGATCTGGCAGCCCTGCGCCTGAGCACCAGGAAGTGGCACAGCCAACCCAGGCCTCTGACTTCAAACTCACAGAAGAAAACAGATTTAAAAATAAAAGCACTAAACAGAACAGAGACCTTACCTTCCCCAGATACCAAGTGTGGTTTTTGTTTTTTAGTTTTTAACTTTATTTGTTTTGTATTTCATAGTAACCTGTTATGAATATGGAAAAGGCATCTTGGAATTCCTTTAGTTTAGTTCTTACCGGCAGGTGTTTGCAGTGCACGATTGTATTTATCACCGGAAGCTGGCAACGAGCACGTGACGCATCTCCATTCTTCATTCCTCCCCAGCCTTCCACTTCTCCCTGCTCTTTTCATCTCTTGGTCACCGCCCATTTGCAAAAGCAGTTTCCAGCTTTTTCCTTGCAATTCTGTTTCTTATCTGCTTTGTCTCCCTTCCCTCCAGCTCTTGTTCCCTTTCCCATTTGTAAAAGTCTCCCTAACTCCTTTTACCTGTCTGTTATTTTGCTCCTCAGATTTTGGATTTTGCTATGTGAGAAATCCTACATGTTCTAAGGAAGGAAGCTCGGATGAGACAAGAATGGGGGATCTCAATAATCCAAGGGAAATGATGGGGTCATCAGTGAACGAGGTGCCCAGAACTCACACAGACTCACACATCTCAGCAGCACCGGTTGGGCTGCACCCAGAGGACCTCTGCAGAAACCTGAAAGTCATCAGTCAGCTCTGCTTTTCCATCCTGCTGGTCTCCTCATGAACCACAGTTTGACAAAGGCAGGTTACAGGTCCATCTGAAAGTGTGTCTGTCAATACAGAGACTTGTGTTTGCACATTAATTATGCAGGGATAGTCTTCATTTACACACACACACACACACACACACACACACACACACACACACACACAGTGTTGTGTTACTTTCCTCCCAGTGCATAGCCCGCTGGTCTGTCCTCCTGAGAAAGCAGTGTGGAAAACAATTATGGTCACACTAGTTGGTGCTTACTGATGGCTTTCTCTGAGTCCAGCTGCATCCTCCTTTCACTGCTGCACAGGGAGCCATAGAACCCAGCTCCAGACAGAGTCCGCACACAACTCAGCAAGCTTCCTAGTGGATTTTAAACGTCTTCAGGAAGTCTTCACTAATTCCCATCCCAGGATTCTGCCATCTCTGAAAATTCCACGGGTCAAGACTTCAGTAATTTATTTGCCAACTTCAAGTAACCACACATGGTTGTCTTTAAAAACAAACAAACAAACAAACAGCTCTACCATATCTGCATGGCCCAGGCTACCGGACTCTTCACTGCCCAGTTTACAGGAGGCATCCCAGGGAGGAGTCCAGTGTCCCAGAGGAACACAGCAGGTAAGGAGTGGGGGCGGGGAAGACAGACAGGGAGATGGGAGAAGAAAAGGAGAGAGGTGGAAAGGGAGATAAAGATACAGAGTGGAGTTAGGGAAAAAGATAAATTTCATTTAAGGAAATAGTTACAGCCAGGCACAGCAGTGGATGGTTGTAATCTCAGCTACCAGGGAACACAAGCAGGAGGGTTGCAATTCTGAGGCCAGCTTGGCAACTTAGCATCTCCTAATGAAAGAAAAAGGGCTAGGGATGCAACTCTGGAGAGAGGATGTGTTCTGTGGGTACAGGAGGCCTGGATTCTAACCCAAGACCAAACAGTAAAAACATGAATAAACTTTCACAACTCCTGATGTATAAACATAGACCTCCTGAGTGGGAACTCGGAATGCATTTGACTCCCATTAGCTAATTTTAGAGTTTTGAATGGCTTTTGAGTTGTGTCTGAGAGTAGCACTTTGGAGAAATCCCATTATAGCTTTCCTAGTGCTTGGTGTGTAATTCAGCCCAAACGAAGACAATCTCTTTAGTCTCCTCAAATATTCATGTTTCTATTCCAAATCACTCACAGGCTAGGACATTGTTTACAGGCAGGGACTGCTTCCAGTGGATGAGGGGAGCAAGGCACATCACAGCAAAGCAGGGATTCCTGTCACATGCTTGTGGTCCTGCTCTGTCCCTCCACAGAGAGGAGCTCCCCAGTGGCCTCTCCTGGGACAGGCAGGGACAGGGATGCTTCAGGTGCAGCACAGATAAAAGCTGCCATTCCCTTCCCTGTAAATCCCATCAATTCCCTTCCTTCAGATTTCTCCAAGCCCTCCCGGAAGCTGACCTTTGGATGAATAGAACCTTGAGATTGACACGTTAAAACTATGAATTAAAATGAAGTTAATTAGGAAAGAGTAAAATAAAAATTTCACGTTATCATCATGCAATCTCAAAGTTTAGAAAACCAGGGGGGTAAGTGAACATTTGTGTAGGCAAAGTTTAAGAAAGTTTTAGCTCCTTCATTATTTGTTCTGAGAGATGTCATTGCCTTCTATAGGGAAAGGCAAAGGGTGTTGAAGCAATGGTTATGGAGACTGCTTCAGGGTTTCCAGCTGGAGGCAAGACCAGACCCTGGATGGTACTGAGTTTCCCTGCAGATGCATTCTTATGTCTCTGGTTGGCCCATGATGGCCCCATCTGTCCAGCAGGCCAAGGATCCACACATCTAGGTAGGTCACAGGCATAGGAAGACTGGGAGATATTTAAGCCAGACATAGTGGTGCATGCCTGTAATCCCAGCCCTCAGCGAGGCTGAACTAGGACTACTGCAAGTTGGAGCTCAGCCTGAGCA
This sequence comes from Cavia porcellus, assembly GCF_034190915.1. NCBI lineage: Eukaryota > Metazoa > Chordata > Mammalia > Rodentia > Caviidae > Cavia > Cavia porcellus. The sequence continues at coordinate 5,510,930 of NW_026947499.1, read as the reverse complement.
ACTTAAGGAGACCTTGTGTCAAAAGAAAAAAAAAAAATTATAAATGTCTGGGGATGTAGCTCAGTGCAAACCCTGGTTCAATCCCTGGTATAGCAAAGAAGAAAACATATTTGATTTTCCAAAGACATAAACAGAAAGAACCAAACAGTCAGCAGACAAATACAGCTCAGCTTCTCCGGCTGTCAGAGAGACGCCACTTTAAGTGAGAGCACGTGTGACACCTGCTGGGTTATCAGACTAGCTGATATCAGCCACATCTGACTACCTGGCATGCAGGAGCGATTGTCCACAGCGCTTCACTTCCGGAAGTATCTAGCAGCACCTAACTGACCTGAAAAGACACAGAACTCCGACCTGGAAACCTCCTGGTTGTCCTCAGAACACACAAGGACACCCCTAAGTGATGTCAGCTGAGGGACAGCCCCACAGACCTGTGCTTCAAGGCGCTGTCAGAACTCTCCTAAGTGTGCTTATTTTTCCACTCTCTCCTCTCGTCCCTTGGAATAATGGGATTCTCCTCTTTATTACTCACCCTGCCTCACAATGTGTGTTCATTTAAATATCTTAAAGTGAAACCTTTCCTGCCTTTCTAACCCAGTGCCCTGGGTCTCTGCCTCCACAGCTGTGTAAGTTCTTATCACAGAATTTCAGGCAGTTTATACATTACAGTCTATAAAAATGATTGTATCCAGGGCTGTGAAGATTCAGAGATGACAGCTTCTGCATAATGTTTTGTTAGGAACATATTCATATATTCACTTTGTTCACCATCAAACATGTCCCAGGAGCCTGTGTTTAATGTCTCATTTGGTAGCATAATTCCACTAAAGGATATTATTAATATTGGGGAATGGAGCTTACGGGGATATTAGGTAGGAACACATTATCAGGCCAAAGCAGGTGTTTCTGCTGTTCCAACCCCACGAGCAAGGTCACAAAAGGAAAGAGAAATAGCAGACACGGAAGAAAGAGGCAGAGAAATGCTGCCCCTCCTAATTATGTAATGCTATAAAAATTACTTTTTCTTATGTAATCTTTCTAATCTCTTCTAAAAATAATACATTCTTCTGACAAAATAAATATGGTAACCACCATCTGTGATATTCTCCAAATTCTAAAATATCATCCCTTGATCAAACAGTTTGAGAAAATGAGAGTCCCATGCAAAAATCTGCAGAGATTGCAATTGTGGATACAGAGATATCACTCTCTGTGATTTCCCAGTGCAGAGTCAAGAAATCTCCCCAGCCTCCTCTAGCTCAGTATCTAGGTCTGTGAGACTGTGGTGGCCAAGGAGGCTCCCTCTCCTAATGCGTGTCCCCAACTCTGCTCCTGAAGCTGTCTGGCAAATGGTCCTTGAAGCTGAGGCTCTGTGAGCATTGTTGAAGAGGCTGGAGAGCTTCTCTAACTCCTAAAGTAAGATTTGGTGGAGCTGGATTTGGAATCTAAGGACTCTGATTCCTGAGCTCACACTTGTAACCACCACTTCTGAAAGGTTATACAGAGATACTATGGCTGGTGTACAAGCAGGTGCACCCCTTGCCTTAGGGATATGCCAGTGTTTTTATAAAACCATAACAACAAAAATATCTGAATTAACATTGTGAGGATTTGATGACCCAATACGGTGCCAGGAGCCAGCAGAGAATAAAAATTATAAGAAATGAAGGCAAGAACCAGGAACACACTCTGTTCTGTGGAAAGGACACACAAGATCTGAAAGTAGATACACTAAGACAAATAGAGATAAATTCAAGTTGCCTTTGGAGTATTGTGAAACACAGCATTCACACCTCATAAGAGAGCTGGAGATATCTGCAAATGAGCTCAGGGAGCTGAGAGTCAGTGCTGGACCCTGAGGCACTGGGCAGAGGGTTCCTGAGTTTCAATTTTGCTGTTTGACAGATGAGCAAGGAGACCTTGCAGGGGAAGCTTAATTTCTCCAGGCCCCTGTTTCTATGTAAACAGGGATGGTGATAATATTATCTCAAAAAGGTTGCTGTGTGGGTTAGATAGCTTATATAAAGTGTTTCAGTGAGGGACCTGCACTTTTGTGGTGCTCTGGGCATCATGGTGGCCTTGAGTCTCTACACCCAAATCCCATAAATTCCCCATAGGTCATGCACTCGGGCACCAACCCCTATCTGTGAGGCATCGTTTGGATCCATCAAGCTCAGTCACATCCAGTCAGCTCCGATATTTTGATGCTCATTCTTGCTCCTAGATGTGTAAGTCCTTACACATCATGAAGTGGGAAAAATGTTTACTGAGATTATTTCTTAAGTCATTTTTTGTTTTTCCAACAAAGACTTGCATTAGTCAACTTTCCCACTGGTGGGACAGGATACCCAGCACCCACTACTTAAAGGAGGAGCAGCTTAATTTAGCTTAGTTTCAAGGGGTTCAGTCAATGGCCAGCTAACTCCAAGGAGGAACATCATGGTGGAAGGGTGTCGGGGAATAAGGTTGCTTAGTTCATGGCAGCAGGAAGCAGAGCAGGGAAGGAGCAGCACTATTCTTTCTGAACAGCTCTAGAAGCATTTATGTGTCTTGGTGGAAGCAAAGATTCCAACAATGAGCTCTCCCTCTCTAGCAAGCTGCGAGGAGTCAATGAAGAGTTAATTCTACTTTTAAGGATGTGCTAGAGAAGAGCAGTTCACTGTGTTCCACAATATTCAATCCAGCATTCCAGCCCCTGTTGGGAACATGTGCCATGCCTGGCTTCTGCAGAGCCTAAATAATTAATGCTTCAGTGAATAATTTGTAAGTAGCCAGCTCTCTATGGCCATGCTGTGATTCTGAAGTTACAGTGACCAGCCCTACTGCTTTGTTTGGGACAGAAATTGTTGCTATGCAACAGGGAAAGGCCGGGTAAACTAAAGGGGTCAATCCTGAGTGACTCTAAGGGTTCCCTGATCAGAGAATGACCCCTAAAATCTACCAAGGCCAGAAAAGGAGGACACTGAGATGCAGCATGCCCATGCTTATCAAGCTTTTAAGCGTATCAGGAACACTTGGCCAGCTGATGAATTGCACTGATTACTGGAATCAGCCCCCGGACACTCTAATTCAGATTCTCTGGACACAGAATTAGCATCTATGCCAACAAACAGCTTTTTGGGCCTTCATATAGCTCTTTAAGCAATTCTGCCTGAGAAGAAATTGCTCAAAAGACACAGCTCTCCAGAGCCACACATTCCCAAGGAGTCACAAAGAGAAGCATCTGGCATTTGTCAGACACTTGGAGATATTATCAGCCCTGGGACATAAAGCACTTTGAGAACAAGATTAAAGACACTGTGGAGTCACTGCAGACTTCTAACTTGGATCCCAGAAACTGTGCTCCCTGCAATAAGTTAACGACGGGGGGAATAAGAAGGTTTGCACCTCCCTGCGCAGCCATGAGCTAGCACACTCCACCCAAAGGAAATCTTCTTTCTGAACACTATGTCCAAGGTGTACAAAAGGAGCCCAATTCCAGGGAAACCAATGTGGGGAAATCCCCAGAGTGCGGGTCACCAACAGATATGCAGCAAGGAGCAGCATCCTCCTGCCATGACAGTTTTGGACATGATGACCTGCCCATCAGGTATACCTGATTCTGGAATTTGAAACAGGGAGTGATCTGCAACCATCTTGAAAACATTAGGCAGTGACACCAAAAGCACATTCACCAGTACAGAGAATTGACCCCAGTGCTGAATTCCACACGTGTAGGAGATAATCTCTGAGCAGATTTGAATTTTCCCAAATGAATGACATATGGCTGAGATTTCTTCCTTGTTCTGGGTTTAAACAGTTTGATTCCTAAGAAACTTGAACTCCAAGTAAATATCTTCCTTCATCCATATGGAACTTGTGATTAACTGTGACATAAAATGTAATAAATACAAAAAGTAGTAAATTGTCCTGTATGCATATTTGTATATGTAACATACTTTTGCCTGGCAGTTGTACAGGGGTTGTCTGTAAACTGAATTTATTACATGAAATAATTATGCAAAATTTTCTACAAGAATTCAGGTACTACAAAAGATTTTTAGAGATTTAATTTATTTTGCATCTACAAGAAACCAAGAACTCAGAAGGTGCACAAAGAGATTTGGAAGGAGGGACCTCAGATAAGATAGCCAAAGATTAAATGCTTTGTCATGGTTTGTGTTGGTGGCCCCCAGGCCTCATGCATTTGCATTGTGCGTTTGTGATTGGTTCATTGTCTAGTGCTTCCATTGATGGTGTCAGTGCTACACCTGCCTAGGGGTGGATCGATCTCTCTCTCCTCTCTCTCTCTCTCTCTCTCTCTCTCTCTCTCTCTCTCTCTCTCTCTCTCTCTCTCGCCAATTTCTGCCTTGTTGTTTGCAGCCACCATTAAATGCGGCCAATCCATCCTACCCTACCTTGGAGCCAACTAAGTATGGACTGAAACCTCCAAAAACTGTAAGAAATAAACCTTTCCTTTCCCAACTTTGGGCATCAGGTATTTTGTTTCAGTGAGGAGTAAAAAGTAACTAAGACATGCTTTATTTCAAGTTTCTTGCAAGAAAGAGTTTAACCAGCGACCACCAACTAACCCACACACTAGGATGTTTCATCAAGGAGGAGAGTCAACCATAAAAAGAAGGAGCAGTGCAGATACTTGGTCCCTGCTTGTCATCCAGAGAAAACACTGTGTTTTCAGTCCTGGTTTCACAGGACTGGAGGAATGATTCCCATATACACCTGCATCTGGTTGCCAAAGGTTCTCAACATGAAAGTAAAGATATTGCATCTCCAAGATATTTTTGAAGAAATTACTGGAGGCAATTATTGGGTGGTCATAATATGAAATTTTGTCAGGAAACTGAATGAACTAAAGTCACATGTGCCAGTATGAGATAAATTACACAAACATTTAAGCAACCTGTTGGTTTATTTTGTATACGGTTCTGTCTTTGACGATGATCCTATATTAATAAAATTTGAAGCCATGTATCTTGGTTACTTTACTCTTACATAGGTTACAAAATATTCAACACCCAAAATTTAATAAGGAAAGATTTATTTAGCTTACAATCGTGGAGGTTTTAATCTATAATCAGCTGACTTCTAGGCAGGGTGCTGGGCAACACTTCAAGGCATCAGCAACCTAAAGTAGCCAGAGTAAAAGGGGAGAACAAGCCTCTTTTTTTCCCTTATGTTGTAAGCAGGCTACCTGTCTCACAGCAAGTGTAGCACACACACGGCCTCTGCGCCCTCCTCTTACAAAGTAAGCATCCTGGCTCCCCACTGGATCTCTTAAACTTCCAAATTTCTCAATTTGATACAATACCTCAACTGTAATATCATGTAAGATATTTTCTAAATGCAAACAAATAAGTAGTAGTGGCATTAAAAAATAGGTGATCACAGTAGACACAAAACTCACCGCCAGTGATGGGAAGGATGTGTGAGGAGGAGGCATAATCTTGGTAGAGTTTGTTAGTAACTTTATTTCTTAATCTTCAAAGTGGCCTCTCTCTCCTATTTTGTGATATTAGTATATACGCTTTCCTTGTATATTAGATTTGATATCATAAATTAAATGTTTGGACTTCCAGCACACAATCGTGGAGTCTTTCTGACATTCCCTTTCTTTACCCTAAAATTTCTAGGAAATCTCACCAACTGCTGATAGCAGATTGTACACAAAAATATAGGCATAGAGTCTGGTCTGGGCCATCATCATTTTCTGTTGATATCTATGCTGCCCTTATGTGCAGAACAAGTTCCTCTGATCCTGACTCCAGAATGGTGAAGAAAGTCAAGACAAATGGCTAATTCAATGTAAATACAAACTTTTACTATCAAAACCAGCTCCAGCAAACTATGCAGTGGTAGGCCCTTGTGGTGAATTGGCAACTGGTGGGCAACCTGTGGCAACCAGATGAACTGAATCAACGTGGCACTAGGTACTGAGCATACACATGAGGATTGCTGCCAGGACAAAAAGGAGAACTGAAGAGGAAACTGGATGTTGCTGGTTCTCCTGCCTTCTTTTGTTGTCCTGGAGGAACTTATCATGCTGGTTTCCTGATATGAACTCAGCTGTTCTCATCAATGGAGGAGCTCAGAATTTCGTTGTCATTGGCTGGGGTTTTTTAAGGGGTGCTGTGTTCCTTATTTGAGTGTCACGTCCTGGCTCCAGTGCAGATCACTTGGCACACTGGCACGGATCTTTCATCCCACTGACACAGATTTTCTAGCTTCCACTGCTGACCTTTGGACACTCCCAGTGCAGATCCATGAAACAGAATTGCATGAGACAGTGTGGTGGGCTATAGGTTTCCAGATGAACTCATGCAGGACACTGCCATGGGCTCTAGGTCTTCAGCTGGATTCTTTGGGGGTTTTTAGTGTATGGAAAGACTTCCTGCACTCTCTGTGTTTGACTTTTTGGGTGACTATTATAAAATAATTCTATAAGTTATGTGCCCTATATTAAATTGTCTCCCTTGCAAACCCTGACTACAACAGATTTCATCTTCATCTGTGCCTCACCTTGGCAAGTATTTCCTACATCAAGATGAATTCTTTTAAAGCGCACCATGAACACCTTTCTAAATTTCACATGCCTCCCTTCAGTGGAATGTTGTCATTTACTCTGGCTCATCCCTGTAACTTACTTGGCAGTCATATTTAAATTATTTTCAAACTGACATAATCTTTCAGTTCTAGGACTTTGGTGGGCCTAAGAACTGCAGAGAAATGAACAAAAATTATATTCTCTGGTGTCTCTGAAATGCAAAGGCTACAGAAAGAGAGGCTGAGCTCAAAGATAATTAAACAGATCCCAAATGTCTCTAAAGGCTTTGATCACAATCTGCAAAGGTCTGTACACTATGGAGGTGTTGATTAGAAACTACATGCCAGGCAAAGAACACTGCTGAGTTCCATTTCCAGTTATCTTAGCCCAGCTGGTGACTCCACCTAGACTATCATGCATCATAAGTTTATGGTGTTAAAATTTCAATCAGCATCTCTGAGAGAGAAATAAGAGAAGCCACACCCTTCACAATAGCATCCAAAAAATGAAATAGTTAAAAATCAATCTAACAATAGAAGTAAAAGATCTATTCAGGGAAAATTATATTACCCTGAAAAAAATCCAAGAGGCTTCCGGGAGAACATGGCGGACAGATAACAGCAACTATGGAGGCTCTCTGAAAGAATTGGCTCCGAATTCAGGAATGGTGCGGAGTAAGGAGTCATAAACAGGTAGAGATATGCTCTGCTGACCCAGGGACGAACTGGGCTGAGAGAAACCAATTTGGAATGCAGTCCTGGTGCTAGAACAGGAACAGAGGGGCCTCAGAGTGGAGGCTGGAGCCCGCGCCATTGGAAGCCACAATTTGGGTTTCCCGCCCCATGGCGGCTGCGTCTACATCGGCTTGGCAAGGAGAGAGACGCACGGAAGCTCTGCAGGACCGGCAGGGAGCCGTGCACTGACTTGTGGTGAGGTGAGTGAGAGAAACTGACACTCTACCACAGTTTGACTCCAGCGGAGGACATTCTGGGACTGGGCAGACTTGCGGGAGCGGGGCACTAAGACGACTTCAGCCATGTATCCCCCTCTCAAGCGGGATTGGTGAGAAGTGCCTAGCCTACTTGCTGGCGGAGACCCAGTAGGCTGGCAAAACCCAGATCCCAGAGCCTGAGGGTTGCCTGGAGGAGCGGGCCCCACGTAGGCTGCCTGGTCTGGAATTTCCTGGTGTGCTGCGGTGGGCGGGAACACCTAGCCGGCACAATTCGATCAGGCTGTGGCTGACAGGGAGGGAAGCTGGGCCACCTATATAAGCTTGCATATATAAGGAACAAAGAATATGGAAAGAGGCAGCAACAAGAAAGGCTCCTCAGCCCCCAATCCTGAGAAACAGGTAATAGCGGACACCGTACCAATAGACATAAAGCGCCATCTAGAGAGCCTCATAGATCAGTTCAGGAATGAAGTTATCAATGACATGAAGCTAGAAGCAAGCAGAATAGTTAGAGAAATACTAAGCACCACCCAAGAAAAAACAGATGGTGTAATGGAAGAACAGAAAAAAAGGGGAGAATTGTTTAATGGAGAAAATAGAGAAAGCATAGAATACGTGAAGCAAGTTCAAAGGGACTATCAGGAAACTAAAAACTCTATCAAAAACTGGCATAACAGCTTGAAAGAAACTAAGGACAGACTATCTGAACTGGAGGGCAGATTTGTAATATGGGAGAATGAAATGAAAAACTTCTTAAAAGTAACAAAGAAATAAACAGCAATAATACAAAGACAAGAAGATGATAAGAGGATCCATAACCTAAGAATTAAGAACATAAAAAGAAGAAGTAGGGACACAAACAAATGAACCATAAAAGCTACTCACAGAAATAATCCAGGAGAATTTTCCTAATTTAGCAAAAGGTAAAGATACTCAGATGTATGAGGCATACAGGATCCCAGCCACCTACAACCCAAACAGAGCAACACCCAGGCATATAATAATAAAAATTCCAGAAATTCAATACAAGAACAGAATATTAAAAGCTGTCAGAGACAAGAAACAGACCCCTTCAAGGGAACACCCATCAGAATTACAGCAGATTTCTCTGCACAAACCATCAAATCACAAAGAGCGTGGGGGGAAATAATTCAAGCTTTGAAAGATAATAATCTCCAGCCAAGATTGAGATATCCTGCACAACTGTCCCTGGAAATTGATGGAAAAACAAGGTGCTTCCAGGATAAAGAGGAACTGGGGGAATTTGCAACTAGCAATTCAACTCTACTGAGAGTATTGCAGGATATTCTAAAAAAGAAAAATACGAAGAATCCAGAAATAGTGGCGGGGAGGCCACAATGAATGGAGCAGAGAACAAAATGAAGAAGACAAACTGACAACTAATGACAGAAAAAGAGCTCAACAGAAATGAGGCAGAGAAGATTGGATGATAGGAACATCTATTTCAGAGAAGGTGACGTCTTAATAGGTAATACTGATTTAGTATCATCTTGTTTTGAAGTCTCATCAAGCTTTTGTTCTTCTGTCTCCATTGGTCTAAATAGGTTGTATCTTATTGGATTTTATTATGTATGATAGTATAAGCAAAACCTTTTAAAGACAAGGAGATTATACAGAAACCATTGTTCATTTTCTGTTAGTTGATTCTAAATACCCTGTAATGCTGTCATTCTCTTAAATGGTTTTACATTGTTTTGATATATTTAATGCTACAATATACGAAGTGGTACTCAAGGATTTCAAGGAAAGAGACAATATGGTAACTACTTTTATGTCAGGATTATCTTGTGGTGAAACATTATTCTGCTTAAATGGTTATGTTTTGATCTGCGCTGTTTCGCTGTTATGACCATTTTATCTCAATCTCCACTCCATTATTTACTTTTTTAATTTTTATCCTTTTAAGGGAAAAATAAATAAAAATAGCAGGATATATTATAGTAACAACACTTTGACTTTCCATTATCTTGATTTAAAGCCCTGTATTACTCTCACCATCTTGTTTTTGACTGATGTCCCCTTATTCTGCTTTGCTTGATAGTACCAGGTTCGAAAGTTTAGGCAACAGCTGTGAAGATAGTGAGATTCATTATGACGCCCATTCTCGATGACTTTTATCTACTTTTGAAGACCTACAATGTCTCCAATGTTTTGGTTTTGTCGGTTTTGTTCTTTACTGTTTTGTTCAATTTTATTATAACTGATGATATAGGCAATTCTATTAGAGATAGCGGGGGGGCATTATGGTAACCATTATTGATCACCTAGTATTATGCTTTTACATCATCTATTATGTCCACCCTTTTGATGTGATTGACTCTGTTCTGTTATGTCACATTTGGTTTTACTCCCTTCCAAAAAAGTAGTAAGAACTGTGTGAGTAACAAAACCCAAAATGTGTAATTGTCATTGTACAAAAGAGAGGAAAAGAAAGTGCTCTAAATAAAAGTGCTCTAAATGTATGTTTAAGTGTATAACATAGAAAATGATATCACTGAGTTTTATTGGATCATTGAACAGAACTGTTTGCAGTCTCACTGTTGGAATGTCCACTTTACAAGCTTTAATTTTGTGACTTGAACAATCATTTCAAAGATGACAATATGTAATCCATTAACTCGTGATTTCCTACTGTTTATTTTTTTCTGTAAATCTGTATAACTTGTACCCTTTCTCTGCTTTTTTTTTCTCCTTAAATAAAATTTTAAAAAAATCCAAGAGGACCTCAGAAAATGCAAAGACATTCCTTGTTCATGGATAGGAAGAATAAATATTGTGAAAATGACCATTCTCCCAAAACTATTATACAGATTCAATGCAATTCTCATCAAAATCCTACTAGCGTATTTCATAGATCTGGAGAAATCACTCCTAAAATTCATCTGGAACTAGAAAAGATCTAGAATAGCAAAGGTAAACCTAAGTAGCAAAGGCAAGGCAGGAGGCATCAAAATCCCTGACTTGCAGTTATACTACAAAGCTATTGTAATAAAATCAACATGGTACTGGAATAAAAACAGACTTGAAGATCAGTGGAATAAATTAGAAGATACAACTACAAGTGCAAACACACTCATCCAACTTATCTTTGATAAACGGACCAAACATGTTTACTGGAAGAATGATAGTCTCTTTAATAAATGATGCTGGAAAAATTGGCTCTCCATATGCTGAAAACTAAAACTAGACCCATGTGTATCACCTGGTACTAAACTAAAATCTAAATGGATCAAAGATCTAAATATTAAAACAGAAACACTAAATCTGTTGTAAGACAAAGTAGATAAAAATTTTGAAGACATAGAGCTAGGTAGAGAATACACAAACAAGAATCAAATTGCATGGGAAATATTTTAAAGGATCAATAACTGGATCACATCTTATTTAAGAGTTCCTGTATGTTGAAGGAAATCTCCAGCATAGTGAAAAGAAAATCCACAAATTGGGGAAAAAATCTTAGTGAACTATCCCTCAGACAAAGGACTTCTGTCTAGAATATATAATTTTTTTAAAAATCAGAACCCTGAAATTCAAAGACCCAGTCCAAAAATGGGGATCCAAAATGAATACACAATTCTCAGATGAATAAATACAACGGCTAAATAAATACATGAAAAAATGTTCATCATCATTGGCCATTAGAGAAATGTAAATTAAAATAACCTTGAGATTCCATCTCACTCCTGAAAGAATGGTCAGGATCAAGAAAACTACCAACAACAAATGCTGGAGAGGTTTCTGGGAAAAAGGAACTCTCTTGCACTGTTGGCAGGAGTGTAGACTGTTGCAACCACTGTGAAGGTCAGTCTGGAGATTCCTCAAAAAGCTAGGATTGGAAGTTCCATTTGCCCCAGCTATTCCACTTCTGGGCATATTCCCAGAAGAACTGAAAACATCAAACCACAGTGGTATATGTGCACCTGTGTTTATAGCAGCACTATTTGTAATAGCCAGATTTTAGAAACAACCTAAGTGTCCATCAACTGGGGAATGGATAAAAATGTTGTGGTATTTTTATACAGTGGAGTACTACTCAGCTATAAAGAATGATCACATTGAGATATTTATAAATAAATGGATGCAACTTGAATCCACACTCATAAGTGAAATAAACTCACAAGTATAAATACTGTATACTCTCCCTAGTGTAAGAAATGATAAGAGTACATAAGATTTTATGGAAATCATGGTTCCCCCATTACATTGCTTTGAAGTCTTATATTTTCATTCATTGGTGGGAACGATTTTACTCTGTTTTGTATGATTTTATTATGTGTGATGATATGAACAGCTACTTCAAAGAAAACAAGACATTATGGCAGCCTTTCTGATTTAATATCATCTTGCTTTGAAGTCATATCATGCTTTTGTTCTTGTACTTCCATTGATTCTATAATGTTGTGTCTTACTGGATTTTAATGTGTGATAGTACAAACAAATTTTAACCGAGACTGAGATATTATAGTAGCCATTGTTCATTTTCTGTCATTTGGGTTTGAATGTCCTGTAATACTTTCATTCTCTTGAATGGTTTTATACTATTTTGTTATGTTTTGATATTCTTGTGTGTGAAGGTATGCTCAACTATTTCAAAGAAGAGAGACATTATGGTAGCTACCGTTAATATCCAATTGTCTTGTTGTGAAGTGCTGTGTTGCTTACATTGTTCTGTTCTGATTTGCTTTATTCTGTCCTCTTTTGTTTTATCCTCTTTAAAATAAACATAAGAAATACCATTAGGATAATGTTCAAATCCTGAGTGATGCATCCCTGTCTCCATTTAAGGACTTTAATTACTTTTCCTCTTTCACTGAGCTCTGGTCTCTCTAACCTAGCTGTGACATGTGGCAGTCATAGTTGTAGGACTAATCTAATTCCATCTCATCCCTCTTGCTCCTTTCCACTTATAAAGGCTGAAAAAGACAAAACCAATTTCTTCCTGCTCTGTCGGAACCACAATCGCCCATGTGCTTAGCTCTGAGCACTGAGATAGTATAAGCATCTTTGGAGGCCTCCAGTACAGACCCTAATGCTCAGGATAAGTGGGAGGGGAATCTCTACCGTCACCTATTCCAGGCTTCTGCTGCTCTGAATATCAGTGTGAGTCCTGGGACAATGGCAGCCACATTAGAACCATGAAGGAAAACCAAGACAATCACACAGAAGCCAGGAAACCAACAGTTGCCTCCCAGCAGCTTTTTTCTTGGGCCATGGTGTTCCTGGTTAGTTATTTCATTACTGAGAGCTAGCAGTATCTATGATAACCACCAGCCATCCATAGCTTACGAAAACACATCACCGAGTCCCTATTCTTCATCTGTAAATAAAATTGGGACTCAGATAATTTTTCACAGCTCCTCAGATCCAAAGATTTATGACTTGAAGGCAGATGACATTAGGGCTGTGAAACTTCTGATGAGAAGCTGATTGAAGATATTTAGAGTACCAAGAGACACAAGGTCCCTGATTTATGGGATGCTATCACCAAAAGCAAATGGACCACTTTCTCCCGATCCCACCCATTGCTGTGGATACTGGGAAGTGGCAAGGAAACCTCGCCATACAGCCTTTTAGGTAAAGACAGGGGCAGATAAGGAGATAGTTAACATTCTATGCAGTGTGAGCTACCTGTATCTAGGCTGCTCATGCCCCTTAACCTTAACTGTGGTTCAGTGTTCAGACACCTGGTCCTAATCTTGTTTTCTCATATGAGTTCAATTTTATCAGACAGCATGTTCAGAAGGTGTCATTCTGTTCTGCCACTGGCTATAAATAACTCTAAAAATATACATTCTCTAGGCATGGGCAGTGCTCCTTCCTGGACAGCTGTGGAGCTGTTAGGAAAACAGGTCAGCACAGCATTAGGGAGCTAATGATGTGGTAAGGAATATGCATTCCTTATTCATGGAAAACTCAGCCACTCTTCTAGGCATTCAGTGACAGTTTCTGCTACTCTTAAAGTGGGATACTTTTAGACTTGTGGCACAGCCGTGCAGCCCACTGAGTTCCCTGTACTACTACAGCCTCCCCATCCAGTCTTCCTTGTTGTTAATAGCACACAATAGTGTGCTGTACCTGTGTCAAGGAAAGAGTGAGGGTCATCTGGAATGCACATGTGCACTGCAGTGGCCCTGGCTGTGTGGCTTTCTGTGGAGAGGCTGTGGGAAAGGAGTGTACAGAGCTAACTGCTAACATTCAAAGGACTGAATGCTCCCAGAAACTAGTCAGCCTGGGAACAGTGGAACACAATACTTAAGCAACTCAGAAACTTGGTGTGGTGCAGCATTTTCTCTCTCACCTACCGCAGGCTCTGTCTCACAAGATCCTTCTTCAGAAGACGCCCTTCCTCTCTGGTGCGGTCCCCTGCCTTGTCTGACAATGCATTGCTCGACTATGCTCATATCTGCTGTACTTTCAGAGTAAACTTACTTTCATCTTTTTAAAATCATTGTGTGGCTCTTTTTTTTCCATATGGATCCAAGTCTCAAATTCCTGTGGCCACACATATGTGACTCCTTTCTGTCACGATCTGTTACAATTAGTGTAACAACATTAAGTATTTTTAATTAAAGTCCACACTTCATTTATATTTCTTTCCATTTTACCTAATGTTCTAGGATTCCATCCAGGGTCCCCCATTGCACATTTTTGAGTGTTTGTGTGGGTGTTTACTTGGTGTTAGGACAGGGTCCCATTGTATAGTCCAGGCTGACCCTGAACTCACACTGATCCTCCTCCCTCCACCTCCTGAGTAGGAGATTACAGGCAGGCACCACCATGCCCAGTCTCCATTGCATGTCTGCCTTACACCGCTTTAGGTTCCTTGTGGCTGCGACAATTTCTCAGAGTTTGTTTCTGATGACTTTGATAATTGTGAGGAGCACACTTCTGGGATTTTGTAAGATGGCTCTTTATTGGGGTTCATCTGATATCTTTCTAATGATTAGATGTGGGTCAAGGGTTTGAGGGAGGAATGTCACAGAAGTCAGACGACATTTTCATTACATCATATCAAAGTGCTACCAGCAGGTTTTAAGACTGGCGATGCTGCCCTTGGTAACCTGGTGAGTGGCATTTGTCAGGTTTCTTTTCTGCAAAGTTGGTCATTCTCTCTGAACCCCCACACTGTGCTCTTTGTAAGAGAGCCACTATGAGCAGCTCACCCTTAAAGAATGGAGACTCCCGCTCCCTGCTTTAGAGTGAGAATCCATTTAGTGTCTGTGGAAGTAGTTGTCTGCTTAAATTGTGTACTTTATCAGAGTGCTCCCAGACATTTAATACTTCGGTTTATAGTTGAATGCTTAATTAAACTGACTCAAAAAGTGTTCCACATTTGGTGACTGATTATTACTTTGCTTGGTTTCTATATCCCTTAAATATACCCATTAAAATGTGTGTGTAGACATTTTTTTTCTTTTCAGGCAGCACGAGATTCTCTGGGTTCCGTTGTACATCTTGTTCCTTAGTCAAAGAGTCAGCCATTTCTCCAAGGACTCCTGGTTTCTTGTACTGGAGAATAGCATTAGTAAACAACATCTTATTTCTAGGCCTGCTCATTGTTCCTAGGGCGCCTTTCCTATAAATTATCTCCCATGACATGACAGAGAATTGCAGGTATGAATACTAACTCCTGCTCAAACATTAAGAAATGTCCGCATCTCCACTGATTGAACCCTGAGCTTTCACTGGTGTCCTCTATTCTCACCCACTGCCGTAGGTATCATTCCAGTGTCTCCCTCTTGCCCGTCCCCAATGAGAGGTCTAACTTCCAGCACCCACTACCCATTTTCTTAGCTGTCCACTTCCAGTGTACATGTGTAGCCGTGTCCTAATTGACCACCTATATTCCTGTGGGAGATCACTTCAGTTTTACTGCTTATCTATAGCTCCTTTTGTCTTTAGTCCTAAAAATATCATTACAGTTATTTAGGTCAGGGCTTTGCCTCACCTTTTCAGAGAATTCACCTCGTACATCTATAATGCATTGTCTATTGACACAGAGAGAGCACGTTTCCTTCTGATATACCTTGCTCCCCCATTGAGTTTCTTTCTAATTTTCTGTAAGGTGCACTCATTTGATAAAGATAAATGGGGTTTGACAAATGTATAATGTCATTTATCAGTGATTAAATCAGGATATACAGCAATTCTATTCCTTTGAAATGTGCTGAGCTTTACCTCATCATGCTTTTCCTCACCAGACCATCAGCACCTGAGATGTTGTTTACTAATGCTATTCTCCAGTACAAGAAACCAGGAGTCCTTGGAGAAAGGCTAACTCTTTGACTAAGGAACAAGATGTACAAGGGAACCCAGAGTATCTCGTGCTGCCTGAAAAAAAAAAAAAAAAAAAAGCAAAAAAAAAAAAACTCATGCTTATTACAGACTAAGGTCCTTGATTCATTATAGCATGAATTCTTAGGACCTCATGGTGCCTCGCTGTAAGGTTCACCATCTGCTGACTGTCACATACTTAGAACCATGCAGTGTCATAGCTTTCATGAATTGGCTTCCTGCAATGTTCATTTCAGTTCCTTTACCTTTCACCAATTTGAATTTTATGTATTTTTATAGCTGAATAATATTTTATGTTGGCATTACAACTTTTATTTACTTCCTTTTTGAAAGACATCTTCATTGTTTCTATGTTGGGGAAATTATTTAGAAAAAAAAACTAATGACCCATCATTTTATCATATGGTATCAGAACCAATTCCCAGGTCCCACCAGTGAGCAAGGGCAGGAAATCACTTACAGGTGTGAGCAACAGGAGGCAAGCACCACGTGTGGTCAGCCCCTGTGGTTCCTCCACCACGTGTATGGTGCTCTTTTCTCACTTAGCATCACAGGGCACCATATCTTCTTCATGATCAGCGAATGGGCTGCTGGCTGAGGAGTAAGGTCATTAAATAGAAGAGCAGGCATTGTCCTTAGTGCTGAGATGCAGGTCTGAGTTCTCTGCTCTGTCTCTACTATTTTGGTGCTGATGGTCTGGTGAGGAACTTGTGCAGTAGATACACAATAAAATTTTTAAAATAAGCAAACTCATGCTTTTTACAGATTAAGGTCCTTGAAGACAGTCACGCTGGGTAACGGGGCAGGAAGTGACTGAGTGATGATGTCACAGCGGTCAGAGAAGACCAACTTAGCGAGGCTCACAGCGGGCAGGACACCAGAGAGGAGGAGGGTCTGGTAGAGAATGTCTGCTGTGACAGTTTTCTAGTCTAGGAATACACAGAAGGGGCGAGATGCTGGGCTGTTTGATTCTCAAGAAGGGAACTGAAATCCTGTGTGACTCTGAGATAACGAGCATGAGAAGAGGCAGACCAGGGAGACAGGAGTGAAGGAAGAGGTGTGAGTTCTGAGGAAAGCCCTTTCTTCACGATCATTCACCTTGAAATTGTTCTCATTCTACAGGGCGAATCCTGCAATTTATGGGAAGAGTCCTGTCATAGGGGAAAACAGTGACCTTCTAGGATTCTATCAAACACAATCAGAAGTGGATACTACAAATCATCCAGTGGACAGTGTTTAACTCTACTCCAGAGGTAGATTTTATCCAACCAATATATTTCAGTTTTGAAAACTGGAGAAGCCAGCTGAGATTCTTACCTCAAGCACCAACCTCTTCAACCTATGCAGGGAGGCAGGCTCAGAAATCCCGCAGACAGTAACAAGGTTTTCCTAAGAAAGCAGTTCTTAAAAGTGACTGAAAGTCTGTATGGTAAGTGCTATAATGAATCAAGTCCAAAGCGCTGTGCAAGCAGTGAGCTGGGTCAATGCAATGACCCAGAGGAATTCTGAGGAACTCTCCATGTTGAAATAATTATTGTACTGAACCTGGAGGTTGGATGTTTGCCCATCAGAGAAAGGGCAGACTGGCAACTGCACAAGGGTACTGAGGGGTCCACCCTGCCTTAATTTAAAACAGAAACCACACTGTGGGTCAGCTCAGGTGGACTTGCTGGCTGACAGTGTGAGCCTCCTGTTTCCACTTACACGGAAACTTTAGCGATTGTCCTAAATACTCTGAGATGTCCATAAAAATACAGGCACAATGTGTCACATGACAAAGATCTGCAGGGAGCATAGAATGTTGGGAAAGTCGTGGCCTTGTGTTTGAACACAAACTTGATTCCTGGTGGTCTCCTCGTGGAGGAAGGTTTCTGACGTTGCAGACTGTTAGTAATAGTGTCTCAGCGAGAAAGTCTCTGAAGGCCCTGGCACTAGGTCACTAAAGTGAGAAGAAAGACAGACAGGACAGAATTAATGAAGAGGCCCATAGAAACTGATTTAGGTAAACAGGCAGCTTGCAAACAAGCAGTATAAATTCTAGGCCCCATGTGACTTGAAATGTCACGTTCTAGGGAGGAAAAACAATGGAAAACTTTGCACAATCCACACATGATTAACCCTGAGAAGCGTTTCCATGTTACAAGTGAATTTAAGGTGTCCTGTGTCTTATTAACAACCTGCCATGTATTTAAAATGCCATCTGCTTCTTAGTCTGCCTCTTGT
Source organism: Cavia porcellus (assembly GCF_034190915.1). Classification (NCBI taxonomy): domain Eukaryota; kingdom Metazoa; phylum Chordata; class Mammalia; order Rodentia; family Caviidae; genus Cavia; species Cavia porcellus. The sequence continues at coordinate 5,492,898 of NW_026947499.1, read as the reverse complement.
TTGCTTTCTATGAGCAGCCACGGACCTGCTCCTTTACCTTCCAGATTTTCACATCCTCCTTCCTCTCCCTGTGTGAACGGGCAGAGAAATCTGAACTTCTGCCTGATGCAGACCTTGCATCCCTGGAGGTGCAGAATCTGGGATCCAGAAAAACCTGACTATGAAAATTTGGGGGGCAACTTCAGCTCTATCCTCAATAGCATTACATTTCAGACCTCCTGGGGAAGCTGGGAGGAATTAGGAATTGCTCTGAGTAAGATGCACAATGCTAACCCAATGACCTGGAAAGGCCAAGGACCAGTCACATCCTGAGCTGTCCACACATGGTGGCAAAACAGTAGAATGAGAAGCCCAACTTGCAGCCCACAACTCCTGCTTATATGTGCTGGAGTTCAGTGAAACTTCCCCCTGGGGCCCTGTCTCCTGGAGAGTCATCTTGATCAGTGAAAGCTGTACTATGTTTAAGAGCTCCCCAGAGCCCTGCTTGCATCTCACTGGGCAGATCTGTCAGGTGCTGGGGTGTAAGTCATGTATGTTAAGTTGGGCATCTCAGAACAGGGGTGTAGTCAAGATTCTATAAGAATTTAAAAGTCTGATTATACAAGGAGTTCGTTTGGAGGAACTGACCTCTCGTGCATTATAGGGGAAGGTAGGGTGAGACAAACACTGGGGAAATGATTCCCGATAAGCTTAACCCTATAGCTACTGCAAGACCCAGCAATTACGTTCTTAAAGTTTACCAAAGAGAGCTGGAAGCGGAGACCCACACAGTGACTTGCCCGTGGACATTTGCAACAGCTTTGTTTACAACAGCCAAAACCTGGAAACACTACAAATGTCTATTGATATGTGGGAGAATAAGGCAGTGATCCAATCAATCCGTACTCTCAACAATAACATAATAGTTGTATAAAGGGGGGAACTTCCGACTCATATCACAACACAGATGAACCTGGAGAATTTGTGTAGTGAAAGAAGCTAGACACAGATGTTACTGGGTTCTGCCTTGTGATTTTCTAGAAAAACAAATCTAATTTAACTAAACAGAAACAAATTATTGTTTGCTTAAGGTAAGTGTTGGCATATGTCCTCACTAAAAAGAGGGACAAGGGAAGTTGCCGTGATCATGGAGATGTCCTGCATCTTGATCATGATGGTGACCTTATTGCAAGGTTTATCTATGTCTGCAAATATTTGCTGCCTATGTTACCAATCCCTAAAGTTGATTTTAAAATATTCCATGCATTTGACAAACCAAATATACAAAATACTTGAATTTACCCCAATATGACTACACTCCTTCTCCCACAGCCCAGCCCAGCTGTCACCTTTGGTCTGGACAGTCCACGAGCCCCAGGCAACTGCCTGCTTCCTGTCTTGGCCCAGAGTGGGTGACTGCTCGCAGGGATACAGGAGAAACAGGACTCCCAACCTGCGGGATGTCAGTGATGAAAACCAGAGTCCTCTGAAATGCAAGAATGAATTCCAAGGAACAAGGGAGGTTAAGAGTAGAAAAGATTGAAGATGGCCCCTGAGAGACAGGAGGGGACCTGAAAGTGGGATGCCGCAAAGGTCATCTCTCTAGGAAAGTTTTATAGAGCAAAATCATGAGATGGCTACAAAAACACAAGGTGAGGCAACCCGGGTCAAACTGTAATCAGCCAATAAGGTTACAAGAGATCCGTTTAGTTAATACTGACTGATTCAGCAGGGATGCGGCCCACAGCAAGGGTACAGGCAGAGAACAAAGGCACTTGGGAGGGGATGGTCCAGGTGCTCTGCTCAGCCACCTGGTGACTGATGCCCTAGCTGGACCTCCTGGACCAGCTGGGGCTAATTACAGTAAAATTCCAAGTTACTGCTGTGCCTTAAAGAGGCAGGCAGGTGTAGTCACTGTGTCATTATCTTGAGGCTAGGCCTTCTTCAGCTGCAACTTCAGCCACAATTCTACTGTCCAGTTCTTTTTTTTTTTTTTTTGGTCTTTTTCCTTTCTATTGGTACCAGGGATCGAACTCACGACTGCCTGCTTGCAAGGCAGGCACTTATGCCGCTGAGCTAAATCCCCAGCCCCTACTGTCCAGTTCTCACTGACTTCCCGAAGAGCTGGTCCCTTTCTGACTGCATGTGAATTTCTACTGACATTTGCTGCCTATAAATAAATCAGGTAAAGTAAATCCTTAGAAAAACATAGAACTGGTCCTGTTATTCCTGTGCTTAAAATTCCCCCAAAGTTAGAACCAAATTTGGAGTTCTTGTCTTGGAACACGGTACAACATTACGGTCAGGTGTGAGTCAGCTACAGAAAGATGCTGGTAGCTTTGAAGAACAGAAATTTGTTTCTGTTTCCAGCCAGGAAAGTCTAGACGTGGAGTAGACTACTATCAGACTCGTATTCTAGACTAAAGCTAAGTTTTAATAGAGACTCAGAGCCTTTCTCTTGTTGCTCCTCTGTGTTAAGGCAGCTGAGGGTCTAGGGTAGATTCTGGGATTCCAGCTACTTTCAGTCACTGGGATAAGAGGAATATCACTGTCCTAATCCTATTAGGAACACATCAGGAGGCAGGCCTGGTGGTGCAAGCTCGTAAACCCTGCACTCCATGAAACAGACAGGAAGATTGCAAGTTCAAGTCCAGCCTGGCCCAGTTAGGGACTTAGCAAGGCGTTGTAAGAAAGAAAGAAAGAAAGATTTACAAGCAGCTCCATGTGACAGCTCGGAGTTCCATCTCCAGCACCACAAAGCACAAGGAAACAGGGAAGCAAAGGAACCTGCACCAGGGACATTTCCAGCCCCACTTCTTACACAGCATTTACATACTCACAGCCACACCTAACCAAAGAAAGACTAAAGCTAGGACTATAGGGGTTACTCTGCAATGCTGAAGAGCAAAGTTCTGTGCTTCCAGGAGGGAGGGGAGAAAGGATATTGGGGCGCAGTCTCCACCTGCCACCCCAGGCTGCTTTGGACCAACCTGGTTAGCAGCAGCCAGCAGCCAGCACTGCCTGCACCATGCTGGGAGCCTGCTCAGGACTCAGGCTGGGCCCAAGGAGCCAGAGCAGGGCTGCGGAGTGAATGGCAGATGCATGGGAAGCCGGCTCCTCTGCCCACTCCAGTCAGGGCTGCGCCTACCAGTGAGGAGACGCGGGGGACACCAATCAGGAGACCCAATCCTGAGCCCCGTCCCCTTTTCCATCCACATACTTTACAGCTCCATCAGGAGCCGCCCACAGCCACCCCACGCCACCAGAGACCAGGAGGTGCAGACTCACGCTAGTCCCTCTGCTCGCGGAAGAACTGGGTCAACTGTCCAGCACCTCAGGGTAGAGTGGCACCCTCACCTGCCCCTTCAGGCCCCGCCTCAGATCACCTGTATCCCTCTCACCTGTGCCCGGCCCCAGGCTAGCTAGGATCCAGCCTACCTGTGCCCAGAACCAACCAACCTGTGCCCTCCCCAGCCCACCTGCCCCTCCCCCAGCCCGCCTGTGTCCTCCCCCAATCCACAGGTTTCCCTCCCCCCAGCTCTTCCAACCTGTCCAACCCACTCTCCCCTTCTTTGTCGCGGGCTGCCTCGGGAGCGCTAATCACCGTCCTAGCGCCTTTCCGGGCTGAACCTGCTCCCGTCCTGTCCTAGGCAGGGTCTTCATCCGCGCGTCCAGTGAGCTATGGGCTGAGGTGAGTTCCATCTGCCCCCGGGATCAGAAGGTCCCAGGGGAGGAGCAGCTGCTTCCGCTACTTCACCCGCCGGCCAAGAATTCCCCACCCCCACCTCCACCTCCACCTCCACCTCCACCTCCACCCCCACCCCCACCCCCACCCGCCCGGCACTCCCAGCGAGGGAGGGGAGGAAGGGGAGCGGCGCGACCCTGCCCTGAGCCCTAGGGGCGTGGTCCTCGTTTCTACTCCAGTTTTGCTCAGGTCTTGGCTGCAAGCACAGACAGTTAGAAGTCCCTGTGGCTCCCTACAGAACCGCCTGCACTTATGTTCCCCAGATACGACAGAATTTGCTGCATACTCACGCTCTAAGTGGCAACATCACGCTGAAGTGTGTACATGATGTCACCGGCGTTGGGGGACACAGTGTGACTTCAGTCAGCTCTGTGCGTTTTGTTCAGCTTCTCTGTGGGTTTGCACTCTCTGCTCAGGAAAGCACCTGGGAATCCCCCAAATGTTGGTCCCTGCAGGCACAGCGTTTTCCTGCAGAATCCAGCCAAGGAGATCTTGGCTACCCCCCCCCCACACACACACACATTTTAGTGAGATTTCTCTGCTCAGTGTCTGATGTCTGCTCCTCCCATCTACCTGGCAAGGGCACGGGTGCTGTGTCAAGGGCCCTGGGAGAGACTGAGCCTCCTGAACTTGGGATTCCCATCCCTTCTCCAGTTTTCACAGGAGGAAAGTCAGCTGATGGGAACCCCAACCCTGAAGGGAAAAGTCCTCCTTTGTCCCTGGGGGCCTGCAGCCCCACCTCCCTGCCCCCCACACCCAGGGAGATCTTGCCTTTGTGATGCACTCTGGCATCACAAAGGAAGCCTGGCTGCTCAGGGTGACCTTTAATCTTGGTCACCTGGGAACCCCAGAGCATCCCAAGGCCATGGGCATTGACACAGCAAGGCAGAAACCTGATCAAAATGAAGGCAGAGACACAGACCACTCTGAGGCCTTGTCTTCTTCCCTTGTCTAGACACAGGAAGAGGAAGCAGCTCTAAGATTTGGGTTGCGATTTGCAGAAACCTGCCTTGAGAAGGCACAGAGCTGACTCTCATTCTCTGTCTCTCTCTCTGTCTGTATGTCTGTCTGTCTGTCTGTCTCTCTCTCTCTTTCTGTCTGTCTCTCTCTGTCTCTCTCTCTCATCACTAAGAAGAAATATCTGTTTCCACCTGGTCTCCTTACCACTGACTTCACTGATTTATGTGGATTCCAAACGGAGATGCTACCTGGTGACTTTTCTTCCATTACTTCTACAGGCAGTAGTTCTCTTTAAAGCAGTCCTTAAAGGGGCCAGAGGCTGTGCTTTGATCATGGTGGTACCTTGCTTTTGGGCAAAGTTTAAAACAATGGAGCTCAGGCTGGATCAGGAAGAGATTTGGGGAGAGCAAGCTTAGGTGTCTTTTCTCCCACTTTCCCCTACAAAAGACACAGCAGGGGAATTAATTATTGGGTCAAAGTTGACACCTTTGTGTCCTTAGGCCAGATCTACAGAGCAGCCATGATTATTCAAAACAAAATAATTATTATGAGAATAACACTTGTGCAGTTATGAGTACCACCAATAATCCCAGGAATGGAGAGGGAGGGTAGAAGACCTAGCAAGACCCCCGGGAGCACTTGGCTGCAGTGCACCAAGATGCAGGAGTCTACAGGAGCGCATTTCAGGATATGACCCACAGGAGTGAGGGAGGTTGGCAGCCCAGCTATCAGAGTGGGGTAAGGGCAGGGTGACGTCAGGACAGTCACTGATCTGTAGGTGCTACTGTCTTGGTGAGCAGCCCAGCACATGAGGCATGCTGGGACTGCTGCTGGGCACAGGACAGGAAGTGGGAAGGTCTGTGTATGGATTCCACAGAGGGTGAGGCTCCAAGTGGGGACTGTGTGTGTGTGTGTGTGTGTGTGTGTGTGTGTGTGTGTGTGTAAAGGCTTTTCCTTCACTAAGCACATCTGCCTAGATGAGCTTGCAAGAAGTCCTTTTCTGCCAGGTCTGGCTAGGATGTTGCAGAGAAGAGGATTCTGGGAAATGCAGTCCCATCTCCCCAGGTGGACATAAATAGCCACAGTCACCATGCAATCAAAACTTAGAGACATGGAAACTCCTGAAATGCGAAGACACCTGGTTTTAACAGAAATATGATGACTGTGAAGAAATATTACTGATGAGATCATGTGTGGACAACCTATGCTTCTGTACCTCCACTGCTTTCTCAGAATGGTCTTTTAAGGGTGAAGTAAGGTAACAACAGTCAGTCAGTTCCAAGACCACAGAACAGTGCAGGAGCAATGGCAGAGTACAGCCAGCCAGCACAAGTAAGTGTAGTGGGGAAACGATGCGCTAGCTCACGGAGACATCCGAGGACCTTGTCACTATCAGGAAGTACCTCAGTGTCCCCTGGTACCTTCTCCTGCACCTCTCAGCCCATCTTTGTGAGATGGCTGACATTGCAAACATGCACCTGTCTGAGAAAATAACTTGAAAAGACCTGGTGGTGTTGCCAGCTGCCCTGTGTTCAGCCTTGGAGAAAAAGAGAAGTCATCATACCTTCATGATGACATGAGGACGGGTTGAGAAAATGCACCATTTTAGCTGCTAAATGGGAATCAGGGTTCTTTGTTTTAAATGACATCAGATTGGGGAGCAGTTTTTTGTGGAGAGTTATAAATATAGGTTTAGGAGCAAATGTGACATACAGTATAAAGCCCCATGTTTGATGGTGAGGAAGTAGTGGAAATGTTTTTGGATTTTTTTATGGGAACATGTAAGACCTCTGTCCAGAAGGTACATGTGGTAGTTATGTTTATGTAGATGTAGTCATCGTGATTTGTCCAAAATTGAAGATTATTACACCCTGTGGGCTCACGTCTCCAGTGAGAACAATGAAGACTGGAATGGTCAGAACATGGTACATAGTTTGGATATTTAGGGCAGAGGTAAGAGTGAAGAGCACAGGTAGCATACATGGGTTGTCCATTGTGGTAACCTTTAATAGTAAGCACACTCCAAGGGAAATCAAATATTAGAGGTTCTGAAGTCTAATTGGCTTGAGCAATAGTTATGTGGGAAGAACCCCCTGCTCCCCCATGTATAGTCAGATAGAATTGGAATTTTTTGGTGTCTGAGTGTGGTAGGGGTACATGAAGTAATAGAGGTAGAGGAAGAAGACTATAATGTTGACCAAGGCAATCGAGAAATAAAAAGTGTAAGATTATTCATATGAAGAGTGTGTTAACTGTAAGCCTTTGGAGAATCGTGTAATTTTGGGGGGTAGAGTGTTAGAGCACCTGCCAGGAAGGGGAGAAGGATAGAGCCATATATAGGCCAAAACCAGGTAGGAGAGCAAAGCAGTAGCATTTGTCTTGTCTCAATCTGAGATGGTTGGACATGAGGCCCCTAAAGTCTCTTTACTATGTTCAGGATCCCAATTACCGGGCAGTGGATGATATCTCTTCCTCTGGGTGATGTGAAGTCAGCATGGGAATCCCTCTACCTTTACCACAGTTGGAATCACAAGGTGTACCAGATGAGGTCAGTTTTACTTGGGTTCAAGAGTTGAAGCTGAACCTGTGGCATTTGGAATTTTAATATAGATTAAGTCTCCCTGAGATAAAGGAGGATCTGGTGTGTGAAGGTAAAGAGCTGCGTATTTCTAAAGAAGTTGTCAGAGGAACTAGAGAATCAGAATGTAGTCAGTTAAGGGAAGAAGATTGGAAGGTGAAGGCAAGTTTTGTAAGACAAACGGTCTACTATACATAAGCTCAGAGGGGCTTAACTAAGTAGGTGATCTGGGGAGAGCTCAGAGTTTTGTAGGGGTTGGAGTTTAGCAGTAGAGAGGAGAATCATGTATGTGTGGTAAGGAAGTACAGTCATGCAGAGGACTTATCTCTGTATCTGTTGTAGGAGTGGGCAACGGGTTGGCTGGATTGAGGGTGTTGCTGGTTGAAACAGCGACAGTGGGGTCTTGTATTAGAGTTAGATGTACTTGTTGTAGCTGTGATGGGGTCATTAGAGCTGGAAGTGTCTTGTGAGAAATTAGATTGACGAAGTGGTGTAGTGAGTAAACTATGATTGTCTGCCCTAAAGTGAACTTTTTGGCTTCTTGGGTCAGGATGGCTGTCACTGCTATCACCTGAAGGCAGGGAGGCCATCCTCTGTCCATCATGTCTAGCTGTTTTATGAGGTAGGCTGTGGCCTGGAATGAAGGTCTTTTTCTGTGTCCCAATACTTCCATCACACTATCCTTATCTGTTGTAGTGTATGGAATAAAGGGTACAGTAGGATTAGGACGTGTAAGTGCAGGGGCTCTAAGGAGGGCCTCCGTAAGCATCATGAAGGGAGTGTCAATTGGCATCTGGGGTTCTGAAATAGGGGTGTCATAAGGCGAGTGAGGGACTTTTAGAAACCTATTAGTTAACAAACAACAGACAATAGGTTTGAGTCCCTGTTGATGCTTAGGGGCTGTTGGGTATTGGAGAACAGAAGGGAAGACTGAGGGGTGCTTGAGGTGAATTAGCAGTGGAGAGATGGGAGTGGCATGAGTGGGATTGGAGGTGTCTCAGACTGCAGGGTCCATGATGAAGGAGGGAAGGGAGGGGCTGAGTCATTGATGTATGATGATGGGATTGGAGTATGAGACCCGTGGGGAGAGGAGGAAAGTATGAGAGAAATTGGGGTTTTAGAGTAGAATTTTTATCAAAAAGGTACAGGACAGGTTGGGATAATAAGACAGCTGTGTGTTAGGAAAGGGTTTGGCATCTGCAGGGAGGAGGTTTTGTCTGCGGAGGTCATTGTACTACGGCTGTCAGCTCCCACAGTGGAGACTGCAGACCAGAAACATTGGCCTTAAAACTCAGGAAGACCATTATAGGTGGCCTCCATGTCAACAAGGAGAGATAAGGTTTTACCTGAGGTGACCAGAGAGACTTAGGTCTCTGAGACAGGAACCTTGGTGAGACCATGGCCCCAAGCCCCATCAATCCTCTTCAGCAGTGATGCCAAGATCAGCCAGTGATGAGCCCAAGGGGGCAGAGTCTTATCCTGTGAGAGTGGGGAAGGTGAAGACTTACCTGCTATCTGGGGGACAGGCCAGTCACACTTCTAGTAGCCCTCTTGGTTGCAGATGGGACCGGTTTTCAGTCGTGGCTGCAGATCAGGGTAGCCTCTTGTCCAGTGTCTTTTTTTTCTGCTGCACTTGAAGCATGATGGGGGACTGCTTGGGTGTTTAGATTTTTTTTCCAGCCTGCGTTTAACTTGAGCCCAGAAAGCCGCTCACTGCAGCTGTAGCTGCTGTGGCTGCTATAGCCATAAATTGGCCTTAGAGTTTCTGCCTGGAATGCACCATTTATATGATCCTTTGGAATGTGTAACCTTTTTAAGGTCATTATCCATTGTTGAAGACATGGAAAGCCATATGTAAAAGGTCTCCCTGGGGGGACTGAGGACCAAGGTCTGATGTTTTGAATTTAGTCTGACTGTTTGGTGCTGCTTGGTAAACATTAAAAATGAGAATTTAGGAGGATCAAGTATGATGGCCAGGGGGGAGGGAGAAAGAGGCAGAATTGAGTGAACAGAGGAGAAGCTCACAGTGGTAAAGTCCTCTGAGGTGACTTTGAGATGAGGAGGAGGAGGGGGAAGAAGAAGGTGGGGGGGGGGAGATGGGGGCCTCTGTATGAGTTATGGCGATAGAGGGGTGGAGGTATTTCATCTATCAGATCTGAGAAACAAGGAGGAGAGTCAAGTTGGCTAACATATAAGGGAGGTAGACGTGTGAAGTGAGTCAAAAGAATTTGAGAGGCCTTGCAAGTTTGGAATAGGTCAGGGTGTGCCTGTAGCTGGACATAAAGTATTTACCCCCCTTGTTGTTTCAGTAGTAAAAGTTACATAAATCTGTTAATGTCAGCCTCTTTGTCCTAAGAGTTTGTTTTAGCAAAAGTATACATAAGGGCATCCCAAAGGAGTGGTTTTGTTGGGTGAAAGCTCACTATTACACATGTTTTTGAATTAGAAAATTCAGCTGGGGGTTGAAAGGTCATAAATCAGTGGAGAACTGTCACCCTCCAGTGAGACACAACCAGGAGTGCGGAAGGGAGCAGAGTAGTTCCAATAATTAATTCACCAGTCTTCACCAGAGAAGCCACAGTGGAAGTCCTGAGGGATGTAGAGGTCCCAGAAGGATACAGAGTGGTACAGGGGGATGTGCTTATGTGATCACGATTTAAGGGCAAACACCTTAAGTAGAGTAGAGGGGAGGCTCACCTTGGACTTGACAAGGGGAAAGCTGGTGTTGGACATTGCCTAAAAATGGTGAGGTGGAGGGGGAGTCCCTTGTCCCAGAATAAGAGAGAGAAAAGGAGGAACAGAGACGAAAGGTCTGTAGGCTGGTGGAGGCCCAGACCTAGGAACAGACCCCCCAAGAGCCACCCCGCCTCTGACCAATGGAGTCACGGCACCAACAGACTGAGTGGGAAACTTTGTACTCAATCTAGAGCAGCACAGAATATTAAAAGAGAAGAGACAACTAGATAAGAAAGATTAATGGGGGGGCGTGGCAGGAGTCAGCTTAGAGAAGGCTGTGGCAGCTCTTTGCAGACAAAGGCCAGGTTCTCCTGATATAGGCTCCGATGGGGAAGGGCTCTGAGGACTGATGTGAGCTGATTTATTTTGTGATAGTGCAGGGTGTTGGATAAATCTTTGCATGCCTGATCTTTGGCACAGACTTTTGGGAAGGAGAAGCCATAGGGTCTTCTGGGAAGATGGAGTTATGCATTATCATGGCACAGTTTTGAACGGTCGCCATGATGATTGTGCTGTCTCTCAGATGGCATAGTGGGGGATCTAACGCACACCAGTTCTCCACACCCTGCCTTCCTTAGAGACTTCTACCTATGGGCTCAAAACATGACCCAAAGTAAACCTCTCGCTCCTGGAACTGTCAGTATCAGCTATTTTCTTTCAGGGACAGGGAAGTGACCAAGACAGAGACACATCTTTCCAGCTCCCAAGTCCACCTCTTCTCACCATACCCCCTTCCCAATAGCACATCTAGCTATGAGCTCATCAATGGATGAATATACCAGGTTAGACCCCTCCGGATCCAACCACCATTCAAAAGCCCCACCTCCAAACACAGGAGGCATTGGAAGCCATGGCAGATACAAAGCATAGTGTCTGTAGAAAGCCAACCAAGAAATAAAGGATTGGAATAAGAGATTCATCCCTGTGAGGGGTAAATGGGAAAGGGGGCAGAGAGAAATAGTCTTCACAGGGTGACGCAGATCTGTCCCCAGGAAAGGAGAGGAGATGAGACAGGAGACTTAGCCATTGCCCTCTCAGCCAGGTGGGCAGGGAATCCTCAGGCCAAAGTCTCTGCTATAAAAGTCCTTGCTCAAAGAAAGGGGCCTGCATTAATTAGCCTGGGGCCTCGCTCAGTCATGGTCTGGAGGGAGACCCAGGAAAGGCAGTCTCTGCAGACACATGGTGAAGGCCAAAGAGGGCCGTGACCCCAGCCTTGGGTCAAGGAGGTGACCTCAGCCACAGACCTGAGACCACACTGGTCAGCCACTCCACACCTGTCTAGCAAGCAGCTTCTCCTTGGTCCTCAAGGGACTCCCTCCCAACATGAGTGACACAAACTGCACCCACTCCTGCAGAGGGTCTCAGGTGCTCGGTCCCCACCATGTATCCTGAGCGACCTCCCTCTGGGCTCAGATCAGGAGACCTTGTTGTTGGATCCGAGTCATTAAGCACCACCCAGTTAAAAACAGGACCAAGGAGTGAAGCAGGTGGCTGCCCTGGGTCCAATGCGTACTTTTCCCTACTCTCATTGGCAGGAGGAGCCTTGCCTCTTCCTGCCAATCAAGGTCAGCTTCTTGCCACCAACATGAGTTTTCTAACCTACTGGTCTGTGAACACAAAGAACCCACAGTGATCTGGTGGTAGTTGCACCTTCTAGTTCCATGGCACACTCACTGTGCCTGCTAGGCAGACATCATAGGAAGTTAGGGTTGCACACTGACACAAAGATGCCAAGCCCAGGAGTGTTAGCAAGTGCATCTGTTCCTGCTGCTTGTCAGCACCCCTGTCCTGATGAAGCTCGGCACCAGAAGAACATTTTACTTCTAACAGTGAGTGTTGTGGGGACTATTTGATCTGAAAGCTCTGCGCTTTCAGTGGAAGCCAACCAACACAGGAAGTTCCAGACACAAAGACAGTCCCCTGTTTTTGGTGGCCATGTGCCCCATCTCTCCCAGGGCCCAGTATAACCTGTGTCTTTGCAACTGCTCAGCGTGCTGCTTGGGCAACATGGTCTCATCTAGAGTCCCAAAGTTGCATGCTGTGAGTCTCCTGCAGAGACTTCCATAAGCTTCATGCCGCATCTTTATCCCCACTGACACCTCCTGCTCCACACAGTCAGCCTGTGGCTTGCTCTCCACCCACTAGAACTGACTGTCCCAAAGCCTGGAATGCCTCTGGTGCCCTTTCCTGTTGTCCCTACTTGAAGCCAGCAACTCTGCATGTCACATGAGCTAGGACAGTACTCCTGGGTGTGAAATGCATTTCTCATGGATCTCAAGAACTCCATTCAACAGGGTTCCTTCCCCATCTAATGGGTTAGAAATGAACAGTTAGCCCAGAGAACACATCTTGCAAGCCCATTGCATCACTGAAGCGGGTCCCCATTTCTCCACAACTTTGGGAGCAGAGGAGTCTCTCCAAGGCTTCCAATACCCTATGTAACTTTACTCACTCTGTCCACCTGCAGTGATGCTGTTGGGGTAATGGATCAATGAGTGGCAGACACAAGGGCCCAGATATCTATGGAGCCTGCTAAGCTATCCCAAGACCAAGCTGTATGCAAGTGGATAAGGTGGTCCACCTCACGTGAATACAGATGCACATATGTTCACCTGTGTGTGTAGGCATGTGTGTATTCTGAGCATCGTGCAAAATCCACTGAAGACGTGGCATCTGCCACAGCAGGAGAGCCCCTGCATCTTTGCGTGCTTGTATCTATACCTCTCTGCATTGCCAAATTGCTTCCCTAGGTGTTTGTACCATTAGGGGAGTTGCATCTGAAGTCAGAAGGCTTCTCGGCTTTCTGAAGTAAGAGACAACTCCAGCCATTTGTCCTTGTGCATCTCATTTAGGGGTGACACACTTCTAGCCTGATTTTACAGCCTCACAGTTGGTATTTTGTTTTGCAGAGAAATCCTCCTCTTTATGGCTCACCATTTAATTTCCCTGCTGTCAAGAGCCAGAACTAAGTTATTCCTCTTTTTTAAAGAATGATAGAAGCAGGGAATAATGAATGCAAAATGCTGTAGTTAAACTTCAGCAGATAGACTGATGGATTGGCTGTCAGATTATGCTATAAACAGAAAGAAAGTGATATTTAATCATTTGCAAAAAATAAAAACAGTGGTGATGGATCTGGTGTACTTGGAAGCTGAGTGACTCATTATGGCAAATTGTTATTTTCCAGTTAATAGAGGGAATAAAAGGGCAAGGCAGGGAAAGTCATCACATCTCCTGGGCTGTTTAAATGCTTGAAGCATTGCTAGCTACACGGTGTAAGCTGAATTGTTCTCCCCAAAACTCAGGAGTTGAAGTCCTAACCATCAGTGTCCAAGAATGGGACTGTCTCTGGAGACTGGTGACCAAACAGGTAATTATGGTCAATTAAGGTTGCTATGGTGATCCCAATTACATCTGCCTGGTGTCTTTGGAAGAGGGGATTAAGACACACGCGCACACACACACACACACACACACACACACACACACACACAGGGGCAGCCTTGTGAGGACACCAGGAGAGAACTCTATCCACAAACTACCGATAGAGGATTCTGAAGGAACCAACCTGGTTCCATCTTGATCTTGACCTTTAAGCTTTTTGAATAGTGAGACAATAAATTCCCATTTCCCAAGCCCTTCATCTCTCCCCAGTCTAGGACATTTTGTTATGGCAGTCTGAGCAAAGCAATAAATGAACATTGGTCAAATAGGAATATCCTTTACTCAGTGAGCAAACTGGATGGCCATGACATGAACCTCTCTCAGAACCCACTCTGTTCTGTTATTTTAATCGGGGTCAGGATTTCAAAGCAGCAGACCTGAAATAAATATATAGCTCTCAGGTGTCTCTCGATGAACAGGAGAGTCTGAGAATGGGGCAGGTATTTGCAAGTGGCTGTGACTCTGCAGCCACCCGAGACCATGCTGTGTGAGTGTGGCCTTTACTCTCCTGCTCATTGGAGCCTCTGCCTCTCCTCTCCTGCCGTCTCCCTAAAACTGCAGCCCCCCAGGGAACATTAGCCAGCACTGGTCAGGAAGTGGGCAGGGGTGCATGCTTGTGCGCTGCCTTTGTTGGGGTGGAGACTCGTCTTGGTCATTTATTGGCTGCCTGTCCTCAAACAGCTCCTGTACCTCAGGGTCCGCACCTTTAAAAGGGAGCTGATTTTGAACAAATACGCATCAGCTTCTCATGGCTGCCATAAGTAATGGCCACGGATGCTGTGACCTAAATCAACTGCAATTCATTGCAGAGGTTCTGGAGGGAGAAATTTAACACTGGATTTACTTCATTGAAAATGAGGCCACGATGTCTCCAAAGGCTCTGGGGGAGACCCAGCTCTTAGCCTCTTCCTGCTTCTTGTGGTGCTGATAGGCCTGGCATCTTCCTCAGCCATGAAGGCAAAACTGATCATTTATTTCACCTGAAGCTCTAAAATTAGGAGAATGAGAAGAGAGCCTCAAAGAGAATTTTGAGCTGTATTTCCTTTCTTTTCTCAGGAATATCTTTGAAGTATTATTTTGCCTGCTGAAAAAGTAATAGAAAATTAAAAGCCTTGTCAAAGGCTCACAGCACAGGGGAGGAGTCTGAAGTGAGCAAACTGCTCAGTAGGTTCAGCGGGGAGTGAGGCCAGCTGTCTGCTATGGCGCTTTAGGGCACCTGCGTGGACACTCTGAAGGGTGCTTCTCCGCGAACCTTCCGAGGACTATGGCAGCTTGTCTTGCTCCACGAGTAGAGTTTGTGAAAAATAGAAATGCTCATCTTTGCACATCAGTAATTTAAGATCCGGCGAATGCTGAGTGGACCAAATGAAGCAGATCATCACACTGTCGCCCATTGACAGTGGGAGGGTCCTGTACCTTGAATCCCTGGGAGAAGACAATGGGATCCTGCTAGGGACTCTCCCAGGGTCTCTCCTAACCATCTCTTTCTAGACTGTTTTTGACTTGTGATGTTCCCACTAATAACCTGCAACAATGAATGAAAACGTCTCGGAGTGTCTCCGGATTCTCCAGACAAATGAGTGAGTCCAGGGTGCTTGAGAACTTGCTGAACTTGCAGTTAGGGGCAAAAGTAAAACAGCCAGGTCTGGTGCCCTCGAATTTGAGTTTGGGCTCTAAATTGGTGCTGAACTCTGGACCTTGTCCAAGTGGTGTGGTGGCTCTTCTGTTTCTCTTTATTCTAAGACACATTCAGAGATACCTGGGTAGCTGTGATTCTCCTGTCTGCTGAGTGGAACCGCAGATCTCATTTGACCTCTTTCACTGGGTGTCAGGTTGCGAACACGGGGTCACTGGGGAGTCTTATGTGATTGTATTACTTTCCTTCTGGAAGGTAGAAGCAAATGTTCATGGCTTAAAGATGAAATGGTCCCCAAAGACTCACACATGGAGGGCACTTTCCTAATTTAATCTATGAATGAGTTCATAACTGCATAGGCTGTTAGAAACTGGGGACCAGTTGAGAGAAGTAGGTCGCTGAGATCATGAGATTGTTCTCTCTCTCTCTCTCTCTCTCTCTCTCTCTCTCTCTCTCTCTCTCAGCCTCTAGCTGTCAGTAGGAGAGCAGCATTCCCCCGCCAGGTCCTTCTGCCTTTGTGTTTATACATTATAACCAACTAATCATACATTGAGATGTTTGAGACTGAGCCAAAAAAATCCTTCCTCCTTTAATGTGTCTATACCAGGTATTTTGTTCCAGCCACAGAAAAGCTAACACTGTGAGCTTTGGTTGGTTTTCCTTTTATTTGTGCTTAAGGGGGAACCAGGTGTGCAGCTGTACTCCGTCCCTGGAGAAGTTATCATGGTCAGCTGTCATGGGGCAGGTATTGGCTGTAATGCCCAACTCTGTGAGAGAAACATTCACAAGGATTACCCCAGCTGTAAATTTTTCTGGAGCATCACGGGATTGAGAATTCTCTCTCTTTGCTGTGAGCCCCATCTAAGCCAGAGAACTTCCGGGGATTGGAGAGGGAGGGAGATGTGCTGATTTAGTCTCTTTTGTGATTAAATGTGAGTCTCTGGGAAGCTTTAAGTGGCAGATTTTGTTGGGCTTTTCCTAGAAATTGCTGATTTGGTGTGTCCCAAGGAGGTTTTAGGGAAATAGTTGATGCCACCCTCTCTGGGGTATTTTTCCACTCAGTGTTTGGGTAATCACTCTTTCTTAACATGGAGAGTGGATTTGTTTCAAACAGGAGTAGACATAAATTATGATTAAGGATGTGTAATTAAATCACATTTATCATGAAGGTGGTTACATCTTTCATTGTGAGCAGATGCTACTGAAGTATGATATCCCACTGAAACTGCAAGGAAAATGTCTATCATCTCTTCACAATGGCTGTCTTTATTCCATTTGTTTTCTCTAGTGCATGGATGACAACAAAATAGAAGACAATCGTGCACTTTGAGGCTGAGTTGGACTGGGAAGAGCAGGGCTCTGAGATGTATTTCCCCCGAGGGAATGGACTGAAGTTTTTTTTTTTTTTTTTTTTTTTTTTTTTTTCACCAGTTGGGAAACTTCCTCCATTTGTGGTGATTGCTGGGGCAGAGAAAAAGCTTTGCTATAAATACTTTCCCTACCTTTGCCTTAAAAGAAGAGGCCACGTGATTCCTCCCATTGCATACCTAAGTCTTGAATCTACATCTGGATAAACTAATCTCTGTTATTGAAATAGTATCTCATTCTCATACGTGCTTTGTATTTGGAGGATTTCTCCTTTTACTTTGTGTGATTTTAGAAGCCACACAGGCACTATACACACCAGTCACTGTGTATGGGCACACTTGTTTAAGGAAAATGAAAACTAACACATACACACAGATGCACAACAACAACACAGAAATAACAGCACAATCCTGGTGTGAAGACCCAGAGCTCTATTCACACAAGCCAGGCACTGAAAGTGTCCTCCACACTAGGAAACACTGCCCAGTGACAGAAAGGAAAGAGCTCCTTATACACACAACTTAGATGATCTTCAGGGAATCATGATGAGCATACAAAGCCAATTCCAGAGGGTTCCGTGTTGTACAATTTTCTTTATGTAACGTTTCTGAAATTACAAAATTACCAAGTTGGAAAAAAGATCCATGGCTGGCAGAGGTTAAGGTGTGAGCACGGAGAGGAAGCAGGAAGGGGGAGGACGTGGCTATAGAGGTAGCGTCCTGTGCTGAGAAAATTGCTCTTGACTGTAGTGTGATCACACAAGTCCACACTGTACACTCAAAAGAGTACATAAAGCAAATATGGAAGACAGACAAACAGCATGCCTGACACTGGCAGAACTGGGATGCTCTCAATGGATTGCATGCATGTTCCCTTCCTACTTGTGAGGACTATTACAGTCAGGCAAGATGGTGCCATGGGTAGAGGAGGACTCTTCAGGGTCCATGGGATCTGCTACACAGCTTCTTACAACTTCCTATGAATGTGCAAAGTCCTGGAAATATAAATGCATGCTTAGAACAATACAGGTTGATTCCTACAAAATTAGACAGCACAAACCACAAAAATGAGGAGAATACTGTCCATTGCTGATTAATACTTGATTTCATCCAGGAATGCTATTTTGACATTTTGTCATAAAAGATAATAACACTAGTCACTACTTAGAATACTTTATTTTCTATTTTGTTATTTGAAGAGTTAAAAATCTAAATGGATATATTTGCTCCTCATACAATCTTTCAGTTTCATCCTTTATAATAACCACTGATATTAGCAGTCTCTATATTGAAATATAAAATTTTATGCAATAAAAAAATGAAAAAATAGTCTTATCTCTGGATACTTGGAAGCATTTTTCCCTGTGTGTGTAGTGTATTTATTTTGTTGGTTTTAATTTTCCTGATTGGGTTAAGATCATGATTAGCATGTGGGGTGTATGTACTTAAAGCTATCTATCCACTGTAGGCTTATTTGCATTTGAAAAATATTAACAATAATCTAACTGCATTTTCTCAAAAAGGAACTTGACCTGCTCAGGTAAGTATCCGATGCCAGGGCTGGGGCAGGAAGCAAGATGAGGCCAAAATAATATCCTACACTGAGGTTGAGGAAGTGGCAGTAGAAGCGGCAGGTGCCTGTCCCGAACAGCAACACAGACAATGACCTGCAACCTCTCTCTCTGGCCAAATACCGGACACTCTCAGCACTGCGATCACTAACTAAACGGGAAATTATAAACTAGTGGAGAAAAGGCATCCATTGGTTCTGAGGATAAAAATAAATAGATGATAGAAAGATAGATGGGTAGACACACAGAAAGCTAGTTAGGCAGGTGGGTAGGTAGATAGACAAATCAGGGCACCTACTTAAACCTGAATGCAGAAGACTAGGTGGTAAGCATGGGCAGAGAAGGTGCTGGACTTGGAAAAGTGAAGAATCTTCACTAACCATAGTGGGGTTAGATCAGGCTGCATCAGAGCATGCCAAATGTAGGGGAGACTTCGGTCAGCTGTGTGACAGCTGCATGAGCTCAGGGAGTCTCCTCACAGATTTCTCATCAGTTGCTGGAGGCAGTGTGGCCATGGTGTGGGGAGAAAGTGGCCAACATCCGCGTTGACAGGCTCATCAGAGTGAACCCCATGGAGGAGGGGGAGGAAGGTGATGGATGAAGGGCTCAGCAAGTGCTTCTGGCTGGAGACACAAAGCCAGCCACTTTCTCAGGCAGGTGGCCAGCGTGAGGCCCCGACACCTGCACTCAGACCTGCATTTCCAGATCACCAGCTGTGCAGGTCCTCTTAGCTGTGCACTTTCTTGGCGCTCCCACCTGGGTTTCCAGGGCACAGTCAATGCCATCTCCTGCAGAAGGACCCAGGGGCAGCAGCCTAAAAGGACCCTGGGCCTTGAGGCCTGGTCCCTGTCTCAGGCTGACCCCACCTCTGCAGGGCACTGCCTGCTGCTGAGCCTTGGGCCCTAGAGGAAGCCGGGGTGAAGATTTTTGCTTGGCCTCAGTCTCCCATCAGCCCTGTCTCCTGCAGACCCCTCTGTGCAGTCTCAGTCCTGCCAGGCTGCCAAACCCCGCCCATCCACTAGTGCTCCAGGAGGCAGAGCACAGGGACAATCGTGCCTCTCCTATAGCTGGGACAGGCCAGGGGCATCGACAGTGCCATGCCTTCCTAACTCAAGTGGGGAATTGTGACTTGGATTTATGATTGCTTCAGCAAATTACCTGTCTCCTGATTTTTATTTAAGTTCTCCACTCTGCTAGGAGCACCGTCCCGAAGCTCACCTGGCTCGTGTCCTCTGTGCCCACCATCCTCAAGCTCCAGAAAACACATCTAAACTTTTCCTTTTAAAGAAAATCCATCATCTCATGTGGCTTCACCCACATTAAGCTTGAGCACTGTTGCTCGGTCAGTGAGGGTGCTCGAAGTATTTTTCTTTTTCTAGGGAGAAGCTGACATTCTGAGCCAGCAGCCCAATGTCAACAGAATGGAATGTACTGAGCAGATTCCAAAATGGTGGAACCAGTAAAGCCAATGAATACGGGAGGCCCCAGATTTGGAGGGAACTCGCTTCTTTTGAGGACTGGTTCTCTGCATAAGGGATGGCCCTGGAAAAGCTGAATTCTCATGCATTTAATCTCAGCCACTCTATGCGATCTTTTCCTTATTCTGCCTTTTCTGAAGATCATATAAAGCAATATTTATTTACACTCCAAATATTTTTGAAAAGCTGCTCAGTACCCCACTCCTCTGATGGAGCTATATTCCCTGCCTGGGCTCTCCTGTCTACACTTCTCTGCAGTAATGCAGCAAGGAGAAGCTCCCGCAGGACTGATCTGAACCACTAGCCTGGAGGTCTCAGGCCCACTGCAGGTGTGAGCAAAGGGAGCACAGTGAGGGGCGATGTCACAGTGCAGCCAGGGTCTTCAGCAGGGGACGGCTTGCCACTGGAGCTTTGGGGGCTCTGCGACCTCTGTGGGCTGCAGTTCCCTGGATTCAGAGGTGGCTTTGGAGCCCAGAAGCCTGAAGGGGAAGGGACCTCCCTCTCCACTGTGGTGGGACTCCCAGACACGTGCTCTGGGCAGGTTGATGACCGGAAGGCAGGGAGTGGCCATGTCAGGGCAGGGGAAAAGGTGGATGCAGTGAGCCCAGACCTCATTGCTGACTGGACTGTCTGGACTCCTCAGCTTCTGCAGTGGTGGCCACAAAACACTGCAGGGCCAGAGAGGGACAGCTTTCCCAGGTTGTTTTGAAATAAGGCAGCTATTCAGGTTTGAGGAAGAATTGCTCAATTTTTAAATATTGGTATTTATAGACACCTTGAGAGGGAACAAAATGCTCACTGCGGATGAGTCTGCAAACCTTGTCTCAAGACTCTTTGGAAGTGTCACCCTCCCATTTCCCACAGAAGGATCATTTGCCTTCTATGAAATCTTTTTAATCCTATGTCCTGCCCAGTCCTCATGGCTTTGCTGTCCCCGCCCATTTCCTTCCTTCAAGTGTCTCTCTGGTCTCTGCGTCTTCTGGTCAGAATGGCTGCTCCCTGCCCTTCCCCTGTGCCTGGATCCAGAGTCTCCCTGTGAGGGTCCTCCTGACTCCCGGGTTTCCTCCTCTGTTCTCCACCCAAGGGACACTCTTTACTGTCCAAGCCCCTTCCTACCCCTCCTGGGAAGTTCTTCTCCACTGAACTTTTGATTCATTCTGCCCTTTCAGGAACATAAGGTGGTTGGCCTGAAACACACCCTTGTCACATTCCCTAGCTGCATTGATGGTTTATTTCAAATTCTCCTCAAGCATTAGAAGCCCAACCCAAATGTCTTAATCCATGAAAGGAACAAATTAGCATAGATAATGAAAAATTCAAAAGCACATCTGTCCTCAGACAGGGCTGGATCCATGTGCTATAAAAGCTTTGTCAAGAATCTGTATCTCTATCCTACAGCTTTATATTGGCTCAGTTAATGTCCAGCAGGATGAGCAGATGGTAGGCAGCAGCTACTGGCTTCCATCTGTCAGCTGTGAAATCTTCACTGAAAGAGAACTTCTCTTTCCCAAAGACTCTAGCACAAGTCTTGACTTGGAACTCATTGGCCCAAATTGAGTCACATGTTCAGCTCTGAACATTCATTATGACCAATGTAATGGAATATGCTAAATGGAACACTTGGCTCACCTGAACACTGTGGAAGTACAGGTAGTGTTAGATCTGCCTGTATAGCATCTGCACAGGAAATGTGGGATGTATGTGCATCAAAACAAAGTGTCAAGATGCTATCAGAAGGAAGGAAAAATTTAAATTTGGTAAAATCAAAAAAAATTAGCAAATTTCATCTTGTTGATTTTTCTAACCTATTAATCAAGCTTAATTTAGAATATGTACTCTGTGTGTCTTCTGGGTGTACATATTTCATTAAATATTCACTCAATACCTTCTCTGTATGGGGCACTGTGCTACGTTTTGTGTGTTACACTGAGAAAGAAAATGGTAGCTCTTCTCATCAGGCAGGTATATATTGGGCAGTGATCTACTTTACAGAGAATTAGCTATGTAATTACTGATACATTTGTGGGGTGTTTTGAAGGAAAATAAAGTAACTAAACAGCTATGATTTTGTTTGGGAGGAGAGCGGTGACTTTCTAGCAGAAGCAGTGTGAGGACTCCCAAAGCTAAGTAGACAACACACCAGGGAAGGTAAAACACCATGGAGGCAGCGGAGTGCTCCTACACATCAGCAGTGCTTGGTAGATGAAGACAGGAGTTCCTGAGTCAATTAAGGTTCCATGGAGAGTTCTCATCAGCAGGTTTCCGGGGAAACTCCCGAGAGAGGTAATCTTCAGTGCATCTGACTGCCTTTTAATTAGGAAAAAATTAATTGATTTTCAATCCATGAAAATCTGGTTATACTTGTACTAGGGTGCTGAAACTACCATCACAAAATACCACAGGCTGGTTGATTGAAGCTGCATTAATTTATTTCTCACAGTTCTGGAGCCTTGGGTCTCCAGATGTTGTCAAGTGAGTTTTATTTTGCAGAAGGTCTAATTTGGCATGAGAGGCCACCATCTTCTTGCACTTTTACAGAACCTGTCTTCTGGGCACCCTCAGGGAGAGAATTTGAGTGCAGCTTCCTCTTCCTATGAGGTCACCAGTACTCACACTCATGATCTCATTTAATCTTTATAACCTCTTCACTGGCCGTCTGTCCAACATAGAGCTCCAAAGTATGAATTTTATAGGTGCAGGAACATTCAATACACAGTTATGTACAAGGTATGTTCAGAGAACACAATAAATGTCTAAATTAAAAATTTTATACAATAAAAGACATGTTGCCATTCATCCCAGTTGAAATACTCTCCTTCAACTTCAACTCACTTATCCCGTTGTTCTTGTCACCTTCTGAAGCAGCTCTGGAAGTCTTCTATAAGTGGCTTTAGTTGTGCTGTAGTGGCAGCTTTGATTTCCTGAACTGATTTCAAATATTGACAATTCATGAGCGTTTTGACATTTCAGAAGGTCCCAAAGTCACGTAGTAACAGATCCAGGGAATTTGTTGGAGGAGAACACTCCATAATCTTTTGTGAGCCTGCCTTCTCTTTAGTGGGCAATCAGCAGCATCCGCCACATTTTTAAATCACTGCATTTAAAAATTGTGATTGTTTAAGGATGCTGTGAGGAGCCTGAGTGACAGTGTTCCCTTTAGTGTAATAAACTTCTCTCAGTAATACACACACTGTCTTTTCCGCCTCTCCCCACCTGTACAGATTTTTGTAGATGAGGCTGGCACCAGTCTCACAGTGAAAACGCAGAGACCTGTGCTAATGAGCTGATTAGTTAAGCTAAGGGACAGAGTCAAGACCTCTGAAAAGAAAGGGAATCTTTTTCCTGTGAGCTAAACTGGCCCCCATTGATTAAATTTCCAAATATATTAAACAGCACGGGCTCAGGGTTCATCTTCCAAATGTGAGGAGCACGGCAAGAAATCGAGTGGCTTCTCCACAGCTAAGTGAAGCTTCCACTTGATTCTCCCAGTCCTCCCTGGCCCACAGAGCTTTACTCCAATCCTACTTGTGAGGAAATGAGTTCACATTAGCAGCAGGTATTTTACAGTGCTGGAGGCCCTCCTTTAGCCTGCCATCCCTTGGAAAGGGGTGGATGGGTGTGCAGGTCTTCTTACTGGTGGACGAGGAGGGATGGGAAGGGAGTCTGTTCACAGTGTGCTGTGCACTAATGAGACAAGTGTGCTCCGTGTGTGATCAGCGCTGTGAGTTGTTTAGATTGCCCTCCTTTTGAGTTGAGCACTTTGGATATTTTTGATTTACAAAATCAATTTTCATTTAGGCTACATTTTCTCTCTTGAAAATTGTGATCATGTGGACCTACTGTATTTGGCATTCCATGGCTGTGTACTTGGAAGAAACATGAGGAAAAGGTATATCCAATGACTGAGCAGGGTGCAATAAATCTGTTCCTGGCTGAGCTGGGAGCCTGGGTTCACAGCTCCCTCTAGGTCTCCACTGGGAGGAATAGGGTTGGAGGGACCTGAGTGAGGGGAAGTTTATCCCTTCACTCTTGTTCCAAGAAAGGACCCCCTGTACCCATCCATCTCAAAGGTCACCCCAAAGCTGAGGGAAAAGTTGGTGGATCACCCCTGCTCTGAGCAGCTCAGCTGTTAACCTAGGGTGGCTTGAGACACAGGTGGCCATCTGTGCTCTAGCCTTCCACTGCCTGGGCACAGGTTAGATGTCCGAGCGGCCAGGCCACCTCCCTCTTTAGCTTGGGGTACGCAGGCAGGAGCCATGGCCGACTTTGTGTGTGCAGGTCTGGGCTTAGAACACATGGTGACAGGAGCTCTTTCGAGTCCTCAGTGACACAGGCCACAGCCCTGCCACTGCCCCGCAGACTCTGAGCCTCCTGACAGCTGTCCTCAGGTGAATTCACAAGCTGCTCAGGGTCAGGGCTGGTGTCACCCTGGTGTCTACAACATCAATTCCAGGGCCTGGTGCCTAAAAAGTGATTGGTGGCCACAGAAGTTCTGACCCTCCACTCTCCACAATCACACCAGCTGAGCTTGCCTCATCTGTCATGTTTGCGGTGGGACCTGAGTTATTCCTGGGAACCTGGTGTCACATTATAATTGCTTCTGGGAGGATTCTCAGCTGTGCTGGATCTTGGAATCAATTTCCAGAGTAGCCTGTAAGAGCAGAAGCCCAATATGCAAACCACAGTCAGCAGCAAGGACACGGGGCAAATATTTATGGTGCTAAATAACATGGACGCACCCTGGCTTAATGACACTGTGGGAGAAGTGCGGAGCTTCTCTGTCAGTGTTTCTCACTTACGAGAAGTTGGTGATCTTTCCTGGCCATGCTGGACAGTGCCCTGAGTTGGAAATAATTTTCTAATTTGCTCAGGTCATTGGCAAAAAAGGCCGTCTCCAGCAGTCATGCGTTGGCGCTTCAGAAAATCATCACTGTTAATTCTTCCCATGACTGAAGACCTGGCTGTGAAAGCGCTCTGCCTGCACCATCTCTGTGTGCACACTAGTCACCAGACTCCAGTGAATTCCAGCCTCTAGGCCCCCAGATGGTCAGACTCTCAGGGCGTATACAAGGCTGAACCCCACCAACAGTCAGGGGCCTGAAGTTTGAGTCCCAGCTCTGCCACAAGGGAGTTGTGTGGCCTTGGAGACCTCATTTAATGCTTCTGGGCCTCAGTTCATAAAATAAAATCTCTCCTCCTCCTCCTTCTTCTCCTCCATTTTTCTTGTTTCCTCCTCCTCCTCTTCCTTCTTGTTCTCCTCCTCTTTCTCTTCTTCCTTTTTCAAATAGCATTTGTGTATTTGCTCAGGACTAAAACAGACATTAAGAATGCAGTGAGAGACAGGATTGTTTTAATCACCAGGAGTCTATACCTCAGTGGAAAAGAAGGAGCATATGTAAGTAGAGCCAGCAAGGAAGTCTGAGCTCAGGTGGTGATCACAGGAATGGGAGCGGCTGGAAATAAATACCAAGCTTCCCTTTCTCACCTGCTGCTCAACCTCTGCTGCAAGGCTTCGCTCCTAAGAGGCTACAGACCAATAATATTTGGGTACTGATGCTATGATGCAAATTAAAATGCAGTAGATGTGCATGTGGGTGGGTGGTCAGGCTGTTTGATGAAGGGGTCCCCAGAAAGGCCCTATGAGGCAGGACTCTGACATGAGGCTGGATAGAGCAGTGTCCAGGTCTGCCAGCCTTGGAGAAGAGCTCTGCAGGCTGCAGGAGAGTGGATATACAGCTGGGCAGTAGGGCAGCTGGCACCCCCTGATTTCTAACAGAATCAGCCAGCTTGAAATCATAGAGGTTTGTGTCCTGGGAGTTCACACCATGTCCTGTGGTTCTCCAGCAGTGGCTTGTACCATCTCAGGTGATGCATTGTCCTGGGTCTGGATTTGCTGTCCTCACAGAGGGTTAGAGTTTCATCTAAGGGCTGAATCATTGGTTAGAGGTATCTCATAGACTGTGTTTCTACCATGTGAAATTCAGCCTGGGAGTCACTCTGTCTGTCCTTGTGGGTCATTGGCTGCTATGGGCCATGTAGTAGGAATGTAGCAAAGGAACAAGAAAATCCTCCTCCACACACCTTACAGATCTGTGTTTCTTACTCCTCTCCCAGGAACAGAATATGACAGAAAGTCCCAGCCCTTCTAACAAATGCTGCTATGTCTGAGACAAAAAGATTACTAGGAGAACAAAGCAGGTACAATATAATTAAAACTGGAGCCTGTAGGGCACCATCCTACATGATGAATATGCCATCCCCATATGTGACTTCCTGGCATCTGAACCAGACTACCCAGTAGCAGTGTCCTGCCCAAGCCTATGTGCTGCTGAAACTGGCCAGAGAAGAGCCACAGTCTGGGTCTGATTCCCCCTGAATCAGGGTGTGGAACTCCAGGGCTCTGGAACTCCTTGATCGCGGAGTTGAGTGCCCCTGGTCTCAGACTGACTCAGACCAATCAGGAAAATGTGGCTCGACCTCGAGCAGAATTTCTCTCTGGCATCCTGGCTCCTCAACTCACTGGCCTTGGGCACATGGCACTGCCACCTCCAGACAGGCCTGCCCTGACAGGAAGTCTGCGGTCACACGCTGGTGCTGGACCTGCTTGTGAGCTCATCCATGGGCTGTGAAGGCTGAAGCAAAGGTGAAGCAGGTGGGTGAAGTGAGGGAGAATCGCACACCTGAGGGTGCGTACTGTGGAGAAGATGTAGGAGCTTCCTCGATGCCTCTAGTCTATGTGTGAGGAGCCCAGGGACATGGAAGGCTTTATGGAAGAAAGACAAGGTACGGGGATACGATGGGCAGGAGAGCCCCACACAGGATGGGGGCCTTATTTGGAGCACAGTCTTTTCATGTCACAGCTGTTTTCTCCCGTGTACACTTGTCCTGTCTCCTGTCTCTCCTGCTGGAAACAGAACTTGATCTAGGCCTCTTGGGGTCACCATCTGCATGTCATTTTCAGACAGATGCGTTGCTTCTACATAAGCTGTGTTTCAAGAGGGTAGAAGGACAGTTATGGGGCCTTCTCTTTAAGGTACAGAATGGGAGGTATTGGCTCATAAAAGACTAGGGGAAAAGATCGGGGAGAGGAGGAATTCTGTTGGAGGTATTTTTCCCAAGAACGCTGCTCTGTGGTTGGAAGGACTGACCAACCTCGTCTACTATATGAAGGAAAATATCTCAGAATAGCATTGGTGCCTTTATTTGGTATTCACAGATGGATTCTGAGTCTTTCCTTGGGCAGCTGTTACTGTAGGGAAGGCCACAGGACAGATCGCACACATTCCTCTGGGAATGAACCCCAGCCCCCAGGTACTCCCAGGTCTGGGGTGTGCCTCTCTGTACACTGAGTCTTGAGGAGGAGCTCATGGGCTGTGATGCATTAAATCTGCCGCCGTTCTCTCCATCGTCCTCGGACTGCAGGCCCAGCTCTGCCACGGGCTCCTTGTGGTAGCAGCAGAAGCACAAGAGATAAGAGGGATACGAGGCCATCTGCCACCTTCCCTTGTCCTCCCTCTCCCGGTGACCCAGGAGGCTGTGACAGCACCCTCAGGCTGACTGCACGTTGCCCTCAGAGGCACAATCTTCAGACAGCCTTCTTCCTTCCCGTCTTCAGGCCCTGACCATCCTTTGCTTAGTGCATTTTCTTCAGAACAGTGTCATTTCATTTTTTTTTTTTTTTTGTTCTTTTGAGTTGCATCTTTTCAAAAGCTCCTTGTCAGCTTTACAAATCTAAAATGTCTCTCTCAAGGCCCTGTGAGCCACCTCCTTGTAAAACAAACACCAGGAAAGACAGAGCTTCTGTTGCTAGTCCCCTTGGGAGGGAGGGAGCCACACTTCAGTGAATGCTGACCACACACTGTAAAGCTACCACCTGCAAAAGCTACCACCTGCAAATGCTACCACATGCATGATGACCGGGGACTTCTACTTGGCCTGTGGCGCAAAGCAAGTGCCAAACCCAGATGGCTGCCATCTGCCCATCTCAGCTCTGAACACCTTTCCTGTCCTTGGTTTCAGTGGGCTTAGGTTGATACTGAGTCTCATCTCCTTTCCCACACAGCAGTAACATTGCACAAAGTCACCCTTGCTTTTTAACACTAACGGCATTGTTCTGTGGATTGTTTGTATGCCATTGACCGAGAGGACTCACCCAGGTTCAGTCGGTGGAGGTGAGCTCTGTGCCCACGGGAGCAGTGGTGAGTACTGGCATTGGTCTGTCCCTGACAGTGACAATTAAGGCAGGGGAGGCCTCTGTTCACAAGGAGTGTGCCATTGGTGAGTGTAGTAGGGACAGAATGCACACTACTTAAGCTGATTTCAAATAGTAGGATTTCTCCTTCAACACAGTGCACAAGGCAATGCACCAGGAAATGCCAGGGTTATAGCTAAGCGCTGTTTTGGGAGGTGTCCTAGCCCAAGGAGGCTCCTGAGCCCTGGACAGACTGAGGAAGACCCAGCACAGAAGGTCCTGAGATGACAGGCAGAGCAGGAGCCCAGCACAGGTGAGCCCATGTGTCCTCAGAATAGAAGGAAGGTCAGCGAGACAGGCAGAGTGACAGGCAGGATGCAGGACAGACAGACAGACCGGGCCCCATCAGACACAAGTCTGGAGACATGAGGCAGTGCACGTGCTTGTTCCAGAGCATAGTGGTTTTTTTTTTTTTTTTTTAGCCTGGTTTAAGCAGAAAACAGGACTCTTCCAAAGAGAATGGATAATGAGGGACCTGAGCAAAGGCAGCAGAGGAACTAAAAGGTCCGCTGACATCCAGGAGAACAGCAAGAGGGCCTGGCGGGCTGGGTGTGGTGGGCGGGATGAACAGCTACTTTGGAGGAGGCCCAGGAAGACCTCGGGAGGATTAAAAGTGAGATGTGAGCAGAGAGGAAGAATCAAGGGTGAAGCATCCAACCAGGCACAAGGAAGGCAGAGTGAGCCTTTTCTTAGGCGAAGCCCCAATCCTCTTTGCTTTGTGGATGCATGGCAGGACCCCAGACTCCCTGAGGCACAGAGGAGCCCTGCAGACTAGGAAGCGACTCCCCAGCCCCTCACCACCTCCACTGCCATCACGCGCACACCTGGAGAGGCACCTGCCCAAAGGCACCCAGGTCAGGATTCCGGTTAAACAGGAGCAAGTTGATATTCCCACTGTAGCTGGTTAGGGTCATCGCCTAACGCTACTCCAACCTGGCCATTAGGTGCTTTACATCCTCGAAAGTGGCATGGGTGCTGGGGTGTTTTTCTATCATCGGCCTAGGAAAAGTGGAAAAATTGAGCTAATGATACAGCAGGATGTGTGCTGCCTATATCCATCTCTCTATCCACATCCATACCATAACCATATCCATATCACACCTATGTTCCTGTCCACACCCACATCTGTAACTATTAATATACAAGTCTATAACTACACCTATATTGATATCCATACCTAGTTCATATGCATAATTACATTCATATGAAAACCACACTGTATATCCACTTTCAAACATATCTCTATTTCTATTATATCCATATCTATCCATACCCAGACCTATATTCATGTCTACATCCATGTCCATATTTGTAGTCACATCATTAACTATGTATCCATAATCTTATCTGTATACATATCCAAATCTATATTCATATCTATGCTCTTTACTGCCCATCCTATGTATATCCAGATCCATATCAATAGCTATACATCACACCCATACCTGCACATTCATCACGGATGGCACGTGGACACACAGGTCTGGTACACAGATGAACCATTGTGAACTGACATGATATAAGGTGCTTATCCAGCTGCTGTCTGACTCATTGGATGTTAAAAGGTGGAGTTGCAGGGATGGTGTCTGTTATGGTTTGTGTCTGGGTGTCCTCCTAAGCCTCATGCAATCCTGGAGGCATCTGGGTCTAGCATTTGTGATTGGTTCATTGTTTAGTGCTGGGATTGTGGTATGAGTGCTGCACCCACCCAGGGGTGGAGCCAACGTACTGTATAAGGGACTGAAGGAGGTGTGCTCTCCTCTTTTGCACTTTCACTGTTGTCCCTTTTGATTGCCATGAATGGCTGCCCCTCAGCCATGCCACCCTGCATTGGAGCCAGCTGAGTACGGACTGAACTTTCACAAACTGTGAGCTAAATAAGCCTCTCCTTGCTTGACTTTAGGTGTCAGATATTTTGTGTCACAAGAAAAAAATAACCAAGACAGACTTGTATCCTGATATGACTGTAATGTATGACCTGACCTGACCTGAAGAGGGTAATATATGCATGCATGCATGTGTGTGTGTGAGTGTGTGTGTGTGTGTGTGTGTGTGTTATGTGGTTGTGTATATAAATACATTTTGGGGAAGAAAATGAGATACTAGGTGTACAGAAACAGAAGCTGGTCCTAATGATTTTTGCCAACCTTATATCTCACATTTAAATAAACTAATAAGATTTTCACAAATTGGACAATGGTCCTACACATCTGCACATTATTACCAAAGATGAGCTTCAAAGGTGAAAGAAAGCGTATCTCTGTCAACTATGGCAAAGGAAAAACTGGATTATCTAGAAAGCAGAATGGACAGTACAAGAGGGAATCAAGAACAGTAAAATTTCAATTTTCATCTGAAATGATGAAAAAAGATGGCAGAAAAGCAATGAAGAGCATTATAAATATCAGGGAATAAATCAATATAAAGCTGTAATATAAGCTTTCTAAAATTTGAAGTTGTGATTCCTTTGTTAGTATGAACGATTTTTTTTTTTTTAATGCCTCTGGTAGGGTTGGAAACTTTTAGAGCTTTTCACCAACTATGAAGTGTGTTAGCCCCACATACCTGGATCTCTGGGGCTGGTCTGTAAGTACTGAAGCAGAGATGGGCAAGGAAGTTGACAGGCGTCAGGCCTTAGAAAATTCCTCTCCTGACCACCTCCTCTCTGGGCTCCTCATGAGGGACGGAGCCTTGAGCCCTTTACTGGGTGAGAAGCCAGGGCCAGTGGAACTGTTACGAGGGTGCAGGGTGCTGT
This sequence comes from Cavia porcellus, assembly GCF_034190915.1. Taxonomy (NCBI): domain Eukaryota; kingdom Metazoa; phylum Chordata; class Mammalia; order Rodentia; family Caviidae; genus Cavia; species Cavia porcellus. Next base: position 5,462,398 of record NW_026947499.1, on the reverse strand, counting down.
GGAATCTTCCTTGTGAGTCTTTCCAGGTTCTTGTCCTGAGCAAAGAATTGGAAAAGACCTATGCCAAAGATGGCAGTGTTTTACATTTATTAAAGGTAGGAAAAGAAACACACTCTTCTAATAGTGGGCCCTGAGAAAGAGAGCACAGGGGCCACAATGTTAGTAATGGGGCAGCTGACTTTTGTGCCTCCAATTCTTCAGGCTGACATCAGAACGAGGCTGTCCCATCAGAAGCCTGATTTCACACCAGAAGAACTGAAGAGGGTACTTTCTGATTGGTCCCAGGTGCAGGGCTTGGGGACTGCTGTTTCCTGGCTTGTATCTGGGAACTCAGTGACAGGCAGGTCTCACCCACTTGCCCAGCTGGCTGCCCGAACCCTCATCTTCTGGCTGGGGTGAGAAGTGGGAGGCAGAGGTGTGGTCCTCCCTGCCAGCTTTTGTGTTTTCCCAGTCTTTCCCCACTTCCTCCTTTGAGGGTGGAGTGTGCAGGGCAGGGAGGTGAGACAGGACTTTGACAGTCTTCCCTAATTCACTCCATGAAATGTATTATCTGCTGGAGCTTAACAAAGCCGAATTTCTCATCAAGAGGTTCATTATCACTTCCCTGAATTAATGAATTTAATTCCTTCAGCTTACAAGAGGCAGTGTTGGGTGGCAACTGAAAGGAACCTGGCTCATACATTGCACTTAACTGTTTCTGCTGTGGAAATTAAGAGCGATGGGTGACTCTGTGCAGACCCAGGCAGACTAATGAGTGTGAGTCTGAGTTTTTGTCATGAAGAGTATCACAATTAGAAGACTATTAACTTTTTCTCATTCAGCATTGTGTGAAGAATGGGCAACAAGCAGCTCATCCTTGAAGGCAATTAAAATTCAAAATTAGCTTTCTTTGTTTCCTGTCTGATTTGATTATATCATTGCTGGATTTACACAAGCACCTGACTATTTTCAGCTCTGCTTCCCTCCTTTCCCCCTCTGCTCCTGCACTGTGCCTCCCTTGCTGATTCTGACCCTTAGTGTCCCTCCGGAAGTCCTTGGCCCCAGGCTGGGGATGTGGAGAGGGTGATGACCCCTTCAGGGCTGGGGTCAGGGTGACACTACCTTGGGAAGGGATTAATGCTGGCCCCAGGAGTGAGTGAGTTCTCGCTGGAATGGGTTGTGCTGAAGTGACTGTGCTGTCTAGGCCCCCTGGGGCCTCTCTTGCTTCCTGCTTTGCTATCTGACCTCTTCCCACTGGGATGTCACCTTCAGGGAAGAGATTCTCCCCAGAGACAAGCAGGTACTGCTTGCCACCTTGAAACCTCCAGGACACCCGAACTTCAAACTAAGAACCCTCCTGTGGGCTCTCTGTTACAGCAACAGAAAACAAACTGTAGCAGCGCCTGCTCTGAGCCGGGGCTGCATCTTGCTCATCTTTGTGAGGATGAGGCCATCAGGTGCCAAACCCATCCTCCGTGCTCAGTGAAATCTCATGGCCTCAAGGAGTGAGCAGTTATTCAAAGTTCCTGCTCGGGTCCTCAGGGAGCAAGGGGATCCGGGGCATGACTCCGGTGTCCTCTTTTCTGGATCATAAATTGAGGCTTTGATAGTGTCTAGAGTCCATGGGGTTTCCAGGGGTGGGAGAGGCACCAAGGTGACTCTGGGGACACAGTCAGGCAGCAGCAGGGCTGGGCACAGCCTTTGCCCAGTGTCTCAGTTACACAGTCGGGGAAACCCTGGTCACAGTGTCATTGGGCCAGGCGGCCTCTGTACACCCTGTTCTATACCTATGTGAGGTGACCCACTCTGGGCGTCCAGTATGTGCTGGGCTGATTTCTGTGTCGCCTGCATTCATCTGGGGCTCAGGTCCTGAACAGTGGGGCTCTGAGCTGGCACTGCCCCCTGTCTGCAGGGCCAGTGACACACACTCCACCACCTCGAAGGCTGCTGTGTCTGTCTCAGCAGGACTGAGCTGCATCTGGGTGCTCTCCCCTGCTTCCTGAACCCCCACACTCCGCCCTTCTTGCATGTTTCTGTTCAGACTCATTCCACCCCCACCCCCCGCCGCCATCTCATGGCCTTTCCAGGCTGCTCCTGCAAGAGCCACTTCCCTACCTTTCACATCGTTCTCACCACATGAAAGGTCCTGCAAGGACCATTTCCAGGTTCTCTGTGTCCTGACCATGGTGTTAGACATGGGAGAGGCAGTGAGATTGTGCTTTAGAGGAAGTGGAGAGGAAGTGCGCTGTGTGAAGCAAGGCGAGGCCAGGGAACAGACTCCCAGCAGCCCCCGGTATAAGGGTAAGGGTAGGGGTCCTCGCATCCAGACTTCCTCCATTAGCTTTGCCCAGGGGGACAGCTGTCCTGTGAAAGTCAAAGCAGGACTTAAACTGCTGTCTTGAGACTCCCTGGGCTTCCTGTCAGATGTGATAATGAATTGACAATGGCACTCTTCTGATGTGTCCTGCACAGGGTACCAGATTCAGATGAGGGAACGAAAGCCTCACTTCTCCACTGATTCATGTGCAGTGCTCAGGAGCCGCACAGACATTTCAGATCTTGCACTCTGCACATGTCCTCTGGGTTTTATGACTTTTGATGTATTTTGTCCCCCATTGGTTGGTCCAGTTTGACCCAGGCCTGATCTCCTGCCCCCTGGTAACCCCTGCTGCTATGATTCTCAGGCCAGACACTTCTCAGAGAGCCACTTACTCATTCCCTGAGTGTTCTTTTCTATTCCTGCCGTGTTCCCTCCTTGCGATTGTGCATCTTTTTCTGTTTTCCCTCCCATGAAGTTGGTCTCTCTGACTATCCCATCAAGCCACACAGTAAGACAGTAGATTTATTTTGTTTGTTGGTGAATTTTTGGCAACTACTGGAGTTTGTGGGCCAGCATGGGTGCTCAGTCTATGTGGAGTGGTTTGTTAAATGTGCTGACCTGTGCTGGGCACTGTAGACCCCATGCCGGGCCCTGTGTGGAACATGCAGCAGACACCCAGTATCTGTTTGTTGGGTGTTCGTGACCGTAACTCCTGACCCTGAAGATCCCTGGGGAAAGATTTCTCAGCAGGGAATCTCTTGTACCCTCCTGATTTTGCATCTGAGGATCCCGTGTATTTTAAAGTAATGACACACAGGGAATTCATTGATTTCTGCTGCATGCAGAAAACTGTTTTGGTCAGAAGGCTAGAGAACAAACAGAACAACTATTACAATAATTGGAAGAACAATAGCAATTAGCATAATTAGGAGAACAATAAAGGATGATTTAATGTAGATGGGAATATTAAGAGTTGAAGGCTTTGTGTTTCTCTATTGGGCATTATTGTTTAAGAGCCACTCTGCTTATGTGTAACAACTTTTTTTGCATCAAGAGGAAAAAAAAAAATCCCAGCAAATCTGCTGGTGTAATTTGAAAGCATCTAATTAACCTAGTGTGAATTTTTCAGCTCCCTTCACTTGCTAATAAGTCTGTGGAGCTTATAGGTCATTTTTGGCTGAAGGCATTAACTGTGTTGTGAATGGGGTAATCGGCACGCATTAGAAGTACAGTGCATGGCTTTCCAGAAATTTGGTTGCTAAGTCATAATCTATATAATACACATATATATATTGCACATACTTATGCAGTATTATAGGCACCTTGCAATATTATATGTGTGGCATTGAAATTGATCTGTCATGTTTTGTCCCTGTGTTTCACAACCAGCCAGGTCATTCTGTGGCATACACTCAGAAACAATGACATGAGGGAGAAGCCAGGATGAACCCCTGTGACACCCCAGAGAGTGCTGTGAACTGAAGCAATCTCCCATGGACATAATCAAGACCTAAAACACCTGAACAGGCCTTGATCTACTTCAGAGTCTGATACTTCAAAGGCATGGAAACTCAAGCATTTGCACACATATAAATTCTCCCACCAAAAGTAGCCATCTTTTGTAAACCAGGCTTCCAAAGCAAACACCGGAAAACACTTTTTTTTTTTTTTTTTTTTTTGGTATTCACAGGTCTCAAAGGTGTCACCCTATGGGGGGATGACTTCCCTTACATTCAGAAAGATGAAAGGCAGGAATATTAGGCTGGGTTTCACTTTCTCAGCTTCTCTGAATTTTTCACTTTGTGTTTTCCTGTTTTTGAGGGATCAAACAGTGCTGAGTGTGTAGGACAGATTTATGTATCTGACATCAAACTTATCTCCTGCTGACCTAGGAAGTTGTTTGAAAGAATCATTCAGCGTCAGAAACAAGTTTGTGACCCATGATGAGTGTTTTCGCCTGCAAAAGAATACAGAGTGGCTACAGAGCCTGTCAATACCTCCTTCCCATTGACTTTCACCTCTTGGTTAGATGATGCCCTAGACTGCAGAACTGCAGATACTTAAAACTGTCACCTGTCCAAAGAAGGGATCAACCATGATTGTTTCTTTAGCACAAGGATTTGATGAATTTCAGGTGGTGGTGGCTGGGAGCAGTGGCTTCGAATGCTCCTGGGTGCAGGGCAAGCTCAGCCAGAGAGTGTTGCTACACGGATCCCTTGCTTGGCATTTTGTAAGGAGCTTACCTCCATCAGAGAAAGGGGAAGAAAGGGGCAAGAAAGGGGCTAGGCTTTCATAGGGCTTTAGCAAGAGGTTCAGGTGACTCTCAACCAATGTGCAGAAGAAGTGGCAGAAGGAAAATCCTGAGGGAGAGGACAGTGTGGATTCGGAGTCTCTGCCTGAGCATCCTGAGCTGAACTCTTTACTCTTCCAGGGGTTTCTGAGTTACTATGGAGGTCACTGGAAGAGCTCCGGATACTTCCCTGTTTTGAAGAGAATGTGGAGGAGACTGTGGAGAGAGAATATTAATCACCCCTGCCGTGGTGTGCAGAGAGAAGAAAGGACAGAGCCCATGGAGGGAGGCTGTCAGGATTCCTCATCCTCCTGGCTTACAGGAAGAAAATCAGGGCTTGAACTGGGGTTGTTAAAGTTGACCAGCCAGGTGCTACTGCAGGAAAAACTGGACTCTGAGTGTGAGCCTGGTCGTGTCTGGGTTTCACCACTTCCCAATTCTGATACCTGAGAGGAGCCCTGGGGCTTCCCTACGCCTTCCCTTGTGTGTAATTTAGCCTAGTGTAGAAGCCCACAGTGAGACCACACTGCCCAGGGCCCAGCAACAGCCCGAGGAGTTGCAGGGAACACTGACACAGGACCTCGGCCAGGAGAAACTTGGTCCAGGGCGGGGCACGGCACCCCTTGCTTCTTCACTGCTCAGGGACCAGGGCTTTTTCCTTACAGTATATGCTGACAGACACCTGGATCTGAGAGTCACCTGTGAGCCCGAAACCACTGTGCCTCAGGTTGTAGCCACGTGAAGAGCCAGGACGTTTGCAGAGACATTAACAGGAGCTCAGCCTTCATGCTTTCTGACTTACTTTTCCTCTACCATGGAGGTGCGGATCTTACTCCCTCTTTCCATTTCTCTATTTAAGTTCGCTGTGTTCCTTGGTTCTGTCTTCACCTCCTGTATCTTCTCTCCCCCTGCAGCCAGCACAGCCCTGCACATTCGTGATAACAAAGCCTCAGTGGCTTTAACCAACCAGTTCTTGCTTCCTACTTACTGTGAGCCCATTAAGGTCAACAGAAGGCCCTGACTTTGCAGTAATGTTGGTGGCCAAGGAGCTGCATGGCCTTGTGTTGAGCCTGCTTGGCCGGTGTGGGTGAAGGGGCTGGGAATACTTTCCTTGGAAGTGAAATAAATGCTCTGGCAGAAGCAGGGAAACCAGACTAGTTCACAATATGCGCTCAGGAGTCACTGGGCACCACCCAGCCACATCGGCCAGGAGCAAGGGCAGACACATGCTCTGAAAAGCTGAAAGGCTGGGGTCACCCCAGATGAAGCACTCCTGGTTCCCCTCTCTGCAGTTTAACCACTGCCTCAGTCACTCATGGTGATTGCTAGCTCACTCTCTGTCTGCTCCCCACAAAAAGGAGACTCATCTAACTGGCCCATCGCTGTCCACAGTGCTGAGAACGTTGTGCCATGCAGGAACTGGGACCTCACCCACTTTAGTGAGCAAGGCAGACCTACAGTTTGAAGACTGCAAGGTAGAAGTATGTGTGACATTTTGTGTATTAAAGATGAAATGTCTACCTTGTACCTTCATTTCTCCTTGAATCTTGATCGCTAAGCTAAAGTACATTTTACAAGGCTCAGCTCTGAACAGTGCATCCCTCTGAGGAGCTCGCTCTTATTAAACCACAGGTCTTGAAGTAGGGTCCAGAAGGCTAGGTTCACAATTCTCTCAGGATTTCTCAGCAGGATGGATTTTGAACTGGACTGAAGAGAGGCACACACTGTCCCACTAGGACGAAGCAGGGTTTTCAAAGGAACTGCCTTTGCAGACACTGACCTTCCTTGCAGGTGCAGACCTGAAGGGGAAATTCCATCTCTGAAATTGAGAACCTGCTGGGCCATGCTTTGTTCCCAGCATGCATCTGGCTTTCCCCAGGGCCAGGGGGCAGAGGAGCTGCAGTAATGATGTCAGAGATCAGATTCTCAGAGGAGCCACACATCACCTCAGAGCTCCTCATTAGTGCTGGCCCACACATCATCTTTCATTTTATCATCTCAGGTCAATCATGGCTCTCTGAGGTGCATCCTCAGTGCTTGCTGACATCAAGGTTCATCATCCCCGACTTCATCTGCATGCCCTAGGAAGGCTCCAACGCTTTCACTTCCTGAAAGGTTTCTGGGTTCTGCTGGGTGCACTGAGCACTGGGTAAGTTCACAGGACCAGTGCCCTGGCCCTGCATGAATCCATCTGCTCCTGGGAACCCCAGGAGATGGCAGCACCTGTGGAGTACACAGTGGGCATCTCCTGGCATGGCCATTTTATTTTTGTACCATTTCATTGCAGGTTTTGAAAGACAGAAGAGAAATTTAATAATTTTTTTAAAATGATCCACCATTTTCTCATGCATAAGTCTGGCTTATACTTGCTAAGTCAGACAACATGTTCTCACAGTCAACACACTGTATGCAAGATTGTTTATCTGAAACACATTTTAGGAGTGCTTGAGTAGAAATAAATGGTAGAAAGAATTCATGAAAAATCACTTGAACACAACCCTTTAAACCATGGTTGCTTTAAGGCCTAATTACCATATAAGAGCAATGGTCCTCTGGGCAAGGTTGTGTCTGTCATTATTAACACAGTGGTCCCAGTCAGGGTTGCAGTGGGATCACTGGGCTTTGATTAAGGAAGTTCAGAGAAATGGGCATTTCCTGAAAAAGAGCTCTTCATCTGGACCTATTAGACACTCTGGGATTTCAGAAGCCAAATGAAGTTTTTCCAGTGTGTCTCGACCAACTTGAGAGACACTTAAAAATCACCAGATAAATTGAGACTTACAAGAATAACACGACTTTTTCCTTCTGAAATATCACCAACCCTCTCAGGACTTCTGTGCTTCTCATAACTCTACTCCTGGACCTCAGGATTTATGATGATGAAAGCCCCTTTGGGTTTCTCTCCAGACATCCCTGAGGTCCTCGGGTTGCATATGGTGAGGGCTGTGTGCAGAGCAACTCGCAGCCAGAGGAGTTTGTGGGTTTTCCCTTGGCGAAGGCTTCCTTTCCATCTCCTCTCACCTTACACTCACTCTTTCTTTGCTCTTCTGGAGCTGAGATGCTCACCGCTGCTGTGAGCTTCCAAGAGCATCGGGGGCCCAGCTCAAGGATAGATATGTGCCATTCTTAGCTGTCACTGTCCTTCTGTAATGTTTTGGAAATTGTCTTCACTTCCCCTCACCCATAATGCTGAGCTAATTCTAACTTCATGTGCCTTCAAGATGTTGGCGCTCGTGATTCTGCTTCTGCTAATGGAGGACTGGTAATGCTTCCCATCAGCAGGTGAACACGGGACACACACACACACACTCACACACACACGAACGTACACTCGAATTCACACACACTCACATTCACATGAACATACACATAAACACACACTCAAATTCACACACACACACACACTCACATTCACATGAACATACACATAAACACACACTCAAATTCACAACACACACACACACACACACACACACACACACAGACCCACAACAAAGTTTATCTGAAAGCAGTAGCACGAGAATGAAACAATGGAATTGACAGCTGAAACTACTAAAAAGCAGAATAAATTAAACAAAATTTTGAAAACATGACAAAAATCTGAGAATTACACGATCTGATTTCAAAGCCTACGGTAAAACCCAGAATTCAAAACAATGTGGAATTAGCATAAGGGTCCAGAAACAGATAATGGAACAGAATTGATAATGAGAAATAGAAGGCATGTGACTGATTCCAAACACAAAAGTCAAAGATGGGGAGAAAACATTCACCAACCTTTATCATCCCCAAGGCCTTTGTGTCAAGAGTGTGACCCAGTGCTAAGAAATGTAGGGTGCTAAGTACCAAAATGGGGGATGTTTGGGCCTCTGTTTGGCGGTTCCATTCGATATTATACCAAATAACATGCTGTGCTTCAAAGTACACTATTTCAGAGGCCACGGGCAGGATAGTTGCTGACCTTCCCTCCCTGTGCAGGCGTAGGCATGACATCAGCCCATACCCAGCCCATACTGGATCATAATGATGGCACACATGATCGATGGTATTGCAGTCTTGCCAAAATCACCCACCTGAAAAAAGATGAAAAACACATGGCCTTATGTGATTCCCACTAAGATTCTCTTCCTGTGCCTGTGTGGTTCATCTGAATGCTTTTCAGGCTCACTGAAGTCTTAGGAATGCTTGTGCCCATCTGTTGTAGTCAGGGGTTGTACACGGAGAACAATTCAGATCAGGAGATGGAGTTTATAGTATTTTTATAATGGTCACCGGAAGTTAATACAGAAGAATGCAGGAAATCTATCCGCAACACCAACGACATAGATTATATAAGTCAAGAGCCTAAACCACATGGCAATGTCCCACATGAGTCCAGATAAAAACCCAGAGCTCAGAACAACGCCTCCACGAGTCCAACTGGAAGTCCAGGGCCCACAAGGACTCATGCCAGTCTCTTTTACGGATTCCTGCCAGGAAGACCCAAGGGTCAGCGGTGAAAGCCAGAAAGTCCATGCCAGCAGGATGAAGGAGCTGTGCTAGTGGGATGAGGGTTCTACACTGGAGCTGAGAAGTCACACTCACAACAAAGAGCAGGGCTGTCCTGAAAGGAACCACAGCTGTCCTCAGCGACACGGAGGCCCCGAGCTCCTCCGACGACAAGCACAGTCGGGAACGTGCCAGGAAGCAGCGTGACGAGTTCATCCTGTAGACCAGGCAGCACATGTCTTCCCCTCCAGAGCCAGGAAGCAATGCTCAATGTGAAGACCAAAGTTTCTCCAGGAGAACCAACAGCTCAGACAGCAACTCGTAAGAGAACTAACAATGCCTCCATAATGCCTCAATCCCTCTCCAACACCTCTCTTCTCCACCTATTTATCCTGGCAGCCCTCCTCAGGTGGAGCATCTTCTCTCAATGCATGCTGATGTAATCCAGCTGGCATTAAGTTGACCACTAGTTATCAAACCATAACACCATACCAGAAGTTGTGATGTCTCCCCTGGGACCCCTGTGCTTCCTTCTCTGATTGTGTGTTCAATCTCCTCTCTTCTTACTCTGGTCTTGGTAAACTCTTTTACCAATCGTGTCACCGGCCCTCCACATACTGTATCACAGAGCTACGGTTACTTACGATGTAATACTAAGAAAACAGGTGATCCATTTAGGAAATACCCAAAATATGGAAATAATTACTGCAACAAAGAACATACAGAAGTTACTCATAAGTACACGAGATTATGCTCATCAACACCAGTCAGTAGAGGAATGCGAGTTAAAGCCACAGAGAGAAGTCACTACACACTCATTAGAATAGCTTAAATTAGCAATTCAAATGAGGGTTAAGAGAAACTGGTTCTCATATATTTCTGGATGGAATGCAAACTTGCATAGACACTTTGGAAAACAGTCTGGCAGCTTCTAACAGCTGAACATGGAGTCACCAATTCACTCATAGATACTTCACAAAATCAGTTTGTAACATGACATTCCCAGAAAGACTTGAATCAGATATTATTAAAGACTTAATCATTATAGCTGAAAGCTAGAAACTATAGGAATCAAAACAATGTAAGGTCCATCAGCTAACACGTCTATAAACCAATGATAGTGTATGCATTTAATGGACACTACTCAACCCTAAAAAATAATCTACAGTAGGGGAGAGAGCATGGCTGAATCCCAAAAGTTCACCGGGTTGAAAAGTACGCTAAGGACTGCATATTTTATGGTTCCATTTACAGGGCAGTTCTCAAAATGTCAAAACCATAAGAGATTTTCAGTGGTTCTTGGGGTAGTTCTTGGGGTAGGGAGATGGGGGAAGGTTTGCCATTAAACAGATCCTGGGGAGCTTTCGGGTTGATGGAAATATTCTGTCCTTATGCTGGTCGCTGTGTAACTCGGCATCTTTATCAGTGTGCATTTAATTGGAAATCCAACAACACTGGTGAGTTTTGTTGTACAAAGATAATAGCCCACACACTTTACTGAAAATAGTAAGTTTTATTGTGGCTAAAATAATTAATGTTGTCCAGAATGAGTATTGCATTCAATACATCCCCAGCAGGGGTCCTGGATACTTTATAGCTGTGTGACCTGCTACTAACAGGGTTCCTTGTGCACTGGCCATGAACACCGCTGTCCACTTCCTTCTTGGGGACACAGGACAACTGACATTACTCACCTGGACTATCATTTTGGCACCATTCACCACTCTGCTGTCAGCGAGGGAAGCAACCAGAGCTCTCTGTCTCAGAAATGCAGTGAGCTGGATGAAGAACAGATTACAGAATGTGCACTTCTCTTTAAAACTGAGGCAAGGGTCCTCATGTGTGTGTCGCAGATGTGTAGACTAGTTCTGGGAGGCCAGCAAGGAGATGGTCAGTGCTCTGTGACTTCAGGTTGGAAAGGCAGTAGAGGCTCAAACCTGTCATTGCTTTCTTCTTGAAAAGATTTTAATTTTGAGTCCTCAGAGAATATTATTTACAGTGGGTTACACAAATCAAAACACAAATCCTGCAGCTGTATCAGCACTGGTCCATGACCTCTCATTCCAAATTTTTATCCCAGAGTCCACAGGCAGTATTCACGGCATGAAACTGCCCTTCCACTGAGCTGATCAGCAGCCTCTATTACACTGTTGCATACATCACCGGACAGGAGGTATTTCCCATCTTGGGAAACATAAATAGAAATGAGCTCAGTCTGTCATTTAGCATGGTCAGACATTTTTCTTTTAATCAAGGGTGATTCTAGGCAGAAACATAAAAGACAACTTCTAAGAGTTGCAATTAGAGAATTAGTTTGAGATGATTCTGAGCCATCCTTTCTGCAAAAGGTTCTGGGCGTTGTCAGAAAGACAGGCAAAGAGAAATTAATTAGAGCAATTGTCTGGGCTGTCTCTGAGCTAGTCACAGTAATGCCAATAAAGCCAGCTAAGCCAAGTGTAAGGGAAAATTGTTAACTTGAGAAATTGCCCTGGACATGGTGACTGAGGAAGTGGAGATGCCAAAGGTATTTTGCTCATTATCAAGATTTATTGTTTCCAGCTCTGGGAAAATGTTGGCTAAGCAAAAGTAAAGCCTCACACTGGTCTGCAAAGGTAGATTTTACCTAAAATTACTAAACTGCACAGAGGGGAACAGAGGAAGAATGAATGGCCATTCTCCTGCAATTTAGAAGTAGGGCAATGGTTTGTTAGATCCTGATTGAAGAGTCAGGTGGGGAATTTCTTTGAGTGTTTATGCTGGAAAAATATACTTGAGATTAAAAAAGCAACAGCAAAGCTGATCAAGAGTGAAATATGTGGCTGCAAGCTTTCAACAAAGAAAACGCACAGGTTGGTAGAAAATAATCTAATAGGCATTATATGATTTTCTCTTCTCTTCTTTTTGTATACATAAATAACTTCTCTCCCTTCCACTGGTCTCTTTCTCTGGCAATTACTGACTAATATACCACGATAGTTATTACAATCCTCAAATGTGTTTTATCATTTTATTTTCTTTGCATGCATAATTGTGAATCTCTATGCCATTTGTGGAATGATCACACACATTTGTTTTGAAAGTAGGAGATGTGTATTTTAGCACACAGCAGCAGTTCATGGTTAGCTGGTTCCAAGGTGGAAACAGCTTGTGGAAGGCAAACCAGGTGAAAGACCCTCAATCCACGACAGCCAGAGAAAGGAGGGGAGTGGGAGGGACAAGAGTATGGCTTTGGGGTCAGCGTCCTTCCGGGTCAGTGTCCTTCCGGGTCAGCCTACATGAGCACTTCTTCCTGCCAGGCTTCGCCTCCCGACAGCAAGCTTGGGAAGAGCATGTGTACAGGGTGTTCTGCACGTCTGACAGCCACACCTGGACCTCTATTCTTTCTTTAATAGCCATCTAATAACTGAGGTGTGGACACCAACATCTAACTGCCAGCCAGGTGTGGGAGCTCACACTTGTAATCTGAGCTTCTCCGGAAGCCGAGGAGGATCAGAGGTTTGAGTGCAGCCAGGACAATTTAGCAACTTACGGAGACCCTGTTTCCAAATGAAAAATAAAAACGGGGATGTAGCCCAGAGTGAAGGCACTAGATTTAATCTCTCCTACTGAAAAAAATAACTTCTATGTGCTATTTATTTTATATGAATGTGTCACATCAGGCTATTTCCCTAGTTAATGGTTGATTTCAATATGTTGTAAGCAGTCCTGATTAGTCTTAATTATACCTCCTTATATAAAAATCTGAGTGTCACTCTACCTTCTGTCTCTGTCTGTCTCCCCCTCACACACAATGTTAATTTTTTTCTAACAGCAGCTATACTAATGTACACTTCTATGAGAGTTTCCTCAAAAATTTTTGGTATGCCACATTTTAAAATTATTTGCTATTATAAGGAATATTAGTTTGTATCTCTGTATTTGTATTTCAACAATTCCTAATGAACATGAGCGTTTTTTATGCTTTGAGTGTTTGAATTCTTTTGCCTGTGAATTATATGTTTATGTATTTTGAGTACCTGTCTCATTGATTCAGGCTTTGTTTCAATGAATACCCATCAAATATTCATGAAAAGATAATTCTTTCTCTAGTGTTTAGCTCTGAGATTTTTTTAGAACTCAGTCATCCATGTGTAGGTAGATCTATTTCTGAAAGACTTAGTCATAGTGATCTACTTATCTATCTTTATGTCAATTCCATCCTGTCAACTACTATAGTTTATATCAAGTCTTAGAATCAGGTAAACTTAGTTTTCAAAATCATATTTTCTTTTCGAAGTTGTGGCAGTTTTCAAAGTTGAAAATCTTGCATTTTTCCTGTGAAATTTAGAGTCGATTTGTCATTATCTATGAAACAATCCATTGAGATTTTCATTCAGACTGCAGTTTGAATTATGTGAATTTATGTCATCGGAAAATTTGCGAAAAGTCTCACCACTACTTAGTCTTGCCACTAATATTTTTCTTACCTGCTGTATATTTTTTCGTGAGAGTTTTGTGTGTCTGAGTCTAGGAGGTATCCATTCTTCACTAATATTTATGAAACACATAATCTGCTATTACATATTATTTGAAATCTGATATTATTATCATCTCCCATATAAAATGTGTTTCTAGAAGTTCAAGTCATTACTTCTGTAAACGATCTTTTCCATATCCCTATTACTTACACATTGTCTCCTAGCTTTTTGAAACTGTATAACAGTTATTACTGTGAAGTCTCCACTTATTACACATATCACCTGTATCCCATTTTGTCTCCACCTGAGTGCAGAATCCTAAGTAGGAATTAAAGGCCTGCAGTTTCCTGGTTTGTGCCTTCTTCACCACAACCCAAGCTTCAGCCTTGTGCCTGCCCAGGAGCTTGGGTCAGGGAAGAGCTATGGAAAGCACAATCCAACAGGACAGCAGGGGTCATGTGCAAGACCATGGATGAATCACAGGAGGCAAAGGAATTGTCAGGTGCTGACTGACTGCTGGCCTGTGTCCCAGAATCACCTTTGAAGCTGTGGGCTGGGATCGCTCCAGCTGGAAGCACATGGCCTAAGACAAGCCAGGGGTCAAGTTTCTTAGGGCAGAAAATGATCTGAGCTCAGCTGGGGTCAGTCTTACGTGACCCTAGAAGTCTGGGCAGAGCCAGAGTCTACCTTCCTGAAATAATAAAGAACTAAGCCCTCTGTCTGGACTTTGATGCCATTCAAAAAAAATTTCCCAAATGCATGCTGATGACTCAGTGTAGAAATCATATCAACTCAGCACCACTGGGAATCCTGAGCATTAAGCTGTCAAATCATTGAGTTCAGAAACTCTACCCTCCAGTCAGGCTCCACTGCCTGCTAGAATAAAAAACAGCTCCTTACATTGAAGTCAGGCATGGAGATGGGTTTTCTTCCCTGCTGGTGGCAGTATTAGCTCAATCAAATACCCAAGCTTCTTATCTGAACCTCCTCATTTCAAAAGAAATTACCTGACAAGAAATCGCAAAGCTGGGCTGGGCTTTACCCTCCCTGCATCCCTTAGTGTTCTCCTCTCACTTGCAGGAGACTGGAAGGACCACAGCTCAGCATCTTCCCAGCCATCATCTCCTGCCCGAGGGTGGCAGCAGGGCCAGCAGGGCATTAGGAAGAGCTCCAGTCCCTTTGGCCCCTGCCTACCAGCCTGAGAGCCACCATCAGCACTGGGGAGCAGAAAATCACAGCTGGAACAAATGGTCAAGGCCGCACGACCACTGCCTGTGAGAATGCCCAGGGCTGTGTTCTGCACAAACACTGAAAGAAATGGAGCCTTTAAGTGTTCCCAGATTTTGTAGGCTCGTGATTATTAAAGCTCAAGGAAGGAAAGAGCCACAGCAGTAGGTTATTTTGCAATTTGAGGTTGTTGAAATTATGGAAAACAGCAACATTCACTCTCCCAAAGGGGGTGAGGGAGCTGAGAGGATAGAATATCTAGGTTTTCCATAAAGGCCAAATTCAGAAGGTTTTCCTTTATTTCATTATTTTAAGTGAGATAAAAGTCAGTCATAAAATTAAATCCACTTAAAAAACTGCTTAAGGAACCGGACAGAGAAACATGACATTGGTGCTGATGCTGTACAATATGAAGATGAATTTGTATTTGGAAGTATCTTTCTTGCATATTTAGTTCTTGGAACTCTCCTGGTGAGAGTCCTGATACCATAGCGGAGTTGGTTTGGATTACAGTAAGTAGCTCAACATGTCCTTTGTGTGTTACTAGGAAAGGACTGAGGCACACTGAGATAAGGGTAAACAATTTATGAAGTGGAAAATGTATATGTTCTAGCCTGTCTCACAATTTAGGTTTTTATGAAACATCCTGAAAAAAATGAATTTGATCCAAAAGTACTGATGTTTATTCTAGAAGAGTTAATATGGAATGCATAAACAATGGGGTTAATTTCATTGCACTTTTAATTAATTAATTAATTAATTTTGCTATCAGCATTTTCAACTATAGCAACTTGAAACACTTTGAAGAAAAGCAAATATCTCTCTGATGTCCATAAAGATGTGTAACAATTTTTCCTTGATAGCTGTCACAGAGTGTCTGAACCAAATAAGTCTTTCCAAGCTAAGTTTTAGCTCTAGGGGTGTGTGGAGTGGATGTGGCATTTCCAGGGTGAAGCATCCCAGGGTGTAGATTCAGACCCAGTCTCCCTAACGGAGTGGTGTCCTTCCTGTCCCATCTACCCATCCACCTGTACCTTACACCTCACAGTTTATTTGATGAGCTGTGTTGTTGCATTTATTATTTATAGCTTTTGGCTACTATGTTAAAAACATTTATAAATACCTCTACACAGGTAGTGTTGTATGAACTATGTGAAATATAATTTTCACAACTGTTGGATAAATATCAAAGAGTAACTCCTTTGTTCAGGAGTCAGCTACGTTTGTATCTTTGTTCTTTTTAAAGCTTGTTTTAAAAGAGCTGTCTTAAGTTGACAGCAAAAGTGAGAAAGGAACAGAGGTTTCCCCTATACTTCCTGCTGGGGCCACATGGGTTCACCACTCGCATCCAAAGCCACAATTTTACATGAGGATTTATCCTGATACACTGTGAGTTTTGTGGGCTTGGACAAACATAATGACATGTGTCTACCACTATATCATCATACGATGTATCTTCACTGCCCTAAAACACCCACTGTATCCAGCCTGCTCACCCCTCCTCCCCCAAGACCCTGACAGTTATGGATTTCTTTACTGTTCAGATCGCCTTACTATCCAAGTAGCTTTGTCTGAGCTGAATGCCATGCACTTAAAGTGCAGAATTTTAGGACTGGTTCTTTGACTTAATGCTCTGCACTTATATCTCCTTCAGATGGGCAGATGCGGTTTGATGGCTCCTTTACTTACAGGGCTAAATAATATTCCATTTTCTGGAAGTTTCCCCATTTATCCATTCACCTACTAGAGGCACTGATGTCACTTTCGACCATTGTGAATAAAATTGTGATAAACATCCTTGTGCAGGTATTTATTTGGACACTAATTCTCAACTCCTTTGATGGAATTGCAAGCTCTGGATCATATGGCAAGGTGTTAGTGACCCAGAGGTCCTCCTGAGCAGGGGCATCTCTTTGAATTCCCACCAACAATGAGTGACAGTTTCCATTACTCCTCACCTTCTCCGGGACGCTCTAAATGTTTGCCGCTCTAATAGATGTGCCGAGGTTTCCCACTGTTGTTTAGTGTGAATCTTGCTGACATTTGATGGGGAGCATCTCTGCATGTGCTTATCATGTGTGATCAAAACATGGTGCATTTGTAAGTAGAAAAACACAGTAAATCACACATCACCACTAACTTCCTCTTAAAATATTCCCCTGTCACTCACAATTCACTGTTCCCGCCACTTTGTGGAGCATTCTAGGAAGACATCTTTTGTGAGTGTCTTGTAAAGCATGACAGAAACTATGAATGCTGCTGCCAAGTGCCATCCAGCAGAAAGGCAGGGTCCTAAAATCCTCATGGTGCATCCTTGTCCACCATCTTCACCAGATGCAGCACTGTGTAGCCTCTGGGTCTTCTCCAAAGCCGAATAACCATGAGAGGTTCACCTTTTGAGTTGACTCCAGGCATTGGGGTACCTTCAATAGTACCGCTAGAGGCATGGAGGAAGAAGATTTCCAGAACCACTTCAGAGAGTGGATCTAACTGTGAGAATAGTGGATCTGAAGTGTAGGGAGCATTTTGACGGTGTTAGGGGCATTGTGTCTTTTACATGATAAAGTTTTTTTATAATTTAAGCAGCACTGGACCATACCTTGTATGGATGATCTGTACATCTCCTTTGGTGAAGCATCTGTTAAGATCATTGGCCCATTTTTAATTGGATTGTCTCTTACTCTTGAGATAAGAGTTTTGAGTTTTAAGAGTGCTTAGTATGTTTTAGAGAACATCACTCTCAGGTAACATCTTTTTCAAATGTGTTCTCTATGACAGTTGCTTATCTTCTTCTTTTTATTTAGAGAAAATAAGCAAAACAGAAAAGGGGTAGAAATAATTTCAAATGAAATTTCAAAAAATATGAATTTCAAAAAAAAAAAACTAGTAAGAAATCCCTAGTCTTTCACATACTTTTTTTAAAGGCATAATGAAATTAACTGATTAACTCTTTTCTCGTGATCCATCCTGTGATGCTGCACCTAAAGTCTCACTGGCAATTGTGAGGTCATCCGGATTTTCTTCCGTACTCTTTTCCAGGGTTTTTGCAGTCTTGCATTTTACACTCAGATTTCTCACTAACCTGGGGTGAGGGCTGTGACAGGAGTGAAGCCCGTGACCAGCTAAACTTTGCACACGGGTGCTCACTTGTTCCAGGACCCCTTGTTGAGAAGACTGTCTTTCCTCTGCTTTATGGCTGTTCCTACTTGATCAAAGACAGATTGAATACAGTTATGTGCCTCTATTTTGAAACTCCGTGTTCTGTAGCCTTGGCAAAGTTGCCTATAACTGTGTCAGCATCCCCTCGTTTTGCCTAGCACAGCTGTACAAGTACTCCAAAGATCTCCTCCTTTGCTCTTCATAACTATATTCCCAACTGCGGGTCTTTTCACTCGTAAACTGGAGAATTGATGTTTGGACATTCAGAAAATGCCTTGTTGGAATTCTGATTCGGATTATGTTGCATCTGAAGACCAATTGTGGAAAAACTGGCACCTTAAAAATTATCTTCCTGTCATCCATGAATATTTCTCACATTAGTATTTTTTTTAGTTTTCTTCATAGACTTTGTGCATGTACTGTTAGACTCGTACCCAACTACTTCATTCTTGGATGTCACATACATGATGTTTTGTTTTAATTTTTATGTCTCCCTTGTTTACTACAATACTATAGCAGGTATTGACTTTTGTATACTAACCTTGCACTCAGAATTTTTGTTGTTTTTCTTTGTACACGTTCGCAGCACACAGTGACTGCGCTCCTTAAGGGAACGCGGCACAGGTGCCCAGCACAGCTTTGTTCTTTCCTCCTCTCCTTCCTACCCGCTTCCTCCCACTCCCTCAACCTCTATGTCCCTTCCTGTTTACAAAAGGTCCATCTCCCTATTTCTTATTTCTTTTTATTTTGTTCTTTATATTTTGAGTTTCTCAGAAAAGAGAAAATGTGATATTCTACTATTCGGCTATATTTTTTTTAACATTGTTCCTTTCCTTTTTTTTTTTTTTTTTTCTTTTTGTCTTTTGTTTGTACTGAGAATCATATTCAGGACCTGATGCTTGCTAGGACTGTGTGACTGAACTCTATCTCTAACCTCCTAGAATGTTTTAATGGTCAATTTTTTCAGATTTTCTATAAAGAAATACATAGCATTTGTGAATAGATTCAACTTTGTAAAATTCTCAATCTAATTCATTTTATTTTATTATAACATTTCACAGGAATTTTCATAAAAATTTGAAAACTAGTGTGTAGAGGGCACATCCTTGCCCTGCTCCTGACCTTAGGGGAGAAGGTTCTAGTTTACCAACCTTCAGGATGACGTGAGCTGTAGACATTTGATAGCTATTCTTTATCAAATTGATGAGGTTTTCCTCTGTGGTTAGTTTACCAGCAGATTTTTGCTTTAATTTTGCATTCTGAACAGATGTTGAATTTTCCATACACTTTTCTCTGTCTCCTTACAGGAGCATATGATTTTCATTTTTAGTTTGTTTTTGTAACTCTCACAGGATATGCTTCCTGGGTGTTCAATTGGCTCTGCGTACCTGGGATAAAACTCACTCAGCCTGGTGTTTAACTCTTTTTCTGTTGCTGGGTGATTTGCTTGGTCACATTTCATTGCAGATTTTGCTTCTGGTAGAGTTTTGTCCCTGGGTCTGGCATTTTCAGAACACCTGATGGTCATGGCCATTTGGCCCGTCCCTCGCACCTGCTTCCTGTTTAGAGGGGTGGTCTTCCTCAGGTTTTGTCCTTGTGACTGAGTCTCCATGATGAGCCACAGTGGCTTTAACTCACCTGGAAACCCACAAAGCACTCCTGGCAATGGGCTTTGACCCCTGCATTTCTGGGAGAAGGCCCTGGAGTCCTTCAGTTGGGGCACAGCAGGGAGGATCCTGAAGGAGGAAAGACCTGTCTCTGTTCCTTCAATCTTGCTTTTTGTATTTCTTTCTGTGTCTTAGCAGCTGCTCTGCCCTGGCTGTTGGCCTTCCCCTGCTATCTCCTAAGCACACCCTTTCTCCCCCCAGTCTCTCTGCCATTGTGTCTTTCCTTAGTTTGTTTCTCCATTTTTCTCTTAGTCACTTTTTGGCTTCATTTGGAGTCACGCATCCCCTTTAATTCATTATACAGATACTTTTTCCTTTTCATTTAAATTTCCCTCTCCACCTTCTATTGTCTTTGTAATTTGACTCCACCTCCTTGTCCTCTTCCTCTCTCCCTCTTTCTTTTACACTCCTCTGATCTCTCCCCTTTGTCCATCTACCAGCATTTTCCAGAGAACTAGGAATCCCTCCAAATCACTACCCAAGTCTCTCCTGGTCATTGGCATCACCAAGGCACCAGCCAGTTCCCAAAGAGACCTCACAAAAGGGCTCTTTCATATTTAAATAAAACCATTATTATGAAGCTGAGTTTCATAGGCCCCGCTGTTCCACTGAACTCTTTCATTCCATAGCTTCCTCTAATCAGGTTTACATATTAAATGAACAGCTGTCATTTGCATCTGGTTTTACAGCAATCTGAAGCTTTGTAAAATTTTAATCTAGACTGAGATGCATAATGTTGAATTCAGACAGAGAGAGGAGAGAATTGGAAAGAGGAGAATTTGGTGTTCTAGCAGGCCCCCCACAGAGGCAGACCACAGTTCAACCCTAATGAAGTTCTGGTCCATCAATGTGGTTAGCCTAGGTTCATTTAGCATTACATCACGGGCTACAGGGAAAGCCATGCTGAGAGCTCCTTAACTGGAGCTGCTTCCAAAGTTCAGGGGCATGTTCTGAATGAATTACAATTTCATTTGAATAATGAGTGCATGCTATTTATTTTATTGTTGAACTGCTTCAGGATAAATAGCAACACTCCCTCCTGCAGAAGGCCTGGAGGCAGTAGGCTTTCCATTCCTCACTCAGGGAGATATTTTTAGCTCTTGCTATGGGAGGAGATGCTCTTAACCGGAGCTTGGTAGGAGTGCCTGCCCGCTGCTCAGATGAGAAATGGTCATGGTCAGGCATGCATCATTTTTTGTCTATTTTGACACTAATCATTACTGTGAACACTAAAATCTGGCCTCTTTAATCTCCCCAGTGTGCGTGCTGTCAGTCCTCTGCTGAGTGATTGCTTAATAAAATCATGAATTTGATCAGGGAGGGAAACCAAGATGGCACCAGAGAGAGACTGCAGGAGAAATCCAGCTGGGCAGGGGGTGTCTAACCAACAAAGCATAGAGCAGGGGGCATCTAAGCAATAAAGCATAGGGCAGGGGGTATTTAACCAATAAAGCATAGGGCAGGGGGCGTCTGACCAACAAAGCCTGGCATCATCCTGGGTTCAGAGAAAAGGCAAATATTTCAGAACTGGAAACCCACTGTTTGTATGTACATTTGACTGAGGGGCTTAGGACTTAGGTGGGCTCACTTGGCAGGCTGAGAGAAGGTAGTGGCCCCTCTGTTTCCTATGAATTTCTGCAGGTGGTGGCGCAGAGCTGCTGTGCTTCTCACCTGGGCCATAAACACGTCAGCCCTTCCGCATTTCCACACAATCAGGGTTTGGTTGTGCCTGGACCTCTTATTGAACCTCTCTAACCTTTAATTGTAGATCAAAACTCTAACCTGAAATAAAACCATTAGAAGTATTTGGTTCCTTCCATGTCTTGAGGCCAGAAGAATTCACAGCAATATTCACAAAAAATTGCATAGCACAAAGCTGTTGGAGTGTTTGCTGAAGAAGGACAGAAGAGTTAAGCTAAAGTCAAATTCCACTGTGACTCTGCAATGGTAGAGTTCTCAATTTTGAAATTTTATAGTTTCCTAAGAGATTTCATACAGTGAAGAATATCTCCTATACTGACACATCCCAGCTCCAAGGATTTCATAATTAGAGCCTCAGCTTCTCAGGACTCCTAAATACTACCTTGTTTGGGCAGCAAGTAACAGATTATGCAGCTAGAAGGCTCTCAACAAGACTATACCTTCCATGTCAAGAAACCTAAAGCTGGCCCTCTTAGGGTTGGCTCATAAGTTCTCTCATGTCTCTTTGGACCTCGTAGCTCATTCTGTTACAGCTGCACCCTGGCTCACATACTGTCTGCCTAAGCTTGTCTTTCTTAGTCACAATGTGGCTGCCAGAAGCTTCAATCATCACACATCACACATTCTCATGCCTGGGTAGGAAGATGGCAAGCGTTTGTGTTGTCATCTACCACTGTTTTTAAAAGAAGAAAAGATTTGCAGAAAGCCTGGTGATGCCCTGGTTCGGTCCATGTTTGGCTGACTCCAAGGCAAAAGCAGCACGGTAGAAGGGGCTGGTAGAGGGAACCTGCTCACCCATGGCCGCTGGGAGGCAGACAGAGAGGGAAGGATCTGGGGAGGGCCGGGGGTTTAGCTCAGTGGCACCAGTGCTTGGCTGGCAAGTGTGAGGTCATGAGTGTGACCCCGGTACACAAGAAAAAATAAAGGAAGGATCTGGCACACTGTTTCAGGTCACACTCCCTGAGGACACCACCAACAAGGCCTCAGCTCCCATGAGTTCACTCACCTATGAGTTTATCAGTGGATGAACCCATGATTAATCCGTGATTCACTTGTTTTTCAACCTCTTACACACGAGATGTCTGGGGGACACTTTAGTTCTAAGATGGTAACAAGGCTGCTTTGACAAAGACATAAGTCAGGAAGATGTGGTGGTGTCCTGGGGTAGCACAGAGCTCAGGCCCAGTCAAGGCCCTGGGAGGGCTGCTGGTGAGCTGACCACACAGCTACTCAAAGACTCAGTGACCTGATGTTAGATTCATATTTAAGAGCACCACATTATAAGCTCCCAGCATCTGACAGACAGGAAGAATCACCGTGCAGACAGCAGTGAGGTCAAGAATGTTATTACATCAGAGACGGTAACATGCCAGGGAGCAGGTCCTGGAAGCAGGTCCTCCTCTACACCAACCTAGACAGCTAACAACAACTCATAATCCCTAGAACCGAAAATCTTAACCCTAAAATTGAAAGCAGGAAACGTTTTTTCCCCAATCCTGGTGCCATCACTACTAAGATTAGACCTCATTACCCTTGCAACTGGTTATACCTCAGCCCTAACCACGAGGCCACTCAGACAGCTGAATGACAGTGCTAAAAATCACCGGGGGTATTCTGATGCAGATCCAGCTGGTTTGATGGAGCTGTTGTGTTTTACAATAAAATCATATTCTGTTTCAAAATGTCTTAATTGACATTGAAATGATCTTGAACCTTCCTTATTTAATCAGCATCAAAATGATTTAGTTAAGATTCTGAAACTGCAAAGATTGTTTTGGAAGAGAAATGTGTAAGACAGCCTAGTAAGAGATGAGTCCGAGCCACCTGAGGGGCGCTCATCCTTACACACACCTGGCACCTGTCCTGTCCCTCGGGAACCTGTCCTCCCTCTGCTACATGACATCTGTGGCTGGAGAACTGCAAAAGGAATGAGGTGTCAGGGCTCAGTTTGTTCAAAATGCAGTCACAAGTTGCTGCAGGCCAAGGGGCTTATTAGCCACGGAAATGCATGCCCCACAGTTCCAGAGGCCAGGACAGGAAGCCATGGAGGCTTCTCCTCTCACCCTGACCTCACATGGTGGAAGGGTCAGGAAGTTCCCCAGTGCATCTGGTTCTGGGGTTAATCAATTGCTCAAGTGGTACTTTCCATAGAGTTTGGTTGACTGTCCTATTATTTTTGTTCCTGAAATAAATTGAGACATTAAAAGTTATGATTGAGCATTTGAGTCTGTAGTTTTTGGGTTTTTAACCTTGTATTATTTATTGTATGTTTACAAAGTGTAGCAGTCCGGTTCATACTGCAGAACTGAATCATACAGGCAGCACACCTTGGTCATTCCCAGCCCTGTGACTCCCTCCCTAACCTTCCCTCTTCCTCATCTCCAAAAATCTGCCTTGTGTTTCCACAATTTTCCTTTTGCTGAACTTTGCTGCATCACTTTGTTGTATCAAGGAAACCATGTGATGTTTACCTCTCTGTGTCTGAATTTTTTTACCCATTACCAGGGTCTTGAGTTCCATTCGGCATCCTGCAATGACATAATCGCATCCTCACTTGTGACGGAAGACAGCTATGCACCAACATTTGTTCATCCATCCATCTGTTCATGGGCATCTAGGCTGCTCTCAGCTCCTGGGAGTTGGGCCGCTATGATGGGTTTGCAGGTGTCACGACGGTGCCGCGGGGCTCTTCTAAGTTACCGACCCTGTGCTGTGCATTTGGGCTCCAGCCCCTCCCAATGCAGGCAGGAGCCGTGGCTTTGTTTTGCATGGAAGCTGTGCTTCACTTGGCATTTTCCTGATGATTTCAGAGCCCCAGTGTGGCCCTCCCGAGGGAGCTCCTGAGGATGGAGGGCCTTCCTCTCCCTGGTGGATTCCGTGTGTGGGCTGGGGAGGGATCAGCTGTTACAGTCACCAGCACACGCAGCCCTTGTTCTGAGCCTCTCATTTTTGTCCAGTGTTCTGGACTGAAGGTCAGGACTCTCCAGTTAAAAAGGGATCTAACAAGTTTCAGAGTAGGAAAAACTTCCCCTCTTCAAAATGAGAATTCCCCTTGCTGTAATGGGAAGGATTGAAAGGTAATTGAAGTGGAAATAAAATGTCTCACTATGTGATTGCCTGCTCTGATATCCCAGGGAGGCCACCTAAGCCCACAGGCCCCGCAGTTTGACAAATGGTGCTGTAGTACAGAGAACAGGACAGGCATTTTTATGTCATTGAGGCCTCGTGCAATATTTCAGATGAGACAGCAATTAAAGAGTAACTTCAGTGAAGCAAAACTTCAGGAAACATGAAACACACAGGTGCTCACAAGCTACTAGATTCTCCTGGTACTTTAGTACTAAATTTAAAGTCAGGAATTCGTTTTGTTATCAATCATGACTTCTAACATTTCAGTTTGTTTCAGAAACGAACCCCGCATACAACAGTCAACCAAACTCTGTGGAAAGTACCCAGCTGGTCTTCTACAGTGTTGAAATCATAAACACTCAGGAGGGATCTGTGGCCACTGCAGCTTTGGTTAGAGGAGTTGCACTGGCTCCTGCTCTTGCCTCACCTGCTACAAACAAGACTTCTAACTTACAGCTTTTGTTCGATCCCATGATAATGCTAAAGTCATCACGAAATGTACAATGCTATTTATTTAAATTGTCCTTTCAGCAAATTTAAATCAGTGCATTTCAAGATGAGACAGCAGGAATACCAGAAACGAAGGAACATTTCATCTTACTGCCCTGAGTAGAAGACAGTTATTAAAATAAACACAACCGAAGTCACCTCTTGTACTTGGACACCAGTGCCTGGCTCCTGAGGCCAGTTTCAGAAGGGAGCAGATGTGTGACTGTGCCTCTCGATAGTATTGAGCTTCCCTCATATTACATCCAGGTCAACCTGAACAGCCCTGGAAGCATGATGCCACCCACTTTGCTTCTGAACTCACTGGAGACCACAAGGATGGGCAGCTCTAGGTCCAGAAGATCTACACTGACTGCTTTAACCACTCACAGGACTGCACTATCCCCGGCCAGTGATTGGACTTGAACTGAGGCATGCCTCTCAGTGAGGAGCACTGAGAGACAGAGGGCTCTGCCGAGGAGCTCTGGGAAGGGTTTTTTTTTTCTAAAAGAAGCAGACAGAATAGAAGAAGTCACCTCTTTGCCTGCTTTGGTGTATACTGTGACACCTGAATTGGTGGCTACCAGGAGGAGTGTGCCTTCTGAATCAGGTGATGTCTTAAAGACAGGATTAGGAAGATGAAAACATTTCTGAGAATTAACCACATCTCTGAGGTTCAAAACTGAAAAAAGAGTGTACTTGAAGATACCACACTGAACAAATATCAAGTATTCCCACTCTTTGAAGACTACTGAGAAAAACCTTACTTACGTACAGCTAAACACATGCACAGTAACACAACTCTAACTTCCCAGCACCCCTGAGACCAGGCTTATTAATTTTAGCTTTATTCTTATTCTGTGTAGAAGTCACCAAAATGATATGGAATGGGGTGAACAAAAAGGGTTAAAAAATTAAGAGAGAAAAGGAATAATCGCACCCTCATCCCCATGCTAGGTGGCCCAGGTGAGTAAGCCAAAGTTTCCAGACCCTCCTCATCCAAACAGCAGCAGTGATGGCAGCACTTCCTCTTCCTGGGCTCCCGTGGGGCTGCTGTACTGAGTGGAAACCAAGAATGGGAAGCAGGACACACAAAGGGGGGCCATTGCTTAGACTAAGACTCTGTTTCATGAGATGATGGAGCATTTTCTTGGGAGATTCCTGGAATCTGAAGGCCTCTGAGACCATGGGAGGGTGACTCTAAATAAAGAGTAGAAGCTTCAGACAGATGTGGACACGTTGTCCTCTACCACACAGCACCCTGCCCAGGGAGCCTATGTCCACACAGATCACCACACCCAACTTAACTTAGATCTCCCACTTCCTGTCATGCTGATAGAGCCTGGAGCTGCCCGATGCTTTAACTGGTCACCTCTGGCTTCCCAAGAGCTCGCATGTTTTTCTCAAATGCCAGGAAACTGATCCATCTTCTGCCTGGACCACAGGAAGCATGGGATCCCTCCCCCCTCTCCAGATTTTGGTGGACCCTGGTCACCACACGCCTGGTGATATTTGAATTAGCGCCTTCCCTGGCATTGAGCATTTCTGCAGCCCAGCAGGGCAGTGGCAGCCAGAGGTGGACCTGCAGGACCTGGTTACCATGCATGGCCCCTCCACGGCTGTGGATCCCACTTCCAGCTTACCCTGGGGAAACTGATGAAGCCTTCGCCGGGACAAAGATTTCACCAAGGTCCTGGTTGCTCAGTGCTCAGACTGGTTTTGTGGTAAGTCAGTTGACTGAGAGAAGGAAAAAATGAAGGAGCTAAGGAATTAGTCTTTTTTTTAAGCTGAATAAAAGAAAGATAACAGCTCTGAAAGCATGGTTTTGATTACAAAAGCCTGAAGAATACTGAAATAATCTTAGGCTCTAAGAAAAACTTACAAAAACTGAATTTGGCAGCAAACAGTATCACATATCTATTTCCTAACAAAAAGACCTACTCAGAAAGAACCACAAAGAAAACCCAAGGGCTTTTATTCAAAGTCTGCTTATGGCTGTCATTCAAAAGATGAATGCAGTTTCTCGTAAGCAGCAAAAGCCCTGCCCTGCAGCTTCATGAGATGAAATACAGGAAGTCTTTAGATCCAGTTCAGAACACCAAGGGAACCTCAAGAACAAAAATGATAAAGGACGCAATAGCGGGAAGTTCTGCTCTCCAGAAAAGCCTAAAATTGCTTCAGCATGAGCTCAGGAATTGAGGGAAGGAGTAACGGATGATCAGGAACTGAGAGAAGTCGTGTGCACAGAACGAGCCTGGTTCCCTGTGATGCAGGAGGGCAGCCTGGCTCAGGTCAATGGCCGGGGGAATGGGACACTGTCTCCTTCCTCTTTCCTGATGTGCTGACATGGAGCAGCAGTGACTTGGGATGAGAGGGGAAGACTGGACCCAATGGATGACCTGACAGCAGCCACTTGGCAGAAACTGATGGCTGCTGCTGAGGGAAGGTTCCAGACCCTAGAAAGAGCAAGTCAGGAAATCCGTGCATCTTTCTAAGCCAAATCAGGTAAATGAGCCACTCAGAGTGTGAGCCAAGAGCACCCACAGTGAGCAAGCACTTCCCAGGCAGAAAATGCACAGGCCACCAGGAGACCCGATGCTTCCACAAAATCCCAAGTACAGCCTCCACCACTTCAGGGACAGGTAACACAGCCCCACAGGAAGTCACCTGGGGAGCCGGAGATGGGGAGTGTGTGGCTGTGTGCAAGGGAGGTCAGGGGATGGTCGCCCTGTCCTCATGCCCATCTGCTTGCTCTTCGCCT
The DNA here is from genome assembly GCF_034190915.1 of Cavia porcellus. Classification (NCBI taxonomy): domain Eukaryota; kingdom Metazoa; phylum Chordata; class Mammalia; order Rodentia; family Caviidae; genus Cavia; species Cavia porcellus. Next base: position 5,434,734 of record NW_026947499.1, on the reverse strand, counting down.
GTGACTACCCCTGACCCCTCCAGCCCCTGCAGGTGGCAATGTCAGGACCCTGGGGGCCTCTAGTGATGTGGAAGACAGGTAGGAGTGCCACACTACGCAGCTTCCCGTGTAGTATTGCAGGGCTGTGGGCTTTGGCTGGAGGCCCAGCTCTGCTTTCCCGCCTGGCTGTGTCTCTGTGCATGCGGGTTAAACACTTTGAGCCTCAGTGTCTGCGTCTGTGGAATGGGACTGATGAAAGCACTGAGTTCCTAACACTTCTGAGAGTCCCCAAGGAGACCTCACCCAACTTGAGAGCCAGCTCTCAAGTGCCTCTGCCCCCTCAGACCTTGGTGTTCAGTCCGGGACCCAGGTGAGAGAGCAGGTCAAAGGTTACACTGATGCCGGGCAGGACAGGCTTGATCCAGGTCACGCAGAGGGTGGTGGCAGGGAACTCAGGGCTCCTGCAGGTGGGGACCAGGCCCATAAGGACCAGGGGACCGCACACCTGGGGACCGGCATCCTGGTGCATCCACAGCCCCGTCCCAAGCGTGCCTTCTCCCCCCGTGTTTGTGTTCTTTTCTTTTCCCTTTTCCACCTTTTCTTTCTTTCCCTTCCTTCACCACATATAGACTGGAATCTCCAGACAGAAGGATGCGAGTGCACGCACGCGCGCACGCACACGCACGCACGCACATGCGCAGAAGTCAGGCCCAGGGGTTAGCTGCTGCTCCTCGTTCCCGAAGACCCTGGTGCACTGTTAGGCTAGCAGAGCTTCTTGGATGAGAACACTGAGTAACATAATGTACCTTTTGTTTTTACTTGTTTTGTGTTTTATTCAGGATCCTGTTTACATAAAAATGTGATAAATTGCCAGAATCAGCTGTCAAGTGAGTACTATGTTTTCTCTGTTAAGAAGGAACACGTGTGCTTTTCCAGTGCAAAGGTTACACTAAAAAATGTGCTGGAGATGCTCATCTGGACCCTGGGCTCATCAGGGTTTCATGCAGTGAGGTGAACCCACTTCCCAGTGAAGGTCGCTGCACCTGACACTCCTCAGGAGACAGCATCGCAGTATGAATCAGACTTCTGCAGAGAGCACGTCTGAGCCCCATAGAGAATGGGCCTGAGTCCTGCCTTTCATTGCTGTAGAGGCAAAGGGAGGCTTCAGGAGGTGACTAAGAGCATTGCTGTGGAGTCTGCACCATGCAAGTGCTCCACCTGGTCCACCCTCACCGCAGCCTTGGCCTCAGGGTCTGCTGCTAATGAAGAAACTGGACGGAGCAACAGGAGACAGGCAGGTCACTCTTCCCACTGCAGAGGCTGCATATGGCAAGGAGGTGGACGCACTTCTTCCCTGGAGCCTTATAGCAGCTCTGCTGAGGAACAGATAGGGTTTCCACTGAGCCACCCCACAGTGTGGGAGCCACTGGAAGCTGCCAAGGGGATTCCATCCTAGACCCAGGAGCCTGCAGGTCAGTGCAAAGCCTTCAAGAGCATCTATCCCCAAGATTCAACTCACTCCAGGGGAATGGCTGTTACCACAACACTAAAGAGGATGCACACTGGTAAGATTGTGTGGGAACAGGAATGTTATGGTTGGTACATTGTGTCAACTTCAGAAATTTAACTAAGAGATAGCAGGAAACCAGGATCCTTACTTTGTAAATATCCTCATCTTGTACAAGAGGAAGACAGGGAGATTTTGTGAGTGCAGCACCTGCCCCGGTGGGGCTGGGAGTGGCCTACATACAGTATAAGGGAGGAGAAGAGGCTTGTTCTCCCTGCCTTTTGCTCTGGCTGCTTTGCTGGCTGCTACCTTGAAGTGTTGCCCCTCTGCCCATACCACCCTGGCTTAGAGCAGCTGATTATGGACTGAAACCTCTGCAAACTATGAGCTAAATAAACCTTTCCTGTCTTCATTTTGAGTGTAGGGTATTTTGTCTTAGCAACAAGAGAAAAGTAACCAAGACATGGAATCTTGCTACACTGGTGGCAATGTGAACCCATACAACAACTGTGGAAACCAGTATGGAGAGTCCTCAAAAACCTAAAAGTAGAAATTTCATTGTTCTCAGCAATTCCTGTCCTGGGCATAATCCAGAAAGACCTGAAGACGTCACACTTTTGTGATACCTCCACACCCAAGCTCACAGTCATGCAATTCACAGTCACTAAGCTCTGCAGATGGCCTGGATGCCAATCGGCAGAAGAGTGGATAAAGAAGATATGGGGGAATATTATTCACCATAAAAAGGAACACAGTCACATCATTTGGAGGACAGTTGATGCAAACTGAGATCCTGATGTTGCATGAAATAAATCAGATGCCAAAAATAAGTACAGTATATCTATTTTATAAAAGAAACTAAAAATCTAAATAAAGAGTAGAACTAAAGGGAGATGTTAGGGAGCAGGGAGGCAGACACTGGGACAGGGAAAGTTATGAGCTGAAGGGAGAAGGGAGGGCTGGAAGCAAAGGCTTCAGAAATGATGCAGACACGAATTAAGTACCAATCTCCCACGATAAATGAGGCCATTACCAGTGACACATACTAATGAGATTTGTTCTAAGGTCTGCTCACAGAGCAGTTCTCCTAGATGGGATTTTGCCTTGGGAACAACTGGAACAGAGACACAGAGAGGGGACAGTTCTGACCCTGCAGTGGGAGGAGAGAGGCAGCAGCTGTAGCCCAGGGGAGCTCCCTCCTTCCTGGACCTTGGGTAGTGTGCCTGGGGAAGCCATCTGTCTAGTTAGCGCCCAGCATGCAGTACTGATGACCAGCATTTTCCCATGTTGTTATTATTCTAACATAATCGCTACTGGAAACATCTGTTAAACACAGCACTGTGTGCAGTCTCGCTTGATTGGTTGCCATTACTGGCACCCATAAATTATGCATTGAAATGATGTGGCAGTGGTGGCAGAGAGAGAGTGACAGATATCGGGAACAGAGTGTCTGCTATGTCCCTGGTTGGCTGCCGGGGACCCTCGCGGCCACCTTGTTGGCTTATTCCTCTCTCTTCATTGGCCTTTCCTTAAGCTCTGCGACTGACAGACATCACAGAGAGCCAGTACCCGCTAGAAAACCAGGAGTGATCCTGTACCCAGAGAAAGCCTGGGTCTGTGTAAACACAGTGTTGTTGCCCCAGAGCAGAAGGCAGGGGACAGGGTTGCACCTCATAATGAATCCTGAGTCACCCTGGGCTCCCAGCGCTGGAGGGAGCAGGCAGCTCCATGGCATCAGCCACAGATGTGTCCTTCCCTGGGACTATGGCCAGCGCAGAGCTTCCCTTCCCGGAGCTGCCAAGTTCTGCTGGGTCCTAACCGCAGTGGCCCCAGCCTGACTGAGCTCAGGGCTGACCCTGCTTTCCTCTGCACCACACTCCTCCCACAGCAGCCCCTGTCCTTGCCTTTTCCAGGTCCTTGCCTGACTGCCAGTTCTTCTGCCATCTCCGGCCTCCTCGGCCTCTGCAACCACCGTCAGTGTCAACATACAGCCAAGGTCTGTGGGTCCCTACGGCCCCTGTGCAGCTCAGCAATTTCTCAGCAGCATCGGTGCAAGCATCCACCTCTGCCTTCACCTCCCTTCCTCCGTGCATGACACAAGACACTGGGTGCCTTGGGGGTTCCCTGGGTCTCCCGCATTCTCATTCTCTGTTGGGTCATCCACAATGCAGGAGTGGGCACTGTCACTTAGGTCCCTGGAGAAGATTCTGGGGCTAGAGGTAACAGTGGTGCTGTCCTCCTCTGGATCTGCGGAGAGAGCTCAGGGAGCCCAGAGACCAGCATCAGTAAGACCACAGTGGGCAGCGGTTGCTGATGGGCAGTGAGAACCAACCTTCAGTTTCTGTCGCTGTCACCCTCTGAGGGCCTGTGTGTCCTGTTTAGATTTCACTGGCAAATGAAGTAGATCATTTCCCTTGCTGGTTTAAGCATGCTTTTAGAGTCGCATTCACTTAAGTTTTATGTTGCCATGAAGTAGACCCCATCACGCCTCTCACTCTACAGCAGGAACAAGAGGCAGGGGAGGTGGTGGAGGAGACACAGCCAGGGTCCCCCGGCCATCAGCACTGCTGTGGAGTTTGTCACCCAGGACTGGTGTTGTGGAAAGGAAACCAACTTCCCACACGTCTGTGCTTCCCGTTGCTCATCACGTTGCTTGGTGCTCGCTGTGACGATTTCCTCTTTATTTCTGCATGGATTTTGCCAGCCCCTGAGCTGAGGTGGGGTTTGCCTGGTTCCCTGCAGCACTGCACCATCCACACGGGATTTTCAGAGCTAGGTGACCACCGATACTGATTGTCACCTTCACTGGATTAAGGAACTCGTGGCACGTCAGTGAAGCACAGGCATGGGTGGGTCTGGGTGGGTCTGGTGGGTCATGGAGGTGAGACCTTGGGTACCATTTCGCAGCCACTTCCTCCCTGACGCTGTCCCTCTGATCTGCTTCTCAACTGCATTAACCGAGCAGCTCTGCTCCCCCATTCCTTTCTGATATGATGCCCTGCCCTGGTGTCGGCCGTGGACTGAACCCACTGAACCCACGCACCAAATTAATCCTCTCTTCCTTTCAGTTTTGGGTTTTGGGCATTGTGTCCAGGAGAGGGGAAGCCAGCTAACACAAGGAGTGGTGGGTAAAAATTACTCTATTAAACATGATCTCTTGCCTCAGTGAGTAATCCTGGAAAATTATCAGCAAATTTACTTTTTTCCTTTTCCCTGTTAACTGGGCAGAATAATGAGGGAAAATTAGCCTCTGTTTTGGGGAGACTTTCTTCCTTTTATGTGCTTTGTGTGAATTGATAACCAGAAGCAGGAAATGTGATTCTGAATGATCTTTCTATCTCTGTTTCCTTATATGCAATTAAGCATGCCATTTGCAATTAAAGTATTTTCACCCATATTTGTATGTGAATCCACTTGAATTGCATTTTAAATAAAGTTTTAATTCATTTTTGGTGATATTTGGAATCATGAATTAAAAGATTATCATCTGGCTACTTCATAACAGCATTTCATTTTCTCAGGAAATAATAATAAAGTCGAGTTTAAACCTATTATAAAATTACGGCTGGTGGGTGCCTTTGCTTAACAGCTCTGCTGGTCTTATTAACAAGTACTAATTACACATGGTGAAATATGACAGTGAAAAGCTGTGACATAAATATGGTTCTGTTCCACTCCCTTAACGCTATGAAGCTGCAGCATTAAGACCTTTGGGAATCCCAGGTAGAAAGCACTTAACGTCTCCCATAGATTTGGCTGCTGTTATTGTGATTACTGTTTCCTGGATCCCCTGGCCTCAGTTAAGATCCATCATGAGATGCAGCTCCCTGCACATTGTGATCTAGTAAATGTGAGCACATGCTTTGCAGAAATCACGCTCCGATGGGCTGAGCAGAGCTGCTCTGCGCGAGGGGCTTTACTTGCTGCAGGGGAGCCTCGGGACACACCTCTTCCAAAGGCATTTTGTCTTCAGAATCCTCCCCCGAGGTAACCTGTCCTGTCTGGCAGTCTGTTCTTGTCTTAGTCACTCGCTCCTTGCGGAGATGCATCAGTGACTGACGCTGCCAACTCAGAGCAGAAGAGATGTATTTTGACACATGATTACAGCCCCTGGCTCACTGGCTGCGAGACAGAAAGGCTGTGATGGAAAGAACCAGGCCCAAGAAATCCACTCCCATCGTGGTGGTCAGGAGCAGAGAGCACAGGGAGGAGCCGGGAAGGGAGAAATACTCCTCGGGGCTCCCGCCCCAGGGACTCTCCTCTAGCCTGACCCCACCTCATAACAGCATAGTACACTTCTGCTGTGCATGAAGCCACTGATGAACGCAGTTGCCTTCCTGAAGCCCCATCCTATAAACACATGAGTTTGGGGGACATCCTAGACCTCAACCAGAGACGGCGAACCTTTCAGAGATGAGTGCCCAGAATGCATCCCAAAAGCCACTTGCTTATGGCAAAGTGCCAACACTGCTATTAAATCTGAGTACTGAGGTTTTAATCCGGAAAAAATAATTCAAGCATTAACATCTTTTGTTTTAAAAGGCAAACAAATAATACCCATGCCATTAGTTTGTCAGTGGTCACTGATCTAAACATTAACAGTTGTATTGTGAAAATATCGACTGAGTTTTGTCTGCATGCGGGGTGCTGAACAGAGTCAAGGGGTGAGGGGAGAGTGTGCAGGGCAGCGAGGTTCCCCTCCCTGCTGGAGCCAATGTGCCAGGGCCCCGAGTGAGGGTGGTCTCACCTGTCTCCTGGGTGTTCACCTTTCACCTGTCCCCTTCACGGTCTTACTCAGATGAGAAATATCCTTCCAAAGGAAGGAAAAGGAGTTGTCTCACAAAAGCAGCAAGCACTGCCACACACAGATGCATGCACTCACACACAGCAAGCAGCCGAAACATCGCTTGGAGAGTGTAAATTGTGACTCCATTTCCTGCAAAGGTCCCTGTGCCCATGTTATGTGATCAGGTACTCACCTCAGCAATCCCATTTTGAGGAGTCTGTCTGTTCTACATTCATGAACGACACTGGATTTTCTGCGGGACACCAAACCTGCAGCCCTGTGCCTTCTCCCCAGTGATTTACGGGGCCCTGCAATCTGCATGCCCCACATTACCAACACCCTCCGCATGGGGCACGGCTCCTGACAGATGCCTCTTGCTTTCCCAGGGGTGTGCTGCCAGCGCCAGAGATATGGGGGCCGGTGCCAGCCTGGCAGCCCAGCATGGGGGCAGCTCTGTTCTCCCTAGTAAAATAATTAGTCAAGTTTCGCTCATGATTAATTAAAGTGCTCATGAGAGCTAAACAGCGAGCCCGTGCTATCTGGGAGCAAAATGTCCTTCTTGCCTTCAGAGCAGCAGCAGTGTTGGGGTCACTGCAGAGGTCAGATGGCAGCCTCATGAACCCCCACGTCCTATGGTATTGCAGGAACCACGGCCCGTGGATGCCGTGGCACTCAGATTCATGTTCCCTGTGTGGGACCAGGACAGGATTTTACCAGAATCCAATGTGGAAATCCAACTTGGAAATCCAGCATGGATGATGCCAATAAGGACCTTGTGAGGGAGGGATGTCCTAGATGTGGAGAGTTAAAGCGACATCAGGGGACATGAGGCACCCTGAACCAACAGGAGCACAAAAGCACCGCCACACCTGGAGCTGCCACTTGATGGGCCCAGGGGTCCCTAAACAGAAGACGGGGACCTTGATTCAGCTTGCTGAGTAGGTTCTCATCACATGACATGGGTAAAGGATTTCAGATGGTCAGTGGGAAGCATAATGTGGATCAGTCACCCCAAATTATAAAGTCAGGAGGACAGGAACAGGACCCAAGTATGAGTGCCCAGAGGAGGCGCAATCTGATGCAGGGATGCAGACTGGCCACTCACAAAAGCCCAGGGCCAGCTGCTGAGGCTCGGCTGAAGCGGGCAAAGATCCGGTCAGCCACTGTGTGAGCTCTGGTTTCCGTTCTTCTAGTGGAATCCTTCTGTCTGCAGGGCTTTTTGGTTCCTGCAGGGTGATTGTCCCTGTCTTGGTTGTGTCATGGGGTGACTGGTTCTGCTTGGGAGGAGGAGATGGCACCATGGAGAGGTTTGCAAGGCTCTGCTTCTCCTGGGACCCGAGTGATTATAGGTTTGGTAAATTCTGGGTGCTGCTCCAGGGGACTCTGAAGCTGGACGTTGTGGAATCTGGCACTGAGGTGTCTCCATAAACCCTAAAAGTCGTTTTAGTTACTCTTGTCTTAGTGTCTTAGTCTTGAAAGGGGTGAGACAGAGCAAGTGAAGTTAGGGTGAATGCATCTTGCTTTGTCAATTTTTCCAAAGTGACCAGTGTTTCTAACTGCAACATCAAGCAGGGACCTCACCCAGAGATTTAAGGTTCTAACAGATACAAACAGAATTGGCTTTGTCCTTCTCCACTCCTTCCTATCTGTCTCTGTTTCCAGCTCTCAGAGCTCCAGGGACAAGATGAGAGAAGAGGTTCCCTGCGGTCAGCAGACGGTCAGTCACTAATGCTTTGTCATGATGTAAGTCCAAAGCCCTCTTCTCCATCCTGAAAGGAGATCACAGCTCATTCTCACACCAGCTAGGCAATCAGCTCAAATGGTCCATCCATTTGATCAGGACTATGCCAGGTGGGACACTGTCACATCACCCCTCAGCACTTCATGGCTGGAAGCCATGACTGTTGGATGCCAGTGATGCCAGCCTGGTGGTTATGCTGCTCTTGTACTGATCCACCTGCATCACTCTTTGGACACACTCAGCTGGAAGGTCACTTGGTCTGGAATGCCCAAGACCTCTGCTGTCAATCTCTGGCTGCTGCTGTTAGCAGGGTTGTCCGATTCTCCTCCTCCTGGCTGTCCGTTCTCCAGGGGACGCAGGCCTCCATGTGCTCCCATGCCTGAGGCTGTGGTCCAGCTTGGAGAAGGGAGAGACCACAGGCTCTGTGGTCCCAGGGCTGGATGCAGCCTTGAGTCACTGGAAGGAGGAGGACTGCACAGATTCTGAGATCAGAGGACAGGCTCTGGATGGACAAATGACAAAGCCATGAGGTGGGAGCACATGTGCCCACACATGTGTGTGATGCCACAAAGCTGCCCAGCCCAGCAAGGGCAGTGGGCTCCACCACTGCAAAGGCAGGGGCAGCTGGAGATCCAAGCCACCCTGAGAGCCGGAGCCCCCCAGGTTTGCCTGCCTGGTCTCACTGAGTTCCTCCCTTGTCCTGGGAAGCTTGTGGTGTAGGCTGTGTCCCGACACAAACACATAGGATATTCCTTGGTCTTCCTGAGCAGTATTCTCTAGGTATAAACTTTGACCTGCTATTGTCAGCTTAAAACACCTTCTGGCTGGGTGAATGTCTCCATCATAAGGGATTTTCCCCGGAGAACCTACAGACATCTTCCCAATGGCCTCAGGTATTAGAAACCAGTTACGGATTAAGAACTGATGGTCGGGGCTGGGGATTTAGCTCAGTGGCATAAGTGCCTCCTCTGCAAGCTCACGGTTTTGAGTTTGATCTCAGTTACAAAAAAAAAAAAAAAAAAAAAAAAAAAAAAAAAAAAAGTGATGGTCAACATAACTCCAGTTGGATTACATCAGCATGGAACTGAGCATAGATGTCCCACCTCAGGCAAGTTGCCAGCATAAACAGCGATGTGGAGAAAGAGATGCTATTGTGTTGAGGCGTTGAAGCACTGTAGGTTCTCCTTAGAGTTGCTGTTTGAGCCACTGGTTCTCCTGGAGAAGCTCTGGTCTTCACATTGAGTATTGTTTCCTGGCTCTGGAGGGGAAGATGTGTGCTGCTTGGTCACCAGGATGAACTCATCATGCTGGCTCCCTGACGTGTACCTGACTGTGCTTGTCATTGGAGGAGCAAGGGGCCTCTGTGTTGCTGAGGATGGCTGTGGTTCTTTTTAGGACAACCCTAGACTTTGTGGTGAGTGTGCCTTCTCAGCTCCAGCGTAGAACCTTCATCCCACCAGCACAGCTCGTTCATCCTGCTGGCATAGACTTCCTGGTTTCCACTACTGACCTTTGGACCTTCCCAGCACAGATCCATAAAAGGGACTGGCACAAGTGCTTTTTGTGGGTCTGGACCTTCAGTTGGACTCATGGGAGGCATTGTCATGAGCTCTGGGTTTTCATCTGGACTCATATGGAACATTGCTGTGGGATTTAGGCCCTTGACTAAATATTCTATGTCTTTGGTGTTGCTGATAGATTTCCTGAACTTTCTTGTGTTAACTGTGGGTGACCATCATAAAATATTATGAACTCCATGTCTTGGTTCTAATTGTCCTATGCACAACTCCAGACTACAACAAAACCCATTTATCAAGTGAATACATGTATCAGTACATTTCTGAGTGTGTAAAGAAACTCAGTCCCTGTAGGTTTGCTACCCTTTGTACCAAAGGCTTCACCTTGAAGATGAAAGTGTGAATTGCTTATTCTGCCCTGTGTGTGTGGTTGCCTTGATGGTTTACCTTTTCCTCTTATTTTTTGCTGTGTCACACACATACAGAAGGGCACATGCCCATTAAATGTAGGCCATGCTGTATTCCCAGCCAAGAGTTGCTCCAAGGGACTGTCTCCCTCACAGGGCCTCCCTCGCTCACAAGCACACTCTGCCCATGAATGCTGATTTAATTTCTAGCAACACAGAGTAATTTCGGCAGTTTTGGAAGTTCGTGTACTGTGAACTACACTGTACAGAGCCACTTGTGTTGATTTCTGCTGCTCGATATGATTTTTCTGAGTGCATTTATAACACTGCGTGCATTTCCAGTTCACTCACCTGCATGGCTGTGTCTGATATCATTGTGAAGAATTCCGCTGCCTGTTTGTCCATTATATGCTTAGCGAATGTTTGTGTGGTGCTCAGCTTGTGAAACATTCCAGTGCCTGTGCTTTGCTGATCTGTGCATGTATAATTTATCATGCTGTTTCCAAAGTATTAAAAATTTACTTAGCTTGTTCTTGTGTAGGCTTGCAGCATGAATAAATACATGCAGCCCGCTGAGCAATTTCTGCTCCTTAGTCTGTGCTTCAGGTCTAACAATGTGCCTCTTGGGTAGACTACTTTTGAGTGTGAGGTCTGACCTTGGTAGCTACTCCTTTCAGAAAACACAGGTTTATCTGTGAATGTACCCTCCTTCCTGCATAGGCTCGATAACTCTGGGTCTCATCTTAAGTGACAGAGAGGTGGTGGTTGGGTTCCTGTTTTCTGGGCAAATGTACTTCTCAGAGCTGCCACACAGCAGATAAGGAAGCAGAAGTCTGAATAATCATGGCACCAGATGCTAGCTCATGGATTGGCATCATGGATGGCATCTGTTATATGGCAATCATATTGACCAGCTGTTAGTCTGTATCCTACAGCTTGGGGCCCCTCAGGCTCCTTCTCATAGTTAGCTTTTCATCTCCTAGAGATGATTTAACATCCAACATATCTTTTGTTTTAGTTGAATCCCTAGAGAAGAGATCATTTCAGGAATTCCTGGTACTTAATGGGGAAATAAATCTCACCTCTTGCCTTGTTTCCCTTAGGCCAAGGAGAGCTGACATTGCAGAGGATGGATGCACTGGGTGACGTGGAGATGAGTGGCTCTTCAGGAACCTTGGCCAGAGGACTACAGCTCCAGGTTCCTTAAGGAACCTGAAATAACCATGGCCCCTGGAGCTCCAGGTCAATGATGAGGACGGTGAAGATGCTGCTGCTGATGGTGGTGGTGAAGAGGGTGATGGTGATTATGGTGTCAGTGGTGAAGATGACACTGATGCTGCTGCTGATGATGATGGTGATGATGATGGTGTTGATGATGCAGTGATGATGAGGGTGGTGCTGGTGAACATAGTGATGTTGATGCTGATGACAGTGATTATGGTATCGACGGTGAAATGTCAATGATGGTGATGATGGAGGTGGTGATGGTTATGACTGCAGTGATGGTGAAGAGCTAATTATAATGATAGTGGTGGTGGTGATGGTGATGATAATGATAGTAGTGATGGTTTTGATGGTGGTGGTGATAGTGATGGCGACAATGTTGATGGTGAAGATAGATGATGGCAGTGCCGGTGATGATGACATTTTCTCTGAGGATGAATATGAGCAACAGTCTGGCCCAGATAGAAACTCATTGCACTCCACTTATTTCCCATTTTTCCAGGAAATATTCTGCTCATAGAAATACTTTGCTTATATCGTTATTCATGGCAGCATGCCATTTGGGAACACTTTTCTATAATGAGATTTTTAATGATAAGCACAGTAGCAATTTCAGTATTTTTCCCTGGCTGGCATGACTGCTGGAATCACCAGAAAAAGAGCAATGATCATTTATTTCTGCAAGTGTCCGAGGCAACTAGGCCATGAAATGTGTGCGTTGTCTTATCTCGTGGGATTCGTAATGATGTCCCCTCCTGCACGTGGGAGCAAGGAGACCATGGGTCAGGGACAGAGCCTGGTCCTTATCCCCGCTGCTAACACACTGGTGACCTCAGGCGGATTCAGTCTCTCTGGACGGCATTATTCTCAGCACACTGTTAGCCCAGGGTCGAGTCTCCGCTCTCTTTGCACTTTCTCATGATCTTCATGCAGCGGGAGCCTTCGCCCTCTTAACTTGGCTCCAGTTTCTCAACTTGGCGTCTGAGTTGCCGCCTCCAGGATTCCCGTCTGCCTCTCTGGCTGCCCTTTCTCATTCATTCTCTGTTTCTAACTCTCCTGAGCATCCTTGTGTGGACTGATTCGATGTCCAGTCCTCTATATTCTCTTTTCCATGTTTTCTACTTTTCCATGAATTTACATTTTTGATGTTGCATGAATGTACCTGCTCAGCCTGACTCTTCAACAGGAGCTCAAATTCATCTGCTTCCCCACTTAGCTGTGTCTCACAGTTCACCACTACTACGCTTAGACTGCTTCACTGAAAGTGTTCTCTGTCTCTGAGTCCTCCAGGTCGAGGCCAACCTCAGTGTTGCCCTCTCCTCCCAACAAGCTAGTGCCTTCTGACCTTGGGGAGCTCTGCAGCAAGGACCCCTCTACCTGGACTGCTCCCCTCATAGTGCCATCACTGCCCTCATTCAGATCCCTTTCATCTCTCTTTTACCTCAGGACATCAGAGTCCTCAGAGTCCCCCACCTCCTCTCATGCTCCCCTCCCTACACTTGCTGGAATAATTAATTCAAATTACAATGTGTTGCTTTCACTCTTCTGCAAGCACTCTAGTTACCTTCTGTTTTACTCACATTAATCAACAAGTTTCTCCACTAGCTGGCTCTCTCTGTTTACTCTTTGCTCTCCTCCCTTCCTTCTGCCCACTCACCCAGTGCTCTCACTGTAACTGATTTCATGGCGTTTCCTTTATTTTGCCATGCAATCTCCTTCTCAGTGTGAACTCTCTCTTCTGTTTGTGTTAATCATCAGCATTTCCCTCCAAAATGCACAATATCCTGTTCTTATTCTCATAAGATTTTTCTTGTTCTTTCCACCAACTCAGTGAACCTCACCTCACCACCCTAATGTGATTTTACTGCCCTCAAAAGCCTGCTCTGCTTTGCCAGTGTTCAGTGTTTGCCAGACTGCATTGCTATCTGATCCAAGACTCCTCTGTGTGTGTGCGTGCACGTGTGTGTGTGTGTGTGTGTGTGTGTGTGTGTGTGCACGCAAGTATGCATGCATGTTATCAGAATGTCAGTCCACAAGGAAGAAAAATCTTACCTGTTCTACGTTTTCTCTTCATCCTTACCTGCTTGAATAGTCTCCAACCCATGGAAAGTACTCAAGAATGTAGGCATTGAGTGAATCCATGGTTAGGGCTGAGGATCTTCCTTTACCTTAGTTATGGGGCTAATGCTGAGGGAATTTCATGAGAGGTGACATCACTGGCAGATGACTTGAACCCAACAGCTGCTGGCTGGTTCTGTACCTGTGCGAGAATGAATGATTTCCCTGGATGTCCACAGAGTCCCTGCTGCGTCTGCCTGCTGGACAAACTGCTGAGTTCACTCGCTCAGGTGCGGACCTTGCATCGCCTGCTCATCTGTACTTACGCCAGGACTCACGTTTCATGTGACTTCATACATGTACCTGTGTACATGTGTTTGCACAGAGTCACGTATACTGTGCTTTTTGGTGTACTTAGTTACCCTTGTCACCCATTTATACCTTTAAGTATGTCTTTTTCTCAACAGGGACAGGAATTGAGGGTGCAATAACAATCATATTCAGAAAGGTGATCAAACAAGTCTGCCTTGATACATTAAAGTCTCCATCACTGAACAGATATTTATTAACACTTACTGTGACCCAAGCACTGATTTAGGTGCTGGAGGTAAAGAGTCAAACAATGACAATATTCTTGTCCTTCAAAGCTACAAGAGCAGACAGATAGAAAGCAAATCTATAAGCATATGGCTACAGTCTTACTGCAACAGGGTAGCACAGCTGGAGTTGTAAGCACAGGGTAAGACTGCAAGGTCCAGAGTGACTGACTGGGGTGGGGGCATTGATACGGGGTGGCTTCATTCCAGAGTGGGGATAATAAAGATGCAAAGATCTTTGGCCTGACACAGAGCAAGGGTCTGGGAAGGGGAAGGGTTCGGTGTCTCCTAGGGACACAGGGAAACCTGAGGCAGCCTGAGCGGTGATGCTGGTGGGGAATTATTAATGCTAAATGGTGAGCATTTACAGTCTCATGGAATTCATATTTTAATTATGAATACAGACTGTATTCAGGGCACTAATTCTTCATAAGATAGTGTAATACTTAGAAGCAAGCAGAAAAGACCAGGGATTTGCTGCAGCTTTTAATGTATTTACTTAATAAATTCGGAAGGAATATTGGGGAGATAAAATTATATAAAGTTTTTTTTAATCATATGCTACAATCAAGAATTTCAAAATGTCTGCGAGTTTGCCCTACTGTCCAACCAATAAAAGAGTCCACTGTGATTTTATGGACTCCAGTAGAAGACATGGGCCTGCAGGGTCAGAGACCATGGGTTTGCCATATAAAGCACAGCAAGCAGGAGCCCCACGTCAGTTCAGTTTGGCTCCCAGACCCCAACAGCTACAGATGCAACACAGGAGACCCCAAGTGTGCACTGTGTGTGTGTGTGGCCTGCACTGCTGCTGAGGTGAGCAGACCCAGGGCACCTCCCACTTCTCCAGTGTGTACGGAGCACAGTGGTCTTCCCGGGAGGGGAAATCAACTTATGATCTGAGGATGCTCCAAGTGCACACAGCCTGAGAGATGGCCTGCATGGAAAGTAACTCAGGCACAGTGGCATGCAGAACCCAGGGACCCAGCCATTCCATAGGTCAGTGTGTCGTGTGCACAGAGATGTGGATGCTGCAGATGGCCTTGTGCTGAGGGCCACACCACAGTGAAAACATCACCGCTGGTTTCCCTCTCTGCTCCATGCTCTCTGTAGTACCCCTGTCCCAGTGATGTCAGAGCAGGGCTGGGATTGGACTCCATCTATTCTGGACCTCAGAGTCCTGGAACCAAAGATAAAACCGGGGCCCTGCATTCAGATAGGGGAAAGGAATATGCACTACATTTCTATACTACGTCAGTCACTATTTCACTCACATGCTGCCTCCATGACTCCGAGGCTCAGAGGGGAGGATTGTATTCGTTTTATGGGGGAGAAAGTCAACCACGCTGACCATGAGCAATGCCATGGCTTAGGGCTCGTCCACATCACCGCCCACTTCTCCAGCCCCATACTGATGTTTATTGCTGCCCACAGCCATACGGGGAATGAGGCTGCCGTGACTGCGAGACTAAAGGCACCCAGTAATTCCAGCGCCTCCCTGGGCCCACTATAAACCTGATGGCTAGGAGAAGCAGGCAAAGGCAACGTGTTTTCCAAGCCAATGCCCTTGACGTTGGAATGTTCCATTCAGCTCAAACAACAGAAATGAACATTGTCACTTCAAATGGTTCAGCAGAGGACAGCTTGCAGAGGGAAGTGGGACATGGAAAATGAAAATTCTTCATCAGATCCCAAAGCCACAGGAAAACAATGACAACCAACACCAGAGACAGCTCTTCCTTGCAATTTCTGCAGTCAGTGTGACCCACTCGCTAGGAATGCAAAGCTCCATAAGTTCATGTGGAAAGGTTTGAGACCAAGGTCCTAAGTCAACTTTTATTTCATAGATGACTAACAAGGCTCCTATCGGTAGAAGGCCTGGGGATCTGGCCTAACTTCTAGCAATTTGTCACCCCCAGAAACCATGTATCTGCTGCCTGGTGGGGAGAGGAAACCTAGCTCAGTGAGAAATGGCTCGGTGTCTGCAGAGCTTCATTTCCTGCCTCTGTGACGCTGCTCACTGCTGTAAACACCATGCACCTCTAAAGTCAGGTCTGTTTAATCTCGCTGAGCTGCATCCGCTCATACTTAGATGGAGCAATGACTCAGGGAGCTCTCCTTGTTATCAGACAGATGGGTCGGTTGGGGAGGTCTGAGGCCATTGAAGAATCAGGAACAAATCTAGCAAAATGAGCTTGAATTCAGTCAGGGCTTGGAGACAATAGAGAGATGTGAACTGGAAAACAGTCATTGATATTTTTGATCTGCTAAGGGGACTTGGGGCTTTCTCCTGAAGGATCTCCTGATGGCCATCCATCAGGCAAACAGAATTCACTGGCACCTGTGTATTTTCGATGTGAGTCTCTGACAGATGGTGGAGTCGAGTGGTTGTCCTCTTCATGGGGAGCAGAGACAAACCAGAACGAGTTCCCTGGATCTCTCATTCAAGAATATGTCTCTGTGGTTTCCCTATATTTGACTTCTTTCTTCACTAGATGTACCTTCCCCACAACTTTGGCTGAAATGTAAACAGAGGCTTTGACTGCATCTGCCCTGACTCCAGGTTGGAGCTGTGGGGCCATTTGTGATGCTTCCAAGGATTTGCACATTCAAAGGAAAGACTTCTGAGTCTGTGCTGAATGGGGGTGGTTGCCAAGAGTGATGTCATGTGCAGTGCTTTCTCTTTTGGATCGATGAATTTGTCCCCAGAGAAGATAAATTCATCTCCCGATTTCACTACCATTTCCAAGGACTTGAAAATCATTTTCTCTGAGATCATCTGTCACTAAGCACTGCTGGCACTAGTTCCAGGTGGCTGGATGTGGGAGCGGAGGGGATGTGCTTGTCCACATTCCCTAAGACCTTCAGCTGGGCAATTTCTGCTTGGTTTAGCGGATCCAGGCTCTTTCTGTGTCAGTTTTCTATTACACACAGCGCATTTCTCTACATAGTTCCAAGATGGTTCCCAGTGCTTTGAACAGTACGCCCGCACCCTGAAGACAGGCTGAGTCTGTACAACTTGTCAGCAGAAAGCATTTACAGTAGAGGTCATCAACAGTCCCCACACATCTCCTGGGTCAGAATGGGATCACCTGCTGCTTGTGGAGGAGTCCAGGATCACAAAAATCTGTCATGCTACCTCCATGCTTGAAGGTGGATAAGGTGACCTGTCCATCCAGTTTGAGGGAGTCCCCGGGTGAAGGGATTCAGCCACAGACCAGGGCACCCTGGGCAACATGGATGCTAGTCACCCTGGATGTGGACTTGCACCCTGAGAGGAGAGGAAAGGGCCCCTGGACACTTGGGAGGAAGCCTCGTAGTCCTGGGTCTCTGCGGAGAGGTCTCTCACCAAGCTCTTCGTCACCATGTTCTTGGAGCCTCATTCCCCTTCCTCACCCCTCCTGGGAGTTTCTGTGGGGTTAATGAGGCAGAGAAAGCAACTAGGGGAGAGTTAAGCAATGGAGGGTGGGGGTCCCCAGGTGGGGCTCCAGCTGCTAGGCAGATGGAAAACCCTGTGTAGAACCAGCGAGCCAGGCTGCAGCCCGACCCCACAGGGACCTGCTACAAGGTCACCCTTACAGAGTGAATCTGGAGCCACACAAAACCCTGTTTTATTTGCTATCGTGTTGTTTTGTTTCACAGAGCTGGGGATGGAGTGCAGGGCATCACACATGATAGGCAGGTGCTGTATGACCAAGTTGCACCCACACATCCAATCAGAATTCAAGATTTTGGAGCATTAACATAAACCCTAGACTTCTAACCTCTTTAAGCTGGAGGATGTGACTGTCACAATTTCATTCCTCAGTGACAAGATGGAATGTCACAGCACTGACATCGCTGAGGTATAGCCGCACCACTTTCATTACCTTTACATTGCCTCTCTCCCTACACATGCCAGCTGACACTGCCTGGGAATGACTGATGGTTGTCCTTTAATAGAATTCACCCTTTCTGGCTTTAAATCACTGCTGTGGTGAAAATTAGAGAAAACACATTGTAAACCTAGAAAAATGTTACAAATAAATGCAGCAGAATCCTCCACTGCCCCATTCCAGCCTTGCCTCATCTTTGATGCCAGCCCCAAATTTATGTCAGGTCTAACAAATTATATTGGATCCTCTTAGGGAGGCTGCAGGTCCATGAACAGCACAAGACTCTGTGTGGTCCTCAGACCTCAGAGAGAGTAAGGGCTGGGGCTTTTGGAGATAAAATCTAGGAAATACAAACTTTTTAGACCAAAAAAAAAAAAAAAAAACATACTGTGTTTTGCACGCCTTCCTCCTAGTTGTGAGGCTCATTGGGGTTGGGAATATGACAAGATGTTTGGACATACAGGTTGTGGTCACTCAGCTTGCCACCTGAGATGCACGCCTGTACCCAAAATGGGCCAGAATCCCTCAGCTACCAGGAAGCCACCATCTGCAGGCTCCTGAGAACCCTCCTCACACCCTCTCTGTTGAAGGAGACCTAGGGGATTTTCAAGGCTTAAGAGGTCTCCATTCAGGGGTCCCTTTCTCGGAGATAATAGAAATGATTGAAAAAATGAAAGGAAAATACTGCTTCTAGCTATGTGAATCTCTGCTTTCCAGTTCCCATTTTCACACCACCTAACACCAGGTTACCCTTGGCCACAGTGCCCAAGCACTCTGTCCACGCTGGCAGTAACACTGCCATGATATGTGGTGTACAAAGCCGATATTTGTGCTACTGGGCTTCTGTAGAGGTACGGAACTTTTAGTTTTCCTAGTGATGGGAATATTGTAGACAATAGCACAGTGATCTTTCCAGATGTAGGTCTAACTAAGTGCTTGAATCACTAATTAATATGTCCATCCAGGAAGAGGCACCACTGCCTCTCTATCTGTACGTTTTCAGTATTGATTGTGTTTTTGTGCATACATATGCATCATCTATCTTTCGGCCTCTCTCTGCTCACAACAGCAACTTCCTATGCTATTTTAACTCTAATTCAGGAGGCAAGAAACCCACATGTTTTTCATCCATGGCTTTGAACACCTCAGGTTTTTTTCTGAAACAGTAGCAGTTGTCACATCAAAGGACAAGAAATAACAAAGGAGCACTTTTAAATTTTCCATTGATTCTGCTTTAAAATGAGCCTGGATTCAACTTTCAGCTTTCTCTTCTAGGTCAATTGCCCTAGGAATGTCCTGTGTCATTATTTTTTAATATTCAACAATTTTAAGAAATTTTCACATTTCCTGAAAACTGTGTGAGCAATTTCATGATACCATAGTACTTGTCTTATGAAATATTTCATTTAAAATAACTTCTATTATCACTAAGAACATTCCAAAATTACAGTCATTATGATGGGTCTTTATATTAAAATAAGCACAGTAACATAGAGACACAATATGAAGTTGCCACGTATGTACAGCTTTGAACTGAGAAGAGTTGCATTTTGTTAAAAGGGTTGGTTAGCATTAAAAAGAAGAAAAAAATTCTAGCAATAGAAATCGTTCTAACACAGAGAAGCTCAGAAAATATTGCAAAAAGAACAGATTTGTCACTACGATATTTAAATGTATCCAATTTCCTTTAAGATTAAAAACACTGAAAACCCTGTCTCATCATGTAAAATGGTCTTATTTCCTTCCAGAGGAGTATTTGTGATGCCAGTGTTGTTGAATGATCATTAATGTACGCACCCTTTGTTTTGTTCAGATATGGAATGAACGGATTGCTGTCCCTCCCTCCCCCAGATGCTGGGGACAGAACTTGATGGGTGCACGCTCATCAGAAGCACAGTATGTCTACATTTCTATGTGCAATCTCCATACACATATGATTGGCTTACGCCCAGGTCATGTGTCCTGAGTCTGGCCAACGAGGTTTAAGAATAAGCATTATGTGTGTTTCAGGGAACAACTTTCATTTTTCAAACAAATGACATCAAAGCGACATGATCTCCTTTTCTCCTCTGCTTGTTCATATGTTTGGTGAGATTTTCCAGAAGAATGAGATAACTGCAGTTGTGATGACCCTCTTTCAATTACACAATAACTATATTGCATAAAATAAACAAATACGGTGAAGAGCAGAGCTAGGTCCTTGATAACCACCCATAGTCATGTATACCACAAGCTGATGGAAATATACCTTAAAAATTCTCCTGACTCAAGGGAACACAGTCAGAATTTTTCACTGCAGCTAAACATATGTGTTACTAACCACACTAGCTTATAGTCTGTTTTCTGGGTCTGGTTATTCCAAACATGTAGTGTTTATTAATTTTGTGCTTGGCTCCCAAGGCAGCCTCTTCCATTTGCCTACATAAATCTGAACTGTGTTTTAGGATCTTCTCAGAATGCAGCTCCAGAAGTGAAGACTAGGAAGGTAGGAGCCGTCTAAACATTTGGGATTTTTGGGATTGAGGCTAATCAGAAACACAAAGATTACATGCACACGTGTGCACACCCACACACACACAATGAAAGAGCAAACTACATGGCTTGGTATCTGCAATAAAGCAAAGAAAATAAATTTTATATCGACTTTGCTTCATCCTCTAATACATCAAATATTTAACTAGCATGTCCTATGTAATGTTGGACATCAGATACACAGTAGTGAACAAGAGCATTGTGTGTTAATGAAAGGCAGATACTGGTCTAGCCTTAGATTGACATTTGTGTAGGACAAGAGTAGAATTAAAAATTGTCATATGTGTTTTGTTCTGATTGGCTCAAAATAGGAGCTTTTGTTCCCTTCCACAAAGTCAGAATTAGTTCACAGTGGCTTCAGGAAAGGCTCACCCACTGAGAAGAACATGGTGGTTAGAGAGCTTCCAGTGCTTGTGGCTCAAAGGGATGGCAGGTGTCCACCAGAGAGTGGTGGGATTAAAGTGTATTATTCATACGGTGGTATGGTATTCACACAGAGACAGAGATTGAGGCTGCTATGACACGGTGACCCCTGCAAACATGGTGATAAGCTGGTGAAGCTGGGCACCATTCCTTCTTGCACCAGTCCGTGGACATGCAGTTTTCTGAGCAGGTAAACCCATAAAACATCGAACAGCCTCATGATTGCCAAGGACTGGGGAGGCAGGAGAAAGGGAGAAACAGCTTCTGAGGCCTCTGGGGAAGTTCAGGACTGAGATCATGGTAAGACTTGAGGAAAACAATCACAAGTACACTGACTGCCACGAAATGACCTCTCTTAAATGGCCATGGAAGCCAGTCAATGTGCTGCACAAATGTGTCAGTGTAACAAAAAAGGAAGAAGGCCATGCAACCGGACCCTTCATCTTTCCCTTCATTTTAGGGGGATCTTTCCCACTGATGGTAACCAGAGGGACCCAGCACCCTGGCCATGTGACAGAACCCTCTTCTGGACTATCATGGTCAGTGTCAAGCCTAAATACCCCTGTAAAACTGGGTAAAAATGTTAGTTTAGGGTGTGGCTTAGGGACATCTACCCCCATCCCGTTCCTCACAAGAGGAAAGGCAGCCAGCCTACCCCAGCGCTTCTCTGTGTCAGAAAAGAGTAAGTTAAAACCTCCAGACAGTGTTGCAGAATGGCCACGGCATTCTTCTTGCTTCAGGTCAGTGAATCAGGGAGGGAGGGATTTAATTGGCCCAGAGAGATCACTTGACCAAGCAATTCTCAAGCTATAAACAAAGGTTGGCATCAAATGATTTTGTGATACTGAGAGATTTTCTGTCCTAATCATTTGCTTGTTTTAAGAAATTTACGGCACAGAGGATTGGGGGCGGGGAGCACACAGAGAAAAAGTAAACCGAGGCGAAGCTCACTGAGCAGGGAGGCTGCTGTCACTCAGGGTTTATTTGTAGAAATGTGGTGTTTGCTTTGCTGCTGTGGTGTGACAGGCAGACCAGGAAGGTATGCTGAGGGGTGTCTGTGGGTTTTTCCTTATTTTTTCTGAGTTCTGGGAGATTCTGCCACTCAAAACTGGAGATAAGTAACAGAGTAAATAGAAAACAAAGCAAAGATATGAACTGGAAATATTCCGGCCTTGGAACAATAACTCTCTACATTGAGTTAAACATATTCAACTCTTTGCATTTAACTCAGACAAAAAGAAATCCCTGAGATAAATGTGGGGTTCATTGGGTTAAATGAGGGCACGTGGGGGCACTGAGATAGGGAAGGTGACGGGAATTCAGTACTGGGATCTTGCCTCAGCTTGGAAGACCCAAGATTCCTATGATTATCAATAAAGAGAGGTAGATTGATGCCCATCGCCACCTCCAGGAGAAGGGAATGCCAAGCTCTGTTGCTAAGCCATAACCAATATTGAAAGAATATTGAAGCAAAGTGAAAGGACTCTCCAGTCACTTCCTGTGTAGGACAGGGAAGCCAGCCAGTGAATCCATGCGTCTCCCAGGGCCATTCTGAGGAGACCGCTGTGTATCACAACACAGCCAGTGATGTGTCTTGTCATTCTCAGAAAACCAGTGAAAAGAGGCACCTGAGACGGCCATCCCACATTTATCTGACCACGTTCCCCAAAATGGGGCAGCCTGATTGGTCTAAAAGACATAACTACAAATTGAATTTATATCTGCACTTTCCAAAGACAGAGCTGAAGAAGAAGGTACACACATGCTTGTGTTTTGAGGTGAAGGGAGAAAGAGGCTGGACTTGTGATTCAAAGAAAAACAAGTGAATCTTCAGGGGAATCCAATGTAGGCACATTTCTCCCCCGTCATTAAATGGAGCACAGCTCAGTTTCCTTTACAACTCAGCCCTTGTGTGCCCTTGGCTAACACACTGGTGAAGGGACTGGAATGTGAATTTCCCAGTCACAAAGGTTTGAAATGTTTTCAGGAGATGCTTCTCTGAGGAATCAGACCCATCGGGGTATACCAGTGGTTCCCTGACATGCTCGTTGCTTTGATGGTAACAAAAGAAAGGGAGGAGCTTCTCTGGGTCCCGCCTTTACTTCCGTCCTGCAGGTCTCACACTTTAGCTCCAAAGGATGCTGGGTCAGTGGATTTCAGCCAAGCTGCAGCACCAGGGTGCTGGTTCTCGCAGAGCAGAGAACAATTTTGTCTTAGCTTACTGGGGCTGCAGTGAGAAAGTGCTGCAGTCCTCGTGGGTCAGCAGCAAGGATTTACTTCCCAGGACTCTGGAGGTCAGAAGTCCAAAGTCAGGTTTCTGGCAGGGTTGGTTTGGGGGTATCTCTTTCCCTGGCACATAGATGGCATCCCGTATCTGCATCCTGTGTTTTCACATGGTCTTCCTTCTGCACGTGTCTGTGTCCAAGTCCCCTCCTTTTCTAAGGACACTCGTTACGTTAGGTGAAGAAGAGACACCCTAAAAAATCCCTTATTCACCAGAGTACATCTCCACAGGCTCTGTCTCCAAATAGGCACATTTCAAGATCTGAGAGACATGATAAAAACATAGGAATCATTTCAGGGAAACACAATTCAGCCCCTAACTGTAACAGTACCTGTGTTGCTACTAAACACCTGATTTTCCTGGTTCTTGAGTCAAGTCAAAACTGGCAGAAAGACACTCACTTGGTGTGAGCAAACCCCACCATGAGTGTGGTCGAGTCAGTTCAGGAAGCTGCTCCTGAATTCCCTGTGCCTGGCAGCATAAAGAGCAAACATTCTCTTGCCTTTGTTTCAGAGGCAGGAAAGTCAAGATCGAGGAGCCAGAAGACACAGCGTCTGGGGAGGCTCAGTCCCTGGGTGGCACATGGGCATCTTCCCACCCTCACAAGGTGGGGAGCAGACAGCATGCAAGTTCTCTCCCTGTCCTGTGGGGGTCTCTGTCTTGTCCATGCCTATTGGGTTTTGTCCTAGATGCCCGATCTCCCAAACGAGTGTATGGCAGAGGTTAAATAAAAAGAGACAAACTATGATTTTTAGGGCTCCAGGAGGGTCAAAACCCTTTAATTAAGCTCAAAGCTTTGAGGGTAAAGATAAAGGGTTCTCTAGATCAGTCCACTTATATCAGGATCAAGGACAAAGGGTGGAGAAACTGAGGAAAGTGCAGGCAATGAGCAGGACCTTGGGAGTCACTTCAAGGACGTCCGCAAGTCATGAATCAAGTCAATTTATTAGCACTGTCTTATCATGAAGCCAGGGTAGAAGTGAGATTGTAGAAGTATTCTTTGCAGCTGCAGTCTCTACTTTGTTAATTGGTGTCTGAACCAGGTGTCCACAGCTGCGGCCTTTCTTGCGCTTTGAGGTATCTCTGGCCTCACAGGCCACTACGGGCCTCAGCCAGGACCAGTGATTCCCAGAGGTTCACTTACTATGAATCAGCTCCTAGAGCCAGGCAAGGGGCCTAGGCTTAGGACAGACTCACAGACAAACATAGAAAGCCAATTAGTAAAATTTAAATGCTGCTCAGAGCCGCTGCGTAGTGGTCTCCAACACACGCCATCTCTCTTCCTCTCTCTCTCTCTCTCTCTCTCTCTCTCTCTCTCTCTCTCTCTCTCCTCTCCTTTCCTTATGGTTTTGTATTTTTTAAATTATTATTTTAAAAGCAGTAAAACAGAACAGTAAAATGAAACACACCAGGCGGTGCTAGGACAGCAGGGAATCCACCGTCCTTACTACCCTGCACATTGTTACTCTCTAGTTTCCTGTCTACTGGCCCCAGGCCTGCAAAGTCAGTCAGACAACACCACTGTCAGGTCGCTTCCCACCTCAGTTAGCATCATCTCAGCCTGTGTCACGTCTGGCTGCGTACAGATAGGGGTGGGTGGGAGGCGGAGGTGGCTTCTTTGCTGCTTCTCCCCGACCTGGAGGTCCTCCACTGGCTGCCACAAAGGGAGGCTGCACGGTTTTCTTGCTGAGTTCTTTTTGGTATTTCTACCTGTGAATTTTGGCAGTAGAAACATTCAGTTCATAGAAAAGCCCAAGACTGACGTGAGCCCTGGTGTTCATATGAAGACACAGCACAGGCGGTGGAGGGGTTCTGAGGCTTGAACCTTCTCTGTGCTCCCTGCACCCCACCTTCCCACAGGGACAAGCCAGCAGACTCAGAACAGGGGATCAGCCCTGATGTGCTCCTACTTCCCTGGCTGTTTCTGCACAGAGTCATGCTATCTCTGAAACTAGGGGACATTTTCAGACCCCGGGAGATGAGAGACCGAGGGTCTCTCCGCCTGCATGAAACAGGCTGTGCACATGGTCCCACCTGTGACCCCCCCCAGCTGTCCAGAGCGAGCAGAGGAGATGGCTCCCAAATCCGCTCTGAAAATGGCTGAGGGTGCTCCGAATTCAGGCTCCCACTGTGCTGCTGGGTCACCTGTGCCTTCTCAGGACCATTTCTCCTCCTTTCCCTGCTCTCTGTCCTGGTCACACAGGCTGCTGCCCACACTGGTTTCTCATGTCGCTGTGCCAGCTGTTCTTTTAGGGAAAACACTGGTGGGCAGTGGTGGGAGGGAGACAGGGAGGAAAACAGGCATTTTTCATCTCTCTGTGCCCTGGGATGTTGTTCTGCCCTGGGCACGTGCCCTTCCCAGCAATCCTGATTTGTTAGAGACAATATAAGATGTAGAGGAGAAGTGAAACATGAGATAAACTTGTCATGTAAAGGTACCAAAGGTATCAATTGCTTTGCTATAATATTATTATAGGTTTGTACTTGACTTGGATCAGGTTTTTCTCCACCAATATCCTATTCCAGAGTCGACATTTAGCATGGAATTCATTCATGTTCAGCTCAGTCTCTTGGTTAAGGTACCTTCCAGTTTTCTCCAAACTAAAGATACAAGTTCTCCTTTATGTAAAGTAAGCATTGGCTTCAGAGGAAACATCCACTGTGTGCAAAGGTCATAGTTCTCAAGCTTCAACACACCAATTGAGAGAGAGAAAGAGAGAGAGCAGCAAAACTTTAAAGTGTTAGTCCTCTGCCAGTGTCTTTCCCGTGCTTTTCCATGCATTTGTTTCTCAGGGGAGTACTAAAGTTTCAGTCATATTTAATTTTAATTTTTTTTTTTTTTTTGGTCTTTTTTTCCTTTTTATCGGTACCGGGGATGGAACTCACGACTGCCTGCTTGCAAGGCAGGCGCTTACACCGCTGAGCTAAACCCTCAGCCCCCTTAATTTTAATTTTTAATGTATTTTTAAAATTCATTTGTTCCAATAAGGACACAAGTGTTGTGTAGGTGTCCTTCTGGGTTACAATGCAAGGCCATCATAGTACATGTTGCCTTTCAAATTCTTCCCCTTTAGACCATTCAGAGCTCTTTCAGGGTGACCTCTGCACATTGTTATGCACCAACATCCTTCTTGAGCACGTTGTGTTTTCACTGAGCTCACAGGATGCTTCGGGTGCATCTTGTACTTGCCCTGACAGCACCGTCTGGTCCACCATTTCTCCACAGAGCCTGACCTTCCATCTGTAGAATAGCACCGACTGTGGTATGTGCAAAATGCTACTGTGATGTCTTTACATGTGTCTTTCAGAGCCTGGAGACACAGCTGTGTACACGCACCAGCGTGTGCACACTCTACCTGCGTATCTTTCTGTCGTCTTTCTCATTTACAGTTTCTATCTTTGTCTACAAGCACAGAATGGGTCAGTATATGTGAGAGTAGCTACAAGAGATCTGGCTTAAAACAGGCGTGGATACAGCTGTCTCTTAGGCAGATGCAGAGATGCGTGATGTAAATGATCTCCAAGTCCATCCAATGATGCAAGTTTCACTGCAGCTTCCCCCTTTCCTTGTCTCCTTCTTCTTTCAGTAACAGTTCAGAAAAAGGATCTGAATAGCTGCAGGGTATTTATGCATTTGTTTGTGACTGAAACACATTTAAAGTAGCCTAAGAGGTGCTCTCCTTGAGAAAGGAAAATTGTCCACTAGTGCAGTGTTAGAGCACAGGTCCTCTCACTTGTCACTTAACATACTCCAGTTCAAAGGCAGTGCTGTTTTTTCTCCTCCTAGTGGTGCCTGGTGTGTAGCTGGTGCTCAGTAAGTATTTGTTGAATGAATGAATGAATGAATGAATGAGCAAATGTGGAAATGAAACCTGCTTTTTGGACATATACACTCGAAAAATGACCTCAAATGTCTGCTGTGCTGCATGGCCCAAGCCCTGTCAGGGAAAGCAGGAAAGGGTCCTTCAGCCTCTGCAGTGAGTCCCCCTCTATCAGTGAGCAAACATAGGTTCCTAATATGAAACCGGTGCAGGAAGCACTGACAATGAATTACCTACATTTAAAACTATAAGAGTCTTTTGTTGAAGTCCACAGACTGAAGTCTTTGTCTGTCTTTTTTTGCTTTTTGTTTTTGGTACCAGGATCAAACTCATGGCCTAGCACTTGTCAGGCAGGTGCTTGGGCCGCTGAGCTAAATCTCCAGCCCGATCTTTGTCTGACTTTAAAGTTCAGAAGCTGTGATCCCACTGGCTCTTGTTGCTGTCTGTCCACAATTATCAGGGTACAAGTAGAGGCCGCCAACCTTAGGTGGGAATCTGCCCTCAGCTTTGCAGAATCCACAGACGCTTCCGATGCCCGAATGTTGCACTGCGTGTTTATGTGCACTGAATTTACAGCCTCCTTCTTTTCTCCTTCCTTCCTTCTTTCTTTCTTTCTTTCTTTCTTTCTTTCTTTCTTTCTTTCTTTCTTTCTCTCTCTCTCTCAGTTTTCTTTCTTTTTTCTAGTTTTCTTTCTCTCTTTTCCTTTTGCTCGCTTTTTTCTTCTTTCTTTCTTGCTTTGTTCCTTTCATTTTTTCTGTCTTTTTCTCTTCCTTTTGCTTTCTCTCTTTTTTCTTTCTTTTTCATTTTCTTCCTTTCTTCCTTCCTTCCTTTTTTCTTTTTGTTAGGTTCCCTCTAGGTCACCCATTCTAGCTTCAAGCAGCTGATACAAATAATTCTGTTTCAATCTCCTAGTTGTCAGAAACACACAGTGCACCTATGTATATCTTGGGATTTTTTTGTTTTGTTTGATTTTTGGCACTACAGTTCCAAGGGAAGTGAAGTAATTCTTACTCTTATTTATTTGAGCACTGATAAAGACTAGACAAGGAGGATCATGTATTTCCTGTTTCTTTGAGAACACGAAGGATATAGCTGTGTGTTTCGTAATCCAGAAAGCTTGCCCTGAGGAACTGCTCAAGTGTGGTTCACACAGTTTATGTGCTGTCCTGGCCTTGCAGGGATTCACATGAGGAACTAGCAGTTTGCTAACTGGTGGACGTGGACACAGTGTGCAGCCTAAAGAGTTCGCAGGACTGTTTCCTGCCTTCCCTGAGCACTGCTGGTGGGGCGGGCTCTAGGTCACACCAACGTCAACACGGGGTCTTTCTTTCTCTTGTTGACCTTCTGTGATTGTATGAGTTGCCAAAAGTTTCTTTCTGAAAACCTTGTTTTCTTTAGATTATTTTTTCTATCATTATTTCTATGTAAAACTGTGGCCATGTGGCTGTTGAGCTTGGTCCAGTGGATCCCTCCTCTGTCTCAGCTCTGCAGTTTCTACTGAAATTGGTTAGTTTGGACTGCAGTCTTTATTTTGCAATATTTCCTGATGAGTATTAAACACAAAAATAAAATTAAAGTTGTGTGAAGGATTCAAGCTCTTCTGCGCTGAGAGACATCTGTTTATTGCTTTCTTACAAATGTGCTCTGGCTCAATAGGCAAAATGCAAAACAAATTTAAGTAAGGGAAATGACTCAATGCCAGACAGAGTTGTCATGCCCTTGAGAGAGCCTCTGTCCTGGCCATCAATAGCTAGAGGAGCTGTGTTCAGAGATCGGGACGTACCTTGCTCCTGAGGAGGGCTGCTGATTAATGTGCATGGATTTCTGCCTTGCATGGATCTAGTATTTTATTCCTCATCTTTCTCATACTCATATATTTCAATGTGTGCTGCTGAGCACTGCCCTGTTCCAGGCTCCATAGGAGGCACAGAAGGCAGCTGGGGGAGTGGATTACACTTGGTCCCTGGTATGGCAAGGACACTTGATTCAGGTTTGGTCAACTGCAGTCAATGCACAAACCTAGCTCCACTGTGCTCATCTGTGCCTTTCATTTTTTATTGCTTCCTCTCTCTTCTTTCTGTTCCTTTCTTGGTAAATTGAACTTTGGGCCAACATTGAAATGTCTAGTGGTATCAGTGTAAATTCTGGAAGTGGCCTTGAGACTTAGCTGAAAGGTTCCATGCTGCCTAAACCAGATTTAGGAAGAGCAAGGCTCAGTGCCTTTTGGTGATTGTCTTATGTACAGAAGAACCTGGAATAAAGATGTTTAAGCAGAAAGGGATCTGACTCTCAAAATGCACACATATAAGCACACGCACTCACACACCACCTTGTTGCTCTGAGAATGAGGAGGAATGAGGAGGGGGTCGTGGTTTAAGCATTCAACAGAGATGGTCACAAGGACAGTACAGTGGGGTCACTTGTGCCGCCAGCCCTTAGTATTCCCATCTTCCCTTCCAACGTTGGGGCCACAGGTGAGCATGAGATCTGTCTGGAAGCTGCAGGCAGCAGGAGGGCCTGAGAGGGGTCCACCCAGGTATGCTGAGTGAGCAGCAACCCTAAGGCCAACTGTGAGGTGCAAGACAGTCCCCAGGGAAGCAGGTAGCCAGGGAGGCCACACAGATCCACACCCTGAGAGTTAAACCCCTGGCTTATCCCAAGACTTGTCTCAGAATAATAAGAGAGGCACCAGAATGTGCACACCACCAGGAAATGGTGACAGCCTGAGGCCAGGGAGACGCTACCTACCCAGGTTTGGTTACCACTCAGTGTATGCATGGGTGCTGAGTCTCATAAACAGGAATAAACGCAGGTGTTATTCAAAGGCAAGTTGATGGAAATAAGATCCAAGTGCCACTTCCTCTCCCCACAACCCCTCAAGAGAAGGTCAGAAGCCCTCTCACTTAGAGATTTTTCCTCATTCTCTGGGATCTCACTCTAGGAAACACCAGTTGCAGCTAATATATATTTTAAATATTTCTCAAAGTTTCCCAATTTTCCTTTTGCTTCGAGGAAAATGGTAAAAGACATTTGCATGTGTGCAACAATAGTGAGCATAATTTAGTTAGAAATTGCCCGACAGGGAAGGGTGCAGTACACAGATGTTAACAATCACCTTGGCTGACCTGAGGAGGAAAACCTGCTCTCACTCAGGCTGTCACCAGGAAGGAGCTGTGCTGAGACTCCTGCCTATTTGTGTCATGGAGCTCGCTGGAGGTAAAATTAATCGGTTTGCTTTTCACTGGCTTAAAATATGAAGCAAATGATCCACAAGGAAGAAAGGGACTATTTCATCACCCATGAAAGGTTTTAAATACTCAAGCCTTTTGAGACCTAACAGGGCAGGTGATAAACAGAGTTCGGGGTATTTCCTTTGTAAAAATTTTGAAGGAATTTTGGTTAGAGACAACGTTGTACTTTGCAGCCCATACATTACATAGTTATACAGATCCAGGTTCAGAGGTACATCATCGCAGACTATCACAGAGTGTCATCACAAACACCGACACTATGCTTCCATTTTCTCAGGAGGAAACCCATGCTCTGTGGTACCACATGCATCACCAACCACAATGTGAACAGACTCTTTCTGAGACAAGGCTAAGAGATGTGGCTTGAAGGGATGATTCCTCGTGGACATATTTGCCACCTGACACAAACACAGTGTTTCACACCACTGCAGTTATGTGCTAGTACACCAGATAGTTCTCCAATCAGGGATCCCTGACCCTCAGCGTCCAAGAGGGTACCCAGATAGCTGCGTGGCAGGTGAGCTGGAGCACTTCTATGCCATCATGGGGAGAAGCCCGTTCTAAGGCTGAATGGGTACCTTTCAATGCTGTGTTTTCTCCTAATGGAGTCTCTTGAAACTCTGGTTTTATAGGAGCTTAGCAGTCACATATGTGTGATCGGTTTAATATGACGATTTTGTATTTGTATACACTGTACCATATGCAGATGGAAGGAATTTGCTGTCATGGAAAGAGACAGTAACTGGAGGCTGGGAACAATGCTTGTTTTAATAGCACGTGAGGGACCCTATGCCTGTGGGCTGGCTCCTGCCCTTTGGGAGGGTCTGAGTTCAGACATCAAGTATTATAGGATGCCAGGTTAAGCATCAGGCCCTGTGTCACCTTCAAAAAGGACTATCTCCCCCATTTGAGGAAAACTTTCAACATTGATGGAATTCTCACTTTCCAAGAGCACTGAGTTCACACAGTTACTCGACTTCGGAGAAACTTGGCCTCTGAAGATGAGGTTACTGGATGTAAAACCATTTATGCCACACATAAATTCACTAGTGTCATTAAGCCTGACAGCACAGTCACCCACAGTGGTTAATAATCAAAGCACCTGCGTATTTACACTGGACATTTCTTAATTTCAAAATCACTTCCCATGCAGTATGTCATTTGCTGGAACATGGAGGAAAGTGAGCCTCACTATTCCTCATAATGACCCCTAGTTTTATGGCCACACCTCCATGATGCTGTTTTCCTGGCCTCCTGACACCCTGGTCTGATTGTCACCAGGACGAGGTAAGCAACAAGGATGTAATTTCCTCCACTTGGAGCTGAGGGCAGGAAGGTGTAGAGAGGTCAGGGCTTGCTCACCTAGAGAGTCCTGTCAGGACTCCTGTCCCATGCCAATGCTGCCCACCACCCGTGTCACCCTTTTGGGGCTGTTGAAGCTGAATACACATGCAGGCCTGTGGTGTGGCCCAGGCATGGCTGAACTGAGAAGGAGGAGACACCTCAACGGGCAAGATACACCACATCTGAGGCCACCTGGAGACTTTCTGGGTAGCTGAGGGGTCCTAGGTCATGCTCAGGTTTCCTCCACTGTCCACTCAGCTCCTTGCTTGTTCTGATTAAATAGGGGCTGCCCAGCATCAGTCAGTCAGTAAGCTAGCAGAGTTACAAACTGTGCAGAGCATTTTAGTCCTCTTGGAGCCCTAAAGATCATGCCAATTGTCTCATTCCTTTGGGCCTTGGCCGTGCACTCATTTGGGAGATTGGGGATCTTGGAACAGACCCCAACACCACCTCATGTGCACCTCTGACCCCCCACACTGCAAGCACAAGGGCTGCCCCACTTCCGGGGTCTTTCCTGTTTCACCACCTGGCCCAGCATTTGGCTGGGGTGGTTTGTAGAAGAGGAGTGACACAGCAGATACTGCGGCTCAGGAAGACTGATTACGGGGTTTAGGATTCTAAGCTCAGATGCTGCATCCTCCACATGCAGTGTTGGGGAAGGCGGGGGTTTCCTCTCTTGTGCTGACTGACTGCAGAGATCACACCCTGCACAAAGCACTTCATGCAGGACTGAGACACAGTTGGAAGGAGATAAAACAACACCTTGCTCTATTTCCCACAATAGGAAGGTGGACAAAACTGCAAAGGGCCTGAATAGGAGATCTGCAAGGGGCAAAGGACAATTGCAAAAGGATACATTTTAAAACTATCCCGTTTGGTGAGCTATCAAAAACTACCCATACTAGTAGTATGGGTATCTGTCTCACAGGCTTGCACATACACACAGTTGTAAGTGTACATGTACAAGTTGTTCTTTCCTTTTGAGCACTTTCTTTCCCTTTCACTATTCCAATGTCTATTATTCATTTTGGAGCTTATTAATTTCATTTTTTTAATTGTTCAGTTTTTTTGCTTTGATCTTGTGACTTGAACAACTGCTTGTAAGATAACAATATGTAGCATATCAACTAGTGATGATTTCTTAATGTTTTTTTTTAAATTCTGTATTGTTTCTATCCATTTTTCTGTTTTGCTTTTTTTAAAAATTAAAAAAAAATTTAAATGTGCCAGGTGTTGGTGGTGCCTTCCTATAACCCCAGCACTTAGGAATCTGAGGCAGGAGGATCTCTGTGAATTTGAAGCCAGCCTGGGCTACAAAGTGAGTTCAAAGCTTAACTGAACAAACCCTTAACTGAACAGTGAGATCCTGTTTGAAAAAGATTTTTAAAAGTCAACTTTAGTAACAATGGACAGAAAATACTTGAAACCAATAACCAGTCATCAGTTTATGCAAACCACACAGTTAATAGTTTCTGAAAATATAAAAGTGAATTTCAACTCTTTCGCTGCCAGGCAGGTTTCTGCAGAGTCTTGAAAGATAGTCTACTTAGAATGGAACATGTCCTAAGTCAAGCGAATTAGTTGATTTTGAATTATGTTACAAAACTAGAAGTATGCTCAATATGTGTGTAGAGGCTGACTGACATATCTTTACTAATAACAAAATACAAATGTTGAAATCATATAAATGTCTAAACAAAAGGATTAAACAGTTGATTATTATGTGCTTGTTAGAAATACAGCACGGTCTGGGAAGTGGAGGCCACCACCGCACTCCCCAGAAGTGTAACCCTTCCTCTTGTGTAACCGTCTCTGCCTCCCTCTCATCCTCTCTCCCTCTTGTTGTCCCTGATAAGGGTGCTCTTCCCCAGCTATTACCATAGCTGCATCTTCAGGCTCTGGCGCCAATTTTAAGAGGACCCCTAAAACAGAAGCCCTTGTGTCCCCATGGCAGGCCCGGAGCACACGCCCAAGCCCAGCTGTGAGGAGGCTGGAAGTGCAGTCTGCACCCCGAGGCGCGTTGTCTCCTGCCAACACCTGCGGCTTCCTTTGGGAGCGGAGCAGGAGAAGGGAGCTGGTGCCCACCGCAGGCTGCTGCCTTCTCCCTGAGAGTAGCGTCGCTTTTCCTTCTCACTGAAAGCTGCATTTCTTTTGCAATGTTTTGAGGTCTTTGTATTTAAATCAATCATTAATCTAATTACAGATTTTGATAGCACCCCAAAAGGAAAAGAAAAGCTTCAGTGGGTAACAATAGTTGGCCAAATGTCTTTTCATTCAAAATTTATAGATCAGATTTTGAAATCCTCTGATGCTCTGCCCATGGCCCATTATTTCTGTGGGGATTTTAAATCATGCCTCCTCTATAACACTTAGACCCTCACTGAACCATTTGTGTCCTGTTGTACATCACGGTGGCAGATTCTCTCAGCGCTTACCATAGTCTGCACTTTCCTCTGAAGCATACATGATCGCCTTCCCCCATTGCCCCCATGTCACAGGAAACACAAAACATTTTCTCACCATGAAACATCCACAGGTCTCAGCATGATGCACCTGAGCTGAGTTTGAGCCAGGGACCTGCCTTCTCAGCCATCAGTCTGTCTCACCCATCGGCTGATGTCACAGACAAGAACCCTAGGCATGGATGGAGACACAGATGACAGGAAGCTGGGCACCGAATCTGTGAGGAGTCAGCCCCTTCCTGCCCTGGGCAGTGCTGTGCCCAGAAACAGCCACAACTGCTTCTTCCCCAGACAACAGAGCCCCCAGACCAGGGGAGCCCACAGCACCTTCTGCTGCCAGCACCCCAAATGGTGTGTGCAGTTAGGGATGCCACTGATACCAGTGACAGTGAGCAGAGGGTGATCTGGAGAGGACAAGGAACCTGAGAACTCTACCCTTTGCATAGCAAAACACTAAAGTACAGTTGAGTAAGCCTCCAGTAATGAGAAATGCTGGAATTCCATATAATGTGCAGATGTCTGGGATATCTCAATGGTTGGTAGAATTCTAGTTCCTGTGACTTTCCCTTTGATGCACCCTGATGAATTAGTTTACCATCACAGAAAAAGATGCTCCTGGGCTGCCAGCTGGGCTGCCTCTCTTACCGGAATCCAATTCCAAATTCCAGCTGCTCATTACACTTCCGGTGCCATTTTCCTCGCTTACCAGTAGGTCACGCATGATTATTAGCAGATATCAAATCACGTTGTCTGTTCTGCAGCTGGTCACAGTATTGAATCCTTGGACAGACACTATCAACTCAAGACCAAAGCAGGATTAAGGCAGAGCCTTCAGGTCTGCCCTCCAATCAGGGAATCCCAGAATATGGTGGGGACTGCTGGATAAAAGGAAAAAAAGTCCCCCACCCTACCCAACTCAAGGTAAATCTAGAGTGAATTCAGTCCAGATCTACAGCCAGCCCATGTTGCCACTTGTAGAGCAACCCCTGTCTGCAGCAAGGCTGACACAGCGAGAGAAAAGGAGGGGCACAGAGCCACAGAAGTGACATCACCTGAGACCCTGGATACAGCTGTATTTGCCATTGAACACTCAGCAGATGGCCACTAGGTGAGCTGAAAATGTTCCTTTTACTTTAAGCCAGGTACAGACATTTATCACTTGTAAGGAGAAGAGAGTTGACTGATAGATGCCAAAGGAGTCTACATATTATCATCTTAATTTCAAACGTAAGGAGATACTAGAATATAATGTCTAAGGACAGAAAGGAAGGGAAGAAGGGAAAGTAAGAGGCACCAGGATTAATATCTAGGCTTTAGCTGAATAGTCCACGTAAGGAACAAGGAGACTGAGCTGGCAGTGTGACAGTCTCCACAGCCATGTGCTCTGCCCAAGAGAAGCTCCCGAAACAAAATGCACTGTGTCTGAGCCCATGGTGTCCCACGGTGCTATGTAAAGCAGCCTCCTCCTTTTGAAACCCATTAGTATTTCAGAAAGTAATTTTAGCAGAGATGCAAATTACTTGGATCAGTGGATTTTGATAAATAAGCTTGTTCTAATTTGATACAGCAGCAATTCCATTTCTAAAGACAATTAAATGTAATTGTTTTTCGTGCATCAAGAGAAACTTCTGTAGAAGCTTTGTCCTGGATCCAAGTGGAAGATATTTAGAATTCCAGCATGGGTGATCCACTGCACGGACACGGATTCCCAGATTTTGGCTCTTTATGATCACACAGAGCAAAAATAATGAAAACCTCTGAGCTGGCAACAAAAAACAACTGCTTATTAAAAAAAACAAAACAAAACAAAACAAAAAAAAAATTCGTTCCCTTGCTTTTGGAAGTGACAGTGTGAAGTTACACCAGCATGAAGAAGAGGAGACTAAAAAGGAGCAAAGTCTGCGCTCACAAGCTGAAGGGTTTTGTGCCTCTTTGAGAAAAGCCCAGCATAGAAGCAGCGGGATTCCCTCGCAGACGGCTCGATGGGAACCTGACAGTGCCCTCTTGGGGCAGCAGTCAGGAGCCAGAAGAGCTTACAGGGGGCAGGCATGACAGTCCGGGACCTCAGGCCTCGAGGCTCTCTGCTCCTCCGTGCACTGCACGCTGCATCCGTACTGTCCAGGGGGAAGCTCCGCCCAGGTGTGCCTGCTTGATACACCTGTATCTTTCTCTGTGCTGCAGATCAAAGGGCTTCCCACCACACTGCCAAAACCCCCGTTCTCTTATCTCACAGTTACCCGGACCCACATCCGGGTGGATCGTGAGCTCTCTGCATTTGGTCTTGCAGCCTAAATATCATGAATTTGTGTTGTCCACAAAGCATCATCTTAGAGAAAAGTGGACCACTGGAGCAGTGACCCTAAACAGCGCTGGATGTATGAACTCGCGCATCTGTAGCTATCATTTCACGGACAGCGTGTGAACTGAAACGCTAAAATCTTAAATAGTTCCGTAAACGTGCAGCGTTCCCAGGGAAGGAGCAGCTCATCGGATCATGACAACTCAGATGCTGTTCCACCTTTCCATCTTTTCTTGTACTACTTTTGTGGTCGGGATTAATGAAAAATTATACTCTCAAACAGTGAAACAATATACTCCTGCAAGGAGGTGGATTTTGGTGGGGTTCACAAGACTTATGCTAATTATTTCACTGAAGGGGTTACTGCTGTGTTTTGACAAGGTTAAAGGCAAAATACTCCAGGGCAGAGATCCTGTCCTCTCCTCTTCTCTTCTTCTCTTCCTTCCCATACACTTTGGTGCTTCGTTTCCTTCTGAGAATGCAAAAAAGACAGAGAGAGGAAACAACAGTCTTGATTTTATTCAAATAACTGACCCTCGAGTGTGACAAAGCATCCATCATTTTAAATGTCTCGTGTAATATTTACGCATCTTAAAGGTGACAGTTGGTTGTTTCATTCTGTGCCTGGCCCTCTGCTGATGTTCAGTACCTGAAATCTCCTTTCCTAAGAATCCCCAATTTTCCTCTCTTGAAAGCTGAAAACATTCAGGGATTCTCTGGGTGATGGCCATACGCTTCCCCAAAGGAAACATATTTAAGAGAGAGCTTCATGATAAAGGGAAGCTAAGGGAATCCCAGGGAGGAAGCTAACTGCCACACACCCGAGGATGTGAGAGATCTTGGAGAGGCCAGCTGTGGAGATGTCAGACATCTGCTTCTCGCGCATCCTCATCTTTGATGACTGACAGGGAGACCAGAAGCCTGCATGCTGGGCTGGAATTTGTACATTTCCTATGGCTCTTTGGATCATCACAGAGACCAATTTCAGCCCAGCTCAAATTCCAGAAAACGAAATAATATCACACATATTATAACAGTGGGCCTCTGGTGATTGCATGGCTATTCACAGCTTCTAATTTCAGAACTTTTTGTTCTGGAGCACAATGATGACATTCAGCACACCCTAGACCATAGGTTTTTTTTTTTTTTTCCCAGCCACAATTTAGAGAATAATAATGGCTCTGTTCCTAGAATAACATTTAATAAAAATGTTATTTCATGCGGAATTCCAGGAACCAAAGTTCTGAAGACTATTCAGCAATAAACCTACTTCTGGGCGGAGCCCTGATTTCTTAGGTACATGCTCTGCGCTGTCCTTGGATCCTCAGACCTGTCTACAGGACAGAAAGAATGCAGGACACTCTGTGCTCCACAAGATGGCCACACTTTAGCTTCACAGCCAGGAGTGGACGGGGATGGGTCACTGCCTTGGATTCCTAAACCCGACCATCCTTGATGAGTGAGATATTTTGGATCTCTCTGTCTCTGTCTCTGTCTCTGTGTGTCTCTGTCTCTCTGTCTCTGTCTCTCTCTGTCTGGCTGTCTCTCTCTGTCTCTCTGTTTGTCTGTCTGTCTCCCTCTCCATCTTTCTTTCTCTCTCTCCTGCAGTCACAGATCATATCAGATGGAAAACAAATCAGGATGCTGTGAGATCAAAAGGAGAGAATCTGTCAGGCAATGCAGGATCAGAAACCTTTTGTTTCCAGGAACAGTAAAATCAAGTGACTGTATATATCAAAACTATGTTCCTCTGAGAACTAATACTACATCAAAATTATGTCTTAGTGAGGATTCTGCCCCAACACTTTGCTTTTTCTTATAATACTGATGTAGTGAGACCACAGGCTAGTGGGTATGTGCGTGATGGGAGCCAGGGCACGTTCCCTGGGTGATTATCTGTGGAACAGGTATGCTGAACATTCAAAGGGGCTGTGGGTCTCAGTCTTTGTGTCTTTTGGCTAAGGAGCCAAACAGATAAGGTCTTTTATGTCTCACTCATTTTATTTTTATTGATAAACCATGATTTTATGCATTTTTGGGATATGATGTGATCTTTTGGTGTATGTATGCATTATGGAGTGATTAAAACAGGCTGATCACTGTACCCATCACCCATGCTTATTTTGGGGGTGATTACCAGAGGCTTGGGGTGACAAGGCAAAGGGATTTGTCAGTCAAACAGCACAGAGGTCCAGCTGGACCCGAGGAATACTGTTGAGATCTGTTGTGCATTCTGCTGAACCCGGCAGACAACACTGCTGGTGGTTTTCTCTGTGAACTGTGCAGCCTTAGCTGCCTGATGTCCCCTGTCACTTCTTGGTGCTCTTCCGTGTTTGGTTTATTTTTGCTGCATCTGGGTACAGATATTATTTGTTTCATGTTAATAATTGTGTCTGGAAAATCAGATGACCTCTTGGCCACGCATCTTGAAACAAGAAATCTGTTCCATCTCTAGTTCAGTTGTGAGATGTTCTTGGTTGATCAATAAGCTTTTTTATTGATCCAATTGTGCAGCATGGTAAAATTGGTTCCAGGAAGCCAAATGGATTTTCTGTACACAAAGTGTACCCTAAAAAGGGTAGCCTTTTAAAGCATAGATTCCAGGCCCCAAAAGGGATTTAAGAAGCTTTAAAATCATCTCTTCTGAACACTATCTATTTGCTTTATTGTAGGTAGTACTCCAAAGAGATCATTTTAAACTTACCTATCTCCAACTGTGAATGTAATCTGTCTTTCTGGTAGGAATTCTCTTTATTTCATCTGTGATCTCAGGTGCATGTCATGGACACTTTTACCGTGTCGCACAGCTTCCCATGTTTCTCAGGAAAGTCCTCTCTGTGAGGTTGTCAGACTTCAGCCTCTGTTCAATAATGACTCGGTTCACTAACACTTCCATCCCTCAATAGTTCAGTTCATGAACAGAAACGTTCAGCAAAATTTTGCTTCCGTTTGTGAACTCCACATTTGGAGATGAATGCTGGCTGGGCCATTTCCTCAGTGCTGACATGAACTCACTTGTCTCCCTCAGATTCGTGGAACAGATTGTCTGTGAGCCAAGATTCCACTGCATTCAGGAGACTCCTCAAGTAACTGGTTCACAAGCCTGTGTTTTGTCTTGTTGTCAGACTCAGAAAACAGTGCTTATAGAAACATGGTTACCAGAAATTCTTGTTTTTCTGATTTTGTTTTTCAGCGCTTGACATCAGTAAACATTTTCGTACCTGAAACTTTTGGTGCAATATCAGTTGTAATATCACAGCTAGTTACATACATTCAATTTTTTTCCAAATAAACGTAGTATTTTCCCTTCTTTTTGGTGACTGATTAGAAATGCTGAGTTGGCAAAAACACAAGAATCTGAGTTCAGGGGTCATCCTTTGCACTCTGAGAACATCGTTTTTCAGCACAAATATGTGCTGTTAACAACAAGGCCTTAGAGATATGGGGGAGTTTGGGGACTGAAAATTAGCATTACATCTGGCTGATTATTGACACTCATAGCTGAAACCTTGAGCTATAAATAAATGACAAATAAATAGACAGTTAAATAAGTGCCATGTCATTCCATTCAAGATGCTGAGGTTTTGGAATGAACAACACAGACCTGTGAAATTTTCATATTTCCTTTCTTCATTTGCACACTGTAATCAAAAGAAATAACAAACATGTAAATGTGACATTTGTTACTATAAAATACACATGGCCATGCATCTTTCTCAAAATACTCTCCTTCATTTTAAAAACATTCATC
Source organism: Cavia porcellus (assembly GCF_034190915.1). Classification (NCBI taxonomy): domain Eukaryota; kingdom Metazoa; phylum Chordata; class Mammalia; order Rodentia; family Caviidae; genus Cavia; species Cavia porcellus. The sequence continues at coordinate 5,394,877 of NW_026947499.1, read as the reverse complement.
ACATTGTAAGAATAACATCTGAAGAAGTTCCGGAAATCCTTTTCCGTGAGCATCTTTGGGAGATAGGAGCATAAATACAGTGAATGCAACTGCCAGGTGTCACCCGAGAAATGCAGGCTCAAACAGACCTGGGGGACGGTCCTCGTGTACCCTGCTCAGCAGATGCAGCACTGTGAAACTTCTGACTTTACCCCAAGATCAAAATCGTCATGGAGAGCAAACATTTTAAAAAGATTCAGGACATCAAAGCAACTGCAACATGGCAACTAAAGACTCTCTGGCAAGAGGACTCCAGAGCTGCTTCAGAAAGCGGCACTAACAATGGGAGAAGGTGGCTGCGGTGAGGGAGAGAACCGTGAGAAGCACTCACGCATGGCCGTGTGTCTTTCACTGTAATAAATCTGTAGAAGTGAATCCCTTCACTGTGCTTTATGGTCACAGCTCTATGGCCACTCAGCACCAGGTCAGCGGTCCTTCCTCGGGCCAGGCCTCCATTCACCCAATTTTAATGAGTGTCTACACAGCTTCCTGTTCCCATGAATTCATCTGTTAAGGTTTTTTATATCCACAGGGAATCTCTGTAGAGCAGAGCCTACCCAGTCCCACAGGATCACTTGTTTTATGAAACACCATACATCGTCTGATGTGAGTTATATTCTCAGATTCTGTGCCATCCTGGAATTTGGTACGCTGCCTTCCACGGGCACAGTGAAGCTTAACAGACAAGCCTGGCCCTTTAAAAAGTGACAGGGCCCTTTTTCTGCAGAATAACTTATTTTACAACTTTTAAATCTTCACTTTGCCTTTCATAAATCTAATACCTTTCCTTTCATAAATCTAATTTCCTTTCATAAATCTAATCTAATTTACATAGAAATTTATCTGTACTCACAGACTGCTCAGCGGTGCACTTCCTCCAGAGTGTTTCTGCAGCCTTCCTATGACTGGAATTGTGTCACACAATTAAACACTCTCTGAGCAATGAAAGCAGTCACGAGGTTTGACCTATGTGAAGATGAGTCTGACTGGATGGAAAAAGACCAAGAGAGAAATCTCTTCAAAGGCTTGTGAGCAGGATATCGTGGTGATCTGGAAGCGCGCTAACAGCCACCTCAAAGTGCTCCCCAGCTCCAGGCCCTGCCCTTGCCCCAAGGCTCTCCGGTTCCTGGGCTACACTGCTCTGGATGTGTAGACCAGGCTGCATGGCAGGTGTCCCCACTAGGAATCAGGACCATCCTCCACCTGCCTGCGCAGGTGGCTGGGACTCAATCGCTCAGGGTCTGTCCAAGGCAGAGCCTGAGAGGGCAGCTCAGAAATGGACTGATGTTAGGGTGGCCAGCAGAGCAGGAATTGGCAGAGGGAAACAGGGAGACAGAGGAGAGGACAAGGATGCGAAGCCTGGGTACTGGGATTGCTGCCAGCATGGGCACCTCCAGGACTCAGCCATCTGGGGGCTTTCTGCGTCAGATACACTGGTGACAATTTGTCCTCACTCAGGACAGGAGCGTGGAGCATTCACCCACGCAATTGTGCTTCCACCCAGAAGTGTTCACGGCTTGGGGTGGGTGGAATCAACCCCCGCCCCGCCAGTCTGTACCCCAGTCTCTGGACTTATAACGCTGAACCTTATTTGACAACAAGGATTCTGTGGGTGTGATTTGTGTTTAGGACCTGGAGACAAGAAGACCTGGGATTCCCGAGTGGGACGAATAAATCCTTGAAAGAGGAGAAACTTTCCAGAGGGGAGACCGAGGAAGCTGTGGCTATGGGAGGGGACAGAAGACAGAAGGAGAAGGCAGCAGCCCTGGGCAGGTGGGCAGCCTCCTGGACCTGGAAGAGGCAAGCAGAATCCGCTCCCCTGGAGCCTCTGAACCAGAACTGCAGCCCTGCGGACTCCTGGTGCTGGCCCAGGGCAGCTGCCACAAGCCTCCCTCCTAGAGAACTGCCCCCTTCTCTCCTGCGGAGATACTGAGTTCCAGTCACAGGGAACAGTCTCCTGTTCAGTTTCAGAAAGATGAGTGGGAGGTGGGGTCCGCTTTTTCCCCACAGGGAAGCCAGGGCAGTAGAGCCCTGCAGAGAAGATGCACAGGGGCCTACTCCCCCTGGCAGCAGTGCATTGAGGACACAGGCCTTCAAGGAACCGCTGGACACAGCTGTGATGCTTTGTGCTGGTGGCTTTGGACACACTTGCTGGGGAGGGTCCAAGGCACAGGGAGCCATCATCAGAGCCTGACTCCAGCGGCCTGTTTGCTCACTGACCACACTGGTCACCCACTCACAGGCCCCTATGCTTTGTGAGTTCTACTTGATTAGAAAGAAGCCTGTGCCCCTCTTAGAAATACTAACCAAGTCAAATGAACAGAGTACTGACCATGGTGGCGTTCAAAAGTGACTCTTAGCCTGGAAGCAATCAGCAGATTCCACAGGTGCTGCCAGGTGGAGAGACTCATGTGTTTGTTTAAATAAACATACTGTTTCCGAGGTCAGAAGACTTGACTGAGAATTTGGCCAGATTCCTTCCGAACGGGCAAAGGGGCCATAGCAGCACAGATCACAGTTGTTTGATTCGGGGGTCACCTGGTTAAATGTTCTCTGTCTCCTCCAGTAGCCCAATAACAATGTTTCTGCAGAAACAATCCCCTACCAGTCAGCCTTCCATCCTCCAGAGATGATATTGGCTTTAGTGCTGCATTTTTAACAAAGAAGCACTTGCTATAGCTTCTGAAGCTTAAGTAATTTGCTCCCTTTTGAGTTCAGGAGACAGTGCCTTATTTATCAAGATATTTCCACACACTGGATGGAAAGTAGACTGTCCCAATGGGGGGGGGGGCACAGGTTTTCTCTCCACTGTGATCACATCCTGGCTATCTAATGCACTGTGCCATTGCGCAGTAAATAACCTCCTGGGGTATAAAGGAAGGACAGAAGTCAATAGACTCCCACTCATTTCAAAGACTCTTTAAGAATTTATGGCATTAAACATTCCCAGTGCTTTCAATTTACCTACCCGAACACCTGAAATACATTTTAGCTTCTGACAGAAAAGGTTTTTCTAGGTCACAAACCACCAACACTCACAAAATTTAAGCTAACATCTTTTTGCTGAGGTAAACAAAGGGAATTCTCCCTAGCAGTGTGGCTCCTGGAAAAATGCACTGTTGTCTCTCTAAACCCTGCATGATTCCCCTACCGTGTCCTTAGAAGCATTGCTGGCAGCCCTGACCCAAGCACACCTGTGTGTAGAGTGAAATGTTTGTGTCATGTGTAATTCCATGCCCGTACACACTTCCATGTGCTTTGAAAACTTCACCATTTTACAAAATCAAATGCCTGCCACTTTTGGAGGAAGTCATAATTCTGAATTATGGAGCATTTGCAAGAAGAAATATGAAATCAGCTCCTGGGCCTGTTTCTAAATACGGAATGAATTTATAACAAATTATATTGACCAGTGATTTATAAAGTCTGCTGAATTTGTCAGCATAGGCCAGGAACAAGGATTTGTAGATCAAATAAATTAGGTTGTAACGCTCTTTTATTAAAGTTTAAAGTGCATGAGGCCTGGTAATTGTAAGTTGAAAACCAAAATCTCTCCTTTATGGGTTCTCTCATTTCCTGCTGTGATTTGTTTCAGCCCTCATGGCAAGAATCACACCAAACTGCAAAGTTAAACAGTTTACAAAACATGATTACTGCTGGATTCAGGGTGGCGAACACACCAAGAGTTGAACTGAGGAGAGGAGAGAGATAAAGGGAACCCCACAATTCTTTAAAAATACTGGAATGTTTTATCCCTAAAGCCATTATGTGATGCCTTACATTTTGAATAGGGTATCATAAGGAAGAAATTCATTGTTCAACACAGAAATGGGGAGCTAAACTCATGAGGAGTTGCTGGATCACCACTCAGAACCACCTACAGGACAGGGTCACTGTGTATCTTGAAGCCACAGAAACACCTAAGCTGTGGAAGGCTGCGTGTCAGAGAGGATTTCCTGGGAGGGATTGAGGAGGAGGGTGGTAAGGTTCTCTCCTCCCTGAGCCAGAAGGTGGCTCTTTCTTCTTTCTGTGAGCTGGGAGTAAGTTAGACGCTGCTCTATCTGCCAGTCCTTCATGATGAAGCCCTGAGACAAATCCGGAAACGCAAGCTCTTCATGTGAAAAGTGTCCTGAGGAACATTCGTGAAGAGGGACTTAGAGCAGCAAAGGCAAGGGGCCAACAAAACTGCTGTGTTTTAAAAAAAATTAAAACAAAATCTGTGTATCGCAAAGAATGTTTATCCTTGCAAAGTACACAAATCAGAATGAATCACAGACCTAAGTAACAAACACAGACACAGAAAACTGCTGAAAGATAGCATGGGGGAAACACTTGATACTGGGGAGCAGGGACCGTGTGGAGTTTGCTAATTAATGGGCTGCACCGCATAGAACTTGGAGCAGCAGCAGAGTCACAGGAGAGGTAGATACGGTGTCTCAGGAGAAAGGACACAGGGCAGGAAACAGCCATTAGCGCCCCTGCTGCTGTGTTGTGAGCTGAAGAATCACGGAAGTCGAATGAGCCCCCAGCTTCATTTTGCAGATGAGGAGTGTGAGTTTCAGAAATCTAGCGATTTGTCAGAGGACATCAGTTCAACCATCAGCAGGGTCTAAATCCAAGTACACCCAGAAAAAGCTGCTCTGTATTTATCACCAAGCGTCTCCACATATGCCTTCTCCCACCCAGCTCCACCCTGAAATAGATTCTAATAAATTCCTAATTAATCAAAGGCTTAAAACATCATGCGAAAAAATCACCTCCTCCCATCCATGCAGGCTGTGTTGAGCGTGGGCGGATCACTGTGCTTTGCCCGTTTCGGTGCAGCACAAAGATCACTGCTGGCGCCACTGTGAAAACATCACTGCAGAGGTTTCAGCTTGGAGGAAACCAAGCTTTCCCTGCACACAGGCAACAGCGATATCTCAGGTGCTGGTTCTTCTGTTTCCCTGTGGGTAACGTCCCTCTATTAATTTCCACAACAATGTGGTGAAATGAAGGGCACAAACACACATCAGAAAAAGTTGCATGAAAAGCCTGATTGCCACATTTCTGTAATTTTAAGTTTTCTTGTCCATGTGGGCAGTGCACCGTGATTACATTCCTGGTGGAGAGCTGGCGCACGTCCACACCACATCTTAATCCCTTCCTGTCTCCTCCTCCCCCTCCTCACTCCTGCTTAGGCATGTTAACATCTCTGGGTGTCTCACACATGGACCGTCATCATCCCCGGCTGCCCAGATGCCTGCATTTCTCATTTTTGCATTTCCACACAGCACGTCACACTGGAGCTATTTACCATGCACAGCGGAATAATCTGTTATGAATCACAGTGCACTCAATTTATTTAAAATGGGTTTAGAACGCTTGTCTCGTCCTACTGTTCAAAACTGGCCTCCTGTAAACAAATGGTGAGATTTCCTTAGAACAAAATTTTAATTTAGCCACTCTGTATTTTAATTAAGGAAAATCCTAATTCCTGGAGGCTTGCTCTCTGAAGTAACAAAGTTATTCATTTAAGAATGGTTTCTAACTAAAGTGTTAACAGTAGAAATTATACACAACCCTATTCCCTGTCATATCTTAATTATCTCTTATTTGAGTTTCTATGGCCAAATTTTAGATGACTTTTATTTTTACAATTTAAAAAATTAGGTTATCATTTCACGGTTGGTCCACAAATCATAAAAACTAGTATTAAGCTGCAGTGAAGCCAACATGAGTGTTTTCCTACCACGTGGTCTCTTGTGCACACACACAAGTTCATTTGTCTGGACATTTGCTGGTCTCCACTGTTGTAGCATCTTTCTTATATGGTCTTAAACCAAATGATATCTTAGCACAAATGTGCAGAGAGCTCTGCTTCTAAGATAGAGCAGGGCACATGGTGTGCAAAGTGACTGTGAGGGTTTTTCTCAGCTGTGTAGCTTAGCAAGCGGAAGCCAGACTAACACAGGCACACACACACACACACACACACACACACACACACACAGACACACACCCAAAGAGGAAGAGAAACAGAAAGAGAGAGAGATAGGTGAGTGTGTGGATGGACGGACAGACAGATATAGAGGCATATTAGGTAGGTAGATAATAGATACTTTTTATATATATATATATATATATATATATATATATATATATATATTAGATAAATACTATAGACAGATTCTATACAGATTAATATAGAAGACAGGTATTATATATGTGCAGTGTGTGTGTGTGTGTGTGTGTGTGTGTGTGTGTGTGTATGTGAATTTTTTTTCTTTCACTCATCCTAGAAAACTCAGGTAGTACTGTGTGTTGATCTACACTACCCACATTCACCCCATGCATGAACAAAGCAAGAGCTTCCTTATGGGGAAGGAAACCTATTCCCCAAATATGTTCTTGGACAAAGTACACATAAGTTAAGTTTATTGCTCTCACTTTTATTTTGTCAGACATGACCCTTGGCCTAGTGCCTCCAATATCTCTGTGCAGGTTCTTCAGTTGCAAAGGTGAGCAGTAGCCCTGCCTGCCACGGCAGACAACGTTGGGAGGGAGGGGTTTACTGCCAGTGATATCGTTGGGATTTGAGACCCTGATGGGTTGCTCAGGAGTTTAAAGCTGTCTTCAGCTCAGATGGACCATCTCACAGCTTCCCCCATTGCCTGTTAGGGTGAAACACCAGCTCTCTTAGGAATGATACCACTGTTGGCTTCCAAAACTCTGTTATCTGTTTCTGTCACCATCCTGTCCAGAGCCTGGTGGGACGTCTGACTTCCGGTTCTGACATCACCACTAGCTCCGAGTGGTTTGGCCTCTGGTATCATTACATAAGCCTTCCTAGATGGCCATCACTTCCTTTTTATAGCTATGAAATCATTGCACCAGATAATTGCTTTCTGAATTCATATTTGGATACAAACTCTTGTGTCAAATCTTCCATCTTCAAAGGAAAATAAAAAAGCCATTTTCTATCTTATTTATATTCCCATACAATGGTTCTTTATTCCTTCTGAGTGTAAAGACAAAATTATATTTGTGTCCTAAATTAAAGGTTGCTTACATGAATTTTAAAATATCACTTTATTTTTAAAAGGTAAACTTGGGGAAGTAAAAAGATCAAAATATTATATATATGTGTACTAATTCACCACGATCGATGTGTTTGTTATGTATTCCAAACATACTAGTTAAAAGAGATACTAAAAAAGAAAGATACTCTAGACGATTATTTCAACATCATATACCTGCAGATCTAAGTTATTAATATACATTATTTCTCTGAATAACAGCAATTATATTTAAATTTAAAATGTACAGTAACTAATCAATGTAATTTGCTTTGCGGTTTATCAGATTAATGTTTTCAATAGGTTCCCTGTTGCTCCCAAGTAAAAGAATCCAATTAGTGTAATTTTCATTAGAACTTGTTATGTTCAGCTCTCCAATTACTTACTTAAAAAAATGACTTTTTTGTAATATTTTTAGCATTAAAATCAGTATGGCATAAAACCTTGGGAGATATCATCTCTATTACCAATGCTATTTATTATCTAGTGTTCTAAAATGAAGTTGAAGATGCATAGTACAATGGTTTTTGTTTGTTCCTCCAGTGGTCCCCAAAGGCACTGCTGATCAATCACTCTTGGACATCAAACATGGTCTTGAATGCCTTGGATCATTATGGCCCAGATGACAGAACAATTGGACAAGACCCTGCAGTGGAACTCCCCATCCTGAACAATTCTGCACAGTCCATTCTGCTCCTATCCAGCTTGATGGTATAGAAGTAAGATCTCTCAAATGGGAAACCTAAGACAAGCAATGAAAAAGCCCATATTTCGATATATTTTATTTTTAAATAAAATAATTATGCATTTACATTGAAAAAATACCATCGAAGAAGCATTCATCTTACTTAGGTCCTCCACAAACCCATCCTCACTACCTCAGTGTCCCTTCTTCCAATCACAGACACAGTGGCTAGTGACTGGCAAGGTCTCAGTTGCTATGGAGCTAGTTCTCATGTGAGATGGATCACCTGTGACCAAGTAAACCCATAAACACCAACATAGCTTTGGAGAGCAGTGGCACACACACATGAGCACCTGCACATTCACCCACATCCGTTTTACTAATTACATCACGTCTCACATTGCTTGTAAACTTCCGATGTTTCATTTCTCTCAGATACTTTCAGAAGCACAGGTTTACAGAAGCCAAGGTCTGCATAATGCAGATACATTTACAGATGAACAGTGACTTTGCAGTACCGCCTGTAAACACTGCAAATGATGCTCTTTTGCCAAGATGTTGCTCAGTTAAATCTTTATTAAATCTTATCTGTACATAGAAGGGGATAAAGAGAACCCACAGGTGTCTTTGTTGGGTGGAGGACAAGTGATTTTCACTCTCGTCATTTATGTGGTTCATGATGATAATAAAAACACAAAACATGAAAGAATTCCCTAAGATCAGGAAGGGGAGAGATACTCAACAATGGCCCACTATTTTGGAGAAGAAAAGTGAATGCATGTTTGGAGAAACACACTCTGAGCTGGGAACCTGACCATAACCCAGTCTGCTGTCCTTTGGCTGTGTGAATCATATAGGCACCTCCTATGGGTTTGTATCCATTGTTCTCTACAGACTTTAATTTCCTTGAGAGAAAGGGGCCATCTTGTTCATGTCTGTGTTCACTACACTGAGACAGTATTTAGTACAGGGCTGTGCAGGGAGGATGGAGAAGTGATAGTTCCACAAGCTCATAGCACAAAATATGAACAGAATAAAGAATAGTTTATGATTCTGCCACATATTCAACCTGGGATTTGGATATTAGGAGGGGAAGTGCCCTCACTGTAGGAACCCAAGTGGATTAAGACTCTGTCTCACCCGAGATTCCCGTGTACAGAGTTAAGGAAGAACATCACAGAGCCAAGCAGCACTGCTGGGTGGTGTGTGCCTCCCCTTCACTGCCCAAAGGCAGCTCAAGGCCATGGCTAAGTACCATCTGCCTCCAAAAGTACATGCTGGGCAGCTGCCTTTGGCTAGAAATTGTGCTGGGCAGGAGATGGGTGACACGAGCCTAAAACCGGAAGAATTAATGGTAATTGTAGGAATTTATCATCATTCTTGAGAGAGATAGTTTTTGGAAAACAGTCATCATTATGCCAATACTCACAGGGGCCCACTCTCCACTGCTCAGCTGCTGGGGATGTGATGGAATAAAGCCAGCAAGGTCACTACAGATAGGGACCTGACCTTTCGTGTATGGTCATCACTGAGAAAGCCAGTGAAGAGCATGATTCCAGAGAGTCCTGGGAGCAGGAAGTTGATGAGCTAGGGCAAAGGGATGGAAATGGCTGGAGAAGTGCCGTGCTTTTATGTAGTATTTTTGGTCGAGAGTTTGCTCTGGTGAGGTAACATTTGAGCAGAGATAAGGAAGATGCAAAAACTAGTCTGAAAGGAAAAGAATTGCAGGAAAAGGAAACAGCAAATGCAAAGTTCCTGCATCAAGCACAGCTTGGAGTGACTGAGGAAGATGCAGAAATCCAGGATCCTGGCACGCAATGGAGAGGCCAGTGAACAGCACCCCAGAGAAGTTGTGTAGGACTCATGATGTTACAGGCAACGAGAGAATCATCGGTAGGCTTCCATGCATGGGAGCAAGGAAATAGTTTACATTTCACACAGATCACTGCCATCCCTCTGTGCACAGTGCTTGGCAGTACCAGACCGAGTATACCGTGGAAGAGGTGTTCAGGTGACTGCAAAGGTCCAGGCCCAGGGAGCACGTGGAGGGGAGGGGTAGGAGTTCGCATGGACAAAGAAGAGCATTTCAGTGAGTGGCTGCGGTGACAAACACTGAGTGTGGGGACAGGTAACTTGCAGACTCCAGAATGACCCATGCACAGCAAAAACTGAGAGGATATAATTGGGGAGCCTTCAAGACAGGATGGGGCCAGAGGAAAGAGAGCGGAGGGGTCCCATGCACTCCCAGATCCTGAGACTGTGACTGAGGCCACAGAGGCGCCGGTCAGTGAAGACAGTGCTGAGCCCATCTCTGGCAAAGGGTGTACCAGGTCAGGGCCGATTACCAGGTACTAGGTAGGTTACCAAGTCCAGGGCAAGTTACCAGATTCGGCGCAGTGTATCTGGTCCTGGGCAGATTACCAGGTCCTGGGCAGGTTATCAGGTTCAGGACAGTGCACCTGGTCCTGGGCATGTTACGAGGGGAAGCCTGGATTTGAAACCTGAAGCTCTGTGCAGTATAGAAATCCATCCCCTATTTTCCTTCACCATCTGAAGAGCCCGGCACCACACACAGACTCCTGCAGTTTTATAGGTTCTGGGCTGGTGGAGGAAGGGAAGAGGGAAAGTTCCAGGTACTGAATCAGCTTGGGGGACGGTGTCTGCAGGAATCTGCTTCCTTTTCCCTCATAAAGAAGAGCAGGAAGAAGCACCTGAGGAGAATCCACCCAGGACCTCAGACAGAAACTTAGCAATGGAGTTCCCGATGGCGGTGAAACTACAGGAAGAGCACAGTGTTCACAATGTTCTGGGACTGAATCACAGCTCGTCAAACGCTGCATGGCTTGGGCTGAACTCCACAATGGGGGACACCTCTTCCCTTACCAGCTGGGAGAAGCCTGCACAGTGCCAGTCCTTCCCTGGCTAAGCTGTACTGCATTAAGGAACCACAACTCTTTCTGATAAAACCCAGCCAATGACTAAGTCATCAACAGCAGCACATCTAACATTGGGCCCATGCTGCTTTCCAGGTACTTTTGGAAACATCTGCAAACAATTCTGAATGTCACAAAGTAGAAGGGATTATTGCATCTAGTGGGCAGAGAGCAGAAATGCCATAGCCCACAGAGCACAGGACAGCCTCCTCCAATAGAAGATCCTTCAAAACACTGTCTCACCTGTGCCATGGTCTTAAAATCCCACTGCATAAATGAGCCTATTACAATGGTAAACAGGCATCTCCAGGTGGACGGAACTGAGCAGTCACCTCTCAGACGCTGATTGAAGAGATGGCACTGCAGTGGCAGAACAGTGGGTGTTGTGCAGGTGGTGATAGGGGTGTGGGTGGCGCCCTGCCTTGGGAATCCCAGCTGCCCAGTTGTGCCCCACCTGCATGAGACAAGGGCAGTGTGGCAGCCCTCTCTACCTCATGCATTCCTTCTCTTCCTTTGGTTTTGTAAGCTCTCATCTGAGTCCTCGAGCATTTATTTCTGCAAGAGGAGAAAAAAGAATTCCCGGGACTGAACTGTGAGAAGTCTTACCACCTTTGTGATTGTTCAGTGTTGTCCACAGATTTAAGTTTTTATTAATTTTTTGCATGAGCTGCCCTCTGTCTCCCTGTTGTTCCATGGAGAAGTTTAAGAATTCCATCTTGGCATTCCCAAGAAATAAGAATGTTGGTTATAATGATAGCTGAGGGCCTGAAAGAAGAGTTCTGCACAAGTCCACAATGTAAAATAACGATCTCTCCCTGCTCCTAATTTTCCAAAAATGATCCATTTAGACATACATTTTTCTTTAAACAACAAGGAAATGCATTGATTATTTTGTTTTCGCCCCAGGTTTCTGGCAGGTGGTAGTTACATTTCTGATTAATTTTTCCAGGGTGGAGGTGAAGAACACATGCCTAGAGAAAGTGAGGCAGCATATACACTTGCACGTTAGCAGTTCTGTTACAGATCTGTCAGTGAGGAAGGAAAAGTGGAAGCGGCAGGGTAAAATTTAACTGAAATAAACCACAGCCACCTGCGCGCCCATCTTCAGAGGAAATGATTCTGGGAAGTACTAGTCAATTTCTTGAATAAGGGTTGGTGCCGTCTTTGTTTCTTGTGGTTTTACCAAAGTCTCCTTCTCTGACCTGACCCAGCCCCCAGTGTACAGTGAGGGGCAAATGTCACCTGCAGGTGGTCAGCTTATATCCAGGTGAGCCCATTTAGGGCAATGACACACTGACCCGAAGTAGAGGAACTTAGAAAATATTTTTATGCTAATGGTTATGGATTTCAAGCCAAGGAAGGCATTTATCAGGGTTGATTTTACTGGTGATTAATTCCAGAGCAGCTGAGGAAGCTGAGTTAGCAGAGCACCGAGGTGCAGAGCCCTAGCCTTTATGGCCACTTCCTCAGGGACAGGCAGGAGCTCACAACAGTGGTGCCAGCTGGTCAGGTGCACGTGAATCACTTCACCTCTAAAGGAGGACCAGGCAACAGGTTTCTCTGTTTAGAGAAATGCCCTCATTTTTACTGTGTATGTGTGTTTGGAAATGCTGCTTGTGAATGTGCTGCTTGTAACTGAGGACATCGCTGCAGTTAAAGCCCACATGTGTGAGCTCACATGCTCAGGGTCTGTGTGTTTTATATTTGCTTAGAGAGAGAAATTCTCCAGGACGGTATCATCTTTTATCCTGAACCGTAAAGGTTTTTACAAATGTGGGTGTGATTTTTAATTACTTATCCAATAGGTGCATATTTGTGTTAAAATGTTTAAAAATAAAATGAATATTTTTTTTAAAAGAACAGTAGTGGACAACACTTCGCAAAAGGCTGCAGTGTGTCCAGCAGGCCCACACTGCTTAACCTCCTGACCTCTCCCTTGATTGACCGAGGCTCCCGGAAGCATCAGAGTGGAACCCGGCTGTGCCCTTTTCTGTCTAACTTCACTTGGGCTCACACCTCATAGGACGGCGTGGAGTTTTATCCCTTTCAAAAGTCACAGATATGTGAATCACTGCTTAGCAGCTTCCCATCTGCAGCAGAAGGTTCTGGATGACTCTCGTAATCATTTCCTGATGCATCTCATCGGATATTTAGCTATTAATGCAGCCAAAATGAGCTCATCTCGGCTGATTTTACACAGATGCCTGGCACGTCACGCCTGAGTCATCCACAGAAGCAGATGTAGCTTTTGTAAAATTAGTACCATCGAGGTGCACAAGCCTTGTATATTACTTTAAGGGTATGCTTGGCTCATTGTGAACTTTATACACATAGCCATAAGTCCCCTCGCAGTGATCAACTTTGCTCTCTTTAAATGACTGTGAAATATGATTTACTCTTAACTGATCACATTTAATCTGGAAAATTGACATAATTGGTAGTCAAATCAAGCTAGCTTCTTTTTAACAGAAAGAAAACTTTCTCCCTTCTAATTAAAATGTAGCTTCCTAGCTCTTGATTATCTCAGGCAGCTGTGAGGAAATCTATCTGCCCACACTTGAAACTAAATTGTATTGAAAGGACTTCCTTTGTCTAGAGAATTTTTTATGTCTGAGTCTTGTACTCTGAGAAACTACTTTGAAGATAACAATATGCAGTGTATTAACTATTGCTCTTCTCCCATTATTTTGTTCTGAAATTTCATTTTATTTTTCCATGAAACATCTACCTTTTCTCACATAAAAATGTCCTGTTACATGCTTATGGGTTGATGTAACTTCATGATAGTAATGTTTATTACAAAGCGTTCATTTCTTTAGAGTAGACATGACCAGAAAGGAAACTGAAGTTTAGACTGCGGAAGTAGCTAATCTTCCCCCTGCATTCTCTCCTCCTGGTGCCACACACCTGGAATCCCAGCACTCCGGGAGCCTGAGTCGGCAGAACCATAAGCCAGAACCTTGCTTGGACTCTTAGGAATTTAGGAAGATCTTGTGTCAAAATAAAACCTAAAAGCTCTGGGGAGTAGCACAGTGGTAAGACCCTGGATCATCTGCATCCCTTCCTGAAGGACAGCTTTCTGCATCCTCTCCTAAAACACAGGAAGCTCCACTGTGATTAAAATTACTCAGCTCCTTGCCATCCTTCAATCCCCCCTCAGCAACATCCTCACCTTCTCCCTGTTTACAAACCAAGCCTCAGTTCTCCCGGGCTCCTTTACACCCAGTGGGTCCACCATGACTGGTCCAGCCCAGTGTTCCCACACATTTTCGAATCCAGAACCCTTCAATGGGCTGGGGACAAGCTGTGGGTCACTCCTAGACAACAGGACACAAGAGGTCAGAACTCGTTGGCTCTGAGGACAAAAATCAGCTGTCTGATTAAAACCAACACTGTGTGTGTGACTCTCTTGTCTCACATTTGGTCAATGACACTGCACTGTCTGTGGAGCCTGAAGCCTGGATCCACGGCAACTGTTTTGCCACGCAAGGAATTGAGTCTTAGGGAAGAAAGTAGTAAGCTGGGTGTGCAGGAGTCCTGGTGGCCAGGAGGGAGCAGCAGCTTCACTGGCTTGGAATGTTCCCAAGGGAGTGGGGAGCACACTTCTGGGGTCTCTGGGGGTCACGGAGGCCCAACTCTGGGTTTCTGTGCTGTCATGGGCCCCCTCCTCTCTTGCCTTTCTCCCACTCTGCTTCCAGGCCACCGTGACCTAAGCCACTTCTCCCCGCCACACCCTTCTGCCATGGTGGCTCTGCTGTGAATCTGGCTGCTCATGCATGGGCTCCCCTTAGCACATGGATCTTCACACTCCTCCCTTTTGCTGTTTGGGACTATTTGCTTCATTTCTGTTCATTATTATAAGCCCAGGGATTAATAGGTCATCAGAATTTACTCACCTTCTTGTTTTTCTCTGTGCACCCAGTCTAAACCTCTCCACCCACTTTGCCTTTCCACCTGTCAAGCTTGTGGTAATGCTCTGTGTTTTCTTGAGGTTGGACTTTTTAGATTCCACATTTCAAGACTGTGCAGAGTTTGTTTGTCTCTGCCTGGCTTACTTCACGTCACATAATATCCTGCAGTTTCTGATGATATGACTCCATCCACTCTGTGGCCGCACAGGACCTACCCAAGGCCTTCTGCCGTAATTTCTCAGTGCATGCATCCGTGGCTGGACACCAAGTGTGGGTCCACACCTTGGCTGCTGTGAACAGTGCCTCATAAACTGAGAGTGGGGGTGTCTCGTCAGCCCTTTCATTTCTTTTCCTCTGGGCGCACACCCGGTTGTCGGATGGAGCTAAGCTTTGAAATATTTTGGGGATCCTCCCTAGTGTCATCAGTAGCATTTGTACTAGTTTATATTCCAAAGAACAATATATGAAAACTCACCCCGCCTTGCACATCTTCTCCAATATTCATTGTTGTGTTTTTGATTGGTTTTGTTTTTGTTTACATTTCATATTGTTATCTTCAAAGTAGTTTCTCAGAGTACAAGACACAGACATAAAAAAATCCTGTTCCTCAGGATTTTTTTGAATTTCTGATAACATTCATTCTGATTGGGCTAGAGCTCTATTACACTGGTGCCATGATTTTTATTTTTCTGATAATAAGCCATATTGAACACATCTTGAAACACAGATCCCCTGAGCACTGCTTTAACATTATCACATAAATTTTGATATATTGCTTCTTCATTTCTGTTCATTGCATGCTACCTTACAATTTCTGGCTTGAGATATTCTTTAAAATTGTGTTATTTAATTTCCAAGCATTTATGGACTTATTTTATATTTCCATTTTGACTCTGAAATGCAACTGTTATGTTATTTGAATCCTTTCTCCAATTTATTGATACATCTCATAGGACCTAGAGTTTGGTTTGTAGTGATAAAAGCTCCATCCATGCCTAAGACGAATGTTTATCCTGCTCTTTGGGTGTGGAGCGGTTACCAGATGTCATTTGTGTCTGATTGATTGTGTTGCTCAACTTTTCTACACTTTGCTTATTTTCATTCAACTAGTAAAAGAGGAGCATAGTTTTCTCCCTCTCTTTTGCTCTCCCTCTCTCTCTCCCTTTGATTTGTACATAGACCTAATTTTGACCGAAGGGATCATTGAGTTTGAATTTCTTGAGGATCACAGGGTGACTTCAGAAAGCTCTCTAGTCACAGATTCCAGGTTTGTTGGGCCCAAATTTCCGGACTTCTGGCTGATCTGTTAACTCCACGCTGATGTGTGTCAGCCTTTCCTGTCTTAATTTTCTTCCTGACCGTAAAGTACAATTGAAATAAAAAAATTACATCACATACTCATGCCATTCAATAGTTTTAGATTAGTATTCTTAATTATGAAAACGAATGAGGAAAATATTTTATACTTAACTAAGTGACATAATTATTTAATTTGATTTTTACTTATAAGATCTATAATTGCTCCCTTCACAGTTAATTATCCATAGCTGAAAAAAAAAAAAAAAAAAAAAAAACGGAATCCTACCTCATCACCAAGTTGCAAAAACCTCACTTATTAGTAATCATTTATTTTAGTAATAATTACCAAATTAAACATGTCAGCTCTTAAGAGATTACACAAGGTTTCAGTAAGCCTGTTTTTCCCTCTTCTGCCTTTAAAGGAGGGTGAGCTGGAGTTCCATCCACAGGGCTCATTCCCAAGGGTGCTGTATCCCAGGGGACGTCAGCTGTGCATCAGAATTACTCAGCAGCCCATGTCTGGACAGAGCAGTGTTCTTCTGGAGCCATCAAGGAAGGAATCTCCCCAACATCTCCAAAGAAGGAAGAGCTGTCTGGTCTTCCTAGTGAAATACTTGTATTTAAGTGTCACATGAGAATACTTATAAACATTAACCAGTGTGTCTGTATACATGTAAAGGCACAGGAAACATGCAATGCTCATAGAACTCTCAAGCACCCTAAATTCTGGAACCAAGTGAGAAGTACAAGTGACCACAGGCACAGGGGAGAGGGTGAGGATGTTAACCCAGACAGAGCCAAGTGAAGCCCTCTGCAGCCCAGATCCACCCGGTGTATCCCTGTCTGTGCCTTAATGTGAAGCTTAATGTGAAGTAGTAGGACCAACACACAAGTCCCAGTATCCCAGGGCTTTCTAGACTCCGAGGTCATCATCTTGTTAAGAAGCCTTGTAGGTTGGAGCTTCAGCACTGTGAGGGAAATCAAGCAATTCTACGTCCTGAGTGACACTCAGCCTTGAGTTCAAGAAAATTAAGGACAGTATTTGCCTCTTAAAAGTCAAGTTTGTCCCAGAGTCTTTTTGGTAAGACGGGAAAAGAAGATACACATTGAACATGTGAGAAAAGCCATATCCAGCTTCAGAGGGAGACCCATTCACCAGGCCTCCTAAACAAATCAAAACTCCATCACCCCACGGGCCCTTGTCTTTCCTGACTTCCAGGATGTGGTCAGAGCTTACTGAGCTTTATAAATTAGGGACACTCTAAGCATTCTACCTGTCCAGGTGGGTCTTTGGAAAGAATCTGGAATTCCCCTTGTGGTGCTTAGAGACACAGATTCTTAAGAACTATGGTAAAAACTATGGTAAAACCCAAGCTTGGACCTTCACTTCCTGTGTGACCCTTTAGGATTGACCTCCATATTGTGCTGTTTATCCAAAGATGGAGAAAAATTGCCATTTCTTCCTTAGCAGCTCATGGAAAGACTGGGCTAAGAGAAGCTATGCCAAACCCCTTCCAAGGGCTCGACACAAACACTCATGACAATAGTATCCTTTCCTGTTATTTTTCTCAAACCAAACTGCAGACAAGGCACTTTGAAATAGGGTCTCACTGTGTTTCCTAAGTTGACCTTGAAGTATCAAGGAATCCTGCTTTAGACCCCTAAATAGCTCAGATTACAACCAGGAGCCTGGCTGATATTATTTTATTATACTGACCCTGGCTGGGTATTATTTTTATATCACCATAAACTTTTGAAATATGAAATATATGAAATACACAGGTATGTGTCATTTTACATTTGTCCAAATATACAGAAAATACAACACCAAGAACAAAACTCACTGTAGCTGTGGACCCGGGGTGACAAGGAAGTGTCAAAGAATGTTGATCATCCATGACGAATGGGAGGGTTGACAAGGGGGAGCACTGTGTGTGTGTGTGAGCACGGGGGCATGTGCTGGTGAGTCTTCAGTGCCAGCTTGGTTGGTCCATGGGATTCCTAGAGGGGTCACTGGGCTGTGAGGGCAGCAAACACACCACTGGTGAGTTCACAGCTGAGTGGGCCTCTAGGAGATGAGGTCTATTTGGAGAAAATGGGTCATAAGCTTTGAGTACGATCCCTGGCTCTTCTGCTGTGGCTCATTCCAGCCCATTCTGCTTCTGGCCTTCCTGAGGTGAGCAGCTTTCCCCCTCCATACTTTTCTACCATGGTGGCTCTGCCGTGGACACAGTGACCGTGGACGGAAACCTTCGAAGTCATGAGCCACACAGCAGCTTCACTCTTAGGTTGCGTTTGTCAGGCATTTTCTCCTGACCGTGAGGAAGCGGGCCAAGACGGTGCTGCTATGGGACATTTCCATACCTCTGCTTTACCTGTGAATCTAGAATTGCTCTTGGAAAAAGAATTCTAACACAATAAAACTAAGTAAGGAAAAAGCTACATAACTGATACGTAAAACTATTTTTGCTAAATGGCTCTAGGTAACCACCAACTTTCGTATCTAGATTGTCTGTACTTCCTGACAGCTAAGCAAGTTTGCAAACTATGACAAGAAACTGTGTCAGAGACAAGGAAAATCTGTGCTGCAGAAAACAGATTCAGACCTGAGGGTATGATGCTCCTTAAGGAAGGAAATGTGCAGTGAAAACAGGTAGTGGAATCTTAATCGTGTTTGAATTTCACATTGTCTGTGCTTGTCTGCTTACCTCCCTGATTCTGCATCCTCTGTTACATCTTCCCAAAGGAGCAGCCTGCACCCAGCACTGGCATGGCCTTTTACCTAGAGAAGGACTCCGTTGACTGTGATGGGATGTCACAGGTGACCTTCTAGCTGCCCAAGTGAGGCTGGAAATAATCCCCGTGGGACAGCGAGCTGTTGTTCTGTTCTATTCACTGCGTCAATACAGCCATTTCCGTGTGTGATTTAATACAAAGACTCCGGATACATGAGGATGTTTAGCTACCAGGTTACTCCTCCCGCAAGCTTATCACAACTTCATTGCCGGGAATGCTCTGTAATTTCCATCTTAATGTTCTGAATGATGGTCATGTCATCAGACGGAGAGCCCAGGGGTCTTCTGAGGCTGGTGCAGGTTAGTGTTTTGTCATTGCAGGAAAAGGTAATGCATAAAGTTGTGCAGGCTTCACTGCAGTGAGGTAAAATAAGGTGTGATCTGCCTTCGGGTCTGTTGGCCGAAGAATATCCTTGAAATACTCTGTTCATTCATTCACTGAGATTGGCACCCATCCTGTTTGGTGTCCTAGTCCAGGAGATTTTCTACAATGGAATGTGGATAGAACAAGCTTAAATTAAAACTGTGATTTGCTGTCTGTTTGATATGCAGATTTACCGGCATGCTGTTTGTGTGTCCATTCTGCAAGCCTAGTATTCAGTATGCGTGAGATTTGCAAGATCCAGTCTCGTGCATGGTTATCACAAGGAAATGTAATGACTCTCTGACAGTGGGTCAGGACTCCACAAGAGGCGGCACCATGGCATGGATGTCTTAGCTATGGTACCTGGAGCCAGAGAAGTCATCTCTCCAAAGTTAACACACAAAGCTGAGCATAAAAGACAGTGAGAATTAGGCCAGGGGAGGGAAGCCAACATGTGTCTGTAGGCAGAGGGGACAGAATGTGGGTCACCTCTTTGGGTGATCCACTCTTCCCGTGGTTTCTGCAGCATTTCCTGTGACTCATTAACTTAGTTAGTTTTTACTCGTCACTGAGACAAAATACCCACTGCCCAAAGTTAGGAAAGGAAAGGTTTATTTCTTACAGCTTCTGGAGGTTTCAGCCATATTCAGTTGGCTACAAGGCAGGGTGGCATGGCTGGGTCATAGGTCATGGTGGCTGCAAACAGCAAGGAGGAAACAGGCAAAAGAGAGCAAGACACAACTTGTTCCTGCTATTACATCCTGGCTCCACCCCTAGGCCAGAGTAGCACTCACACCCCCAATACAAGCCCTAGACAATGAACCAATCACAAATGCATAATGCAAATGCATGAGGCCTGAGGGCCACCAACATAAACCATGATGCTCATCTACCCCTTCCCATACTTGCACTTTCTTAGGTGTGCATTCGGGTGTCTGAAGGTCTTTCACCACAGCCACTGGGTGCAAAATATCCTCACAATACCTGCTTCCCCTCCACAGTAGGAATTCTTTGCCCACTGTCTTGAATGGACTCAGTGCAGAAGTGACTGCTTACCAAACACTGGAGAGCAGAAGTGGAGATGGTTACTCGCTTCTCTTCTGTTTACTGTCAGCTGATTGGAATCAGCCGAATTAGAGGAACAGACAGCAAGATCCCATTTCTTAATGATGGGGCACAAACAGGGAGGGTTAGAAGATATTTAGGTAGTAGATGTCTAGGGGCTCTTCGAGCAGGATCAAAACCTTGATGTACATAGACTGCAGTGCAGATCTGAGAGGAGAATAAGACACTCCAGAGAGGAGATGTAGGGAAGCTGAGAGGGCTGACGAGGAGCCCGTGCCCACAGGCAGACCAATGACAGGGTTTGGCTGCAGAAATCCAAGCAGAAGTTTGCTGAGAGAACCATAGTGTGAAATAGGTCCTCCTTGGAATATTATTCTAATGCAGATGCTTTCACACTACAAAATCTTGTGTGTCATGATAAGCATAGCAGATGCTGGATAAATGTTTGCTATGTAGTTACACAAATGAGGCAGAATCACAAGAAATGGGGTTTGGTGTTTTGCCAGGGCCAAAGTGCAGTTTTCCTGGCTCACCAGGCAGTCTTGTTGCCAAGTTCCTTAGCAGACCCAGCAACCTGTCAGTCAGTGTTGTGACATCACGGTGGGCAAAAGAACTTTATTTCTGCAGTGCGTCGAAAATTTATGTGAGGACTGTTCACAAGTTCTGAAGTTACGCTGGTGCTGAAGTGTGCAGGTGGCCCACTTGCAAAACATTTCTTTCTGTTTGTGTAACTTTAACTGTTGGATTCTATATGGAAAACAGCTCACAATCCATTCCCACCCACACAGTTTTATTGTAAGGAACTGAAGAGTGTCATTATTTTATACCAAAGTTTCTACTGCTGGAAATCTTCCCAGTGGCCACTCTTTGGCTGTCTGTGGTATAGTGTGTATGTGTCCAGGACCTGAGTGGAGTCTGTGGGTTATTCTGACTTAATAAGCAAATGAGTATTGGTTCTCAGAGCTCATACATGCCTAGAAATTGAGCAATCATTCTCCCTGCATGTGATCTACTCTGACCTCTTCCCACCTGTCCATTCAAATAGAGGCTAAATGAGAGGCTAAACAACATTTTGAAAAACATTGATTAGTAGTTTCCAAAGGTCTTAGAACTTACAGGATACATCCAGGAACACATCCTGTGGAGGGGCCAGAGAGAGGGAAGAGTGCAGGCCCCACAACAAGGTAGTCATGGTTCACTGAGTTTCTCAGGATATGGAGCAGCGTTCACGCGGTACTTTCATCACCGTATTCGTGACTCTTTCCAAAGTTTCCACCCAAAGAATCACCCTCATTTTCTAAAAAGCAACCAATAAAATAAAAACCACCTTACGGGGCTGGGGATTTAGTTCAGTGGCATAAGCGCCTGCCTTGCAATCAGGCAGTCGTGATTTCGGTCCCTGGTACCAATAAAAAAATGAAAAAGATGCCAAAAAAAAAAAAAAAACACCACCTTACACATTTGCACAATTGTCTAATACTACTGACATCATTTTATCTTGATAATGGGAGAGATGGACACTGAGGAATGTGAGACTGAATGAATGTATGCTGAAGTGGGAAGGTTTGAAAGAGGATGACGATACTGCAAGTCTTCCCTTTCCAGATCTTTCTGTTTTGACTTCCTGTTGAGGTTCTGTTTTTCTGGTGCTTTACTAGTGAATTTTGATAAAGAATGGGTAGAAACGTGGAGGGAATCAGCCTGCTATTTCTCTTTTCTGCAGTGGTGAGATACAGCTCTGGCTGTGCATCACATTCTCTGCATCTGAGGTGGGGAGAATAGCTGCCAGGATCTCACAGGGGACGCAGTAAGAACATTGTCTGGTGGGCTTCGACCCGAAACCAAACAGCAAGGATGGATATGTGAGCTTTCTGTCTGAAGGAACCCTTTGTGTGGATAAATCTGTATATATATGAAAAAAGGAAAAAAGACCATTACCATCTGAGGTTGAATTTGAATTCTTGCATAGGCCTTAGACAAACTTTCAAGAGTGCAAGAAGTCTTCACCAAGTGACAGCTGGTATATGCTATCCAGAATCTGTTAATAACTCACCATTAGCTGGTTCCAGAGGTGGTGCTGAAACTGGTCATCTGGATGATACAATGGTGATGCAGTGCAAAGGATTCCTGGTATGGTTATTCGTTGCCATTCACCACTGTTGGTTGTGAGAGAATCAGAGGTTAGTTCATTTTCTATTGCTGTAACACTACATCTGAGGCTGGGGAATTCACAAAGAACAGAAAGTTTGCTTGCTCACACTTTTGAAGACATGAGGGCAGATCCCTGGTATGTTTGGCTGTAGTGAAGGCTTCCAGCCTCCATCACAATATGCTGAGCAGCATCACGGTACGAGCACATGAGTGAGGAGACATCACACAGTGAGAAGGAAGCAAGAGGTGCTCAGGGCCAGGTCTGCTGCCAGGGAACAGAGCAGGCCTGCCCCAAGGAGGTGTACTCATCCCTCCTGGGGACAACAGTAACTCCATCACCTAATCAGGGTCCACCAGGTCCCACCTCTAGGGGGTTCTGCCCTCTCTCAGTGGTGCCAACAAGAGGACTCATTCCCTTGGGGAACCTTGGAGGAAACCGTGGAGCCACTTCTACATGGCACCGGCTCCATCTCACATGTCTGTGACTCAGTCATATGCAGAGGATCAGAGGAACAATGCACAGTGGTGGTCTTGGGCCATGTGTATGCTGGTGCATCTACTTGAAGGATTATTTCCTTCTGTTCTCCAGGACCTTTGACTTTTAGGTTTTTTTTAAAGGTTGGCTTCTATTTGGCCAAAACTACACAGTATAACAGGAACATAAGAAACCGGTTCCAAACTCATGGGAGCACAACAATGAGCCTGGTATTTATGATTTTGAGGTTGTTATGCTTGCGTATGTCTGAAACAAGTCACTGTAACAGAGGCATGTAAAAATGAAACAATGGTCGGTACACCTTCCTCATTTTTAATAAATGGAGAAGGCAAACCATATGGGTCTGGGCTTGGTTTCTTCACCCTATCAGAGCTGGAGCTCAAACTCCAATATTTCTCTTCCTCTAGCTTCATGTGCCATTCACTTTCTTTACAGGGACCTCCTTCACATGCCTTTCAACAGACTCACAGCCAGACCACAGGCTATTTAAAAAACAAGTTTTCATCTTGAAAAACAAATTTTCCTCTTGAAAAACAAACAAATAAAACCCCTCAAAACAACCCTGATATTTTATATTGTCTATATAATTTAATTGAAAATAACATTGCATTCTAAAAACATTGGCAGTGTGTCCATTTTTGTTTATACTGAGCCTTTTTTTGCACTGTCTATTGATCAAACATTACATCTTGCAGTTGTGTGGTGAAAGAGTTGGAGGTTCTACTGTAGAACTATGATCATGGTAGAGGTGGTTTTTGATCATGACATTTATTATACAGATTATACACACATCTACCAGATTTGACTGGGCTGGTTGATTATGGAAACTTCCCTCCTTATTATGATGACAGCTCCTCCCAGGGAAGATCCAAAGAAAAGCCACTCACAAAACCAGGACAATGGAAGGAGACTTATCAGGCCACCAGGCAGTTGACAAGACACCAAAATCTGTAAAGACCTGTGTTTCGGGCCTCTTCTGCCCAGTCAGTGAGCCCATGCTGAAATCTCCTGTGCCCTGGTCTGTGCTGGGTACTACAGAGACCTAGTCCTCAAATCTTGAAACACCTTGGTCCAGTAAAAGATCAGAGTTTATGACCACTGGTCATATGAAGAGTAGAAGAAGAAGCATCTGATTGAATAGCTGAGCGGTTAGCAGGCTGAAAACAGGAAGTAGTGTAGGCAAAACTTACCAACAGAATGGAACTAGGATGATGTAAGATGGCAAAGGTAGGAAGGCCCCAGGGCAGGCAGTGAGTGTGTGTGTGTGTGTGTGTGTGTGTGTGTGTGTGTGTGTGTGTGTGTGTGCATACCTGTGGGCGACAGTGAGAGTGTTCCAGCTCGAACAAGGCTAAGTGCAAATAGATATGTAAGGAGTAAATACATAGGTGATGGAATGCACTGTTATGTTTTTTCGAGGCATATGAGGCGATCAATTTCTCAAAAACTGTTCTCAGTTAGTGGACTTTTGTCTTTCACTCTGTTTTACCCCATCTATCTCAGGCAGACACTTCTCAAATAAAGCAAGTTAGAAACCTGCAGGTCCAAACGGTTCACAAACAAGTAAAGGAAATTGATAGCCTTAGGAACAGCTTCCTCTTAGCAGACCTAGCAAAGCCCCAAAGTGAGATTTCATTGGCTGACATACTTGCCCTTCATGCTTTCCCCATGAGGCGGATGCACCGATTGGTCTAGGCTTGAGTCAGGTAACTTCCCCGTGTCTGGGGTTAAAGTCAGTCTTGAAAAAA
The DNA here is from genome assembly GCF_034190915.1 of Cavia porcellus. Classification (NCBI taxonomy): domain Eukaryota; kingdom Metazoa; phylum Chordata; class Mammalia; order Rodentia; family Caviidae; genus Cavia; species Cavia porcellus. Next base: position 5,370,336 of record NW_026947499.1, on the reverse strand, counting down.
CCGAATGCAATGAGGTGTGAATCACTGGAATGGGAGAAAGGAAAGTAACTCCATAAAATAAATGAAGTTCTGATACTGAAAGGAGGACGGATTATGGGAAGGCCCAAAACGGAACACGAATTTAGAATCACACAAAAGTAAATAAAGCACAGATTTCTATGGTACTATGTGATATGACGCTCTCCAGGGGTGACCTGCGGTGAGATTCCTCCTGAGAGGCAGCAGAGTGTGTGCCTGTGCCAGCCTGAGGGTGAACCAGAGAGCATGAACTGGAGACAGGCAAGTAGCTCTATACTCTGTGGCTGTGTGTCTGGTTCTCTGCTGTTTTATCTGTAAGGAAAATAAAGTACTGAAGCACTTACCAAAGCAATGCTGCATCCTTAGGAGGGAACAGTAGCTTGGCTCAGGAAAGCTTATTTTATTGCTCACCCATTGTTTTTACAAAGCTGTTGTCAATGGACAGAAGAAGGTGCAGATAAGTGCATGGTTGTTATTCATATAACAATTGAAAGATTCTTTAAAAATACTTATAAATCAGATATACAATTTTAAGTTCTAAGGACCTATTCACACTTGAAAAGAAAAAAACAATGACCAGCGACTCCTGAGATCTGCGCTATGTTGGAATTTAGGGTTCTGGGAAACCAAGAAACCAGCTTGGCTCCCTGGTAAGTGGCTGTGGTGTGGCAGGCTGTGGCTGCCCCAGGGGGAGAACCACCAGCAACTTCTGAGATCTACGCTATATTGGAACTTAGGGCACCAGGAAATCAAGTAATCAGCTCGCCCCCCTGGTAAATGGCTGTGGCTTGACAAGCTGTGGCCACTCTTGGGTAAGAACCACTAGCGACTCCTGATATGCATGCCATGTTAGATCTTAGTGTGCTGGAAAATCAAGTAACCAGCTCGCCTCCCTGCTAAGTGTTAGTGAGCCTGCCAGCACACGGGCTGAGAATCAAACATCCCACCCCCCCCCTTAGCAAATGGGAGATAGAGATGTGAGCATCCCTTGGGAGGTTGGCCATGTACAATACAGCAAATAAGAGGGATTTTCTTCTACCATATCTTTGAAGGCAAATATTTTTACCACTGTTTTGCTTGATTCTGATTACCAAATTCTTGATTCTTGGTGTGTGTTTGCAAGAAAGAGCTGCATTCATCTAGGGGACCTGACACATGTGTTTGTTCTTGAACCGTGGTCACTTTTACCTCCCCTTTTCCATCTCCCCTCCCAAACCTCCACAAACTCTATCTCCCTGTTCTCTATTACATATCTTTTATTTTGTTCTTTAAATTATTTCAAAATCATAACTAAACTTTTTGACAAAAAAAACCAAATAGATAGACAAACACATAGATACAGACAGACAGATATTATGTCTTTCAAGGGCTGGACCTCTTTGGTGTACATCATACTATAATGAAGCCTTAAAGAATTAAAATGAATACAATGTAGAAGACACATGAATGTGGGTAAATCCCTTCTTGATGGATGAGCCTCTCCTTTACCCTTTCCTTTCCCCAGGTTGACTCTCTGGGTGGCTGGAGCTGGCTGTTTCTCAGTGGATCCCTGGAGGCTGATCCCTGTACTTTGCTGGGGCTTCCAGCACAATAACCACCTGAATGCCTTGGAATGGCCCTCGGTACCCAGAAGAGCCTGCACTTTGCATGTGAGTCATGTTTGGAAAATGACTCTGTGGCAGCCGAATGAAGCCAAGAACCCAGGTCCTTGTTACTGCAGATGACCTTGGGAATGGTGATGGATTTGAATACATATCCATATTAGAGCACACATTTCCCTCATTTAAAAGCAGCCACAGTCTTAAAGTACAACAATCTTCCTATGTGACCAAGTCCGTCTCACAAGACTGCTCCCCCCGAAACATGCACCATACAGAAATGTGAGAGGAAACTTGGAGAAGTGTGAATAAGGTGGAGAATGGGAGGATTCCCATTCTGGTATTGTGTAATGGTTATGCACACTACCACCCCTGGAGAAGACCACTGTGGATCCCTTTTTATTTCTTACAAGTATACATGGATTCTTAGTTATCTCTGGAAGTTTGTTTTGGTCTTGTTTTTTGAAGAATGCACACTGGTCTGGACCATCCCTAATGGATACCAGACTTGATTAGAAGCATCAGGTCAAGAAGAGAGGAACTCACCTGAGAACAGTGAGTGAGAATCACCTGTGCACATCAGTGTGAAATTCATTCCTTGGTAAAATAACTCAGTGAAGAGAAATCTACACTTCGAGCCACAGATGAGCAAATGGCTGCAGTGTAGACAATAAGGTGTTGCTAGAACAAAACTCCAGCTCTGTTAAACCAGCAGCAGCTTTTTGGCTGGAGCAGATGGCCGTGAGTGTCCTCTGTAGTCCTCCCCACATGGACAGCCCTTCTCCCTACTGATAATTGTCTCTAACTGCAGGTCGAGGTCCTGCCAGCTGGTGAGCCCACATGCAGAGCTCCCCATCACATGCAGAGCACACATGTGATCCAACCCAGTCATCTTCTCAGCAGGAGTGTGTCTGCCCCTAATATACTTTAGTCAACAGGAGATGTCCCCTGTGGGTAACAGTTTGGGACTATTTGTTTTGCTCCAGGCATTAGAGGTGGGCCCTGTCCTCACCTCCCAGTGTCACTGTCTCACCAATCCTGTGAGATGGCTGAGGACATCCAGGCAGAGTGCTTATTACCTACTCCATGACAGAATTCCCCAGGAGCAGTTCTGGGCTTGGTGCACTGGCTGCACGACCTCAGAGCAGAGTGAATCACAACTGTGTTTTGCCGGCCTTGTTCACACGGGGCTTTCTAGGCTGCCACCTGCTGGTACCAAGCCTTTCCCCCTTCATACCATGTGCTAAGCCAGCACAGCCTGCAGTATGAAAAAGGTTGCATCTCAAGGGCAAGTGACAGTCATGGGCAGAGAAAGGGGAGCAAGCAGTGTTTTTCTGTGCCAGCCCCACTGCAGGCTGCAGAATGGGCATTCACCAGGCCAGCAGAAGTGCTGGGCTGATGCAGAGCATATCCCAGCACTCCTATCACTGAGTCACATCCCCACCGCTGTGCTGAGCCATATTTAGCCTCAGTGCACACTTAATGCCCCTAGACTGAGTTTAAGCCGTGTCCTTTCCATTATGGAGGTCACCGTCAGCAGGTGAGATGTCAGGACACTGCAGGTCCCTAAGGCACCTCTGATAGAGCCCGATTAGCTCTGGCCTCACTCATCCCACCACTCATGTATGACTCCCAGCTCCTTCTCAGGTTAATGAAGGTGTAGGAGCTTGACTTCCCCAGCAGCGTTTCCCCATGATTTGAGCTTTCTCACCCAATACTGAGTCAAATTTATGAAGTGCAAACTACAGACCCATCTGAAACTTCTGTGCTTTTGCTTTTATCTTTCACTGTGATGTGGTATTTGGATAACAGCAGGATCTAACCAGTTTGTTTCCCTCTTAAGGAACAAACTGTATAATTTCTAGTGTGCAAGAAGATTTGGGAACCTGTCTGTATTTCTACTCCCTGCAGCTTGGTGGTGCTTATTGTGTTTGGAGCCCCAGGGATCAGTACCTTGGAAAGCGACCCACAGTCCCTCTGATGCCTGCAACATGTGGAATAAAATTTTGGTTCTGTTGTCCATTTTCTGTTAGTTGGTTCTAAATACCCTGTAATACTTTTACCCTCTTGAATGATTTTATACTTTCTTGTTATGTTTGATCGTATACGAAGGCATACTCAAATATTTCAAGGAAAGGGACACTGATAACTATTGTTATGTCGTGTTTTCCTGTGGTGAAACATTATGTTGCTTAAATTGTTCTGTTCTGACTTGTGTTATGTCCTTTTTCATCTTAATCTCCCCTGTTTTTTATATGTGTATTTTTAAATAAAATAATTCAGTTCTCCCCACCCAGCCTCATCATAGCTTCTTATAGGAAACTCTCACTCTCTGTCTCTCTCTGTCTCTGTCTCTCTCTCTCTCTCTCTCTCTCTCTCTCTGTCTTTGTCTCTCTCTCTGTCTCTGTCTCTGTCTGTCTCTGTTTGTCTGTCTCTCTATCTCTCTCTCCTCAAACTTCATATGTTGATATCTTTCAAGCTTATGTTACACTACATTTGTTTTTCCTGAATTGAAGCTATAAAAACAAAAGGACTCAAGGTGCTAAAGGGTAAACTTACAGTTTCTTGTTGGAATTCAGCCTTTCTGAAAAATATTTCCACACTTCTGTGAAAGTACTTTGATCTCCAGGAGACAAGAAGAGACAGCAGGCCCTCAATTATAACATTTCAGGGTTGATTGAGAGCCGCAGCTCAGTCACTGATACAAAGACAGTGCCAGCAGAAACCTATTTTCCTCGGTGAGGGATGCTGGTCAGTGAGTGTGGCCTCAGAGGTTACAAAGCTCCTGCTAGCACTGACCTTGTGAGCTCCCACAGGGAAGAAATAAACCTGAGACACATGGTGGTATTGGATTGAGATTTCCCGAGGTGAGACAGAATTCTGCACTGTACAGGCAAGGCATGGACTTCTTTTCCTTGACTTTTTGTTATTTCCATTTCTCTTACATAGACTGCTTTGCTGTGGCCAAGCAACCACAGGGAAAGGGAAGAAAGGGTATTTCACAGTACCAGAAGAGCTCACAGTGAGACAGCAAGAAGAATCAACTGTTCAAACACTATGAGCAGGATTTGCAATGAAAGAAAGGCACCCAGGGGAACCTCGCGGCTTCCAGGTGCACTGGAGCAGCTCAGTGAGTCTGGGGTGCTGGCATCTGCCTCCCTGTTCCTGGCTGTCCTTGGTAGGCTATGGAGTTCTAAGCAAGCAGGTGGGCGCCACCAGTTCCAGAGGCCCCATGGCCTGGTGTAAGTGCCCTGCACACTTTCCCTTGAGTCCAGCTTATTTGGGACCCTCATAGCTTCCAGGTGCACTGGAGCAGCTCAGTGGGTCTGGGGCCCTGGCACCCACCTTCCTGTTCCCAGCTGTGCTTCGTGGACTGTGGTGTTCTAAGCAAGCAGGTAGGCGCTACCGGTTCCAGAGGTCCCGTGGCCTGGCGTAAGTGCCCCGCGCAGTTTCTTCCGAGTCCTTCTTGTTTGGGACCCTCTCTTGGCCCTGGCCAGGGAAGCTCGTGGCTTCTGGGTGCCCTGGAGCAACACAGCAGGTCCAGGGAGCTGGCATCAGCCTCCCTGGCTGTGCTTGGCCAACTGTGGAGTGCTAAGCAAGCAGTTGGGTGCCATTGGTTCCAGAGGCTGGTCTTGAGCTGGCCTATTCCACCTCCAGTGACTCTCTATCAATCCAGGGAACTGGGTGCCAGAGTCCCAGGAGCTGAGGGCATAGAAAAGGATTTCCAGCAGACCCTGAAGAAGCCTTAGAATAACACTTGAAACACTTGTAATCTAGAAATATAGGAAAATGACAAAACAAAAGACCAAATTACAATCTCAAACCTCCAGCCCATCCAAAGAAACATTAGGAGTGATGTATATGGAAGAAAATTATGCCATCCACCTCAAATATCAGACATAATAGCAACTGAAATAAATAAGCAATTCTGGGAAGCTTTAAAGGAATTCAAACTAGAAATAATCTCCCAGGTAAAAGAAGATAAAAGAAATGCTGAATATATCTAAAGAAGACACAGTTAAAAAATTGGAGGAACTAAACAAAAAGATAGAATCCCTAGATGAGCAATATAAGAAACAAACAGACTACATAAAGCAGATGCACAGAGATATAAAGGAAATCAAAAATTCCACTGAAAGCTATAAAAACCCCCTCAATGAAAGTGAAGATAGAATTTCAGACCTTGAAGACAATATTTCAGCTAGTGAACAGGAAAGGAAAGTTCTTTTAAAAATAACAAGGAATCAGGAAATAACAATTCAACAACTGCAAGATGATGCAAAAAAAAAACAACATAAGATTGATAGGGATTAATGAAAAAGAAGGGGATGACATCAAGGACATCAAGAGGATATTCAGAGAAGTAATAGCTGAAAATTTCCCAAACATGAGAATGGAAACTGACATCAGGATCAGTGAAGCATGTAGAACTCCAAATAGTCATAAACAAAATAAAACTACACCCAGATATATAATAATCACCATCCCCAAAATCCAACCTAAGAATAGAATATTAAAAGCTGTCAGAGAGAAAAGAATGATCACTTATAAAGGAAAACCTATCAGAACCACAGCTGACTTCTCAGCACAAACAATAATATCAAGAAGAGCATGGAGTGAAATATTCCAGATTTTAAAGGAAAATGATTTCCAACCTAGAATGATGTACCCTGCAAAACTGTCCTTCAAAATCAATGGTGAAATGATCACCCAGCCAACCCTGCAAAATATATTGAAAGACACTTTAGACAAACTTAGGAAAAAAACACTAAGCAAAGCAGACAATTAAACAGAACAGAAAGAAAAAGATGCAACAGTGGAAAGATAACATGTCACCAATAAACCAACATATAACCATTGTAACCATTAATGTAAATGGTCTCAATGCACCAATTAAAAGAAACAGACTGGCAGAATGGATCAAGAAACAAAATCCAATCATATGCTGTGTACAAGAAACCTATCTAACCCAAAAGGATATTCACAGATTGAAAGTCAGAGGATGGAAAACAATACTTCATGCAACAGGAACCCCCCAGAAAAGAAGGAGTAGCCATTATCTTAGCAGACAATGTGAACTTTAAATCAACAATGATCAGAAGAGATAAATAATGTGACTACATACTTGTTACGAGAAAACATCAAGACAAAGAGATAACTGTCTTAAATATATATGCACCAAATTCCAGAGCACCCAGTTATATAAAACAAGTATTAATAGAAATGACAAATCAAATTATCAGTAATGCAATTGTAAAAGGAGACCTTAACACACCATTGACACCAAGGGACAGATCAACCAGACAGAAAATCAGCAAAGAAATAACAGAACTGAATTACACCTGTGAACAAATGGACGTGACAGACAAATACAAAGTGTTCCACTCAACAGAATCAGAATACACATTCTTCTCAGCAGTACATGGGTCATTCTCTAAAACAGACCATATATTAGCTCATAGAATATATTTAAATAATTGCAAAGGAGTTGAAATTATCCCTTGCATGTTATCGGATCATAGCTTTTGAAGTTAGAAATTAATGATAAAAGATACTGCAAAAATCCCACAACACACAGAAACTGAATACACACTCGAGTAATCAGTGAGTCACAGAGGGAATTAAAGAAGAAATTAAAAAATACCTATAAGCAAATAAAATGCAAATACAACTTACCGGAATCTGTGGGATGCAATGAAAGCCATACTCAGAGGAAAATTTATTGCACTTACTTTCCACATCAGGAAAACAGAACTGAAGCTACACCTCAAACATCTAGAAAAAGAAGAGCAAGTCAAGGCCAAAGCCAAAATAAGAGAGGAAATTATAAAAATCAGAGCAGAAATCAATGCAATAGAGACTAAGAAAACAATCCAAGGGATCAATGAATCAAAGATTTGGTTCTTTGAAAGAATAAATAAAATTGATAATCCCCTAGCCAGTGTTATTTATAAAGGGAAGAAAAAGCTCAAATTCATGCAATAAGAAATGAAAAAGATGAAATCACTAGACTCTATAGAAATAGAAGATCTTCAACACCTATTTCAAAAACCTTTAGTCTCAAAGGTTTGATAACCCAGAAGAAATAGACAGATTCCTAGAAACATATGAAGTACCAAAGCTAGGTCAAGAGGATGTAAAACTGCTGAATAACCCAATTTCTATTAATGAAATTGAAAATGTAATTAAGTCCTTGCCTACAAAGAAGAGACCAGGCGCAGACAGATTCACTGCAGAATTCTACAAAAATACAAAGAAGACCTAATGCCGACACTCGTCAAACTCCTCAATGAAGTTGAAAGGGAAGAAATAACTATCTTAAATATATATGCACCAAATTCCAGAGCACCCAGTTATATAAAACAAGTATTAATAGAAATGACAAATCAAATTATCAGTAATGCAATTGTAAAAGGAGACCTTAACACACCATTGACACCAAGGGACAGATCAACCAGACAGAAAATCAGCAAAGAAATAACAGAACTGAAGTCATTCCTAAAAGTAAATATTACTCTAGTACCAAAACCTCAGAAAGAACCACCTAAAAAAGATACCTATAGACCAATCTCACTAATGAACACAAATGCAAAAATCCTCAATAAAATATTGGCAAGTAGGATGCAGCAAATAATCAAGAAGATTATACACCATGACCAAGAGGGATTCATCCCAGGCATGCATAGATGGTTCAACATACATAAATCAATAAATGTAATCCACCAAATCAATAAAGCAAAAAGTAGGAATTGCATGATCATTTCTATAGATGCAGAAAAAGCTTTTGATAAGGTCCAACATTCATTCATGATAAGGATTTTACAGAAAATTGGAATAGATGGTCTTTACCTCAATATAATAAAGGCCATCTACAACGAGACAACAGCCAACATCGTACTAAATGGCCAAAAATTGAAGGCTTTTACTTTAAAATCAGGCTCAAGACAATGATGTTCTTTATCAACACTCCTATTTAATACAGTACTGGAAATACTAGCCAGAGCATTTAGACAAGAGAGAGAGATAAAAGGGGTAAAGATAGGAAAAGAAGAAGTTAAATTATCATTGTTTGCATATGACATGATACTCTACATAGAAGACCCCCTAAACTCCATTGAAGGACTCTTAGACATAATAAATAAATTCAGTAATATAGCTGGATACAAAATCAACACTCAAAAATTAATAGCATTACTATACACTAACAACAAAATCACAGAAAGAGAAATCAGAAGCCACACCCTTCACACTAGCAACCAAAAAAATGAAATATTTTGGAATTACTCTTATGAAAGAAGTGAAAGACTATACAGGGAAAATTATATACACTGAAAAAAGAAATTGAAGATGATCTCAGAAAATGGAAAGACATTCCTTGCTCATGGATAGGAAGAATAAATATTGTGAAAATGGCCATTCTCCCAAAACTTTTATATAGATTCAATGCAATCCCAAAAAAACACCACCAACATACTTCATAGATCTAGAGAAGTCACTCCTAAACTTCATCTGGTGTGAGAAGAAACCTAGAATAGCAAAGACAGTTCTAAGCAACAAAGGCAAGGCAGGAGGCATCACAATCCCTGACTTGAAGTTATACTACAAAGCAACCGTAGTAAAATCAACATAGTACTGGAATCAAAACAGAGTCAAAGATCAGTGGAATAGATTAAAAGATACAACCACAACTACAAACACACTCAATCACCTTATCTTTGATAAAGGAGCCAAACAGGTTCACTGAAAGAACGATAGCCTCTTTAATAAATGGTGCTGGAAAAACTGGCTCTCCATATGCTGAAAACTAAAACTAGACCCATGCCTATCACCATGTACTAAATTAAAATCTAAATGGATCAAAGATCTGAATATTAAAACAGAAACACTAAATCTATTGGAAGACAAATTGGGTAAAAACCTTGAAGACCTAGGGGTAGGTAGAGAATTCATGAGCAGGACTCAAACCACATGGGAAATACTTCCCAGAATCAATAAGTAGGATCACCTCTTATTGAAAACTTTCTGCATGTCAAAAGAAATATCCAGCATAGTGAAAAGAAAACCCACAAACTGGGAAAAAATATTAGTGAACTCTCCCTCAGACAAAAGACTTCTGTCTAAAACATAAAAAGAATTTTTTAAAAAATGAGACCCCCAAAATTGAAAGATCCAATCCAAAAATGAGCATCTGAAATGAATACACACTTCTCAGATGAAGAAATATAAATGGCAGATAAATACATGAGAAAATGTTCATCATCATGAATCATTAGAGAAATGCCAATTACAACCACACTGAGATTTCATCTCACTCCTGAAAGAATGGTCAGGATCAAGAAAACCATCAACAACAAATGCTGGAGAGGCTGTGGGGAAAAAGGAACTCTCCTGCACTGTTGGTGGGAGTGTAGACTAGTACAACCAATGTGGAGGTCAGTCTGGAGACTTTTCCAAATGCTGGGTTTGGAAGTTCCATTTGTTCAGCTATCCCACTTCTAGACATATTCCTTGAGGAACTGAAAGCATCATACCACAGTGATATATGTGTAACCATGATTATAGCAGCTCAGTTTGTAATTGCCAGATCTTGGAAAAAATCTCAGTATACATCAACTGAGGAATGGATTAAAAAGTTGCATATTTTTATACAATGGAGTACTACTCAGCTATAAAGAAGGATCACGTTGAGATTTTTGTAAATAAATGGATGAAGCTTGAGACCATACTGATAAGTGAAATACATCAAACTCACATATACGAATACGAATAGCTTACCTATTATAAGAAATGATTCAAATTTATAAAATTACATGGTAATCATGATTCCCTATTATGTAGCTTTGAAGCCTTATAAAGTTTTCACTCATTAATTGGAACAGCTTTATTCTGAGATGTTTGATATTATTGCTTGTGATGATATGAACAACTATTTTGAAGAAAGCAAGACATCATAATAGCTATTGCTGATTTAGTATCATCTTGTTTGGAAGTCCCACAACATTGTTGTTCTTATGTCTCCATTGGTTTTATCATGTTATAACTTAGTGGATTTTTTATATGTGATAGTATAAATAAAAATTTTATAGGCAAAGAGATAATATAGAAACCATTGTTCCTTTTCCATTAGCTGGTTCTAAATACCCTGTAATACTTTCATCCTCTTGATGAGTTTCACACTGCCTTAAAATGTTTGATGCCACAGTATACAAAGTTATATTCAAATATCTCAAGGAAATAGACACTATGTTAACTAGCATAAGTCGGGTTATCTGTGTTGAAGCACTAGGTTGCTGAAATTGTTAGGCTTTGACTTGTATTGTTATGTTTTTATGTCTTCTTTTATATCAGTCTCTCCCTTTTAAAAATTATTTATTTACTCTTTCATTATTATTTTTTAATTGAGGGAAAAAATCAAAAAAGCAGGATATATTATAGTAATTTTTTTGATTTCCTATTTACTTGATTTGAAGCCCCGTATTGTTCCCACCATCTTGTTTTGACTGATTTTACTCTGTTCTGTTCTGTTTGATAGTATCAAGTTTGAGGGTATAGACAACTACTTTGAAGGCAATAAGATTCACTATGACAGCCATTCTGTTTTGACTATTATCTTCTTTGGAAGTCTTGTAATGTTGCCAATGTTTAGATTTTATCGGTGTTGTTCTGTACTGTTTTGTTCAATTTTATTATACCTAATGATATTGGCAATTCTTTTTAAGGTGGCAAGAGGCATTATTGTTGACTACCTGTATTCTGTTTTTACATCATGTACTATGTCCATCCTTTATTTTGAATGACTGATTTGTTTTGTCATATTTGGTTTTATTCTCTTCCCCCCCAAAAATGTAAGTAATAAGATCATGGGAGTAATAAAACCCAAAATGTGTAAATGCTGTTGTAAAAAAGAGAAGAAAAAAAGTGCTCTAAAGGATACAACTGCAAGTGTGTTTAGGTGTGTTAAGATAGATGACCATATTAATAAGTGTTTGTTGGATCATTGAACAGAACTATTTGCAGTCTCATTGTTTTGACTGTACACTTTTTATGCTTTAATCATGTAACTTCAACAACTATTTCTAAAATGACAATATGTAATCTATTAACTAGTGATTTGTTACTGTTTTTTTTGAAAGTCTGTATTACTTGTACTGTGTTTTTTTCTCCTTTAAGCAAAATAAAAAAAAAAGGAAGAAAAGAAAAAGAAAGGCACCCAGGACAGTCTAAATGTACTTGATTTTCCTTGATTCACATCATACGATCCTTACACAAAAGATGTTTTGATAATCAAAATTATGCAGCTAGAGCAAATATTATGGTGTTTTCAATTTTAAGACAGAAAAGCATTTTTGAAGAAAACATATTTAGGGTCAATTTAACGTCGAATTCAAGACAGTTCCTTGCAGCAGTAACTTGTAGTGATTCTAAGCCAACAACCATCTGAGACCCAGAATTCCCATCCCACCCAACCTATAAACCTAAGGGGAACTTGGCCTCCAATGAATTGAGTTCATCACAAAAATCACACATGGAGGCAACCAAAACATTAGCAAATGCGAGACTGAATACATATATTGCAGTGTGCTCGTGCAAGTGAACGATGCAAGACAACTGAAAGCTGAGCACAGCGATGAAAATGAATCACTGCAACACAGAGCAAAATGCACAAATCTCACCAACATACAAAGGCGTAGAGGAAGCCAAATATAGAAGAATTCATACTCAACAATTTCCTCAGCTTGAATTTCAAAATTACACAAAACTATGATAAAAGGTTATTTCTATTTCTCTGAAGGGAGTGGCAGAGTTGGACACTGATTGTGAAGCCATGGGAGAACATTATTATGCCACAATTATTCTCTATTCTGGACACTGAAGTGCTGTGGAAGTGGGTGGATAGGTATCTACCACCATGAGAATGCTCACCAAGCCATAGTCCCAATATTTGGCCATGTTAGTATGTGTTTTACACTTTAATGAGAAGAAATTAGTGGTTGCAATTCGTGGACATTGTGACACATGCTCTAGTAAATCTTGCAAATGAGAACTGGGGAAGTATAATCTTTGTTCTTGTATTTTGTTTCCTAATGGCCTAATTGTGTCTAAGTCTGTTCACTGGAAATTGAAAATGCATGTCCTTTCTACAAAATCTACTTTGTGACACATCTGATTTTTCTTGGAGGTGACAACAGGAGTGAGAAATATGACTGATAATTTTTCAGGCAGCTGACTTTGTAGAGAGGAGTCATAGTCAAGACAAGAAACACGCTGATACTACAGGATGTTGACAGCCCAGCCTCTCAATCTAAATAAGGCTTGAATCTTGATCACTTGAGTTTCACAGGACATGCTCTTAAACTGTACCTGCTCCAAGAACATAGGTGAATTCAGGTTATGAGATGAATTCTAGAAGTATTTTTCTCAAATACTCAGAAGCTAAGTTATTTTCTCTTCCCCATGAACATGCTGATGTCTCAGATCAACTTTTTCAGATACACATAAGCTTGACCTCAAATGTCTGTTATTTACTGAATTCTCATGAGTTTTTTGAGGTGAATTATTAGATTTTTCCCCATTAGTGATCAATCTGTATGTTGTATTTCAACCTCAGGATGATTTGGAAATCTGTAAACAATCTCGTGATTGACACACTTACTGAGGGACACTCTGGCACTTCTGACTAGCAATCCAAACATGTGACAGTGAATGTACTGTCCTAATCAGGGAAGGCCTTTGTCACTAAAATACCTGAAATGCCCCCTGAGGAATCCTGGAGCAGAGGCAATGAGGGACTGTGGTCCCACCTAGATGACCTTTATTCCTGCAAGGGAAACCACCTGATGACTTCCTCAATATGACCCACAGTGACCACTCATTCTTCTGTATGAGACCATCTTTTCACTCTGTGAACACTCTTGTTTTTCCCCCTACCTCTTGCCAAGCACTGCAGCAGGCCTAGCTGAGTTTCCAACATTCTCCCACACCCTTGAGAGCTCCTTCCTCAGTAGATGGACTTTCTGTTATTTTGTAATAACTAGGAGGCAAGAAATTGAAAGAGAGTGAGAAATGATAGAGAGATACAGTCTGGGACAGAAGGTAACTTTTTGAGAAGTGCCAGAGTAACAGGAGAGCTGGCACAGATTTAAAAGGCACATAAAGGACTGAGGTCACTTCACTCATTGAGAAGCACACAGACAACACTAGGAGCCATTTAAGTCTTCACCAAGAGTGTAAAGACAACAGGTCCAAATCAACAGACTTGCTCAATCCAACCTCCTTTTTCTCTTCTTTCCTTTTGGAGATTCCTTGAAAATGGGTCTCATGCAGCAGCCAGATGCAGTACAAAGTGGTTGTTGGAGCAAGACAGTCAGCATCAGTCGATCCTAAGAGTCTGTGGGCCCACAGAGGTGCTCTCTTATATTTTTGGCAGCAGTAAGAAGGTGAGTAAAGCATCGGTGATTTATGTGCCTTGTCAAGTAATATAAAGAGAACTCATGACCTTCAGTCATCTCATTTGTGTTGTTTGTGTCGCCGGTGATGTTCCCTCTGCTCACTCATTTCTCCCTTTTGTAGCACTGGTTACCATGGACACAGAGATGTTACTTCTTTGGGCAGTGCATAGGAAGATTTATCAGGAAAAGGCATCTTTTTATAAGGTGGTAACATTTCCTGTCCACACAGTTAACTCTGAGAAAGCAGCCTGTTTGTGCAAGACACATGAATAAGCTGCAGGACTAAAGCCACTATGCCCAGGACCCAGCATTCCAACAGCTGGACAATTCAAAGCCAATGGCCTGTGCTCCAATTTGGTATTGATTCTTCTAAGGGTTCAAACTCTAAGTTGATGTATTTCTGGATCTCAAGTAGTTACCAGCTAAATGTTTGAATTGCTTCATGCTTGAGCTTTCAATAGCCATAAAATATTTTCAGCCTCAGGAGTTTGAAATAGGCTATAAATTGTTGTTTGTGAAGCTATGGTGATTTATATTGTCAGCTGTTTTAATAAGCACATCAATTGTGGGCATCAAGTAGCAATATAACACCTACATAATTTAACATCCACCATTCATAACAGTTCTTGCACAACATGGAACATTATATGAGGACATTAAAGTAAATAGACATAAATAACCTCAATGCTTAAACACACAAATGTTTGAGCCAAATATTAGTCAGCTTTCCAGCACTATGACAAATACTTGACGTAATTAATTTATAGAGAGAAAAAGTTTATTTTGGCTCACAGATTAGAGATACAGCTCAGGATCAATGAGTCTCATTGCTTCTGGGCATGAAGTGACCCAGGATAGTGACCAGTAAGCAAAGAAAAGAAAGAAGAAGGTAGCAGAGTATCCCTGTCCCCTGCAGGGGCATGATCCCAGGGACTGGAGGAGCTCCTACAAAGCCTTCAACACATGGGCCCCTAGGAAACAGTCCAGACCTAAGCAGTAGAAATCTGGGAGCATAAAGACTGTAAGAACAAAACCCCAAAGTAGGAAAAACTGGTTCTAGTAGATGGTGCACATTTCTGGTTAGTTATAACAAATTACACTTTCATCCAGAGCCCCCATGCCTTCATAGTTTCAAGGAGAAAAATAAAAATATGTGCTGAAGGATAGGAATTGATGAATGAATACTTGTTTAACTACTAGACAGTAAACTAACTGCAGGCTAAAGTTGAGTCCAGCATATTTCAGGTGGGATAAAGGAGAAACCCAGTCTTTGCTCATTTCCTCTAGTTCACAGAGCAGCCACGGCTGCCTCTTCACAGCCTACTCTGAGGGAGGATGATTTTGCACTTCCTTGAATGCAAGCCTGTAAAACAAGCACCATGAGGTGAGGTGGTGAGATGGCCTGGGCGAGACAGAAGTTAAAGGAGCAAGGTACTGAGAAGAAAGACAATACCAGACACACGAATTTCCTTCTCATTCCTAAAAGAAAGGGAAGTGGATGCACCGGGCCTGTCTTTTCCTTTGTAGCTCAGGAAAGTTGACTTCCATGCCAGCTCCAAATCTGTGGGACCCTTTTAAGGCTCAGCATGACTTTGATGGCAGTTTTTACTCCAATAGTAAACACAGGACTTAAATTCCCCCCATCAAAAGAAAGAAAAGCCTTATAGTTTTGACTATTCAGGATAACTATTTTTGTCTCTGAGATCAATAAATACACAGACAAAATTGCTAGCTGTACACTTCTTCCCACAGAACAATGAGATTTTAGGTGGACAGAGTGATGGAAAGCAACTATTGTGAATGACCCTGACCAGCAACTGGGCTGAATATGGTCCAGCCCTCCCTGCCTTGGGCTGTACACTGTGAGATCTACTTTCCTGCATTGCTTTGGATTGGTCCAAACAGCCTCTTTAGCCATGGAGGAAGTGTTGTCTTGTCCTGTTTAGGATGAGACTAGTGGGTAAAATATTCCTGTTTCCACAATTCAAGGAGCTGTCAGTGGGATAGAAAATCTGAAATCTTTCTGTTCTGGTCCTGAGCCTGAGCATCTAGGGAAGGCAGTCCGGGGAAAATGCAGTTCAGCAAGCAGGACCTTAAGCTCTACAAATCACTCCATATGATATTCTGAGCATGGGAGATGTGCTGAGATTTGGAGCTCCTCTCTTTTGGACAAACTTTGTGTTTCCTACTTTATTATGGACCCAGAATGAAAGGCAGGTGGATGCTATGTCAGCTAAGGTGTTTGTGTTTGCTTCCTGTTGAATCATTTACAAAAAAGCGCTAGATGAGAAAGAGAAATCACAAACGTGGCCTGTAAGCTGTTCCCAGTAAAGACCATGTAATTTTTAACTTTAATTTTCAACTTGCCTGAACTGAGGGAACACCTAGAAAACTGATAAATTACACTTCTGGATGAGTCCATGGGGGATTTTCTAAGAAGACTGGTGTGAGGTTCAGCAACCTGTGCAAAACAGATCTGGCCTGGAAGTGGGTGACATTGTACAGTAGGCAGGGGCTGCTGGCAAAGAGCTGAAGATGGAGGACCTTGCTTTCATATGTTCTGAGCCCTTCTGCAGTGGGTACAGGATTTCTTATCTTGTCAACCCTGATAATGGACTCCATATTCCTCAGCCTTTGAATTCAGATTTATAACCACACCTCTCCAGGGGAATTGCAAGTTTCAGCTTCAGATTAGAGCCTCACTAGCTGCCACCCTGCTCTGTATTCTTCCAGCTTCTTAGCTTCAGCTGCTCACCTTCCCCACCCTCCAGTGCAGACAGGCATTGTGCAGTTGCCCAGCCTCTGTGGGCGCCAATCTGATACCAGAAGTAAGGCAGCGTCACATTCTGTGGGGTACTTGCTGTGACTGTGGCTCAGAACTGAGCACTAGCAAAAAGGAAGAGGAGCAGAGAGAGAGGAAGAAGCAAGCAAGGGCCACACCATGATGGGAAGCTGGCCAACAACAATCTGGTGGCAGGTCTGGGCGGTATCCAGTGATTGTGATCCTGATGCTCATTCCATGTTTTCACTTGTTTATCTTCTTAGGTGAGTATCAAGGTGGCAGCCCCATGTTGAGAAATGTAATTCAGACTGCAGAGCACTGAAATGAACAACACTTTTCAGTTCCTGCACCCGTGGAATATGAGACAGTGTGGAGAAGAGAGGAGACAGATGGTATCTACACAGCTACACTCATACATCCTTGCTGTAAAATTACACTGATACAAAGAAAAGAAAAGTGCACAGACACACTAGAGAATCACCGAACTGGAAATGTGTGACATTTAGGGAATCAGAAAGGTGTCTTTGAGGACGTATTGCTGGGTGGAAGGTGGAGAGCACACACAACAGTTTTCCCTGGACCTGATGTTTCCCCTGTAAATGGTATGCAAACACAAAACTTCTGTTTAATGTTTGTGTAGTTCACACACCAAGATTTAGCCCAGCAGGCCTTGCACACTGTTTTGCTCCTTGTAGTTTTCTTGTTGGCCAGTGGTAGTCTAAAAATATCATTATTTATATTTATTCTTTGCAAAAGAAACATATTTGAATAACTTTTATTATAAAGTATTCTAATAACTTCTATTTTATTACCTATTATTGCTAAACTCTTGTTATATCTCATTTATTAATTAGATTTTGTTATAAGGATCTATATGTAGAGAAAATCAGCATCTGCATAAGGCTCACTGCTATCCATGATAGAAAACAGACTCAGGATCCTTGAGCTGTAGCTACCCCAGGCAAAGAGGACCTATGATAAATCTTCAGACTTGAGGCACAAAAACTCACATTCACAACAGCTATAAAAATAAAATGCATGCTTCTTTGTACAGATGGTTGGATTCTGAGAAGAGACTTGGCTGTTAAAGAGAGAGACAGTGTGGAAGCCATCGCATGGCTGTGCTGTTTATCACTGTGGTTCCTGATGCCTGCCAAAGCAAAGCATTGCAAGAGAACTGAAGCAAAGTTCCTTTCTTGTTTTTCCTTTGTGGTTCACTTAGCAGAGACAAAATCTCCAGTGTCCTTTTTACCAATAGGGTCATGAAAGACTTGGAAAAGCGGAAAAGGCTGAAGCCAGTCCCTCTGGCTGTAGATGAACCTCACTGATTCCAGAAAAAATTCACAGAATATGATTCCCTCAAAATATCCTGAATAATATCCACAGAGACTGTGGTGCTGTCTGTTCACAGTGGCATAACAGCTGTTTAAATGAAAACATCACCAGCGTCATCCCGATTGCCATTGCATATATTCACAAAATAGAGGCAACGTTAAACATGTATTTATTAGAAATGTTTGAGGATTACAAAAGGCACAAAATGTCCAGCATGCCATGCATAAAAATGTTTCATAATTGTTATCTTGTTACTAGTATTAAAAGGATTTATTTTACCAATTTTTGTTGCTGGACTTCTAGGTGATTTCCAATAGTTTAATCCTTTACACAACCCTGATGTCATATCTATGCATGGATCTTTCTAAACAAACTCATGTATTTAACACATATATAGATCAAATAAATTTTTCATATTTCTAAGTATAGAAAATCTGCTATTTGCTATGAATCACAGAAGCAAACAAGATGACAATCCCCTATTTTATTTTGGCTTCTAGAAGTTCCAGGTCTAGAAGTAACCCATCGTCGTTTATTTTTAACAAGATACTGACCCACAAAGGTGTAACCTGCCATGACTGGCCAAGACCTTGTTCCCTAATTTTTGGATGATGATAATTGTCAAAAGTATTAAATCAATATGATAGAAATGAGTCAGGTTTAGGGCCGTTCCATGTCAACACACACACGTAATCGTAAGTAAGGTTTTAGTTTATGGATGGTTGGTGGAGAACTTAGATACAGAGAAATGAGCAGAAACAGGCTGAGGACATAGAGGGTGTGACCCAGGGCCAACAGGACAGCCGAGACAGAGCAGGAAGAAGGCAGAAGGACCTAGGGCATCCCTCGGGCAGGAGAGTGCGCCGACCTTCCCTGCACAAGGGCCAGCAGAAGCATGGCATGCTGGCTGGCAGGGAGAGTGCCAGGCCTGCAGTAGGCTGCACCTCTGCTGAGTATCACTAGACAGACATAACCCAGGTCAGTAAATCACGGGCTGATTCCCCACATCTACAGCGAGATGTGGCTCCTGCTGACTTTTCTAGATGTTACTCCACGTGCCTGGCAGCTCAGGGCCCATGGGGCCCTGAGGCTGGGCAGCTTCCAAAGCGGCCGCTCTGGGCAGGCGCAAATAGCGAAATTTGCGCAGGCGCAGATAGCGCCGAGTGTGCCTGGAGGCGTAGTCTCAAAGCCTGACCTTTCTGGGCGGGGCCGAGTGGGCTTTCTCACGCAGGCGTACTCTGCAGTTTGAGCAATGGCCGTGCGCAGGCGCAGACGCGGTATTCAGGACCATGGAGAGCGACTAGCAGAACAGGCCAGAAACCCGCGTAGCTCTGTCTGGAGCTGCTGGGAAGGGGAGCTTAATGGGTCGCAGGTGTTTCCAAAATGAGTTTAAAAGCTACGTATTTGTTTCTTTCATACATGTGAAAAGGAATCTTCCTTCAGTGTATGACATTCCAGGGAACAAGGAATTTTTTAATAAAACAGTTAAAATCGTCACTATTGAACTCTCCTGATAAGGGAGGAGAGATGAGATAACATAAGTAACCGTCTGCTCCGCTCATTCCGTCCATGTTTCATTTCTCAGTAATTCCTGCCCGAGGTCGAGTTTACAGTCTCCTGCTTGCTAGTCCACCAATAAGGAAAAAAAAAAAAAAAAAAAAAAAAAAAAAAAAAAAAAAAAAAAAAAGGAAAGAAAGAGAAAGAAAGAAAGAAAGAAAATATATTGCTTGTAAATCAGAACTACCAGTTCCCATCACAGAAAACCCTTTCATTTCCAGTCAGCAGAGATTTCTCGACAGCTGTGAGCTTGTTCAGAGTTCCCAAAGTGACAAGTGTGTCTTGATTGCTTTTGTTGCCTTTAAATTGCATGAAGGTTCCTGAAGTGAAGCTTCATCCAGTTTTAGTTTCTTACAAAATAACTTCTAGCTTAAACTATTTAGTAATTCAGTCTTTCAGAGAAATCTGACTGAGCCATCCCATGCTTCAGGTAACCTTCAAGGCTGCGGGTTGGGTCCTGTGAGGGAAAGTGTTCCTGGACTGGACAGGCCAGAGAAAGGAAAAAATAAATCAGTGCACAATTTCCTTTCAGATGGAGGTATCTCACTGCAAAATGTACAGAAAATTAAGGTGTAGCATAGAACATCAGTGGAGGGGTTGTGTCATTACGCATACGTGGAGTTTTTGTCTCACTACTGTATGTGCTTCTTTGACGTCAGCTAAAGGGCTGCTCCCAGAATGGCACTCTTAGACAGTCAACTTGAACATCACAAAATAAAGTAAAGGACCATACTGTGAAGTCTCCTATAGCTTCAGTCCAGAAATAGTAACCACCTCTGCACACATTTCACTGGGCAAAACAAGTTACAAAGCCATTTGAAATTTTTTCTTTAAAAAAAAAAAAGATTAAGATAAAAGAGGCCATAACAACACAGGTTAGAACAGAACAATTTAAACAAGATAGTGTTTTACCACAAGACAGTCTGACATAATAGTAGCTACCATAGTGTCTCTTTCCTTGAAGTATTTGAGTTTACCTTGACATACTATAGTATCAAATATAAAAAGACAGTGTAAAACCATTCAAGAGAATGAAAGTATTGGAGCATATTCAGAACCAACTAATAGAAAATGAACAATGGCTGTGAATTCCAGGAAAAAAATGTAGAAAAATGTGGGGTTAGAAAGTAAAGTCAGTGTCCTCAACCTTGATAAATGATGTTCATAGTTTTGCCATTTTCTATGTAATTACAGAATGCTCTCCTGTAGAAGCTTCTTTTGTCTGTGAATATTTTCAAGTAATTTTTTTTTCTGAGAAATGAGTGTAGAAATAAAATAGCAGTGACATACAAAGTTGTCACTTGTGAAGTGGATAGAACAGTGAGATTTTTCTTTAATTATAAGCTAGGATTTTACCAATAGGCATCAAACAGCTATGACAGTTTATAAAATGAATCACATAACCAGTTCTGAAATTAAAGATAAGAAAAATTTGCAAATATGCTAATTTTGTTTATAACAGCAAAATTTTGTGTTTCTTTCCTCTTCGTCTCATTGCGTAAAATCACATCAATGATTCTAAAATGTGGTTGGTGTGTAAATGGTATTCAGAGCCCTAACTCTATGTCTGTATGCACAAATACCTGTTCACTGTTATAGAATAATAGGGCTTAGTTCCCAATAGCTAATAATTACAGAAACACCCACAATCATTTAGAGAATTATGGAAATAGAGGAATAGAAAGAAGAAAATAAAGATCGCTTGAACTCATACTATAAATAAGATAAAACTAAAGTTTTACACATTTAAATTATCATTTTTAACTCAAATTTTTATTTATAACTAACAATGTAGGTGTGTAAATAATGTGGTATGCTCACACTTTATTTCTTAGAAACTGAACTAAGGTATCCGGCTTCTGAGTTCCCTATGTCATAGTCATTTCCATGTTACTAATGTTTTATTTTAACACTGGGGATTGAACCCAGAATCTTCCTAGCAAGCTACATCCACAAATCATTTTATATTTTTATTTTAAGATATGTTCTTGCTAATTACCCAAGATGCCCACGCTGGGTGAAACTTGTGATCCTTTTGCCTCAGCCTTCCAGAGTGTTGGGAGTATAGGAATGCAGCACCGCACCTGGCTTCATTAAGCTTTTTTAAAAAAATGACATAAGTGGCATTAAATTGAATTTTCCTGCATTTCTGTTTTTGAGCACTAGATTATTGGAATCTGCTTTCTGCAGTCCTCTTTCTTTGTGTGCATGATGAGATGCCACCCACTCTCAGGTCCTGTACTTTTAATAGCCACTTTAGACAATTGGTGACACAGGTATTTACTGATTCCCTCATAAGTGCAAGCACCTGTTTAGGATTTTGAATGAATTCATCAGTTCAGATACTGTGTTACTTCCATTTTATGAGCCAAGAGCCCAGTCCTCACTTGTCCCAGATCAGAGATTTATTCCATGAAAATCAGTGGAGGATTATGAACCCAGGCAGTCTGAAAGCAAAAGCCCCCTCAGTCCCTGTTCTTTTCCCCTCAGCCCTTGGTGGGAACTCACTTCTTTTGGGAAAGTGAGAGACCTCCAAGCCACTGTGAAAACTATGATCTTTCTGCTTGGTGACACACTTACTACTCCGTCAACACCTGATTCAAATGGTTACCAACCAGATGCTCCGTACTTTGCAGGATGATGGGGGAGAAGTGCATTGCCTTCTCCAGCTCAGGTTCCTAATGTCCATTCTGAATAAAGATCCTGTTAAGGCATTACACATTAAATTATGAACAATGTCAGTAACAAATTCTCTCAATTTCCCTTTGAAACACACAAACTTTCTCAAATATCACAAAGAACATCCATTAGAAGGACATGAGTGTCTTCTCTATCAGTTCCAACAAACAGCGGTTGTGGACATTGTCACAACAATCACACAAAAGGTGAGTTGACTGAAGATAAGTGGCACTATTTTAGCCCATCAGAGAACCAAGGTCACTGGATACAGCTGCTACCTGTAATCTAAAGAGAAAGTCACATTCAGGGTGCTGTTAAGATCTGGTTATTAGAGTCACTATTGCTGGAACCATAATCTATAAGAATCCTTCAGAGGCAAGTTTGACACAGGGAAGTTCACAAAAGACCCCTCCAGTCTCTAGGTGAGGGGGGTGGCTGGAAGGATGACCAAGGTAAAGTACACATGGGGCTGTGGACATCGTCCAGAAAAAATGTCTTTCCCAGACCTTCTCTCCATTCCGCTGCAGTCCTCTTCTCTCACCTAAAGAAACAGAGAAAAAGGCTACATGTGAAGATCACAACCCAGGCAGATATGTCCACGGAAAGACTCACTCTCCCACGACTTCCCAACTCCTTCACGGGCTCCACTGGGACTGCAGATGGTGGCAGAGTGGCCTGCACAATAGGCTTTCTCAGAGTAAGGGAACATGTAGGGAAGCCCTACCAAGGCAGGAGACAAAACCAAAGGCAGTTGAGAAATCTGAAGTCCCAGAAGCTACAGCTACAAGACAGGATCTAGCAGTTCATGCCTACCCAGATCCATATAAAACCTCATGCAAAGCACCAGTGTACCCACTTCCTGTTACTCCGCTCACCACGCCCATGTGCCAACAAAACAGCAAATTGTAAAGTACATTAAAACTGAAGGAAGTTGAAGAGACACAAAGTGCTGTACAAGAAACATGAAATGTAAAGGAAAAAATGATGGCAGCTTATAGGTAAGTAAGGGAAGAAGGCTGGAATGTCAGTGTGGAAGTGGACCACACTGCAGACACCGATGCCCACATGGGAATGCAGCACAGAGAAAATTCAGATATGCCCATGTGGGTTAATATGCAAAACACATCCTTGCTTTGTAGCCTCAGAGGACTTAGGGCCCCCTTTCCCCATAAAAATGATCACATCAGCCACTCAGATCTTCATTTGTAACATCATTTACTAATGAACTAAAGCAGGTTCTTCAGAGAAGTGTCTGACACATAAGATGATCCCAAAGCATGCTGTATACAAGAAAGCAAGAAAGGCCTTTTAAAAACTACAGCTGTAATAGATCACAGTGACACTCAGACTACATAAAAGTTTCCCGTCAGTCCCAGAATCATGTGAGCCAAAAATATGTAAAATGTCTTTACATAGTAACTAAAATACACAATAAAATCTACACTGACATAATTGATTGAATAAATACTAAGTATAGAAGAAGAGACAAGCTTTCTACATAGGAAGCTCTTGTAGCTTCTGATCCCTGAGTCTGGACCTGGGCAGGGGGTTCCCCTCAAAGAGTGGAGTACAGGGTTTAACTTTAGAGTAGGGGCCGATCTGAAGCCCAGTGGTTAGACGCAAATCCAACAGTGATGGGATGTCATGTCGGTGACAGTGACCCGGATGGGTACGATGGAGACAATGCTTCAGCTTTGCAATCTTTCTCTCCCTGGTGTCTGGTCTGTGCGCAAGCAAAACTATAAACAAATCCCAGCTGCATCCTGCAGAGTCCGTGCCAAGCTCTCCGTGACCCCATCAAGGTCATCAAAACAAGGAAGTCCAAGGAACCAGCACGGCCATAGAGCCCACGGAGACTGGTGCTACACAGAGTGTGGAACAGGAAAGCATGAAAAATACGTTCACTGAAGCTGAATGATGGACAGTTTTTAGGCAGTAGTGACTCATCAACATAACGTTTTGCTGATCACAGGGGCAAAAACCTGTAACTTCACCTCTGGGAGGATGATGTACAAGGATTTTAAGGTTAAACCAGCTTGCACTAGGGTGGGCTGAAGAATGGGCTGGACTACAAAACAATCTTCCAATTGAAAAAAAAATATTAATAATAAAAGTTTTGTTTATCAATTATGACAAAGGTAATTAAGAAAATTTATTAATACAGGAAATGAAGTATATGTAAAACTTACAGTGCTTGCAACAGTCTGTAAATCTAAAGCTAAGCTACAGTCATTTTTTTAAAAAGACTGCCTTCAAATTGTCAAAAAAAGCAAGAAAACTAGAAAGCACAATTGGTAAGGATTTGAAACACAGAGCTGACTACCATGTGTTCTGTCAGAACCTATTTTCTTTTAAATTTTTTTTTTCTCACCAAGTTTGAAGTAATCATTATATAACTCGAAGGTTGAGCATGTCTGTGTTCAGGTCAGCAGCTGCTGTAGAAGTGGGGACACATTAGATGTCAGACTCCAGGAAGAGGAGAGGCTCTGGGGCAGCATTTCACTCCTAAGGAGCTGTCTGATGACCTTCACTCTGGGGGAAACCCTTCCTCCCAGGGAACCCACATGGGCGGTGTCATGCGTGAATCCCTGTGACACCTATGCTTCCAGCACCCCTAATGTGATCCCAGTGCTCTGAGCTGCTCCTCATCGTGGACTCCTGCATGAGTGACTCTGTCCATCCAGGCTGGGGAAGGTAAGGGTCTCTGCCCCTCCTTGAGGTACCTCCCGTCTTTGCTTCAGTGTGGAAGAGAGCTGCAGGTCCACTCTGAACTTACAGGGGAAGCAAATCCGTTGGCCTCCACCCATATGATTCTAGGATTTCTCTGTTGTGCCAAACAGCATCAATTACTAGACTCAAGACTATTTCACACCAGGGACTTTCCCAAGCCTCTCCTAGTTGGTGCTCATAGACCCAAGGCACAGGCAGGCAGCAGATGTCACAGATCGTAGCTCCATGGCACGGCCTGTGATCAAGGTGAGGAAATGAAGTCCCCTCTCAGACACCAGCACATTTCCAGCCCAGCATCACCCCAAGGCACTCCCTGGGTGATGGACGGTGAATGAGGGCCACATGGGAGGTGCAGGTTTAATAAATCATTATAAACTCATACAGAGCTGCAGCTACAGTTGGAGACAGAGCCTCACACTTGATACCCACAAACTGAGAATAATGGGTCCCTCTCTGGCCTTTACCAGGAAGCACAATACAATGTCCGATTTTAAAAAGTGTATTCTAAGTTTTTCTTGGAAAGTATATATTTAGCTGCTGCTGTCAGAGGATTTCTTCGTAACAATGATACAACTTCCCTGCTCCATGCTTCCTATTTACCTATTTAATGGGATGTGGTGGCACAAAACCAATTTAGGTCACTGTGACTAGCACTGCAACAGGAGCCAGCACAAGGCTAAAGGAACCAGTCTGGAGGAATCAGCACAGCTCGGGGCTCAGAAAAGTGTTCCAGAAAGAGATAGGAAAATAATGCATTCTTGCAGAAAAATTTTAAAGAAATTTCATGTTGAAGAAGAAGGTGAGCAAGAACGAGAATCAGAAAAGGTGTAGTGGGTAGGAACATACATTTACATAAATCCTAGTGGATGACTTTAACGTTTTTCTGCATGCCAAGTTACTTAATTACGTTTTGTTTGCTTTCATTATCCTTTAAAGAGTGGGAGGTATAAAACCCAAGAGATGAGGTTAATTGGTGTCCATCAAAAGTAAATCTATTCTAGGCTAAGTCTTAATAAACAATACACATTTGGTTAAAGGGCTTCCAAGAATACAATCATATGGGGAAACATATTAAGAAATAAGATAAGATCAAAGGGAAATGTATGGTAAATGTGATTTTTTTTGTCTTTTTCCTTTTTTATCAGTACCAGGGGGTAAGTGTGATTTTGACAATGCCCACCACACCAAACACGTGCCTTATATTTACAGGGGGGTGACTTCTGTCTTAGATCTTGGGATCACTTTAGGAAGTATTATGCCATATTGGGATAAACTTTTTTATTTTGCTTTGCTTTGTTTTTGGTATCAGGGATTGAACTCATTACCTTGTACTTGCCAGGCAGGAACTTATGCCACTGAGCTATATCTTCAGCCTCTGTTACAATCGTTGACATATAAAACATTCAACAAGATGCAGGAGAAAAGTAAACAAAGACTTTGAATTGACAACCCCAAAGAAGAAGCATTGACAAGAGCTAAAGAGATGAGAGATGTTCTGATTTACCAAAATATAAATCTGTATAAATTTCAAGGACAAATTACCATGACATATTTTAAATAAAATACATCTAAAAATATGATCATACACAACATCTGAAAGTAGGCCAACAGAGGACACTCACATGTGTCACTAGTTAGGTTCTGCATTAATACAGATGCTTTGGGAGGCATTTTTATGAAGCATAACAAAAACACTACAGAAATCAGTATGGAAATTTCTTGAAACTCTAGGATCAGTTGACCCAGCTATTTTTCATCTGGGTGACGTCCCAGAAGAATTAAAAGGATTATACCACAGCAATATATGTACAACCACGTTTATAGCAGCACAATCTGTGATAGCTAAATCTTAGAAACAGCCCAAATGCCCATGATCCAGGAAAGGATGAAAAAGATGTGGTATTTTTAAACAATAGAATGCTACTACTCAATCATAAGGAAAGATAAAGTTGATACCTCTATAGGTAAATGGATGCAACTTGAGATCATACTCATAAGTGAAATAAATCACACTCATGTGTAAACATCATATTGTCCCCTGGTGTGATAATTTGAAAGAGTAAATAAGGTCTAACATGTACAATAGATATTGTGAAGTGGTAAGTAATTGTTTAAAAGGAAAAAGGAACCAGAATGGGGTAAAGGGGAAAGGAAGGAAGGGAAAAGAGAAAAATTCAGTTAGCTGTACCATTAGTGTCTCTTATATCATTGAAAAAGAAGGTTCATGCTAACATCAATTGGAGATGTTACTATGCCCATGATTTGTACTCTGAGTAACGACTTTGAAAATGACAATATACAAAGCATTAATTATTGATATTTCCTTATTATTTTGTTATGAGATTGTCTTTTTCTTTTTGCCATAAAATAAAGAAAAATTAACTTAAAAATAAAATTTTAGAAAACATGTAATGGCTAACAGAAATCTCAGTCCTGGATATTTACCACAAGGGATTAACCACATTTTACTAACAGTGGGCTTTGTTCAGCCATGGTCACATCTATACTGTGTGTAATAGTGCAAACTTTGGGACTACCTGAAATTTAATGGTCCATAATAGTTTAACTGTAAGTTGCAAACTTACCTTCCCTACATCCTTGTGAAATATTACTATTACCCATGAGAACAGCAATATTAAATTGACCCTGCATTTCACAAAAACCTAGTGTGACTGTATTGAGTCTCTAAGAATAAGCACGCGACACAAATAACTGAGGACAAAAGAAATATATGCGACAGATTCTTTCTCTCACTCCAGAGAGGCAAGTGTAACTTTAAATAACCAACTCTTTATGAAACACATCTGCCTGCTTTCTCTATCATAGAAAGCCTTATGATTAAAACCTGTTGTTTGCAGGGAGTTCTTGGCTACCTGCCCCAGCTCCACCTTCTCTCCAGCTGTGACTCTGGAAGGCAGGACTGTGCTCAAATCTCGGAGCTCAGGAGCTGGATATTTTCTCTGTAATTATTCATGCATCCTGAGACTGGTCTTCCTGGTTGGCTTGACAAACACCTGTCCCACTGACTTAGAATTTAGACTTCTGCCAGAAGGAAAGACAAGGATTTTTTTTTTTTTTTTTTTTTTTTTTTTTTTTTTTTTGCTTTCCACTGCTTGTTTTTCACCAGTACTGGAGACAGAATTGAACATGGTAGGAAACTGCTCCACCCTTAAGCAATGACTCTCAGTCCAAAAATACAATCTCTCTCTCTCTCTCACTCTCTGCCTTCTCTCTCTGTCTCTGTCTCTCTGACTCTCGTCTCTGTCTCTCTGATTTTCCCTTTCTCCTTATTTGTCTTTATATTCTAATGTTTCTTCACTGAAAAAACCAAGAACTATTTTAATCTCTATTCCAATTAACTGACTAGATCGTACTATTGCACTTCAAACAAAATACAGCTAAAAATCAATAAGAAACTTCATTTATTAGAGGGAAACATTGTTCAGCCTTTTCTATTATTCCATTTCCATTCTAAACGTCATAAAAATCGATCCATTTTCATTATAAATATAGGTCTAGAACTGGCAAAGGCCAGCAGCAAATCTCTCAGGGCCAGTCAGTGCTGACTGACTGGCTGTTCCAGGAGGACCTTTCCCGACTTGTGCTCCAGAACCAGAAATGTGCTCCAGGCTGCTATGTGAGGGGGCACAGCAGCAGCTGTTTATGCTGAAAACTGCTCACCAGCACGTGACCTTTGTCAGGTTTGGGGCTTCACCAGACCTTTGAGTGCGCATTGGTTAAAAGTGGGCTTCTGCTCTATCCCCGCGGTGAGCCTGCCAGAGGTACACAGGGCTTTCCTGGGGTCAGCCCTGAGGGCTGCTGATCTCATGGGTTCTGCTCAGGCTCCAGGGTCAAGCTTGATTCCTGCCTGGATCCCTGCGGAGACACAGACAGCCTTGGTGTGTCTTTCACGGGTGCGCCTCCGGCTCCCTCTGGAAGGATCTCATCTCCTGACACCTGAGGAGTCTGAGTTCTCCCTGCTCCACTGCTGGGATCTGGATCCTCTTCAGTCTCAAGTTCTGACTCTGTTTGGCTGGCCCGGTATTCCCCTAGAGATCACAGCTCCTGCAAGTTGGGAAGGTTTGCTCATCTTACCATGCCACATACTTTTTCATTCTTTCCATGTGGTACTCGCGTCACAGCCTTTTTTCAAGTAGTACTTGGTTTAGCTATTCTATTGTTGATGGATTTTTCCCCTTTGTTATGGCTTAAGTGTCCCCCAAAGCCTCACGTAGTCATGAAGGTGGCTGAGTCTAGCCTTTGTGATTGGTTCCTTGTCCGCGCTGGGATTGGTGGTGTGGATGCTGCACCCAACCAGGGGCAGAGGCAGCCTATTACATAAGGGCAGGAGGGAGTTGTTCTTTTCCCTTCTGGCCTTTTCGCTCTTGTCACCTGCAGCCTCTATTAGGGTCCGCCCTTTAGCCACGCCCCCTGCCTTGGAGCCTGCTGAGTATGGTCTGAAATCTCCCAAAATTATGAGCTCAATAAACCTTGCCTTTTTTACTTTGGGCATCAGGTATCATCAACCAAAAAACAAGTAACTATGATAGCCCTCAGGACCTTATTTCCTCAGATGCCATAGAGTAAATCCTAGTTAACTAACACCAGACCTCTGGCTGGTCCTCTCTTTTCACTGTCATGCTCATTCCATAACACAGGAATTTTGATTATCCCCAGGGTGCCTGGGAGGCATGAGGCTCCCCAGTGGGCTGTGCCAAGTGAGTGACCTTCAGCCTGGAAGGTTTGTTGCATCTGCGTGGGGTGCGCACCCCTGAGCATGTGTAGGCTGAGTGCTGAGAACTGGGGTAATTTGTACTTTCATCAGAGCAATGCGTAACAGACCTCCCTTCTTGCTGACAACTTTGGTCCCATCAGGTCCCACCCTCACCCTACTCCTCCTACCCTATACCTGAACAGATCACTTTCCTTAATTCCCTTGATGTTTAGAACATCAAGGGTTGGTCTGTGCTAGGGAACAGTCATTGTGACTCCACCTCCATCAACAAAACAAAGCACCCCTCTCCCTTCACCCCCACCTCTTCCCCTCTAGCCACTTTTTCACCTACACCTAGAACAGTTCTGCTCTCCCAGAAAGCCCTGCCTTTTCCAGACTTTTGGAAAGCCTGTTTCGATCAAGTGTTCCAACTATCTCAACATTCTAAAAAATGAAATAGAAGGCAGTTCTTCTCTCTCTGCAAGAATCACATAATAAATACTTATGATCTGGATTGTGTAATAGCAGAACCCTGTTCTCCTGACCCATAAAACACACATAGCAGTTTCTGATCATGGATCATGTAAGCTCCCAGGAAAAAAATCTTCCTCTTTGGTAAGGTGTGGACTCCACAGTACAGCGGAAGGATGCTATTCATGATTGTGGAATAAATCAGATATAAACATGGATTTTAAAATTGACTCTCACACAGGAAGTAATGGGAGACAGGAGGACAATTCAGGACTTGGACAAATGAGATTGAAAAATAATTTTCCTTATTGCCTGACTGTTATTCTTTAGGTCCAGTCCACACTAAAGAAGAAAAGAACTATACTCTACCTCTTTGCGACAGAATATCCACATATATCATCCAAAATCTCCCTTCCCGAGACTGTTTACATGTTTATTATTATTTATATATTCAATCAATTACTAATGTCAGTATGGATGTACTGATTTTACACTGCAGGATGTAACCAAATACTATTTTAATACAATTTTATTGCTAAATTTTTTTTTTCCAGTTTTGGTCACTGTTGCTTCAGTTGCTTCTTTTGCCCATCCTTCAGAATTATTTTTCTTTTTCATTCCTTACTTTCTCACACTGTAAGATGCTTCAGCCTCATTTTGTTTATTGTCTGCATCTATTATATATTCAGTCATTTCTCCAGGGAGAACAAGAGGGAGGCAGGGAGAGACACAGAAGGTGTCAGATAACTTTCTGCATCGCCGTATAGTGTTACCTCTGTGAAAAGCACATCCAGGCCTGCTCACTTTCTAAGTCACTGTCAGATGAGGTTTGCATGGTCTGTTTGTGAAGTTCTGGTTTCCTGGTTCTGTGGGTTAGAAATACAGACAGGCAATGACTAGGTTCTCAGCCCAGGGGATTACAAGCAAGAACCAAGGTGTCTGGCTGACAGAATTCTTTCAATTTCTTTTAATTTGGGTTATCCTGTCACTAAAACATATCTCTCCCACAGTGGACCAAGGACCAAGTCCATACCATGTGAGGACTCAGGGAGTCCTAAGGCTGATCTCCTTGCCAGACAGCTTCTCCTGAGTTTCCGGGGAGCCCACTGTAGAGATGAACGAGGTCACCACACCATCTCCTGCACCGATGGAGCTGGCTCTGAGGCGGTTAGCTTCGTGATATTTGTCTCAGTCACTTTCTTGTCACTGGGACCCCCCAACTCACAATCTAAAAGAGGAGAGGTTTATTTAGGCGGTTTTAATCTGTGGGTGGCTAGCTCCAAAGCAGGAACAGGATCCTGCAAGTCACAGCAATGGAAAGGTGCTCAATCCATGGCACCCAAGAAGCAAAATCTATGGAAGAAGCTTGGAACAAGAATACATCCTTCCAGTGGACTTCAACCAGATTCACCTCATAAAGGCACATTCACTATTGACTCCATCAGGGAATAAATCTGCTGATGAGTATAGCACTCCCACCCCTTCTGCATATATGGAAATACAAGGGGAGCATTTTAGAGTGGAACCGTAACACCCCCTCTGGCCCCCAAAGACTCATGCCCATCTCACTGTGGAAATTTCATTTAATCCATAGCTAAGAGTTGGCAAAATTTTAACAGCTCTATTATTGCTGAAAAGTCTAAGTCCCAAGTCTCCCCCAAGATTCAAGTCAATGCTTAAATCACGCAAAAGTTAAATATTTCCAACATGCAATGGCAAATTGTAAACATTAACATTCTAAAAGTGAGAAATGGGTAGAAAAAAAAAGAATGGGACCAAAGCAATAGCAAGGCAAGCAATAAAACCTGCAGCTCTACAGCCAGGACAGTACGTTGTGGTTACATGTGAGCTCCAAAGAACTTGCTCAGCTTCACCTCTGTGGCCGCACTGTCTTTCCCTTGGGGTGGCTCCACTCACGTCTGCAGCCTCCCTCAGCACACCTTCCACATTTCTGACATCTCCACCTTTCGGAGTCTCCACTGCACTTTCAGTTTTACCCCTCCCCAGCTACACTCTTCACACACTCTCCTCTCAAGGATACATTGGTACGCCTCTCAGGCCTTCCTCCAGAATCAGGTGTAAGAATTACTGACACCAGAACTATTGTATTCTATACATCTGCAAAGCTACTACCACAAAGATGATACCATGTGGATGATGTCATCTTGGCTCCTGCAGTATCTGGGACCACTTGCATCATAATTGCAGAAGCCCTTGGGTTCCTGGATGATTGAACTCAGGAAATATTATCTCCTGTGGCTCCAAAAGACAGATTGCCCTGGCACTATATTTTTTAAATGAAGGTTTTGTTGTTTTATACCTTTGAGCCTGTAAAAGGTTAGGGGCATGATTATTTCTGAGATATCTTCAAACTGTCTTATTGTGCAAACTACTTGGCTTCTTTTAAATGCTAATCACCAACCAGGCTTTCCATGGACCCAATTTTGCAAATATTTCTTCTCCAGTGAAACCACAGTCTTTTCACATCTTTTCTTCCTAGTCTTTTCTACTGTTTTTTTGTTATGTAGATGTGGCTAAGGACAGCCAGCTCTACCTCTGTCAGCCTGAACACTGGCCTGCATTTAAATTTTCTCTGCCAGAATCATGAGTCAAAATCTCCAGCCATCAGAAAAACTTAGACAAAATTTTTGACGAAGCATGATCCAAAGGTCTTGTCCAACTATTAAGGAACTCATTGTTCCCAACTGAAACATCCTAGGGTTCATCTTTCCCACCTTTGTTTCTATCAGCACTCTTTTCTTCTGTGCTCCAAAGATTATAACCCATCAGAGTTGGCTTAATTCTCCATCAGTGTCTTTCCAGCACCTTTCCAAATGGCTACAAACCAGTTCCCCTGGTTTTTGAATCACATGGTCAGATGGAGTCACAACCATGACTCTGTTTCTCCGATACCCAAATTTACCTTAGCCTGTTTCTGAAACACAATACCACATGCCAAAAACTGAAGAGGGGCATAGTAGAGGGAAAAGGGCTCAGTCCATAGCACCCAGGCAGCAGACAGAGAAGAATGATGCCCCCAGGATCAGCATGCAACCATGGCTCCCAACAGCCCATTCAGTTATGAACTCATTAATAGATGAGTCCACTGGTAATTACAGCAGCCCTGTGGCCGAATCATCCCCCCCACACATGAGACTTTGGTAGCTGGTGTTGGACGTTAGAGTTTAGATCCAGATGTCTCCCATGCGTGGATGCAATGGATCCTGGGGGCGTTTTACTCTCCAGCCGATTCATCCATGGACAAGTTCAGCAGCTGATGCACCATCAGGAGGTGGAGTGTGCTTGGAGACGATCATTAGAGGTGTAACCCAGAAGGGTGTGGTCTTGCTTCTCTCTCTTCTTCCTGCCTGTTATGAGTCAAACGCTTTTCCTTCACCATGCCTTTCTGAGTCCTGTGTCTGCCTTGGAGCTTGCTGACCATGGGCTGAAATAATGAATCAAAATGAATTTTCCTTTTCCTTTTCCTTTAAATTGCAAGGGTCAAGTGCTGTGATTCACCAATCACAAAGTGGCTTAGCCCACATCTTTCTCCTGGAAAATTTTTGGAGCAACAAATTATACAATCTTCAGCATTCCTGTCTGGACACTCTCTGAGAAAGACAGCACAGCTCTCACTCCCTGGGATGTGCCAGATAAAAGGTGAGTACTGGGGAGAGAAGGAGAAGTTACACCCAGGCGACTTCTCAGGACTTGCACTGCAGCCTCTTCATGTTTGATTTCCCATCTCTCCTCTCTCTTGTAGGATAATGGTACACTGTGGTCTTATCATAATGAGAGAGAGGCAGAGACAGAGACACGGAGAGAGACAGGCAGAGACAGAGTGAGAGACAGAGACAGAGAGACACAGAGAGAGAGAGAAAGAAGGAGAGAGAGAGAGAGAGATTACTTGATGGGCTAAAGGAAGTGCCACAAAATGCACCCATTACTATAGTAAAATGAAAAAAAAAATCTACAAAAACTAGAGAAACATAGAGGTGACCATTGATGTGATGTACAGACAAGAAAGACTTTTTCATCATAAAGGTGAAGGAATGAGCCATTAAAAACCTTACACTATAAATAACATCATGAAATTACTGTTCACATTAAAACAGAAACAAATCAAAAAGGCAGATGACATGTTGGAGAAAATATTTACAGAACTGATAACCAAAAAGTGAATGTCTTTAGGGTGGAGAATTTGTAAATTTATTAAATTAAGAGAAAATTTATCAACTAAATGGAAAGGGAGCATTAATAGGCAAGTCAAATAGAAAAAAGGCAGTGAACACTTGAGAACAATGATTCACTCATTGTAAAGGAAATAAGTTAGAGGTAGAGTTTCTGTTGTTTTGTTGACATAACTAACAAGTGACGTGGACTTCACTGCCTTGGGAGGGAATGTGACGAGAGAGCGGAGACTTCTAGGCCCTGCAGCAACGCCGCCTGTGTAATCTCCCCTTCTGAAGGGCACTCTGGCCATTAGGATGGAAAGGGTTATAGGTGAGGGTATCAAATTTGGAACTCATAATCCAAATGCAGTTATCTGTGAACACCTAATCGTACTTGCTTATGTCCAAGGGCTATTAGGACCCACGAGAATAGGAACATTTCCTGGGAATGCATACTGTGCAGGGAAGGACAGGCTTGTCAGGGAACCATTTCCTGTATCCTTCTATATGTTTGTGCATTTCTGAGACTAAACTAAGTATAAATACATATACGCACACCTATATATTCATGTTATATGCATTGGAAATACAAAGTGTATCTCAGAAAGATTTCCAGATGAGCCTACATGAATCTTTGCTTTTTCTTTTGACCTGAACAAAAGATTTGGTTAATAGATGCACTATAATTAAATTAATCATATAGCCTGTATTTTTACGCACCATTATCACTGTTATTTCCAATGATGCTTTATGTACCTGCTTTTAGCTCATTATATATAATTTAAGAGAAAAAGATGATGCTTACATTATACATAGCAAGTATGGTTACTCTAATTTACATGCTGTTAATTACATCTAGTTTTATATCATCTATAACTTAAGAGAAGAAGTGTGCTTGTCTCTTTACTTCAGGATAAAAATATGTGGTTGGTTGTTTATGAGCAATACATTCCCTGCCCATCACTGTCAAGCTATGGGTCTGTCTGATGAGCAGTTTGTGACACAAATGCATCCCTAGAAGTATCATCATTACTTAATGTAACTCTGTGTCTATCTGAAAATCAAAAACATTCTTCCAACTAAAGCATTACCAACAGGCTTTGTGTCTTGGCTCAGTGTTCATTTGTAAATTCATTTTAAACTTTCTCAAAAAGGTAATCAAACAGGCCAACAGGAGTGGAGCACACGCATGTCCAGCAGCCCCAGACATGGCCATGACACCCAGGTGTGTGACCAGCTAACAGAAGAAAGTGTTAGAAATGACCCCCACTGAAGGAAGTCCCAGAAGGGTCTGGCCCTGTGCTGTTCCCTACTTCTGCTCCTGAATGTGTGCCTGCTGTTTCTGGTTTCCCTTCCACATCCCTAGATGGCCATTTCATAACATCCTCGGGGAACATCACTTCCCCTGCACTAGTACTGGAAGGTTGTGTGGCATTGTCCCCACCTTCTTGATCCAGGCTAGACATAAAAGTTGGGGCCAATTGGAATATACTATCCCACATATCCCAGCAGTGACCAGAGTGGAGGCTCACCGGAGCCCCCTCTGGAGCTGCTGGAGCCAGAGGGTTTAGCACTGAAGGTGTTCTCTTGTGGCTTTGGAGACAGAGGAAGACACCAGTCACTGAGGAGCACAGGTGGTCTTAGCAGCTGGAAAAGATGAGGATGTGAATTCTCCTCCAGAGTCCCTGAAGGATACAGCCCAGATGTCTCCTTAACTTTAGAAATTCTGACCTCTTAGATGGTCAGACAACACACCTGTGCTGTGTGAAGCCACTGTGTTGATGGCTGTTTGTTATAGCAGCAGCGAGAGCATGTGCAGTCCCCTAACCATTGTTCTGGCCATCTATTCTCTTTAGGGTCTCTGCTCCCCTCTGCCACACATTATCCACTCCAGACTCAGCTCAGATCATGCCACACCTTGCTCAAGTGTCCCCAAGCACCAGGACTGAAACTCACCCAATGTGGCTGGACCTTGGCCACCAGTGACAGCTCACCTTCCCTAATGGAACTTCTTGCCTTCTCTTGGGAAACCTGTGTACCTGTTTCCTCTGTCTGACTTCACATCCTCTCTCACTGCCTCTCCAAATTCGCCCTTAACGTATGAAGCATACAGAACTGATTATTACCCAGCACCAAGAATGTTCCAGACACTAGGTATTCACATAATTGTTCTTATTCATTGTGTGTGCAAAAGAACCCACAGTCTTCTGTCAGATTAAAATTCTGATTTCCCATAACTTGAGTCCAGAGTTAAACAAAATGTTCCTGTGTGTGTGTGTGTGTGTGTGTGTGTGTGTGTGTGAGTGTGTACATGCAAGAGAGGGTTCAAAGAAGCAGAGGCTCACAATCATCTGAAAGTTGTTGTCCATGTTGTCCCATTTTAACCTTAGTGTCTGTTATGATCTCAGTCTGGAGAATCCTCCAAAGTTCCGTGTATGCAAGGCATGGTTCCCGCAGCTCCTGGTTCCACATGAGTTGGAGGAGAATTGTGGGTGAACCTCAGAAACAACTGTATTTTACAACAAGCACTGTGGAGCAGCCTGAAGACAGGGAATGTTTTGGAGCAACCTTGTTTTCTTTTATATCTAGATAAAAAGTTTCTCAAAAACCACAAGGTGGTTTATTTCCCCTTCAGGTAACGTAAATTTAGAGTCTGAATTGTGTGATCTTTGCAGAGAAGAACTCTGCTTTGTTTCCTTGGTTTCCCCTCATTTTCTTTTTTCCTAATCTCTGACTCACCTGCTCTGGAG
Organism: Cavia porcellus; assembly: GCF_034190915.1. Taxonomy (NCBI): domain Eukaryota; kingdom Metazoa; phylum Chordata; class Mammalia; order Rodentia; family Caviidae; genus Cavia; species Cavia porcellus. The sequence goes on along the minus strand of NW_026947499.1, from coordinate 5,333,081 downwards.
CTGAGTTGTCAAGGGGAAGACGAGGAGCTTGTTTGAAGCTCAAGTATCTCCAGGCACGGTTCTGCAGGAATTCTCTTTGCTGACAGTGGAGCTCCTTCAGGCAGCAATTTGGAGGGCTCAGCAGAAACGCACCTCCGAGATTTCAAGCACAGCGCAGCCTGCTGCCTGGCCAGGTGTGAGATTCTGGGAATGGGCGGGAGCAAGGTAATAGCAGCATTTTTTTTTGTTGTTGTTGTTGGTTTTGGTTATTCTCATTTCCTTCCTTAGTTTTGACTTGAAGAGTGTATTGGATTAAGAAAAGTATGAAAAATAAATGTGGAACAAAAACCTACCTGTAGGTCTGCACAGTGACTCACCTGTTGCTGACGCTTATCTCAACACCATGCACACTTCTCTCCTCCACCTCCCTCCTCGTCTTTCAGTTCTCTTTCCCCTCAGTGTGATTGATGGGCAGCTTGCTTTGTGCCTGCCCCTGCCCCTGACTGCTGATTTCAAGTATGACCTTGACTGGGTAAAGGCATTTCCAGAGAGCTGGTGAGCACATTCGGAGTGGTCAGGGAAGGTAACTGTGGAAGAGAATGGCCTCTGATTCAGCAGAGGGGCAAAGTATTCTGTTCTCACCAAAGGGTGACATCACCCAATCCACTGATGGCCCAAGCAGAGCATGAGGGTGGGAAGGGCGAACTCGCTCTCTTCTGCAGTCAGGACCCCAGTTGTGCCCCCTGGAGCAGGGTCCCTGTTCTGGCCCTGATTATGAGGCAAGAAGTCACAGCACCTAAGGGCCCCCGCACCCCAGCTTCCCTCTGTGCTTCCCAACCTCCACCTGAGATATTCCACTGATTCTCCTGGTTCTCCAGCTTACAGGGGTGTGAGACTTCTCAGCCCCAGGATCCCCTGAGCCAAGAACTCTCCTGTCACCTGTGCACCTCTGTCTATCTATTCACCATCTGTCTAAGTCTTGTGTTACCCCACTGTCTCTGGTTCCCTGGAAGACCCCAGCTAGTGCCCACCTGCAATTAATTTTGTAAATGTATGCAGATCTCCCTGTTTTCTTTGCACAAGAGGCAGTGGGGTATATATAATCGTTCTACTTACCTTTATTGTGGGAACACACACACACATAATCACTGCGTGTTATGTTTTTGTCTTTTCCAGCGTCCAGTTCAGGGGAATTAGCTTCGTTCCCTTTGTTGTGCAGCCATTGCCATCACCCATTTTCCAGATTTATTTTCTCATCCCGAATCACAACTCTGCTCTCACTGGGCAACAGCCTCATTCTCCCTCCCCAGGCCCCAGCAAACACGATCCTGCTCCCAGCTCCACAGCCTTCCTGTTCTGGCTGTCACAGAAGCCACACTATAATATCTGCCCTTGTGTATCTGGCTTGCTTCAGTTAGGGTTGTGCCTTCCAGTCTCCTCCAGTTGTAGCATTTACCGTAATGCCACTCCTTGTAAAGAATGAGCATTCTGTATCAGCTTTTGGGCTTCTCTTTTATCCTCAGTCTGTCTCAGGGATGGGGCCGCTCAGGAGCCGGATCCACCCATTTGCTTTAATGCCTGGCCTGGTGGCTCACCCTCAGACTCCTGCGACAGACAGACTTTTCCCAGCTCTTCTTGTGTGTTTAATTTACCATAAGAGGTGTGATCAAAAGATAGGGTGAGTGTTTACATTTTTAAAAATTATGACAAAAGACACATTGCTAGGAATCGGCTCCAAAATATCCCCGTTTCAGACACAGTTACCCCATCAACCACCCTCTCCCGAAGCCTTCTTCTGGCCCTCTTTTGTGTCTTTAGTTGAGCTATTGCAGCTGCCTTAGTGCACTCAGTAGTTTCAAAACCTCGACCTTTCATGGTAATTTTGACTTTGAGTATCAACCAGAAGTCACACGATGCTAGATGGAGTGAAAATGGCAGACGAAGTTATCACTGAACATTTTCCCAAGTTGTCTTTCCTTTGGCTGGTACTTGCCAGCTGCGTTCACTATATTTTTTATCACATTTCATAAAAATACACCTGAGAGGATCCATAACTGCTTTACAAAGCGAGAGAATGTGGAGAGGAGTGTGTTCAAAGCAAGGGAAAGGATTTTGAGGAAGATTCATTAAAATGTGTCTTTTATGTAGACATTCCCTTTATATGTTGGTTAGATTTCTTGCAAAGTTTAATAATGGCACATATAGCTCCAGAAAAACACTCAACATCATATTCATTTGGATCACATTAAAATTGTACAGTGTGTTAGAAAGAACTTGTGTGTTGGTTGCATGGAGTGACCCACCTCACATAAGCAGACCTATCTGTCCAAACCTACTTCCACCCAGAAGAATTTCTTGACTTTACTATTTTTCATTTTGGCTGCAAGCACATCACATTATGTTTATCCCTAAATTTTTATTTCTTATTGCTATTAAAAATGAAATTCATGGATTCAGCTTCTAACTAGATATTATGTAAACATAATACACAATTAATTTTTATGTTAATGTTCTGCTTCATTGTCTTGCTGTCTGGCTGAAAACTTTGAGGCCTTTGATTAGCTTTATACTGATTTTGTGGCTGTATAATGAAATCTTCACATAGAGATAATTTTATTTCTGATTCCCAGTCTTTCATGGCCATAATTGTTTCCTTTCATTTAATTGCCTTCTCTAGCGCTTCAGGAAAACAGGTACATTAACGTGGAAAGGTCTGGCTTCAGCTTTACCCACCCTCACTGGGTTCACTTCAGTGTCTTCCTCATTGTGTAAACCATTGGTTGCAATATTGAAGTCCATCTCTGTCATTTTTATTTTTCCAGCATTTTTATTAGGTATGGGGTTGAGTCGTATTAGGGACTTTTTCAGCCTCTGTAGAGATAACTAAGCTTTCCTTCTGCCAGCAGGTGCCCCAACTTTCCAGCATTGAATGGAAGAAGCAGGATGGATCAGACCATGAAAATGTTAGCCCTGCTTCGGACTTCAAGGTCTTTGTGGTGTTAGTGGAATCTGATCCTTGTCTGGCTCCTTGTCTTGTGGAAACGTCCAGGTACTCTTTAAGGATTCCCTACTCTGATGACGGTCTCCCCCGCCTCCTCTTTCCTTCCCTCCCAGGCCCTCCCTTACTTCTGATCATCCTACCAGTGGCTCAGTTTAGACATCCATGTTCCCACTGCTTCCAGCAGGGACCTCTGCAAATTCCTGACAAAGACTGCAGACTCTGCTGCCCTGCTGTGTGGGGAGCACAACTTACTTCTCAGTCAGAATGACCCCAGGTAATTCCCAGTGTCACAGGTAATTATGTACATCCCGCCCCCCCCTTCACCATCAGGCTCCAAAGCATTCCTGTTTGGACAGGAGGCACCTGGAACAGGAGCACAGGTGCACACAGCCTCATAAGCCTCTGGGTTTCTCCTCAGGAGCAGCCTCCAGACAGCTCTGTCCCCAGGCCAGTCACTAGGTCCCCCAAGATATGTGCATCTATTGGGTAGGATTCATATCACCATCTACGGTGCCTCTGCATTTTCTAAGTGGCCCAGGGAGCAATAAATTAACAGCAGCAACCATCCGATCTACCACATTAGAAGCCCCATCTTTATGAAAGATTTTTCTTTTCATTTCTACCCTGTTGCGTAAGGAAATCAAAGATGGCCTCAATATGGCAGCTACTAGGTTGATTTCTTCTTTGCAGCTGACTGGCCCGTGAGCTACAGCATCTGCCAGGACCTCACTTACATTTGTCCACATCCAACCTTTGTAAACACAATGCAAAAAGAATGTTTTAAGCTGGTCAGAGTCTGCCTGCCTTGCAAAGATTTCAAATATCTTCCAGGCTCAGATAAGAGAATCCTGCAGCTATGAGGACTGCAAGGGTCTCCTGTGAGTTTGGAAGTCCCTGACATGGAAGTCCCTGACACAGAAGTCCCCAGCTTGGGGCTGGGCAGCACAACCTGTCAGTCTCACCTCCACCGGGAGTTCCTGCCCTCCTTCCTCCTGGGGTGTGGTGCTCAGAGCTCTGGTCAGGGCCCTGCTGGGAGGGAGCTCCCTGTCTGCCATGTGTCATCCTCACTGCTGTGTGTTGCCCACAGCCCATGGGCTACTGCCACCAAATCTTTGGAATTCCATTATCACCCCATCTGCTCCTTTCTTCTTCCCTCTTTTTATGTTCTTGCAGAGATGTGGTGGCTTTGCAAATGAATAAATAAGTTCAAGACATTCCTTTGAAACTCTGCATCCTAGGCTCTTCATTGCTTTGGAAATTGTGATGTTTTGGGTAAAACATCACGTTCCACATGAGTTAAACATCCTCTGCAAGAAGTAAAGCAACAGCACATGGGTGCTTATGTGCTGGCTTAGTGTTCAGTCCACAGGTGAAGTGTTACCTTGGGAGATGCTTTAATCCTCACAACAAGGAATCCTTTTAACATGTAGTAAGACAGAGAGGCTGAGAACAAGAAGAGAAAGGAATAAATCCTTAAATGCAGGCTGAGGCAGCTGAGAATACTCCACCATCGCCCTCTGACAGCTGCAGTTTGATAATGATCAGAGAAGTAGAGTGGTTTGAATGTACAAGTGCCTGCAGAGAGCCTGTTGGTCCACTTTGTCCTGCCTTGGTAACCTTCAGCCTTTATTTTATAACAGGGAACAGGTGTATGCCTGCAACAAAACCACGTGTGCCATACATGTTACAGCTACTCGAAAAGCTCTCGTGTTGCCACGTTTTTACACATAGATTTTCACTCATGCTCTGAATTTGTAAATGCACAAGTAGGAATCATGGTGGAAGAAAAAGGAATCAGATGCTGTGCCTGGATGCAAAGGCCTTTTACACTCACAGATGAGTGGACTTGTGACTTCAGAGTTCCATTCTGCCAACACCACTGGAGCCGACTGGTCAGTTTGAAGTGGTGTAGCTAGAGGTGGGGAGTGAAGGAAGATGGAGACCCTGGGAGGTCTCTAGCCCTGATGAGAGGAGACGAATCACACCAAACCCAGACCTGGTGGGTGGGCGTTGCAAGGTGTATGAATTTTATTCTAGTCAACATGGCAAAGGTCACAAGAGTTTTAAGCAGGGAGAGACAATGCTTAATTTATGCCTTGAGATGTTCCCTCCAGTTGATCCACGGAGTGATTCATGGGGCATCAATATTAGGGATTAGGATGGTGGGTTAAAAACTTTGAAAGACAGTGTAGAGGTGTGGCCTCAGTGAAGGTCAAGGTACATCATTTTGAAATCTGCTCCCCACCCCTCTTCTTAGGCTATGGCTGGCAGTTCACTGCTATGATAAATGTCAATCATACACACCAATTTCCCCAGTAAGATTGATTAAGAGGGAATTTTCCTTTTTGAACAAATCAGAGGGTACAACTGAAGATCAGATCTTCAAGAAGAGAGAAAGGATGCAGCTCAGTTCCAAGCCCATCAATATCACTGCTGGTTAGTTACATGATCAGACATGACAGAAGTACTTAGAAGCTGGTGTCTCCAGGTAGGAATCTGCTTCAGTACTAGACTCACAGTGACTATCCTGAGATAAGGCATGTTATGTGGCTTCAGAAAGGATGCCTGGGTTTTGCCCAATTTCCCTGGCCAATAATGGGCTGTTCATCAAATGGACAAAAGAAGCTAAGTGTTTGGTACCGCACTGGGCACCCATCTACCACACTGCCAGCACACACACAAGTCCAACAGGAGGGTTTAACAACTGTGGAAATGGGAGAGACAAAGCCCAGCAGGGTTAAAATCTCAGTAACAGCCCTGATTCCCCCCAGGATGTCTCTGTAGGAAAAGCCCCAAGAGAGGACGCTGTTCTCACTACCAAGCCAGCTTTGCAGATGAGATACTGAGACATTTCATACAGGTGTTGATGTTTGTGCAACATACTGATCTTTTAGGCTCACCTGGCCCAAGCCTAGCAATCTGGGTCAATTTCCTAATCTCAGAGCTTTTCTTTACAATGTGTTCTTGTTTACATACAATACCAACCAGAGAATTTTCCCTCTTTGAACCCATGCCCTTTGAATCCTCCCTCAGGGTGAGTTCTGCACATGCTCCCTCTTTATTGCATGCTAAATGTTCTTGGCAATGCACATTATACCCTGTCTGTCCTCTTCCAGGAGGGGCCAGCACCTGGGAACAGCTTGAAAGCTACCAGCTGAAGAAAATATTACTCAAACAGGTGCTCAGGGAGTTTACCCTGGAGTCTAAGTGTCTTGGACTATAGAACCTCATGTCCTGCACAGAGCACATTGCCACTGACCCAGGAAATGAGCATCTGTGTGTGGCTGGCAATTTTGAAGTTGGAAATGGATATTGGAACCAAAACATCAAAGAGCTAAGCAGCCTCTTTAACTCACCCCATGGAAATACCCAGCAGGAGCTGTTTGAACTTCTAAATTGGGAAAATGTGGCAGTCTCGTTGGATGGCAGCCTTGAATGAGATGAATCCTGATAGGATCCCAAAGGAAAAAGTGCCTCCATGAGCTGTGTGTGGAGCCTGACACCACTGAGGCCTCTCTGTGGAAACCTCTCAGTGTTAGGACTCAGGGCAATATCTGCAAATGGTTTTGGATTCCGATTTAGAAAACCAAGATGCATTTAACTCTGCTGATGCAGATGCTGGCTGTGTGTGTTTAGTGCCATCACTGCACACAGCTCAGACTGATTTCATGAGTTGTTCCCCATATTCTGCTCTAATTTAGTAAATTCTTTTCACATTAAGATGTTCTCATCTTTATGCTTTTTATTATTGAGGTGCTAAGATTGGAGTCCAGGGTCTTTGCACTGAGCTGCATTCCTTGCTATGTTTTTAATTTTTATTTTAGGTGGTTTTCTAAACTGCCATTCCCTCCTCCATCCACCAATTCCCCATTCCCAACCATGTCATTTCACTTTGATGACCAGAACCAGCCATGAACCGCCTTCCCCATGGAGGACTGTCATTCTGGAATGCTGTACTCTTTACCCCAACCCATTTCTGTTTTTACTAACCTACTTATTGGTGTTACTGCTTTTATTTTGCTTGTGTAGAAGCTGGTAGCTGGAATAGTCAGCCGCTTACTCAGCATCATTCATGGGTTGAATTGTATCCTCTGAAAGCCAAGTTGGAGTCCTCACTCTCAAGACTGGTTCCTTATATGACCTTATTTGGAAGCAGGGACTTTGCAGAAGTCAAGTTAAGAGAGTGTCATTAAGGTGAGCCTTCTTGTAAGAATGAAAAATCACATGTGTACATAGAGACATGAAATGGAGATATGGTGGGAAGACACCCAAGGGAAGGTGACCAAGTGACAGTGAAGCAGAGCTTGGAGGGATGCACAAGCTGAGGGAGCCCTGGGGATAGCAGAATCTGAGGAGACCAGGAGAGGCCCACTGTAGAGGGTGCAGTGGGAGCTTGGCTCTGCCAATGCTTTGAGTTTTACACTTGTAGACTGCAGAATTTCTGCGGTTCAAAGTCACCTTGTTGTGGCCCTGGATGACAGAAGATCTGGGAAAATAGTGCAGGACAAAGGTGGTAAGCGGTAGAGAAGGAAGCAACACATAAATTCATTTCAGCAAACCCCTGTCTCATCCCCTGGACGACACTGACATGTTCTCGTACAAGAGTTCTATGTGCATTCATTTTTATTTAAGACAATTAAAGGTAGAGTTTCTGCTCCTCAGTAATTCATACACAGATTAGAAATAGAATATTAGATATGGAAAATGTTTATTAAACAGTATAAAAGCTATATCCATGCTGATATAGAATATTTTCTGCTAAATCAGAATACCTGTGTGATTTCCAGCAGTTGATGATCTCTAGTACATACAAAAAGGGAATCTGTTATCTCTCATGGGATATGGAAGTCAGTGAAGCTTCATCTAGCTTTTGGAAATACATTTTCTGGTAATGAGTGTTTAACGAATAACTGGGATCTTGGCTTGTGTTTCTAATGAAGTCATAAAGACTACATACTACATAGTAATCTCTATTCTAGATTAAGGTTATTTCATGGTTCTTTCAAATTATCTTTATCGAGAATTTTCAGAGTAGTAAACCAAAAATTCTCCTGTTATGGTTGATACACTGTGTCAACTTGAAAAGTCTAGAAATGTAACTAAGTAACTCAAAAGTTCTACATCCTGGGGTGTACAGGACCAGACATAAGAGCTCTAGGTATCTGTTTATTGTGTTTATTTGAGGTCAGATGTTTAACAAAGTGACTCAGCAGAGACCAGGGTCCTTACATTGTAAACCTCCTCAGCCTGTGTAAGAGGGGGGCACAGAGATGGTGTGAGTGTTGCACCTGTCCTGGGGTTGGGGGTGCTAGCCACCTTACGATATAAGAAAAGAGAAGAGGCTTGTTCTCCCTTTCTTTTTCTCGGGCTGCTTTTGCTTCTTCTTTCACTTTAAAGTGTTTCGCTGTGCCATGCCACCCTGCCTTGGAGCCAGCTGATTATGGGATGAACCCTCCACAAACTGTGAGCTAAATAAACTTTTCTTTCCTTCATTTTGGGTGTTGTGGGTAATTCTGTCTCCTCAATGCAAGAAACATAACCAAGACATGCTCTGGTGTGTCTATAACCTATCAGTAGCTAATGTGTTTGTTCCAAGAATTAATTCACCTTTGTTATCTTTGCAGCTAATTGAAGTGATAAGATGTAAAATTCCTGCATTTACCAAATTGGTTGCTATTTAAGTTTTCTTTTTTCCTTTGTTTGCATCTATATTTCTATCTGGTATTACTTTTTTTCTTCTGCAAAATGGATTTATCATGTCTTGAAGACTCATAAATATTTCAATGTCCATACATGTATGTATACACACACACACACGCACGCACACACACACACTTTGGCCATAGAATTCTACTTTGATTTCATTTTCCCTTTCTCTCATTTGAAAATGGAGTCTTACTTTCTTACCTACCTTGGATTTGACAAGAAACATTTTAGAGTTCTTCACCTCCTTCTCTATGCAGTATTCATTTTTGCTTCATTGTTTTTAGGATTTTTCCTTTGTAACTAGCTTTTAGCAATTTGGTTGTGGTGTGTCTCTCTTTTGTATCCACTTTTTAATTTTAGAAGATTCAGATTTGCAGACAAATTATAAAGACAGAACAAAAGGATCCCAAAAACTCCACATCCCACTTTCCTCCTCAGTATTTGACATTCACATCTAACTGCTGTTTATCAATATTAATTAAAGTCCTTGCTTTATTCTAATTTCCTTGTTTTTCCTTATCCTCTCCTGCTGCAGCATCCTATACAATAAGACACATTATTTCTAGTGGATGCAGCTCCTTGATCTCCAGTGGTCTGAGACCATTTCAAAAAGTTCTTTCATTTTTATGACCTTCATAGTTTCAAAGGTTATCACTTAGGCATTTTGTAAAACGTCCCTCAATAAGGATGTGCATATTTTCTCTCTTTTTTTCCCTTGCACCTCAGTTTTATTGAGTTTCTTGGATTCATATGTTTGTAGTTTCATTAAGTTTTCTATTTGAATTTTTTTCTACTTTTCTACATTGGACCTGGAAATGCATATCTATTATGTTAATTCTTGTAAGCACAATGAATGTCTGAGGTTCTGATTGTGTCCAGTGTTAATGTCTCCCTCTCCCTTTCTCTGTCCCTCTCCTTGCTCTCTATGTCTTTGTTGAAGGCTGGGCTGTTTTTCTTTCTTTGTCATTGCATTCATTCATTTCATTCTGCATTGTGGTCTGTTATTCACCATACCCAGAAAGGATTTTCATCTCACATACAAATTTCAACTTTTGTCTTTTTGACATCTGACTTTACTCCATGAAATGTTTTCAATATTTCTTTCTCCCAGGCTTTTAAATCTATTGAATAACTATTTCAATGTGATTTTCCTCTAAACCTGAATGTGTGGGTTTTGGGTCAATTGGATTGACTTTTCATCTTGCGGGTTATATTTCCCTTGTATGAGGTTCATTTGCTCACTGACAATGTTTGATTGGATCAGGTATTGTAGAATTTATCTTGCTGAGTGCCATGCATGTTTTGTTTCTGCTGTTATTCATTCACATTGTTGTGGAACACAATGGAAAGAGAAGCACTCATCTAGAGATAGAGCTAATTATTTCTCAGTAGGGAATGAAGATGTCTAAAAGTCTTATTCCCCTTTGAATTGCAGGTTCTTCTGTGTGGCTAAGGGCATAGGGACTGGTGCAGGCCTCCGTGTGGTACCTGGGTCCCCTTCCTTCTGATTCTCCCACACTCTGCATGGTCCAGTCAGATCCACCAGGCACCTGTGCGGGCAGCTGGTGGGTGCACCATACATGGCCAGCAATTACTCTATGGATTTCCCTGATCCCCACTTCTCTCCTGGCTGGACCCCCAACTCTGTCTGCTCACTCACAGAGGCAGGAGACTCCCCATGGCCAGCTCCTTCCAATGGCCTGGGCTTCCTTCCTGGCAGCTCTGTGGACAGCTGCGGAGGTCACCTCGGTAGTTCTTCTCTCATGAATCACCGTGCTTTGTGGCTTATCTTTAATGTATTTGAGACTCTTCCATGAATCGCCTGGTAATTTTATTTCATTTTTGTGTGGAAAAGTGAACCATTTCCTATGAGTACTATAAGGAATCTCTTTAAGGTATTTTACTTAGAAACAGTGAAGGAGGACTTCACTGCATGACACCGTCCTCTAAAACCTTCTCTAAAGATGTGGACACACGTTTTCTCTGCTTCCCCTCTCCACTCAGCAGTCCAGGTGTAATTTCAACATGTTATTATGCTCGCTAACAGTGTGTGGGACTTTACGTACCACCTGCTTAAAAGGTTGAAAAGTACATTTTTTGTGTCCTTTGAAAATTATTTAATTTTAAAAGTCCTTTTTTTATGTATAACACCTAGAATATTACACATAAGACTAAATGCAGCACAGGTGGTTGAACAAAACATCTACTTGCAGTGCTAAAATATTAGATTACAATAAAAGTTACAGAGTATACTTCATTTTCCCAGTAAACTGTTCATCCCCCAGGGAACACATCTGGCACCTATTTTGACAGAGGCTGGGAGCACACTTTGATCTCTCACAGCTGTAATAGCTGTAAATTTACAGTGACTGGTGTACACTCACGTTTATAGCTGCATAATGCATGATAGCTAAGTCTCTAAAGCAGCTTATATGGCCAGCAACAGATGAATAGATTTTTAAAAACATGGTATATCAACAAAATTGAGTACTATTTGACCGTAAAAAATGAATTAAATTTTTCAAAGGAAAATGGGCACATTTTGAAGCCACAGGCTAACTTAAATAAAATGATCTTTCATCCTTATTCATTTCTAAGTTTTCTAAGGGCAATCACCGGATTCCTTTAATTTATCTTTTTAATACCACTGCCTGTGTCAGAGGTCAGTGTGTGGACCTTCATTTGTGTCAACAACATTTGTTAGGTGTATATATGACTGAATACAGAAACACAGAATCTAGCCCAACAAGTCATTTTCAGCATCCTGAGAGACCTGTCATTAACGCCACTGGCTGAAGACAACTTCCTGGAACCATCATAAGGAGAGGGCACTCCTTTCCCTACACTAACTCTTTGTTGCTTCAAACGGCAGCAGCTTCACAGAAAACAATTATTCCTAAATAGACAGGATGTGACGTGTAAAGAATAAACCTGGAATTACAGTTGAGCTTGATCATAAAAGCCAAGAGCATGAAATTTGAAGCAAATGACAGATTCAGGAATGCTTCTAAGGAACTCACAGATAGCTGAATTTCAGGCTCAGAGTTCAGGAAAAAAAAAAACCTGCCAGAAAGATCATTCTTCAAATTTGGTTATAACAGTAAATTGATTCCTCTCTATAGGTAAGTAGTTGTTTTTGTCTAAAATCTATTTGAAGGTTCAACTTCACAGGCACAGCTGACAAGATGACTTCTATTTGAAACAATTGCATACAAGTTCTCATTTCTCTCTCTCTGGAAACACGGAAGGATGACCAGACACCTAATCTGATCTCCAGTAAACACATTTGGTGCTTAGCAAAGTTATAAGTATAGATGCAGTGCGTTTGGCTTTAACTTATGTAACCAACTCTGACCTACAAATCTGTAGCCAATTTGGACAGAAAATGTGGACAGAGACTGAAGTCATACACTTGGCAGTGTTTCTCCGAGTGAATTTAATCTGGGTTTAGTGGGCCTGCTAAAGCAGAAAGGAGAGAATTTTTGAAATGAGCCTATTTTGAATTCCCATTTCCATGATCCACTAAATTCTATGTTTGCTTACATTTCTACTTGGCTTTTCATTTATTTACATCAGTAATTCAGATGGCCAAAAAGACAGGAAATGAGATTGGATTCTGCTGTACACATGATTATATCACTGTTTGCTCAAAGGCAGCAGTGGCCTCTTAGCCACCATATCCACCTGCTTTAATGACTCCCACAGCATCAAGGAGAAGAGATTTAACTCAGCTCATGGTTCAGGGGGTTCAGTCCATGGTTGGCTCCAGGGTAAAATCAGTGTCCATTAAGCGTGTAGTGGAAGAAAGCTCACATCATGGCAACCAGGAAGCAAAGAAGCAAGTGAGCAGCGGGAGAGGGAGACACCCTAATTCCAGAAGAATCCTCCGGGCGTCACCCCCAACCATGTTCGCCTCCCAGTAGCACACTCAGCTGTGGACGCCTCAGTGGTTCAGTCTGCTTTTGTATACAGCAGCCCATGATCCAATCACCTTCCAAATGCCCTGCATCAGAACACTTTGGAGTTTTGGGTGACACTGTAGACCTAATGCACAGCTCCTGCTTCACAGGGAAAGCTTTGCTCCTCACTGTGGTCCTCAGCATGTGCACTGGGCTCGTGCAGCCCTCTGGGAGCACCTTGGCTACTTTCTGCTCGCCCCACTGTGCCCTGTCATGGCAGCCTTTTTTACATTCATCAGTAGCATGGCTTCTTCCAGCTTTGGCTTGGTTGTATTCACAACACTTGTCTCAGGACTAATGTTCCATTTTGCCTTATTTGGCTCCATCTCTGGTCCTCAGGCAGCTCTAGTTCAGATGCTCCCTTTTTAAAGACATTGAGGGTGACCACTCTGTCTCCTGCCCCCCAGCCCCTCAAATCCTTCAAACTCGCCCACATGATGTTTCACATGGTACTACCCTGCCCCAAAGTTATTGTCATTTACATCCATCTCCTCAGTACAGAGCGGGCTTTATCTGTCCTTCTCAGAACCTAGAAGACTGTGATACTACCAGCCCCGAGCACACCCACAGGTAGTACCCATGAAAGTCACATTGAAGCAAAGCAAACTGGCCATGAAGAGCAGAATGGACAGCTACATCATGGCGTAGTCATACCCAAAAGATCGTGGCAGCCAGAACAAACTCTCCATAACCACACTTAACACAATGTGGCTTTTATTAAGTTTATTGGTACAATTTAGATATACAGAATGACCATATTCATCATAGGGAGCTTGTGCTTGTACATAACATATCTTGATTCCTCTTTTTCTCCAGTCTTCTCCCCTCTCTACTTCCTTATTTATAAAGTTTTCTTTCCATTTTATCTTGCTTTTATAATTTTTTTCTTTCCTTCTCTTTTACCCCTTTCCCTGTTTATGGTTTCTCTTTCTTTTTGAACAATTTCTTCCTATTTCACCATATCTATTAGAGACACTGAAAGAGTAAATAAAACACAATGTGCTTTTTGAACTAAGCCTCAGTCCTGTCATCTGCAGAATGAGAAGGTTGCTGTAAAATATTTAAAAGTTGCACAATGTTTTGCACATCGCAGATGCCAAGAAGTCACAGATAAATGCACTGTATACTATGTGAGTCCATTTCTATAGAGAACAGGCACAGGCTGAATTAGCCCAGGCTGTTAGCAATCAAGATAGTGCCTCTGAACAGTGACACAGCAGGAACGGTTGGGGCAGAACTCTGGGGGCAGCTCCCCTGTTACCTTTCAGCTTGGAGCTGACCTCACAGGTGTGAATGGTGTGCAAATTTTTATCAAGCTTTCAGTACCTGTAAAGCTTTGATTGATTTATGTGCATTCAATACATTAACTGTAAGGTTGGTTGTGAGGGGAATTTTTTTTTTCTTTTTTGCCTGTTTAGTGTATTTTATGTCCAAATTTTTACTTATAAAACCTGTATGTTTCCAAAAGAACACTTTGTGCTTTGTTTGACAGTTTGATAATTTTTGTGCCTAAATCCTGAAAAACTACTTCTAAGATAATAATCAACATATTATGTAACATATAAATTAGTGTCAATTTACCATTGTTTTTTGAAATTTTGTATCATTTTTATCCTTTTTTATGTTTTGCTTTTTTAAAATGAAAAGAAAAGAAAAGGACCTGTATGTGTGTAATATATTTATATATGTATTTATGTGTAGAAATATAAAATGTAAGTATTTATGCATATACACATGAAGGCACATGTAAATATACCTGTGAGTATAAATAGGAATATAAAATAAATTGAATATATTCAATAAGTACATAATGTATTCTATAAAACCATAAATACATTAAATCTACATAAATATACAATTAGCATGCAGATGAGTTTTCCTTTCTCTGCACACTGTTTTCTCTGTGATGACTCAGTAATGGCTCTCCCTGGGTCATCTTTGTCCTTTTCTGTGGCGTGCTCAGCTCGCAGGTGGGTCTCTCTGATTTCCAAGGAGAGAACAACCTGCACCCACTGTCAGCAGAGGCAGGAGGCCGCTTGCCATGGAGGCTGCTACTCTAGTTGGCTTGTGCGGGAAACAGGTGGGTGTCAGATTCTCCCTGCAGCCCCAGAATCAACTGGGAGAAGAAAACCTCTGCCCAGGGTGAGGCCTGTGCTTGGGTAGGAACCGCTGCTCCTCGCGGCAATGTTGTGGGAGCATGCATGCGAAAACCTAAGGAGTCCGGTTCTAGAGCTGTCCTGGTTGGACAGATGCTAAAGATATTACAATATGGTTATCAAGGATATATACAGCATAGATATACACAGCCAAGAAAACTGGAGTTAATGTAAATAAATGTGCACCGTTAGGGACATAGATATTCACAAATACTCCCATGATACAATTCAGTAAAGGCATTAAAATAAACGTTTAAAAAGTATTAACACACGGGAATGCTGAGGGTGAGATGAAAACAACAGGCCATAATCCGTCGTGGACACCATGACAGAGCAAGGACACAGTTACAGGACACAACACAAAGGTAGAAAATTATACAGTAAAAGGTTTAATCTTGAATGGGATTGTATTCAGATTGAAATTAAGATTAGTTTATTTTTACTTCCTAAATTTTCTGCCATGAATGTCTTTTGTATTTCTTCAAAAGTATATGAAGCATTATTTTCGTAAGACTTTATTTTAAATTATTCATCCAAGATCGCAACTAAACCTTATTGCAGAGGTATTTAAGGTACATTTTGGGCTTGAATTGACTTTTTAAAAACATTGTAAGTCTTTTTCCATATGTTCTATCTCAAAGAATCTTGACATAAGGAGTTAGATACATTCCTATCTTACAGTTACTATGTGTAAGTAACTTTAATATTGGATTATGTAGTAAATAATAGTGGCTAGATTGACTTTCAAACTGACAAATCACTTAAAAGACGAAGTACTAAAATTCTGGCCATATAAGGAGAAAGCCCCTGAATGCTGAGCGCCCTGTGAGAGCTCACTAAAGCATTTCATTGGGATATATTGCAGAATTCAGAAACCCGTTTAGTTTATCACACAGAGGGATGATATCTGAATTCTGATCCAGCAACGAGATCCCAGCACCACAGTTACTTCCTTGCTGAACCGAGATTATGAATCACACTGTTCATGTTGCTGCATTTTCTCTAACAGAAGTTATTTGAAACCAAAGTACTTTTACTTTCATTGTCAGAATGGGGTTAATGAATAAAAGGCAGAATCACAGTTATCAATGCCACTTTCAGGAATGCTGGGAAATCAGTTGTAGCTGATTATGATTTTAGAAAATTTCAGCTCAAGCCATTAATCTGGGTGGGGAAAGGCTTTGACTTTCTCCAAATTATTTATAGCTTATAGCGGTGGCTCCCGCAGGAACCCACTTCTGTCCCTACCCTACGCCATCCCACTCTGGAAACCCAGAGCTCTGCAGAAGACAGGCCCAGCTGAGGAGACTCAGGGATCAGCAGCCCCAGAGGCAAGGGGAGCAACAGGAACTGAAAAGTCTTGTTCAAAATTCTTGCCTGTAGCTGTCAGATGTCAAATAAAGAACCTGGAGCACAGTAACTGTGTTTTTCCGCTCAGTGCTTCCACACTGTTTTTTCCACCACAGAAATTAAGTGCAAGTTGAAAGGCACTGAGTTTTTTATAGGAAAGGTCAGCTGTCCACAGCGAGGGAGCTGGGGGAGGTGGTGATAATTACCTTCCTTCTCTTCGGCCTCCCGCCGTGGTCCAGGCAGGCTCCCATTTCACTTCTTCAGATTCAAGGCACAGAACTCTCACTCCTGGCTTCCTGACCCATTTTATGATGTGGACAGGATAAATCACCACTTATCCTTGTGAAAAAGGGGAAACAGTGTCCCATACATGGAGTCAGCTACAGCATTATTATTTTCCAACTTGTGATGCTCCTTTGTTGAGTCAGGAAAGTGACTTAGAGGGAATAAAGAGCCAGAATCCTGAGGCACCTCAGGGGAGGATTCTAGGTGACTTTTAACACAGAAACAGCTTAAATCTAAGCATGGACAGGGATTCATAAATAGTGCTGTTTCCTTTGTCTTGGAAACAGAGCCCAGTAAAAATAATTTCTTAGGCACATTTCTTTCTTTCGCTCTACAACTAATTATCAAGAAATCACCAGGTAGGAGGCAAGGAAGAGAAACTATTCAATCGGCCTTAGCCGGGAGCAGTGCTCAGCTGGACTCAACCTCTCCAAGTCTGCTTTCCATCACCTCCATAGAGGGCCCTGCTGGGAGCCTCTGGCCTAGGGAGAGAGAGGAGAAAATGCACACAGGTACAAGCAGTGATACTCGCGGAGGTGCAGCACAGCTCTGTGGCTTTCCACGGTGCCGTTCTTATCATAAAACCTCCCTCCCTGCAGTAGACCTGGCAGCTCAGGGAATGAGGAACATGTGATGACAGACATCACAACATTTTAAGTTTTCTGTTGCCGCAGAAGGCAGTGTACAGGTGATCTGGGCAGTATTGCACTCTGGAGCCTGCTCATGCTGCTGTGATGTAAGACCCCTGATGGGATCTCCCTGCTAATCTCCTGCCCTGGGTTGGGCTACAAAGAAGCTGGGCTGCTCACCCCCCAGCACAGGGTCCGGTGGGTAGAACTGTGTTCTATCCACCTAATAGTCATCGCAGAGACAAACACTGTGCCCATGCTTTTAAGACTTGGAAGTTTGCATAGGAGCCTAACACACAATGCAAATAATACAATCTAAGTGTGCTAATTAGCTATCCATTAGGGAAGAAAACACCAGAGGTAATCAATTTTTAAAAACGCAAGCTTTCCATTGGCACACGGTCTTGTGGAGTTCAGTCCATGGTTAGTCAGCCTTGGTGCTTTGGGGACGGTGATTAGGCAGTGTATCATGGTGGGAGCACACAGCTGCTTGTCTTAGGGGATCCAGGAAGCAGAGTGAGGGAGAATAGAGGGGCAGGCGTCTGATTCTCTCCATGCGGGATGTGGTCCCTGTGACCAGAAGACTTCCAAGAAAGCTCACTCTTAAGGATCCCACCATCTCCCATGGCGTCATTCTGGAGATCAAGCCTTCCACTTGTGGATGTGTGGGGACACTTGCAAAGCTACCATGCAGAAAGCAGTTTATTCAGTTAGTTTCTGAGTGAGGCAGCCAGCTAGCGAGAAGGTGTGAGAGGAGAGTGACTGGCTATATTGATAAAAATTGGAATAGACAGCGACCTCGGGCCTTGGACAAACAGCTGTGACGGGAGTCCCCGCACCATCTTCTCTGCAGCAGTTTCCACTTCCAAGCACTATTCACAGAGGGCTCCGCAACTCCACTTCCCCCTCCTTCCTCTCCACTCACCTGCTTCCTGTCTTCTGTGTCCTTTTGTTCCTTAACCAATCAGCTGTGATCTCCGTGTCTAAACTGCATTGATTTAGGTCATTTCAGATGTAATATGTTTGCACCAGACAATATTTCTGTTACTGAAATATAGTGTCTCAGAGTTCAACAGTAAGGTGGCTCAGCTCCGTAAGCATCTAACAACTCTCCCTGTTCTCATAGAAAGGTATGGTGGGGGTACAATCCATGTACCCAGAGGCTGACTTATACTATAGCTACTGTATTCCAACACAGTTTGGGCCACTAATGGGACAGGAGAGACCAAGAGGCGGTGTGGGTCACGCTTCTGATGTTCAGTGATTTTAAATCCTGCAACTGTGCAGCACAGAGGTTTCTACCAGCATGACTGAGATCCTCCAGCAGTTGGCAACTACACAGAGCTCTCCACAGAGGGTTTCTAAAGTGAGCCGCTGTCACAGGCTGACCACCCCAGTGAGGGTCACTGCCTCTCCTCACTTGCAGGACTCTCCAGACAATTTCCTGCTGCTGTCCTCTTATGTCCCAGCTGTGAATAAGACACTCCTCAGTGCAAAGAGATCCTAGAACAGTTATCACTAGTGGGATTCTCACCATGGGAGCAGTGGTGGAGATCCAAAATCAGTGAACTAAAGAAGATCAGGCATCTAGGGTCAAAAGAAACTGTCAATAACTGCAATCAGTTCCTTCGGCAATCAAACCTAGGATCAGCTTGTGCTGCAGACAGTTGAGGATGCTGCCAGGACAAAGTGCTTGTTTCCATCCCAGACTCCCATCTGTACTCCCATCCAGAACCTTCTGGGAGTCTTGGTGGAATCCCCGGCATGCTCAGTTTATGCAAATGTGCCCCATTATTTAAAATCCCAGCATGCACCACCTTCTGATTGCCTAACAATGCTGTAAAAAAAAAAAAATCAAGAAAATATTTTGAGTGGCACAGTAGGAGCCTGACAGATAAAACCAGATGATTTGTTTTAGAAACCAGGCTCAAGCAGATTTAATTATATTGTTATGATTAATTCCACAGTTCAGTTCTGTGAATATAATAAGTCTTATTTGCAAAGAAATGGTATTGTTTTTTGTGGGGTTTCTGTTTTTAGTGGATCACGTGTCAAGCAGTTTTAAGTCGTGCAAAGCACAGAAACATCCTACATAGTCTCTGTCTCCTCCTCTGCCAGCTTCCCTGGACGGATGTAATAATTTTACACTGATGTTATACAGTTACATATCTGTGTAATTGGTGAACCAGTAGCACTCTCGTGATTATTAGCTAAGGCACATAATTTACATTCCTTTCACTGTTTGTATTGCATGTTCTGTGCACTTAGATATTTATGACCTGTGTCCAACATACAGCGCTGTACCCAGTAGTTTCACTGCCTGAAGATTCCTATTTCCTTTCTGTCCCTGTGACCACAGTAACTGATCCTCTATATGGTCTCCATGACTTCTCCTTTTGGTAATGTTTAGGGTAGAAGTCGTACAGTACTTAGACTTTACGCATAGACTTATTTTACTTAGCAATGTGCATGTAATTTCCTTCCTTACCTTCTCCTGGCTTGATAGCCCATTCTTATTTTTGGATAATATTCTATGCTGTGGATGTGGCACAGTTTGTTACTATGCGATGGCCTAGGTTTGTGAAGTTAGTGTAGAAAAGTTCAGATCATAGAACTCAGCTTTCTCTCCTGAAATAGAAAAGAGAATGTTTCCTACTGTCCTTTATTTTATTCTTTTCTTTCATGTAGAAGCTCTAGCTTAAACTCAGATAACCTTAATGTTCCTTAAATTAATTCGAAGAATCCAACCAAAAAAACTGAGCATAAATAAAACAAAAATGCTGAGATGCATTCAAAACGGGGGATTGTGTAGGTGGAGCTTCAAAATCCTACAACAGAAAAATGACCAGTTGTGGTAGACAACTCTAGTGACTCCCTTTGAATGCAAAACAATTATTGTGACTTTGATTATTTGGAGACTCATTTTTATATTGATATGTAAAAAGCTGGCTAAGATATTTTTTAGGTTGGGTCTAAGCATTGTAAATAAGGCTAGCTCAGGTGCTGATATGTAATTTTTAAAGCCCACAGACAGTCTTGTTTTCTTGCACATTGTTCTTCGTGTACAGGATAGTAACACGCGAGATGTTAGAGCTAATAGCTTTGAGAATGTCAACTGGGTACAGCCTCAAGATAAGAGGCTATGACTCCCCGGGACATGAGAGTTTACATATCAAAAACCAAAGCCATGGCCTCCCAAAACAATTTATTGCTACCTACACATATTTGGATTATGTAAATTGATCTTTTTGTATATCTTTACCTCTGCAATTTATAGAGATGTCATTTTTGCCCCTGCGCAACCAGCTCAAGTTGTTCACATAATTTTTGCCATCTTCACTGTCACTCATCCCTGAGCCAACCCCCTTCTTCACAAGATAATGAATGCTGGGAGAGGCCTAGGATCAAGGCCTTTGCCTGCATGTCCTCATGGTGATTGGATTTAGGACCCCTTGGCTGCCCTTAACTTGGAACATGTCTTTGTGTCTACTCTCGCTGTGGGTTGCATTGGTGGTGGTAGATTGGAATTGACTGCTGGGATTCCAATAACGTCTCAAGTGGGATTGTAAATATAACTGTTTGGATTGTGAGGAAACTAGAAGGAGGGTTATAATACTTGGATGACCGAGCTCCATATTTGGAATTACAATATTTGGCACCCAACATGGCCAGTGGTTCCGGGACATGTTAAAGAATTTTGGGGACCATGGATTATAAACTAAAGATAGGATCCCTCCGAGACCCTTCTTGCCCTGCCCTGTGGGATGATTTGGAATGTGGAAAGCCCACTTCCTCCTGTCCACAGCTGAGAACTTCATGGTCAGCGAGGCTGTGGTGTTCACAGGACAGGATGAGGTCTGCTGAGGACGATGCAGGAGGGCACCATTACCCAGGTGTGAGAAGGGACCTTCACTTGTTTCTCGTGAGACATTAAACTTGCGCATTCCTGCACTCCTTCATCACTGTTCCAGGAGAAGAACCCTCTCCCTCCCCCTGCACTGCGCACAGGAATGAATAAAAGTGGGCCAGCTGAAGAGGTCTTGATCTTTGCCCATCCTGAGCTACTGACATTCCAGTCCCCGTGTTATAAGTTACTAAATTTGTTTCTGCTTCCTCCACATCCTTGGTGATACCCCTCATGCAGACAGCTGTGGATCTTGGCTAGGTCCCCAGTACTCCATCAACCCTCCCACCAAGAAAACACCCAGAGAGACAGCACTCAATGCCTTGTGGAGCACTCTGTCCCATCTAGTCTTGAAGCACAAAGGCCCTAGGAGGAAAAGAAAACAGCTCTGGGTGACCCCAGAAACCTCTGTGCCTCACCTGGAGACCCTGGCTGAGTCCTAAATCATGAAAGGAAGCTTGAGATGCTGGCCAGAAAGGAAGTGATTCTCCTAAAACAATGAGAATCCAGGCAAAACTTCCACCAACCTCCCAGATTGGAGAAGATGATGGACCAGGAGGACAGCTCAGAGCTGGGATGGACAAGGAGATGGAAGGTGACACAGCAAAGTGCAGGGAGGGGAACTCTCAGTCTCAGTCCCTTTGACTATCAAAATCCTATTGATAGTGCCTAGAGACACACAAACAAAAGAATAAAAAGAAAAGAAAAGGAATCAAATGTGAAGGATCAGTGAAGGGGATCAAGAATGCAGCACCTTTTGTAGTCTGAAGTATAAAGCGGGAGGAATATTCGGTCTATGTTGCCCCAGTCACAGCTCTCGACAAACAAGCTGCAGTTAACAAGTCCCCTGCAACTCAAAGTATGAAGATCTTGCAACACATTTTCAAGACTCACAACTTTGGGTTCTCCTGTTTGCCATTTGAGCAAGATTGGTAATTTCAATTTTCAATTTGATCAACTTGGGAGTTTCCCAGGAGCCCAGTGGAGTGCACACCTAGGCTTTCCAGGTGAGTCATGCAAGTGTGAACTTGGAATGTATGTCTGGTCCTTGGTTTCATCCTCTCTGGCACCATCTGCCTGCTTTGCTTCCAGACTGCCATGAACTAAGAAGCCCATCTCCATCAGGCTCTTTCGCCATGATGTTCCTTCCCGGGAGTCAGCCAAACATGGAGTGAATCCCATGAATCCAGGAGCCAAATAAACCACATCATCCTTTAAGTTGTGAGAATGAGATACCTGGTCCCTCCAATGGGAAGGCTAACTAAAAAAATTAGCAAGCCCTGACTAAGTGTAATTTTTCTTTGTCCTTAAGAAGATTGATTTTATCTCAGTTGACATGAAATGGTAAGTAGCACTGACAATGTAATTAGCTCTCACTAGTGATGGAATAGCTCATTATGACTCTAAATTTCATCCGCTTCATTGACAAGCTCATTTGCTCTTCTGCCAGAAACCCCCTTTATGTTTTGGAGGTGGCTCTTTTCTCAGACAGAAAGCTGGGCTGTGATGTCATTAATGTGGACATGGATGGTGCTCTTGTGCTCACGTGCTGAGGTGATAACCCAGTGTCTGCACTCCAGCCAGAGAGGTCTGAGGGCCGAGGGAGGTCTGCTATGTGTACTGTACAGGTGTGAATTTCGGGGAACTGACAGAAAGTAAATGATTAAAGTAGATGCCACTTTCAATCTTCACCCTTCTACAGATGCAGAGGGGACACCAAGCTGCCATCCTGCTTCTCCACCAGAAAGCAGAAGGCGCAGCCAGGCAACTGCACAGAAAAGGGAAGACATCTCCCCCCTCATACCTGCAGGGAGCAGGGGAAGACACTTGCATACCTTTCATACCTACAGGGAGCACTGGGATGAGGCGCCTTCAAACCCAGCAGATGGAGCTGCTTACTCCTGCCATGCCCTTCTCCAGAGCATCAAAATTAATGGGCTGAGTAGTAGTTCCCCGTGGTCATGAGGGTGGAAATGGGCACGTGGTCTGTTTCTGAGAATCCTCCCATTGTAGCACTGCAGGAGCCCTGAGTCAGGTGTCTGTTGTGGATCTTCCCTGTCTCAGGCACATTCAATAGATCAGGGTTAGTGTATAAAGGACAGAGCTTTAACTCAACTCAGAGCCAAGTTTCTCTTAGCTGTAACCCTAGTTCTGCTCCTCAGAGTACAGGTTAGAGATCTGCAGAAACAGACTCATAGAAACAGATCCCTAGGTGCCCTACTGAGAAAGCCAAAGGATCTGCAGAACACAGGCAACCAGAAAAGATTGAATTCTGGCATTGGTTAGTAGCAGAATTAAAAAGGGATGCAACTACTGGCACTATCCCATCTTGTCTTGGCACTAGAACTGTCTGTTGATAGGGAGCTGTTGGAGACCACTACGAAGCAGCTCTGAGCAGGATTTAAATTTTACTAATTGGCTTTCTTATGTTTATCTGTGAGTCTGTCGTAACCCTAAGCCCCTTGCCTGGTGACGGGAGCTGATTCATAGTAAATGAACCTCTATGAATCACTGGTCCTGGCTGAGGCCTGTAGTGGCCTGTAAGGCCAAAGATACCTCAGAGGGCAAAATAAGGCCACATCTGTGGACACTCTGGTTCCAACCCCAGTTAACAAGGTAGAGACTGCAGCTATAAAGATTACTCCTACAATCTCACTTCTACCATGTCTTCATGATAAAAGAGTGCTACTATATTAACTTGATTCTTGACTTGGAGACATCCTTGAAGTGACTCCCAAGGTCCTGCTCATTGCCTGCACTTTCCACAATTTCTCTGCCTTTTGTCTTTGGTCCTAATATAAGTGGACTGACCCAGAGAAACTTTGGTCTTTACCCTCGAAGCCTCGAGCTTAATTAGAGTTTTGAACCTTCTGGAGCCCTAAAAATCATATAGTTTGTTTCTTTTTATTTAACTTCTGCCATACACTCATTTGGGAGATCAGGGATCTAGGATAGAACCCAATAAGGAGCGTTGGCTTTCTTGGTCACTAAAGATTTTCCAGGCTCAGATACTGATGAAGGCATTTGCATGAGCCTGCACTTTAGGATTCTAAGACTCCTGCTAGGATTTTTAGTTTTTTCTCAGCCAATGATCTTCCAGAGTTGCCCCTGAATTTCTCCAGAGAAACAAAATGCTAGTTACTAACATGAAAACAGATTTTATAGCTATGGAAATAGCTCAGCATTACTATAAGTTAACAATACATGGATTTTTGTAAGATTAATGGCCCTGTAATGAGCTTTAAAAAGAGTTTCTGCATGTGCAAAACAAGGAGACTCTGGACACCAGTATGACACTCAAGAGTGGGATGACATGAAGAGATGGTAAATATCCATGTGCTGCATAAAGATGGGCCACGTTCTGATGGGTAGTCGTTCACTGGAAGCAGCTGAAGACACATGCAAGCTCTTAGTCCAAGGATGGCTCAAAATCATGACAACATGGAACTACATGGTTGTTTTGGGGAAAGGAAGAGAAGATGATCAGTAGAGTTATTTCACTGCAACAACTACAACATGACAGTCTATGTTTGTTTCAAGTGTGAATCTACCAAGCACCCTATACTAAAATTTAGTGCTGTTGGTCCAATGTGTTGGTTACTTTTCTCTCATGGCTGACACTCAAAATTAAGGATGGAAAAGTTCATTTAGCTCACAGTCTGTTGAGGTTTCAGTCCATAATAAGCTGGCTCTGAGGCAGCGTGGCATAGCAGAGGACCAACAGTTCATGGCGGTGGAAGACAGCAAAAGCAACAAGAGTAAAAGGGAAGGAGGAGAGAGAGCAAGGTTCTTTCCCCTTATACTGGATGCAGGCACCTGTCTCAGGGCTGGCACAGCACTCACATCCTTAGTCCCAGCACTGGGCCATGAATCAGTCACAGACTCTAGCAGCCTGTCTCCGTGACAGCATGAGGCTTTGAGGGGACATCTGGACACAAATTGGAACATTCAATCACTATTGTATTAGTTATTTAAAATAAAACAAATTCATTATTGTATAATTTTGCAGAGAGAAGTCATACCTGTATCTCTTTGGTCTAAAATCAATGTTAGATGATCTCTAACTTATGAAATATCTTGTTCTTTTTTTTTTCCTTTTTCCTCCTCCCTTTTCTTTCCCTGTTCTTCTCTGTTTTGCTTTTGAGGTTTCTAGAAGGTATCAGCATGCCTTGGCTCAAAGTCCAATTGTAAAAGCCGTCAAGCACTTGAGTCATTCTCCCATGGCTCTAATCTGGCCCTAATCCCTCAGCTTCTAGTCCACAATACTTTAAATTTCTCTAAAGCTTTTTAAAGAGAAAATCATTGTGATTGCATTAATCTCACACAATAGTTCTGGATAATCTCAATATCCTGACCTCTGTTGATTAATATCCTTATATCCACCTGTTCCCTTGCTGTCCCTCTGCCCTGCAACATGAGTATTTGTAATGAATTCATGTTAGGTTCTAGGAATGAAGACATTGGACCCTATTGGAGGGTAGCATGATTCCCCCAGCTACACCCCATTTGTTTATTTCTATCAATGCCCTGACTTCTGGGCTCCTCTCTGGAGCATTCGATAATAACATAGATACATAGGCATCTCCCTGGATCTAAAGCTATACCTTTTATCAGTACAGTCGTGTGCAGCAGAGGCATCATCAGAGCTAATCATACCGAATATTTTTATGTGACTATTTTAAGATAAGTTGTTTTCTTTTTAATATTCGTGAACTTCAGCAGCAAACAATCTGCTGACTTCATGACTAGTGACGGAATTTTTTGCATTGGAAATTAATGATCTTTGAGTAGTTACACAGCTCCAAAAATAATCACTTCTGGATTATTCTAAGAAAATATCTTTCTTTTGAATGCCTCTTTTATCAATTATCTTTTTATCTCTTTTTTCCTTTTTATAAATAAGAATTCCCTACCAAGTACTATAAAAGTTAATGAATGATAGGGAATTTGGTTGCAAAGTGAGTCCCTAAACGTTGATGCTGGCTCCTTAGTGTTTATCCCTTGCAGGGACAGAAGAGCTGCTCTGGGTCCAGGCACTACACTGCTGAGGGTATCTTTCTGCGCTTCTTTCCCTGGCTGAGGGTGTCTTTCTGCAGCACCAACAGCAATGTAGACATACAGACCGAGTCCTGATGAAATGTTATCTTGAAGCCCAAGTAAGGATGCATATGGTAGAAATTCCTCTCAATATTAAATGCATCATACTTTTCCTATATCCTGAACTGTATTTGAGAAAGAATAACTTCCTATCAAAACACTATCTTTCTGGAATGATGTAACTGTTATGTTCTATTAAGTAATAATGTGGTAATTTATGTGAAAACATCAGAGAAGTTACATCTCTTTCTCATAATAGTGACTCAGTTTTTATTATATTTTTCATAGGAAGATGCTTTAATAATTCATCTTGAAAGCTCTTTACTATGGCTCAAACTTAGTAATATCCTCAATAAATACTTTTGGTGAAAATGAGTTATTTTAGGAATTCTAGTTTTAAGAAAATTGAGTGACAGACTAAGAGTTTATTTGAATATCTTTGTTTCCTCTGTTATATTTATTTAAAATACAGAGGTTCTTTGAATCATTATGTCAAGTTTATTTGGCAGAAAACAGCATCTCTACTGTATATGCCATGGCCCTGAGCTGGTGAGAGATTCAAAGTTTCATAGAACGTCAGCTGGTCTCATGTAAAACTGGGACATAAACTGGAACTCCAAATGCCCATTATAGTCCACTATACATTTTGTGTATGTATCCTTAGAAATATTTGAAACAAATCATACTCGATTCTGTATCCAGCATATTGCTCTGGTGGATAGTACTCAATATAATGCATTCCTTTTGAAAAATGACTATCTGTGCCTATAAATGACACTCTGACTGTAAGAATATTCCAACAAGAAAAGATGCTGCAATCAGAAAATATGAAAAAAACAGACAATAAAATTTTAAAAGATATTTTGATTTTAATGAAAAAAATTGCCTGGGTTACATGTCAAAGTGTTTTCAAATTTTAATATTAACCATTAAACTACTAGAAATGTAACAGAATAACTTGAAACCAGTGGGAAAATTAAAATTGAGTGCAGAAAACTTGACAAACACTTTAGAAAACATAGAAAAAGGGCAAAACAATGGTCTAATCAGCACTATTCCTCCAGAGCCCAGGGCTGCTGCTAGGATGGATCTCAGTGCGTACCATACAGGGTCTTGGTATACTTCTGCCATGAAATAAATGCACTAAGTTGGAGTCAATGTTGACTTGTAAATCAAGCAAGGTTTACTTAGTACATATAATGCACAACAGAGCCTCACAGCCAGTGAGGGTGAGTACATAAGATGTAATAAAAAAATACAACGATTGCCAGGGGTTCAGCTCAGTGGCATAAGTGCCTGCTTGGCAAGTGTGAGGCCATGAGTTCAGTCCCCAGTACCTCTCCCCAAAAAAAGCAATGATTGTGCAAAGCAATTATTACGTTTATAGACATATTTCCACTAAGCCTCCTTCTCCTCACGTGCACATCCCAATTTTTTTCATTTTAAACAGAAAACAATAAAAAATATGGATTTTCAAACAAGATAATAAGAAATTAACAATGGTCAACATATTACATATTGCTATTTGCAAAGCAGCTGCTCAGATTATAAGACTCCCCCTCACTCTTGCCACTGTGTGACGCAGGCCTGGAAGTCCTCTCTCCTGAGCATCTTTAGTTGTGCTGCTGAGGCTGTCTTGGTGTCCTGAATTGACTCCAAACACTTACCTTCTGTGGGTATTTTGACTTCAGAGGAGAAGTAGACGTCTCCGTGGGTCAGGTTCATTTTGTGAAGTGGAAGACGTCGTACCATCATGTTTCATGAGCCCGCCTTTCCTCTGGACCACATTTGGCAGAGGTGCTTGCTGCATATTTAATATCTCTCAGAAAGACCCTCAGGAAAGAGGACTCCAGAACTGCTTCAGAAGGCATCAAGGAAGATGGCATGAGTGTGTTTGAAGTGCGAGGACTGCATTAAGGGGGATTAATGCCAATTTGCTTTCATTGTAATAACTTTTCAATTTATTTTTTAAATTTTTTATTGTAAAAACAAACAATAAAGGTGGCACAGAATTATAGAAAAAAGAAATAGGAAATTAACATTGGTTAATACATTGAATATTGTTATCTTGAGTGCAGTTCAGATTACATGGCTTACTCACAAAAAATGATCAGTGTTTGTAGCTGCATAACTTGTCACAGCTGGGTCTTATGATATTTTTATGCAGTCATAAAGAAGGATGAGCTTGAGGCATTTATAGGTAAATGGATGCAACTAGAGACCCCACTCATAAGTGAAATATTTTAAATTTAAACACTCAGTGTACATTTTTATTGTCCTCCTGTATTACAGGTGTTTGGCTTCACTGTAAAGGTATGTAGGCATGTCAATGCAGACGTAGGACTTGTCAGGGTATAAAGGCAAAGCATTTGAAATTCAGTCCTATATTGCTTTTAGCTGTAATAGTTAATGCTCACATGAAAATGAAGAAAAGTTATATTAGGTGACAGAAGTTAGAACTAACACAAATCCCTATTGAAAATTACAGCATATAAAACAACTACCACAGTAATGATAATAATAATAATAATAATAATAATAATAATGCTAAATTATCATGAGACAGATGTCTACATGGTTTGCATAATTAACACTTTATTATCACAATTGAAATTTATGGTGTGGGCCCATATGCTAATTTTGTAATTAACAACAAGTCCCAAGTAGAAGAAGCCAGTGAGTTTGGAAACCAGAATCAAAGACCAAGAGCGGGAGTTGCTTTGCTCATAACCTCACACTCAGCCCTGAGTGCGTTTCCGCCACTTCTTTCCCGATGTCTTAGAGATTGAAGGCGAGCTTGCTTTTCACAGTGATGTCCAGGAATGGACTTTACCTCAGTAGTCCGATGACCCTTTGGTCTATTAGTGCCAAGGTTCTAACTTCCTCACTAACAGACATGAGTCCTCACATCCACAGAACACGTGTTTCCTTATTTTTAGCAGGCTCTGTGTTGTCAGTCACTTGTGGAACCCTGGATGGATGAGAATTTCCAAGTGAGGAACAGACCAAACAGGGTCAAGGAAATGGAGGAAGTACCTGAGAATATCAGCTGTAACCAGCAGAGAGGAAGGATCTGGCATGTGGAGAGGCAGGCCACTCAACCAGGTTCCTTCCTTCAGCACTTATGCACTCAGGTCCCAGTCCATGGTTGGCACCGTGACACTCTGGTTACCTCCATGACCCAAAGGGACAAAGTCTCAGTCCTCAGGAAGCTCATGTTCAGGTTAGAGAAAGATGTTCAATGAAAGAAATACATGTAAGAATAGGTAGTAATCCTCTGGGCAATAAATCTTGCTCCAAAAGTTCATAAAACAGAAAACAGTAGACCCATTGCTGGGGAGACAGGGAGCAGTTGGTGTTCAAGTTAGGACTCTGGAAATGTCCTTTCTGTGGGAGCAGTGTTGGATCAGGAACTTGGAAGAAAAATCAAGAGTTAGAGAAACATAACCCAGAAATTTTGAGAGTAAGAACATAGTAACTGAAAATACTTAATCCTTTTTCCTCGTTAGTGTGTTGGTTCAAAATATTTCAAAGATACTAAAGTTAATAAACGAGGAAATCTCTAAGCCAATGCAACAAAGGACCTTCAACTCTAAGACTAGAAAACTCCTTGACCTTCTCCTGTCACTGGATTTTAGTTTATGTTAAGGGTTATCTGGAAATAATTTCTTTTCAACCTGGCTTCTGGCTTCAAACTAAGTTATTAAGGCACGTACATAGTAGACACTTAACCTGCTCTGTTGGAACTAAGTAAATGAACTTGTTCCTATGCATGCCACGATTTCAAAAATGTTCATAACACCACTCAAATCGTGGCAAGCAACGGGAATCACAGAGGACCAGGAAGGGAATGACAGTGCGTGTCTGTGTGGGTGGACACCGGAGACTTTGGCCTGCAGCATGGACAGCTGTTATAGTTTGTGTCTAGATGTCCCCTGAAAGCCTCATGCAGTCACGAGTGGAGTTTCTCAGAGGTGGCTGGATCTACAGTGTGTGTCACTGGGATTGGTTCATGGTACAGTGCTGGGATCATGAGGTGTGATGTAGGGTGTGAGTGCTGCCTTCCCTGAGTAGCCCGGATAAGATAAAAGGGCTAGAAGGAGCTATGGTCGGCCTTTGTTGCTGTGCTACCTTCTGCCCACCATAAGCTGCTTTTCCTCTGCACTGCCACCCGGCCTTACACCTGGTGATTATGGACTGAAACCTCTACAAATTGTGAGATAAATAAACTTTTCCCCTTTAACTTTGGGTGTCGAGTGTTTTGTCTCAGCATGAGAAAAGTAACTTAGACAGAGGATGGCAATGAAAAGGGACTTCATCCTTCCAGATTGGAGGAACTAGCTTCTGCTCACAACCTAAGTAAGCTTTGAAACTCATTCAGCTCCAGTTTCAAGGGACAGTGATAATATACATTTTGACTTGGTGGAGTATATGTTGGTCCTTTGACCTTTGACACTGTAAAGGATAGATCTGTGGTCTTTCAACATCTTTGTATAATGATCTGCTACAACAGTAACAAGCTGTTATCTACCTCATTAGGATGGTAAATAAATTAGTCATGTGCACTTCTTAGGACTATGCATGGCACAAAACAGATTCTCCATCGAAGTTAGATATTAAAACCAGCTATTATTAAGTTTAAAAATGTGGCCATGTCTTAATATACCTGGTGTAGAGCCTGCTGCACCCATGGGAAATCTCCAGAAAAGTGTAATTATCACAACAGAGAAGGGATAAGGTGAAATGTGAGATGACACAGATTTCAAGGATGAATTTTAGGAGTCCTGTCCTTGCTTCTTTTTTTAATTATTATTATTTTAAAAGCAAAACAAAACAAAAGATAGAAATGATAGCTTCTTTGTTCTAACAGAGGATATAGAGAAATCTAACTTAGCTCAGAAGCAATTATGATTAAAGAAACATACCAAGGACAAGGTCATTTTTGGAATTAAAGAAAATGAAGGCAAAGTTCTAGATTTCTCTGGCTAAGAAGTTCCCTGACCTTGAGAACCTACTCCCAAAAGATTCACAAATTTTCTCTTGAGGCATTGAAATGTTCCCCCTTTCCATCAGCAATGAGGTGGTCAGGGCAGGCGAGACAAGGATGAATGACCTCAGCTTTGGCCCTCGCAAATTGTGCCAGGCTGTAAAAACATGGCATAACATTTCTGAATGTCAAGTCAAAGAATAAACCTGACCTGTGAACATCTGCCTTCCCACAGCCCAGCAATTAAAACTTGTGGTGTCTCCGTGTCCTGCTGGGGTGTAAATACAAAGATTTACATATTAATCAGCCGCACATTCTTCAAGAGCTTCAAATCCCTCACCATTGCTGAGATGTCCTTTGTTGCCCTGTGCTTGCCATTTCTGCAGCACCTCAGCTCCTAAACAAACCAAGATGAGGCTTGAAATCATGCCATCTGCAGACCTCAATAGAGAGATGCGTTTCACCACCCTCTCTGTCTACTGTTTACGCCCCGCCCTGACCCCAAAGTGTTATTGTGATGAAAGCTAGGAGGCCAGAGAGGCCCAGATCTTCATGACATGCTCCCCAAATTTCTGTTTTCTTCACTTTGTAGCAGGATGACTGATGCCTTTAACACTCCACAGTGCAGTCATCAGTGGGCAGAGAACTGAAATCAGCCAGTAAATACACTGACTGGGCTTGGTAGTACAGCACTCAGGAGACTGGGAAGGTGATGCACATCCTCCATGGTGGTCCATCGATGTCAGTGTAGGATAGGACATGCACTCACTCTGTGGGTGAATCAAAGCTCCAGAAAGAAAAACTCATACTCACAAAATATCAGTGGAACAATCCACACAGAGAGCCCATCAAGCCATTATCTGTTGGAAATAAGAGTTGGAAATTCCCCAAAGCACAGAATACACTTTAGATTGTGAAATAATACTCTTTACTAACTCAAGAGACAGTGTAAGGAGCTTTGCCACAGCACTGCTGCCTGTTTAGCCTTCTCTCTGAAGTGCTGGCTACAAAAGAGGGCTTACTGTGCATTGATAGCATTGAAATGTGTATGCACAATCTTTCCTTATCTTAAAATGCACTTAGATCACTTAATCACACACCTGTGACTCATTGTATCCTTGCTTCAGAAGCCATGGTATGAAGTCATGTCTGCATTTTCCCAAGAGTTTCTTCAGTAAGAGAACTTACAGAGAATGCCAGGCAAGGAAAAGGAGACACGGTTTAAACACAATTACCCAGGAGTACAAAGGAGAAAGAGTGGGCATTTAAATTGGAATCTTGCATGATGTCATCATAAATGTAAAACAATTTGGAGACCTGAAGGTAAAGACAGGGAAAGCCAGCTACAGGGGAGGAAGAGCGGGTCCAAATGGGCAGAGTGACTCAGACATCAGACGCTTTGGGAGCCAAGCAGTGATAATTTTTGAGAAGTAATCTACTTTTCAAGGCATAATACAGTCACATAAAGGAATAATCCTTCCTAAATGTTCCAAATGAGTCATTGGTTCCTTCTTAAAATCAAAATCAAAAGTAAGAGATTAAGCTCTATGGACAAATGCAGAGACCCCTCTCATATGTGTTCCTGCACTTTCCTCTCACCAGTTAGAAAATGTGCAAGTTCTTTCTTAATGTCTTGGAATATAGATTATTCTTTTAAAGTGCTATATGAGCCTTTTCCTAGCATTAAGACACCAGAGTGTCTTTCTCAAGGTACCTGGACCTTTAGGCTCGAGTGTGACTGTCCAGGAAGAGAAGAACCCAAAAACACACTGGTGATCTTCCCTCTAAGTCAAAAAACTACTTCCTGTCCTAAAGGTAAACTCTTTTCCCTCTGAATAAACCTAGATGGCTAACACAAATGAGCCTTTCATTGTCAGGTGCACGGGAGTGACTTGTGTGGAACAAACTTCCCGCTAAGTTCTCAGCGCAGTGCCTGGGACCTGTGTTACGTTCTGTCCTGGTTTAATGCTTGTTTAGTAATAAAATTGTTTCCTTTCTCTTCTGGTTTTGCAGAGATGCTGTGTGGGTTGGGAAGAGATTTTCCCAAGGCGAGACTGAGTTTAAAGGATCCCAGGATGGAACACGAAACATTAGATCATGCTGGAGGCAAATTTAGATTGTATAAATGTCAGGAGGGTCAGAGGTGCAGGACCTGTCATCAGAGGCTGCAGCCACAGGAAATCTCCCCTGCAGACATCTTCATATAAAAGGCATTTTTAGCTCACCCTTGCCTTCAGCTGTAGGCA
This sequence comes from Cavia porcellus, assembly GCF_034190915.1. Taxonomy (NCBI): domain Eukaryota; kingdom Metazoa; phylum Chordata; class Mammalia; order Rodentia; family Caviidae; genus Cavia; species Cavia porcellus. The sequence continues at coordinate 5,299,782 of NW_026947499.1, read as the reverse complement.
TCAAAGACAAGGTCAAAGTAACTCTACCACTTGGCCTTTCCTTGAATGTTAATGATGCAGGGTGATTGAAGGAGTGAGCACAGGGTAGAGGGGAGGAACAATGCTATGGCTTCTCTGTTCTCCTGCATAGTTTCTGAAGTACCTGGTTGCGGAAAATTAGGTATAAAAATAATGCATGTTTAAGCTGGGCTTGGTAGTACAGCACTCAGGAGACTGAGGCAGGAGGATCCTTGGACGTTTGAGGCCAGCCTGGGCTACAGAGTGAGCCCAAGTTCAACCTGAATCACATAGCGGGACCCTGTCTTACACACACATGCACACACACACACACACACACACACACCATTTTTTAAAGTTTTTCTGCAACCATGTGTTGAACATAGCTGGGAAAATCCAAAGATTTGTAAAGCTGCACCTTTTCTCCTCTTTTTTCTTTGTCGTTGACTTAGGAAAGATGCTTCTTGCTGAATGTTGTTGTCCACAAGGAAAAGCCCAGAAACAGACAAGGAACACATCCCACTTTCCCTCTGACCCCGGGGACTATTGTAGCACAAAGCCTTTTGAAGAAGCCCAATCATGCCTGGATAAGGGGGAAGGAGAATCTCAGTTAAGGTAGTGAGGGGAGGAGATAGTTAGAGTCCTGCCAGGCTGTGCCCAAAGCCTGGGTCCTCTTTCTAAGGAGAGAGCAGCAGGGTGCTGACCTGCAGCAGGAGAGGCCCCTCAGGGATCCCCGAGCATGTAGCAGGGTGCTGAGAAACAAACCCTGTCTGCAGCACAAACAGGGCAACTCTGTTCCCCTCCATCACAGGGGCCTCGGCGCCCCAGCCCCACACTGAGGAAAGCATTTTCCTGGCAGCAATAATTACCATGGCCAGGAAGGCAGGGGCAGGCACTAAGTGAAGTGATGGCCAGACTGGTTGCATGGGTGCAGACGCCACGGAAGCCTCTTATCCAAGGCAATGCAATTTTATATTTTTAAATTGAGTTCTGTCTGCTTCCTCATGTGAGGGTTGTTTTCTTATTTCCCAGACACTATACCTTTCTCTTACTCTGCCAATTTTCTGTGCTTTAAAATTTTGATCTTTAAGGAAATAAAACTCAAAATATGTGACATTGATGATTGACAGCAACATTTCCAGATGGGGAATGCAAAGAAAATAAAGCCAGTAGCTTCTGGTCTGCGGAAGTTAATTACCCACCCTTGGCCTGCATCTGTTACCAGCAGGGACTGCTGTGAGCTGCCCAGCCCGCCTCGGAAATGGCAGCATCCTGGGTCTCAGGCCAGACATATGTTTATGATAATGTCATCCCTGCTCTTTGAGAGGCTGAGGCAGGAGGACGACAGGCTCTGTGTCACCCTGGGCAACTTAGCAGCTTGGTGTGAGCCAGTCTGGAAGGAAGAAAGAAAGGAGGAGAGGAGGGCAGAGTGACCCGGAGCTCTAGTCCAGAGTGACAGTAAACAGAGATGGAGGGCTGGCTGATTATTTTATTATTTACATCACTTCCAAAATAAAATTATCTTGTCCGTTTCTTTCAGAATCATCACCCGTATCCTAGATGGGGCATTTTGTGTGTACTTGTGCTAAAGCAAAGATTAACATGGAAATAATCACAGGGATACTTCTGGATTTATTAATGCTAACTTGAGAGTGTATTAAAAATATAACTACAAGAAAATAGATGAAAAAGCCAATGAACATTCAGTTAATCATCATTTTTATAAGAAATCGAGAAATTTTAAATAAAAGAGCCATGATAAAGTGCAGTCTGCACTTGTAAGTTTGCAAAGGCTGAAAATCCTAATGAAAGCAATAAGAAAGAAATAAAAATAAGTGAGCCAAAAGCCAAGCATGAAGATGGAAATAAAACCGATAACTTCTGCATATGTGGACGAACTGGAGGGCAGAATCTCCAGGGCTGTGGGGAGCTCGGGGCAGGCACTGGCAGGGGCTCCCCAGTACTGTCCTGCAAAACTCTTACTGAAAGTGTGGGGCCAGCCCCGAGGCTTCCTTGGTCAGTCCATGTGAGGAAGCAGCAAGTACTGAGCTCAGGAGCACAAGGGAGGCACCGTCCCTTCACTGGGACCCTGAAAGCCTGTGCAGCAGGACCCAGGGTGACCAGATGTGACCTCCAGGCCACCATCCCGGCCTTCTGCTTTGCCTCAGCTGCCTTCATTCTCCACAGTGAGGATGACCCCGCCTGATGACTTCTTATCAGAAAGCCAGCCAGCATATTTACTGTGCTGTTTGGTTGCATCAGTCACCATTGACTGCCAAGCTGCTTTTCCACAGCCAATAGCCACGCTCCCCTGGCTTGTTCAGTGATAGTTTCAGTTAATGCACTGACAAAGCTCTTTGTGCCACCAGCAGCACTCACCCTTTAATGGGTGATTAGTGGGTGTGATCCAGTGTTCTTCCCTCCAGACAGAGCCTGCTAAACAAGGACAGGCTGATTCACACAGTCCCTGTGAAGTAGGGGACCTCCCAAGTCTAGGAATAATATAATATCTGCCAACCATCTTTATATCCAATCCTGCCAGTGCTCAGGGAAAAATTAAACTCAGACACAGTCTTCCTGCCCATAGGGAAGGATGCAACGAACTTGGAAGCTTGATTTAGAAATCGCTCAAGGTGACTACCTCGAGATTTTCTTACATAAATGTGAGGTGCAGATTTTCTTGAATTTGTTCTCGCTACTGCTTTGTTCATCCACCGCAGGCTCTTGAGTGCCCAAGGTTAATGGTTAGAGGTTGAAATTGGCATCGGTTCATGGGTTCCACCAGATGTGGAACAAGAACCACCCAGGTAAATAGGGAGGGGCTGGGCTGGGCTGGCCATGGCCCTGTCTGGTGACGCCGGGCTTGTGGAAGGCCACCCGGAAGCCCAGGGTGAAGCTGAACTGCAGAGCTGGTAACTGAGGACGGTCCCTCCCTATCCTGGTTTAGCTGAATTCCTGCACCTGTGGCTTATGAGGAAGTCCCTTACCTGCACATCAGCTGACTCAGCTGGAACAGGAATAGCAGCCCATCCATCTCACCCAGGCGCTGGCGAGCCTGCATGCAATGGTGCACTCTCTGGAGCTTCCTCCTAGGCCTGTCCCATCAGTGAAGAGGTCAGTTTCTGTGCTTCCTTCATCCATGTAGACGCTCTCATTCTGGATCTTTCTAGAGCCAACTACCTGTTCATTCATGCTTCCTTTTTCTGGAGATCTGTCCTGAGGACCTGTGTCAGTGAGAACCATTGTCCCAGGATTCCTGCTGCACTGACCTTCGTGAAATGACATAGTGAATCTACTGGTTGTTTGCTCCATCATAGTTCTCAGAAAGCCCCTGAGTGGAAGCTGTCCTCTCCAGCCAGTGAGCCTCTGCATCCCTGCGCTTGGTGTGTGGGTTCCTGGAGACAGGACCTGCAGATGACATGGAGAAGGCGTGGTTCTCTCAGCTCATCTGGACCTGCACTGGCCATGGCGGGACTCCTGACTCCTGCCTCGCTAAGTGTGGTCTTCCTGCAGGGCCTCGTTTCCTCTCATGTGGTCCAGGGAAATAGCTGCCATTACCACCCCATTTACAGCTAAAGAAACAGGCTCTGTGAAGCTCGGACTTTTCCCAGTGTCCTGCAACTGGCCAGAATCAAGGTTCAAATGCAGCCAGCACCAGCCTGACTGCAGAGCTTTGCACTTAGCCGAGGACAGAGACGGATGTGGACACCTTAGCCTGGATCTACAAAAGGACCCGCACCGGAAAGGCGTACATGAAAACACATGCACAGTTCAATCCCCGGGACTAAAAAATTAAAACATGAAAAATAAAGAAATAGAACTCATCCGTGCATGCCATTTATTCACTGCGTGCTAGATGTGAGCATCTCAATGCCCACCAGACAGAAAAGTCAAGTCGGCCATTTTGAGGGCAGCTATGGACGCTGATGGGGAGATGTACCCAAAGGAAGTAGGTGCTTCTTTATTTCCAAGTAATTTCCGAGGAGCCATGAAAGGGCCCTGTGGACCAACATCGGTTTTGTTTTAGTGTTTGGGGGATAAGCGGAGACCTAGAATTTGTCAGGAAATTCCTTCCAACCTCCTACTTTACAATGGCAATTAAATAACTAATACACATGGCAAGTCAACAAGACGAGATAACAGAAAATTATTGGGGGCTGATATGGCCTGCAGCTATCATCTAAAAGGCTAATTTGGGGTGTGGTTTAGGATCAGAGCTGTCCTGCATCCTTGGAGGTGAATTGTCTGTTTCCTGTATATGCACAGAAAAGAGGGGGTTTGCTTCTGAGTGCACTTGGGGATCCACCTCCTTCACGGTCACAGGGATCTGCTTTTGATATGCAGGCTGTGCAGCTCATGCCAGAGGCCAGAGGCGTGGAGGAATGAACTTGCATAACTGACCGTGAGATGCAGGGCACACAGCCTGATGGCACATTAAGCTCATTATCTGTGGGATGGGATGGATGCTTTTCCACACCACTAGTGTTACAGCACTAGGTGGACACAAAGTCTCGCCGTGTCTTACGAATTTCTCTCATGAGAACTTATGTCTTATGAAGTTCTCTCCTGAGAACTAACCACAGAATAGGGGGTTGTAACCCCTCTGCCATAGGAGCTGGCATCTCTCCATTGAAGGTGCTGGGAGTCACATTGGCAAGTGCAACCCCACGTCTGAGGCCGGGGGAACACAATTTGGCTATGCAGCACCATCCCATGCCCTGCTCCCCAGCCCTGAGTGGACTTGGACTCCAGGAAATGTGCCCCAAAACAGAACAAAGTGAAAAGCAAATTTTTCTTAAAGATGAACTGACTTTTCTACAGGAAGCAAGGAAGAACTTTTTGAATAAAACCTGAAGTCATCACTGTCCTCTCTGCCTGTTTATTAACTAACAACATCGGCAACAGGAAAAACGGTGCAAACTTTTCTCTGAAGAGATGAAGTCAACTTCACTTTCTAAAATCATCTGTAGGCCTTGGGTACTTTCTCTTTTACCTAAAGGGAATACAATGCCTTTACCCTGTCTACTCTTGAACTGTACTGTTGAGAGCCGCAGCACCTAGAAACATCTTATTTTCAAACATTTTAGGGTCTGTGACTGTCCCCAGAGTCACCAGTCTGCAAACATCCACTCCAGCTGTCTCTGGCTCTGTGGCCAGCTGACTGGCTCTAAAATCTGTTTTCACCTGTTGGTTGCTTGCATTGGCCTCTGTGTCAGCATGTGAACCAGCAAGACCAGCATGAATGTCCACTGAGTGGATACTGAGTCTGCTGAGAATCCGGGTCTTGTCATGGGTGATGACGCCTGATCCTGAGGGTGAAAGACCCAACTCTACTGAGGACTGCATTCTACCATTAATCCCAGATTTCAGAATGAGACCTGCTCTCTCCCCGCTGCCTCTATGGGTGTTTCTTGGCCTCTTCCTGTCATTTGTATCTGTTGGAGTTCCCATGGCAGCCTCGGCCACCACTCATGCCTGGAGAGATCTCACCAGCATTCTTGGCTTCTCACTCAGATGGCGGGACAACTCCTCCAGGACACCCAGTGCTTATTCCCTGAGTGTCAGGGAGGCACTCAGCGTGCTCCTCCCCTCCAGTTGGCTTCTCATCCACATAGTTCTGGGAACCACATCTAACTGACCTGGTCCTGTCCCCCTGTGGTCTGCTCCGCCTACATCTTCACCTGCTCAACTCTGGACTTCAAGAAGGCTGACTCAGCTGTCTGCTGCCAAACACAACCAAAACTCTCGAGTTTGGCTGAGTCCAGGACACTGGATGCCCCAGCTGATCCCTGAAGATGCAGGCTGAGCTGTAGCCACCAAACAAAGCAGAACCTTCTCCAGGTGCATCAGGCATGTCTGAGGGAGTCCCCCAAGGGTTCTTAGGGCAGTGGAAAGGGGCTTTAAAGATTGTACAGTTCAAAACTCAAAGCCTGCACAGTTGTGGATTCAATTATGGGATCCTACCACCCTATGGGGTTATAACTGCACCCCTTTGTGGGGAGTGTGCTGGAGATGGAACCCACCATGTGGTAAACACTCCCACTACCATTGGTCCACATCCCGAGCCCTCTAGTCACATTCCAAGCCATGAAGTATCTCAGCCGGAAGGCTCTTACTCTTCCCCAGTGAATTTGGCTTCTGTTATCTCTTCCTTCTGTCTGGTGATGTCCTTCTGGCTGTTTTTTTAAGCACAGCTCTGCTAGCAACACAGCCACTGGTTTGTCTTTTACCTGAAAACATCTTTCTTCATTCCTGAAAGATGGTTTTACCAGATATGTCGGTGTCGCTCCCGGCCGGCAGGAAGAACACGCGACAGATTCTGACGGTGTGCAACCTTGCCTTTATTTGTCTCCGCGTGGGCCCCGCGAGGCCTCCTCTCTGTCACCAGCCCTTTTTCGCCGGTGGACTTTCTCTATCTCTCTCGTGCTTCCTCTCTGTGCTTCTCCTGTGGCGGGAGAGGCATTCACTTTTATAGGGCAACAGTAGCCAATCAGTTCAAAGCGCGCGATGCGGGCTGACTGGCTAACATCAGCTGTTGCTAGGCAGACTATCTTACAGAGCGGGTTGTTTAAGTCGCCAGCGCAATCAGGGGGCAGGAAGCAGGCGCCAACTTGACTCACTCGATGGGAGGGGCAATCTAGCTCAGGCTCCGCTCCCACCCACAGGCCCTACGTCCGCCAAGTAAGGCGACCGGTGTAGGCGGCTCCCAACACAGATATAGGTTTCTGTTTTGACATATTTTCTCTACCTTTCCATGTTTCTAACCCTGTGGTTTCAGATAAGGAATCTGTGGTCTTAGAATTGGCGCTCCCCAGCACCCTTCCAGCAGTGTCATTTCCTTCTGTTTTTAAGTTTGTATTACTGCGGTTTTCTATTTTGGGAAATTGAATTCTGATGCGTCCTGGCATGAATTCCTTTGATTTGGTCTTATTTGAAAAATTCTCATCTTATCAGCACTGTAGCTTTCTCTCTGCCAAACTTAAGATGGTTTCAGAGGTTATTTTCCCAAACCCACTTCAGCCCGACACTCTCTTCCATCTCTGTCTGTGACTCTAATCACACAAAACTCAAGGCTTTCTTATTGGCCCACAGATCCCCATTGCTCTGTTCTGCTTCTAAAATCTGTTTTCTGACATTTTCACTGGGCAAATCTCATTATCTGTCTTCAGTCTCCCCAAATCTTTTCTCCTTTATCTCCACCCTAGTCTTCAGGGAACTCAGCTCATTTCCTTTGCTTTAACTGCTTCTTTTATTTTTCCTATTCTGTTCTTTTAAAGTTGTTAATGTGTTGTCTTTCTCCTTTCTTTCCTCTATTTTCCTAACTTCTATGCCTGTGCTTTGATTTTTTCATTCTTTAAAAATAATTATGTAATTTCTTGTTGAGCATTTTTATGATGCTTGACTTAGAATGATTGTGGAGTAATTCCCACAGCTGACCCATCTCAGCATTTATACCTATTGTTTATTTTCTCAAGCTGTGGACATTAATTACTCTTTCTAATTACTGAGACAAAATACCCAACCTCCAATGTTAAAGGAGGAAGGATTCATTTTGGTTCACAGTCTATGGAGACTGCAGGTCATAATCAGCTGGCTCCAAGGCAGAGAGGCCTGGCAGAGGAGAGATGACAGTCCATGGCAGGCAGAGGCAGCAAAAGCAACCAAGGAACAAGTGACAAACCACACACTAGTGCTCTATATGTTCCCTACACTTACCTACGCCACCTGCCTTCGAGGTGAACAGCACTCACACCTTAATCTTAGCATTGCCCTGTGAATTAATCCCAGAAGCACATGCTTGATCCTGGCAGTACAAACCCTAGACACAACTACCTCTGAATAGCCCCATCTACCAAGCCATAACACTGTGGTGTTCCTGGTTATTAGTACACAGACTGATTTATTTTAACTGAGACCTGGAAGTGGTAGTTATTGTTTCAGAAGGCACATTGGGTTGGTCCTATTTGAATACTCTCTCCTAGCCAATAGGGTCCAGTTTGGGTTCAGCATGTAGGTCCTAGTCTGCATTTCTAGTATGTATCTTTAATGATTACATTTATTTTCCAAATCTCTTGTAATGATTTTCTGCTCTGACTCACTCCTCTGGTGATGCTGGTCTCCTATTGAGTCCTCCCCAGTGGCAGACACTGGAGAGTACAGCAGTGCTTTGCTGGGCCACCTGTTGTCCTTGGGTCACCTTTTACAGTGGTGGCAGATGCTGTGATCTCCTGAAGTCACTGAATAGGACACCAGGGGTCACTTCTGCCCATGTCAGGGTTTCAGTCCTCTTGGGGCCCAGGTGCATACAGCAGAGCGAGCCAAGTTGGTGCAAAGGAAACCTGAGATGCTGCAGGCAGCGCCTGCCCTGGAGTGGAGAGAGTTTGGGCTCACAGAGTTGGAGAGGAAATGTTGTCTTGGGGATCTTTGCTGTGCCTTCTGGAGGTTATGGTTACTGCCATACCTGTGCCTGGCTGGAAGACAGGTTAGAGAGAAAAATAAAATGCAAGCTGCTCCCACACTGTTGTCCAAGCCTCCTTGTCCTGAATGGAGATGCCTTTCTCCCCAGCATCTCGGAGCCTGCCCAGACCACCCTGTTGGAGTACAGGGAGGGCTTTGTGTTGTGCTAATGTGTGGAGAGCAGGGCCGAATGAGTACATGTCATCGCATGTGGGTACCACATGTCTGTAACATATCTGCATGCTGCTGAGGGTGCCCAGGCCTCACCTTTGTGCTCTCCATGCACGTTCGTTTCAAATAAGCATGTGAAACAGAGCAACCAGAAAGATACAGGGTCTCCCTGGTTTGGCTTTTTGCCTGACACCACCACTATGCATGAGAGACTGTCCCACTCCCCAGCAGTGAAAATGAGCAGACCTCCATGCTTCCATAGTAAAAAAAGAAAGAAAAATAGCTTTCTGTTCAGGAGAAAAAGAGGACATCTATGCAATAAAGCTGACAAGCTTTAGAATAAAACAGCTATAGGAGAAGAAATTTTTACATTTGAGATTATCATTAAAAAATTCATCCACAGCTGTTAGAACTAACTTCCGCTAAAGGAGAACAGGATACTGACTAGCAAACAGGAGATATGCAAATAATATAATTGCATTATATATACAGATAATTTTTCACTTTCTATAAACTATAGGAATCCACATAAAAAACTGCTGTGGGTGGGGTCTAACAGTGGGGAGGTTGCGGCAGGACATTTATTTTTTACTTCCTCACATTACATACACTTTATCCCCCAAATTAATGGTAGCATTCTTATAATCCCTTGTATTCTAACTTCTTTCCTAGGGTTACAAATTGTTTCCTTGTACCAGAACAAATTCATAAGCCCTTTGGGATTAACCTGCTCTTGTGACCTTTAATGTACTCAGAATAAGCAGGGCTTCCAGTCTGAAATTTGGCTTCTTCAGTATCCAATTCCATGCACTGTGACATTCACAGTTGTCTCCTGGTGGTCACTCCCTTCTGCAGGACCTCCTTGGTCATTTCATGTAGCATTTATGGAGCATAATACTGTGAGAGTTACTAGACACAGCACAGAAACATCCAGGGAAATTTCAGTAGAAGATGCACAACAAACAATTTTACAATTTAGTATGTCTCAAATAGTGTGTGTGCCCTACTGACGTGAAAAGCAGTGTGTGTTGTGACCCGCATATTCAGATCTAACTCAGGAACCTACAGCTTTTTTATTAAATCCGACAATTATTGATTGTGCAGCATCACGTGACTGCACCTCCCCGAAAGTACACACCAGAGAACCTGGGATCCTGCTCCGGGAATTGTAGATCATGCTTTGTAGAGAAAGCTGTAGTATAGTGCCAGGCTTTCTCGCTTAGGCTCTTTAATTGATACCAATCTAGTCAGGAACACAAGCCCTAAAATCACTGAGAAGGAACACCAGAAGAATCTGCATTATTTACTGAACTTGCTGTTCAGTCAAAGGAATGTGAGTTAAGAAAATATGAAAAGGATATATGTGCGGTGTCAGGGTCAGGGGGTTTCCTAAGTGCATTGGACTTACAGCCCCGACCCCTGAGGGAATGAAGAAGGGATTTGATGTGGGAGGAGGAAACAGATACACAGTGAAAACACAACTCTGGGTCATGGGTAAAGGAGGACAGCTGGATCATGCCTCTGTGCTCCAGCCCCCAAAGGGGGAAAAGACAGCAAGGCCATCTTCAAACAGAAGACAGCATGGAATACACCATGAGGAATTTGAAGATGTCCTGGGAAATGTCCGGCAGTTCACAGCCAGTCTGGTCGGAGAAGCTTCAGTCTCGTGGCACAAACATCGGAACACCCTCACTTGCTCTACCCTGGGCAGACATCCTGGGCCAGCATCTGAGCTCAGCTTCCAAACCTGCACAGGGGAGGTGAGACCTCACCTCTCAGACTTGTGACACTAAATGAGAGAAGGAATGGGAATCAGCCATCACGGCACCTCCTAGGACACATATGCACAACAACTGGCTCACTGATATTATAGCTCAGTGCTAATTATTTACATTTCTGTCTTCCAAAGTAGAATCAAAGCTTTTTGGGTAAGTCAAGCATTTTCTGATTTCTCCAAGCTTTGTCTCACTCTCCTGATCTAAATAAATTCTCATACATGCTTCACTGTAAATGAGGTGGGACAATAAATTGAGATAAACACAAAGAACCACATAAAGGGAGAAAGAGGCTCAAAGAAATGGCACCTTAGGATTTGCTGAGAGACAAGAATCCTTGACTGAGACTCAGGAGGCCAACTCAAACGTTTATAGAGAGCACCTCCTTTGAAAGCAGTAACTTTCATTCAGCTTTCATGTGTCATTTTGATACTGGCGTGTGTTCATTTCTGTCTGTAAGAACTCCAGGTCCAGGTGCAGCACCAGTGAAGCATAAGCGTGTGGCAGGTTTGCAGAGGTCAAAGGGAGCGCGGGGTTCTGGTTGCCTGGGGGTCCTCCACGTAGGGCTGCTGAGAGGCAGAAGCTGACCTTCAGCCAGCCTCTGGTGCCAGACAGGGAGGCAGAGAAGTGTGGGGAGCCACTGAAGCTGGAAAATGACCACAGGTGCAAGGCTGGAGCATGACCAAGCCAAGTGCAAAGAGCCCCTGGGGTACCATGGGAAGAAGCTGCCTCAGCCCAAAGAACTCCTGGCCCAGGACCATCTGAAGAGTGGGCCACTAGGACAACTGAGTGTCATTTAGCATTAGGTTGCTAAAAGGTACAGACAGCCCTGCAGTGAGGGGCCAGCTCCTTTCCTCCCCATCAGGAGGGTAAGGGACCCCAGCTTTATTTCTTCTTTATTTTCATCCTGTCATGGTCCTGCACCCCAAGAGCCTCAGGAGATGCATGGGTCATGGCAGAGAAGGTATGACAGAGATTCCTGTTTTTCATGCAGTGATGATACACTTGTTTGTGTGAAGGTTCCAGGGTTAGCATCCTGAAAGGAAGCATACAAAGCAGTGCTTGTGTTAGTCCAAAGGAGCCACGCATCTCTGCATGACAGGCTCAGCCCCGCAGGTGGCTCGCTTGTGTATTTTCTCTGCAAGTTACAAGGGAACGAGCCTTGTCTCTGGCTCCATAGTTTCAGAATGAAAAACTTGGGTCCCAGTGGAAGGACAACTGCCCCAGGGCCGACTGGCTCAACACAGAAGGAGGATAGTGACCAGCTGGATCCTAGCTGTACCTCACAAGGATGAAGGCTGCCTCTCTGCACAGTCATGGCCATGGCCTTGATGCTAGAATGGGGAAGGTGGGTATTTGTGTCTTTGTTAAATAAAAAAGAATTTTAAAAAATATCATGAAGAGCAAATAAAATTCCAAGCTGAAGGGGCCTCCCAGGGGTTCTTGATCACATCTACTTTGCTTTAGTTTCCTCCTCTATTAAAGAAGGAGGTCACAGTGACCTCAGAATGGGGCATCTGGGGTGACTATATCACTATTATCCCACCCCAGCCCTCAACTTCTGGTGCCAAAATGTCCCATTTTGCTCCCAGAAATACATCCTCAAAACAGGGGTTCTCAGAGAAATGCTGGTCAGTGTCCTCCACTGACGTGGCCAGCTCATGGATAAAACACGTCCTTCACACTCTTGTCCTTAATAAAAGTGAATCCATTAAAGAGTGAGCTTCCTTTAAAAGGCAGCTTGTGCTGTTGTCCACAGTTGGTGTAAATGCTGATGTTTGCACTGTGAATGACTTCAGAGAAAGGGAAGGAAACATCTTTGTGGTTCTCTGACTACTTATTAAAAGGTCAGAATACCACATAATACTACAGAAAGAAGAAGAAGAGGCCGCCAGGAACATACACACTTCATCTCTTTACACACAAGCCTCACAAAATACCTTTCTTTTAGTTTCAGATGACTTGAAATCGATCTGCAATAGCTTGCTCTACTCTAGTTTTATTTTTCACAGATGAAATAATAGCTCTCAGTTTAAGACAGATTCCTTCCAGGGCCTAGACTAGACCCGGTGAGGTTCCTATTCTCAAGATTTACTGCTGGTGTTAGGAATATTATTTGTGATTCTAATGTGAAAAAAAATGCTTTTGGCCAATGAGCCATAAAGCTCAATTATGTCAGTGATTGCACTTATTTTATAAATATATGCATCTCATGACACATTCACCTGTGAATTTTTTACCATATTATTGTACATAAAACAATGGAAAATTGAGACAAGGTTAACTTTGGGAAAGAAAACATGCAAATAGTGCTTTAATTCCTCTGCAATGAAACGGATTTGGATTTATTAGAAATATTTCCTAAATCTCTCATGTCACATACTGCAGTGATCAATTATTGGATGAAGACACTGAGATTCTCAGCCTCGGGGGAGGACACAGAGAAATCAGAAGTAACCGCGGTTCACTTTAGGTGCTGGGAGGGTGATGATATGGATGGAAATGTGAAGACCAGAATCTCCCAGGTGGGAACACCTGTCTCTGCACCATGACAGGGAGCATGTTTCCTGGGGAGGACAATCAATGACCCACCACACAGCCTTAGAGGGACAGCAAGTTTGTAAGGAGGAAGAGAACATGCATTGTTCAGGAGCAGAATGGCGTTCACAGACAGAAAGAGGGCAGATGAGACAGCTGCAGATATTCACCTCTGTAGCTGGCAGAAAGACTGTGGAGTGGGCACCAAGTGAATGTTCAATCCTTCCCAGGGGCTACTGATTTCATTTTACCTGCATGTGTCCCTCACTGGGTGCAGTGAGTGTTTTTTGATGATGCCAAGGTCTGCTGTGTCACAAACAATAGGTCTTAAAGCAACAGAAATTAATCTCACAGTCCTGGAAACTAGAAATCTAAAATCAAGGTGTCAGTAGGGATAGTTCTTGCTGGAGAGGAAGGAAGAAAAGCTCTGTGTCTCTCTCCAAGATCCCATAGCTGTCAGTAGTCCTCAGTGTCCCTGATGTGTGGACACATTGCTGTCATCAATGCTATCACCATCATGTGACAGTCCCCCTGGATACAGGCACCTGTTACAGCAAAGGCACATCACCATGGGTTAGGGAGCCCACCCTAAGGAGTGTGACGCTAATTAGATTACATCCACTGAGACCCTATTTCCAAATTAGATAACAGGTATCAGAATTTACGATTTCAACCTTTTTTTAACAGTCAAAATTTAAGCTATCAAAAAGTGTTTTAACGATGAAAGTTTTATGTGGTTCAAGGAAATGTAAGGAGACTTAAACATTATATAGAGAAATACAAAACTGGATAGGTCTCCAAACCAGAGTGTTAAAAAGGAAGTGTTTAATCTCCAAGCGAAGAATAAGAACACAGTAACAGTTATTAAGATGAAGAGTATGCTTGCCAGTCAATCACTGTGTATATCTCAAGAATAAACATGTTTCATACACAGTAAATACAGTAGAGTGCACTTATGGTTGGGTAAAAGGAATTGCAGATGGTACAAGGTTAAACAGAAGGCTTGAAGCTGTGGCTGGAGATTCTTCAGGGTTCTGCCCACCAGGAGGAGGATCTTTTTCCTTTGCTCTTAGATTCTGACAGCTCAGATATTAAAGTTTGGCAGAAGCAACACTTTCTTGAAGAGAAAATATTAAAAACAACAACAGAACAAAGTTTCAAAACAAGATAGTAGGAGAGTAACAATAATTCTTACGTGATGTATTTTATATTCATAAGAGTTGTTTAGAGAGTAAGATGCAGGCATGAAATATTGTCCAAACATTATTAGTACAAACCTTTCTTTTCAGTGAACTAGGAGATACTAGCTGTATAACTATTTTAACTATCTAGTGAATATATAGTATATGATTATAGGCACAAACATACATATATGTATTTTTTTTCCTTTTCCTTTTCTTCCTTTCTCCATCTCTCCATCGCAGTTTTTCTTTTACTTTTGGACAGTTCTTTCCTTATTACCAATATCAGATCTTATTTGCTCATTGTGTTTCTCACACTAGTGAGACACCACAATGTTTACACATGTGGCCTGATTTATTTCACTTATGAGTGTGGTATTTAGTTGTATCTGTTTACTATAGAAGTCTCTAGTTTATCCTTCTTTATGGCTGAGTAGTAGTCCATTCTATTAAAACTCATATGTTTTTTATCCACGCCTTGGTTGATGGGCTTCAGGATTGAGAAGCAACATTCTATGTCTTCAAATCCCTGCTCAGAGCAATGTCACCCTGCATCCGTGTGGTTCTCTCAGTGCACTTGCTATGGGAGAAGCTGCTGCCAGTCAGAGAGAGTCCATGGTTAGTTATGTATTGGAAAGAGCAGCTGCTCTAGAAGCTGGCCGTTGTCCCCATCCCCAGCCACACCAGCAAGGACTTAACTTCAAGCCCAGGTGAGCCTTCAGGTAGCTGCAGTCCCAGCTGGCAGCCACGTCCAGTTCCACGAGACCCCATAGAAAATGGTCCAGCTGAGCCACTTTTGAATCCTTGATTTATAAATGCACAAGCAGAAGCGTGGTTGTTTTTAAGTCACTAAGTACAGGAGTGATTTGTCACACAGCAATTCTTACCAGAAGCATTTAACAGAGAAAAGTGAAGTAAGAAAGATTAACAGCGAGAGCCTCTGTGGAGCCTGTACCCACGCTGTCTTGTTATCAAGGCCTAGTGCTAACTGGGCAGAGCAGAACTGGGCAGAACGGCTGGAGCTCCACTGTTTGGATCCAAGGCCACAGGGCACAGTGGGAGCCCTGATTGCATTTTGGGTGCACTTGTTTCCTGTGGCCGCCACAGTCAGGGGTTCAATGCAATGAAAATGTTTTGTTGCACAATTCAGGAGGCCACAACGTGAAATTCACATTACCATGCTCAAGTCAAGGTTCTGCTAGGGATTCACTGTGCCCAGCTGTTCTGGCCCAGAAACAGCTGCTGTGGGTCTGCTGTGCCTTGAGTTGTAGCTCTGGGCCGCTGTCCTTTGCTGCTGTATTGCTTTCACTTTCTTTGTTTTTTCTTTTTCTTCCCCTCTTGGATAAAAGCACTGGAGGAAATCACTCTGGAAAGGCTCAGCCAGGTAACCCAGGGTAATCTCACCATCTCAAGATCCTTAACTTAGTCGCACATTTGCATGACCATTTCCCATGCAAGGTTACAGTTACTGGTTCCCAGAAGGTGGACTTGGAATCTCCGTGATTATTCTACAGTTCTTGTTCAGCAGTTTTAGACAACAGTAATAACAACAAAAAAACAACAGCAAGACATACTGAGATAAGTGAAAATCATCAGAGAAAGGAGATAGAAATATGAAGAGAAAGAAATTTATAATGAACTTTAGGATGCTGGATTAAAATGGGCTATGTCAGGAAATCAATTACACATAGTCTTTGCAGTACAGACAAAATCTGTATGAATGGATCTGTGTATGTGAGTGTACGTGGAGACATGAATCTTGAATACGTATTTCTTGTCCACTAACAAATCCTAGAAACAATACATTTCCAATAGCAATGGGAAGCCTAACACCAAGTCCCTGATTTCCAGGTAGGAATCTCCATTAAATAGAAACAAGACAGCTTGGAGAGATGGCTGATTCTGATGATGGAAGAGCAATGGAGACCCAGCGCCTTAGGGAGAAAAGAAAGAAAGGAGAAGAGTATGCATATGTGTGTGTGTGCATGAAATAGATAACTATACTACTAACTTCTGTTAGTTCATCAAAAGGACGGTTTGCATTTTCATTTTTTTTTTTAAGTATGGGGCTTAAAGCCAGGACCTTGTTCATAGTAGGTAAGCACTTTACCATGGAACTAAACCTCCATGTATTTTCATTGTTTGACTGAGCATTTTTCATGCCTAAATCCTGTAATCTGAACAACTACATTGAAGATAATAATATGCAATATATTACCTAATGCTAATTTCCCATTTTTGTTGAAATTCCATATTGGTTTTATCCTTTTATGTTTTTCAACTAAAAAATAGAAAAAAGATGCATACATGAATTCAATGGGGTTCTACTGATCAGTGACACAGAAACCTGAAATTAATAAATATAGCAAAAGATGATAAAGCTTTGAGTAGGTGAGAATCCTGCTACAAACAATGAGTGAATAAACACACAGCAGAGCAGAGAATGTCTTTCTAAATCTTGGGATTCCAACAGATAAACAATATAACACAAATTAATTACACAGAAACGTCATAAAGACTCAACTGCAGAGGTGTTCTAAGCATCACGGACTTCTTTTCTTCCAGAGTCCAAGACCTGAAATACAGAAAGGTGCAAGTCATTCCTTATTAATGAAGATTAGAGAACCATGATGCCAAAGGGAGATGAGAGCTTCTGACTCAAACCCTAGACAGCACAGAGGAAAGGAGAGCTCGGGTTTCGTTTGGTCTTGTTGCTTTCGCTGACTTTCACCACCGTGCACTGCTGCTCCTCTGCCATGCCACTGCCTTGGAGCCGGTTGAGCGTGGACTGAAAACTCCACAAGCAGTGAGCTAAAGAAACCTGCCCTTCCTTCATTTGGGGTATCAGGTATTTTGTCTCAGCAGTGAGAAAAGTAACCAAGACAGATTTCTACTGACATGAAACAACTAAAATGAAGCCAGGTCCACACTCTACCCACCCAGGCAAGTGGGGAGCTCAGATTTGACTGTGTGAAAACTGTCACAGGGCATCTCCACACACTGTTGTGACAGAGTCAGCAAAAGCCAAGCAAGTGGCTGAGACTTGCATCTCTGCTCGTTGGAAACGTGCCATCTGGCTGCGTCCATTCTGCAGCCTCAGTGTAAGCCACATGGCGAGACTTCCTTGCCTTCTACCTCTGCCAGGCAGGAATGAGCAGTTCCTCCCACCTGCAATGGCAGCTGTCACCGGACAACTGGTGGAAAGCAAGGGATGTCACCACCATCCAGAGGTGGTGAGGCCACTTGTCAAGTGGGTACCGGACTCCACCTCTCACCAGTGGAAAGGGGTCTCTCTGAGGTCAGTGGAGGTGAGGAAGGACCTGGACTTCTACCTGTGCTTGGTAGAGGAGACACTTCCTCCTCTGGCCCTGGCACAGCAGGGTCAAAGAAAACCACTTTAAACATGCCATGCAAAAAGCATCTAGAATTTCCCAGCATAATACCAAAAATAGATGCCTGGCAAAAATACTCATCAGAAAAAGTACTTTACAGATTTTAAACCAAACAAGAAAAGGCAATTCCAAGACCCCAAGCCAAGAAGACAGATGTGTAGCATTACCTGGCCTAGGTTTAAAGCTGCCCTGGTCAAAATGCTTTAATCAGCAGTGACTAACATACTTCAATGCAGAAAAAAAAAAGAACAAATCAGAACACCTTCGCAGAGTAATATCTCTGCAAAAGTAGAAGTTGCAAGAAAAAAGTGGAATTTTAGAACTAATATTACAACAATAAAAAAGCCAGAACATGGGCTCAAAATAGAAACAGATGGAACAGAGAAATAAATCTGTGAACCAAAAGACACAGTAATAAAAATGACCCAAGAACACATAAAGACGAAATACACTAAGAGCAGGATGGTCACACTGCCAGGGCCTGTGGGACATCACTGCACCATCAGAGTCACGGGCAGACTGGCGACAGGATGAAAAGTGGTTGGAAGATAAGCAAGGCGGTGCACAGCTCTAATCCCAGCACTCTGGAGGCTGAGGCAGGAAGAGCCCTAGTTAGAGCCGAGCTGACGAGTTTACTAAGTCTCTGTCTCAAAAAGCAAAACAAAAATTTAAAAGACTCAGAGATGCAAAATCCCTGGATACAATTGCTAGAACTGAAAGTAGAAAAAATAACTTGGAGAAGTGGCTCAAAACTGTGTAAATTTGACAGGAGAAAAAAAAACCTTCACATTTAGGAAACAGCTTTACTGAGTCTTCTTCTCAAGTACTCACACAACCCAGTCACTTCACAACATTCTTCTCTGGCCACACTGCCATCACCTGAGTTATTGTAAATGTATCCTTTCCTGTCTCCCATTCCTCCACTTCACCAGAAATCTCTTCTCTACCTAACAATCAGATGATGTGTTTAAATATAAGAGGAATCCAGCCTCTCCTCTAGTGGAAACTCCCAATGCCTTCCCAACCCACACAGATTAAGGCTAAGGCTCCCCTTGGGCAGATAAAGCCCCAAGTCCCCTGTGGCCAGGGTGCCTTCTGAACCTTCTCTCCTATCAGCCTCTTCTGCCTCGTGTCCTCTGTCAACTCTGGCCCCATGCTGTAATATTACTGCCATCTCCATTTTACAACTGAGGCAACTGAGAAGACGAGAGGATCAGAAAAGTTCTCAGGGTCACAAAGTGAAGAGGAGGTGGGTAAAGACCAAGCCATGACTCTGATTCCACAGAAGATGCCTTCATCTCTGGTGAATCAACATCTCTGGATTATTTGTTTGTTCCTCATACCCGACTCGGTACCAAATAAATGTGGAACTGAAAAAATCGTGCTGATTTCATTGTTCTAGTTGGGTTCAGACTTTTTAGATTTTGCTTGAATTTTTCACCACCAGTACAGTCCCTGCCTCCTCCCAGAGCCGCAGATTTTCACCAGTTGTTCATCAAGCTCTCTAGTGCCAGTGTTTCAGTGAAATATTTTTGTAAAAGCAAAGCATTTGGCTTTAAAATCCAATCAATCCAACTTTAGAATTGAAGGCAACAATAGGGTTAACACCCAGTCAGTACCCCAAAACTATGTTTCACTCAGCAAAGGACCACATATATGATGGTGGGTTCTCACAAATTTAGGTGATGCAGAAATCAGCTCCTGAAGATATCCTGCTGATGAAGCAATTTTCAGAACATAGTTGTCTTTCTAGAGAGGCGTAATTATACACATGAAAAATGGGCCACAGAAGTTTTGCCAACTTTGCTGTAAAGTTTAGCCTGGGTAGGAAGTATTAGTCCTTAACTTGACTCAGTGGGCAGCACCCCCACAGTTGCTGGACATCCAGGTCGCCAGCCCCTCTTCAGTCCATTGGACCAAGCCCCGCTCAGCTGCCTCCTTCCTAAGGCCTCATCTCTAACTTCTGAACCTTAACTCTTAGTATACTGGTCACTTCAGCCATTCCCACTGCAATGGCCATGTCCCTCTGGGTACCCAAGGCACCCTGACTGAACAGCCACGGTGGAGCTAGTCTGACAAGGACATTATGGGTGACTCAGCAGCTGAACCTGGAAGAGGAAACTTGTCCATAAGGAAGGACTCTGACCATCCAGAGAAACTAGTAAAGGGTGTGCCACAGACAAACACTTCCCCTGCCTCCCCTGAAGCAATGTTCCTGGAAAACATAGTTCTGCAGAACATCTCTCCCCATGCCTACCAATCAGTTTCCTTCCCATGGAAAACCAGAGCCAGCCTGATTTTATGTGTCTTTCTTCCTTCTTTGACTCACTTCCACTTCCTGGTTATACTTGCTACCCTAGAGCCACACCTCCTGAAGACACACAGAAGTGTTATCACATACATTCTGTCACAAGATACTTGCTAAGCAACCAAAGCTGAGTTACTGAGTTAGGGATCTCAAGAATTATTTTTGCTTTTGCAATCATACTATTCATATCACAGCCATGGAATTTATAATAAGAGGGAAATATTTCCAGCATAAAAGTGGCTCCCAAGAATCTTTTACACAGGCAGACTGTACGATGTGGTGGTCAAGAGCCCGGGGTCACTATCTTTTCCTTGTGCTGCCATTCTGTGTGTCTACTGAGCCCGGGGCAAATGCACTAACTTCTTTAAATCACCACTTCCATGTCCATTAAATGGAGGAAATGATATGTACCTCAGGAATTTTCGATGGATCACAGGAGGGGCTTAGTGACGCTGAGCTATTTCGCAGTAAGGCTCACTTTCCATTTGGATTTCCAACATTCAGCACGGATTCATTTATTTCCCCACTTAGAACTTGTCTTCACTTTGTGCATGTAGTTTATTCACACTTTTATGCTGTAGTTTAAGTCCTGGACCCTGAAGGATGTAAAGGAGACCTCACAACTACCCTGTGGCCCTTGACCTAATGGGAGATCACTTAATTTCTATCCTTGTTGAATAGTTCCTGATATCCCGTGTCCCAGAAGTGATGTGTTTAGGAGGTACACATCCTTGTCAGTAACGCCCTTTCAGATCTTCACTTACTTTGAAAATAGCTGTCTTACAGTTTATCTTACTTTCAGTTTTGTTGAGGTGAGGTACTGATGGATTACCCAAAATGGTCTTGAATTTCTGGGCTCAGGTGATCTTTTATCCTAGCCTCTCAAGTGGATTTCCACAGTCCTTCCTGATTCTCCATGCACCTGCTAGATCAACTGATTAACTATGACCTTATCTTTTTAAATCAGCTCAACAACATGTACTAATCATGAGTACTCAACCCCGGAAGCGATAAAGCATGATTATCCACCTCTGCAGGTAGCCTGTGTTTGGAAACTCGGCTCAGAGAATTCAGAATGCAAACGAGGGAAGAGGTAGATAAAACAAAACTGTGCAGAGAGAAATCTGGCCACAGTACTTTAACCAGACAAACAAGATCAACACCAACAGTGATAATAAGTAGTACTGCCAAGTGTGAGCCCTTTCTATGTCCAGGGGACATTTCACCTCCGAGATTCTCATCCTCAAAGCCCATAACACCAGTCTCACTGTCAGAAAAATGTCAGACAAATCATTAAAGTCCTTTTTGCAAACTACATGGCCATCATTCCTAAAACTGCCAAATCATTAAAAACACAGAAAATCTGAGGAACTGGCCCCAGCGGAGAAGGGTAGGAGACAGGAGCACTAAATCCAATGTGGGATTCTAGAACAGAAAGGGAGGTCTCAGGTAAACTGTTAGAAAACATGATCAAAGTGCAACCTGCAGCTCACAATAACAGCGACATTTGGTCATAACTTTTAACAAGCACACAACAGGAAGGGGAGATGCTGGTGAAAGAGGGAAGCGAATGCCCTGCGTGCTAGAACTCCACACAATCTACACACTGCGTATCTTAAAACACTCTAAAGGTAAAACTTTACCTTTCAAAATACCCAAATGTCAAATTTTAATAATCTGTGGTCTTCATTTTATTGTATCATCTAGGATTGTGATTCAGTGTCTTTGTACAGGTAACAGTCTGTGCAGCTCCTTAATATCACCTTTGTTTCTTGGCTTGAATAGAAGCAGCCTTTCCATTTGGTACAAGGATATTAAATATCCTCAACCTTTAAACCTGCTCTTCTTCCACAAGGAAAATCTTGGTTCATTTGCTCCTCTAAACCCTTCTGTGAAACTTAAGGACATACTTACAAAGCTTATGCATTACTGTTATGCAATCATTTATCTGTAAATATAAAGACCAGGGCTTGGGAATCAGGAACTGTAGATGCAGTTACTAAGGTGAAGTAACTTTATGAAGAAAAATCCACCCACATATTAATTTCCGAATATGTTGCCTTTTTAAAAATAAAAAATGGAGCACAATGCTGAACTCTAACATTTTGATGCTGTGAAAATCTGACTCTTTATGACAGACTGGAAGAACTGCAGCACTGTGGATCTCTGCAGACGTGAGCCCTTATACCCAACACTCGCCTTTGTGCAAACCAGCTTCCCTGCTGTGGCAAAGGCCTCCCTCCCACCTTGTGCACACCTGCTCTTCCAGGTGGCCACTGGGTCCTGGTTCTTCTGTAACTAGCAAGAGAGAAGTACAGAATACCAGGGGAGAAGGTGAGCCACTTCACAGTCTGCTCTGACTTGGCTATTGGGCTCCTGACTTCGTGGGCCCTATCTCCACTACAAACTGGAAAATGTGAGCATCACCCCACACTTTTATTTGTGGCACAGTTTCGGTCTCAGATATCCATGTTAGGATTTGTGCTACCAGCCCCTATTTCCTATGAGGAGCAGACTGATTTTAATATGAAAGAAAAGCAAACCATTCTGCAAAAGTCTCAGAGAGTTATTAATTCTACATGGTTGAGATTTTTGCCTTATTAAGATGGTAAAGTAGCTCTGAGAGAAGCTTAATATACTCCTTAATTCTGACATTCACAGCAGGAATCAGAAGCTGAGGGGGATCTGAACTTTGACGCTCAGAAGCACTATTGAGTTAATGTGTAGTTTAACTCTATTGCATAAGATGACATGCAAAGACCTCTGCTGTTTTATACGTATGCTGATTTGAAAAAAGGAGCTTAATGGCTCGTCTCACATTATCATCTCCCTACTTTCCACTTATATAATGGCTTTCATGGTAAATGTTAGGTATGAAATTACACAGAATTGCCTGAGGCAGCAAAAGATGAATGTGTGGTTGTTAGAGTCTAAAAGAAAGTCTCTCCATTGGCTGGATGTGGTCACACGCCCCATGCAAGCTGCAGTGGGCTCTGGGAAGTCCAGGCTCGCCACACTGTGGAGGGAGGCCAGCAGATTTTTTTCTGATCGTTGCCTTCTCCCTCTCACACTCTCACACTAAAACTGCATCAAGTACCTACGTCAGCACCCACATCCTACAGCCTCGGGTTCCTCTGGCTCAGCCACGGGTCTTCACTCTGCTTCCTTTTACTTAGGAAACTGGCCCTAGAGTCACAAGTGGATTCCACAGCAATCCAGAGGATGAGGAGTCTTATTTCTGCTTGTTTTGATGCATCTTAGCCTGAAAGAAGTAAAGCACAGAGAAGAATTATTAATTCATTGAAATAAAATATTTTTAGGATCTTGCATTCCTCAGACTGTACCACTGCTCATAGATTCAAATAAACAATCAAAATCATACTCCACTGTTGGCATAAGTGTATGCCTTCCTTTCAGGTTCACTTCTCAGAATCAGACAAATCAGTAAAATGGGAAATATAATCTGACCTTCGGGCGCACATCTGAAAACACAAACTCTTGTCCCTTCTCTCCTAATTGTCAGCACTACTGTGTCTTCATCAGCCACACATGAAGAGAAGCACAAGAGTGCTAGGCCTTAGCTAGCTGCCCTGATATCCATCTTTTGCTGTACTGGAAGATTCTGTGGGATTTCATACTCAACATTTCTGATGGAGGCATTGGACAAAAGGAATGGAAATGAATCACGGACCATGACAGATTTTCCAACTTGCTTTCCCTCTCTTTGGATATCAGACATGAATGGCACATGATTCACAAGCCAATCGTATTTGGAATTCAGGGCGGTTTTTTCTGCAGGGCCCTGCAAGGCCCTCCCCTTACCTGTGTCCTCCCATTGGTGATCTCCATTCCCAGTTTACCCTTTGCATCACAGTTCTCTTTCAAGGCACTGGAATTCTCATTCTATATCCTGAGTTGAAGTTACCACTCCTCAAGCCTGTTGAAAAAAGCTTTTCGGTTTAGAAGCAATTTGGAAAAACAAGCAAACTGAGTGGCTATTCTCTTTAAACATTTTTGCCTTTCCCTGGGGTTCCTATATTAGCAGGAACACCAAGATCCCACTGGCTAGTTTTGATTTAATTTTTAAACCTTCTGTGTCAAATAGCAGCACTGAGTATATTGCATCAGTGCATTCACTATTCAGTGCTCTCCTGCTGAGCACTGGATTGTATTCTCTCTGCCAGATCTTTGGCTGAGTTTTATCAACATATTGATCTTTTCCTGGTGATTAGGAACGTAGGTATGTATTTTTTCTTGTAGGTTGTTAAAATACTCACCAGTGTGTACATAGTGGGTCACAGTCTATGCACATGGCTCTGTCTCCATCCCTAGCACATAGTATAAAACAAACAACTATAGCAGCTACCTGGGGTCTCTGATGAAACCAGGCAGCCAATATGTTCTCTTACTATAGGGAGAAGTGAGCTGAAGCTGCATCTAGATCATTCTAATGACAAAGAATAGCACACACAAGAAGAAATCTGTGTTTCAGAATGTAGTCTCTTCAAAAATTCTTAACCATGTATAACTAGCATAATCAAGGCAGCAAAGGAAAGCAAGGAAACTAGGAAACAACAATCCAATGTCTTATCTTATGTACACATTATTGTATATATGATGGCAATAGGAGTTCAGAATTCAGAACTAATTTGTCAGAGAGTATGTTTTTCCTTCAATACGATTGGTCATCTTGGTAAGCAGATTTTCTTTCCAGTGGGCCACAATACTGCAATAAAATTTTAATCAGAGAAAAATCATATTTTGTTTTAAAGTCAAAAAACTTGGAAATCGTTTCCAGGTTTTGCCAAAAGTGAAAAAGAAAATAGATGGAGAAGCATTTGAAATTATGAATTTACCCTAGTTTGAAGTGTTCTCTTTTTTGTAGCACTTCAGAAAAAATAAAGGGAGGGATGTGTGTGTTTAATTTATTGTTATTAGCACGTGTTTTGATCTGTCTTTACCTTTGTCTGCAGTGCATGAGTTCTGTTTACCTTCACCTGCAGAAGAGGCGCATGCAGGTGATGCACTTGATTCTTTTCCAATCCCTGTCTCCTTGCCACCCACCTAACATTTAAGACCTTGCATTCACATGGTTGGCAGAGTCCAAGTCAGCCCATGTTTTGGGAGTTTTGAGGCCTTGAGCATGCAAATCCGCATTCAGTTCTTATTAGTCACCTGGGCTACACTAACACACCCAGAGAATGACCTGTGCTGTTCTCTCCTAAAATGTCATCATTTGTAACCACTTCCTAGGGTTGGCAAGAAGACAGTGGAAATCAGAAGGAAAGAATCCCTACAGAAAAGATGTGTGTAGAAAAAAAAAAAAAAACTGAGCTGAGTGTTCTAAAGCGAGTAAAAGATTAAGCAACTAAAGAAAATCTGCTGTTTACGCATCAGAATTTGTTCTTTTGCAATTGCTGTTTTGATGTCTGGTTCTGCACCTCATCCTCCCCGGAGGAAAGATTTGCAGTGAGATCCACATAACTGAAAGGGACAATTTCTTGCCAAAGTGGGAGGATTTCACAATCCATCACTAAATCTCAAAAACACATATTTAAGAACACTTATGTCCCCTGGTGTTTGTCTCTTCCACTAGGAGTAAAAATTCCCTGTTCTTCCTTTACTGATCTATATCAACTGCTAAAAAAAATCATTTTTTTCTTCTGCCCCCAAAACCTACCAAAAGCGTTTTCCATTTTTATTCTGTGTTTCTATAAGCTTTATTCCCATGGATAAACAAAGCACTGATCATATTAGAAGCACAGCACTCCTGGGATCCTCATTTCCTCTCTTTCCTTCTGCCAAGCTGAAAGAAGGTGGTTGTAGGCACATGGTAGAAAGAACTTGAGGCAAGTGAGTACCTGGAACGGATCACCTTTAGAACTAGAAACAGTCTCAGGAGGGATTCAGGCTGCTGTCTAGCCCATCTAGACAAGGTGTTCAGCACGTTGTATATTTATCTTCAGTTTACTGTACTGGAAAGCCATCTCCTCTTTTCGCAAACCCCTGATAAGTTTTAGGTTTACACACTGCTGGAACTGAGGTACTGTCAGAGTGACTGATGAGGAGGGGTCAATTGTAAACATCTTTCCATCCTCCTCTGGATTTGCATGGAAACTTTGCGGGAAATAGAGATTTTTCTAAAAGCTGATTAGTGTCATACTTTTTGTTGACAAATAGTTCTACCATTTAGCTAGTATTTGCAGTGTCCACAGGGATATTTCCACCCTTGATGCATGGTCTGAAGCATAGCACATAACTGAACTTCCTAGGGCAATGAGAGAAAGGCCCAGCTACTCTTATGCAGACATTGGAAATCTCCAGTGCCTCCTTGGTTCCAGGTCCAGGCACTTAGAGGACCAGGGCTGTTTTTGCTTGTAGCTAGATGTTTCCTACAAAGCTTCATGCATTCATAGATGGGGCCCTACATAAGTGGCTGGATGTAGGTCATAGGAATATGGATTAAAGATATGTGATATCTGAATTAGTCACATACATGGATTTGCACAATTCTTGGTGTGGTTCACTAGACTTACTAACCCCAATTTGGGTGTGGGTGTCACTAAATGATAGGGTTGTACCCTGGGTAGAATATTCAGCAACAGAAATCAGGCCCGTTTCTTCCTGCCTACCCTTCCATGGACTGTTTCTTTTCTGCCATGTTGCTCTGCTTTGGAACCAGCCAGCTATGGATTGAAACCTCTATACACTGTAAGCTAAAACAAACCCCTCCTTTGTCTTTGGGAGTCTCGCCCTTTTGTGTCAGCAAGGATCAAAGTAACTAAGATAAAAGATGCCTTGAAATGAGCTCAGATAGCTCATGATGAAGTGAGATTAACCTGCAGGATTGCTTTCCAGTCTTTGCACCAGTGCTCAGAAGCAAGCTAGAGCCAAAGCCTTGCGTACAGGCGCACATGACTCAGGAAGTTGGAGACTTCACTGGTGGGGGTTTGGACAAACCAACACATGCTATAATGTAAGTCTAAAAATGCCTCCCCACAGAAGTCTGATGTTTGAGGTGGGATCCTGAAGCCACTATCGTCATCAGTGGACAGGTCGACTGTTCAGTTCATAGTTGCATGTGCTGTGAGGAGGCAGGGCCTGATTGGAAGCGGTCACTGGGGTGTGGCCTGGACGGGATACTTGTCCTGGCTCCTCTCTTATCCCTCTTTTTCCTGACCACCATGAAGTAAACAGTTTTTGTCTGTCATGCTCCTTGGTCATGGCTATTTGACCTTAGATCCCAGCAACCATGGACTGAATCCTCTGCAACATAAGCCAAAGTAAACCCTCTTCCTTTAAATTTCAGGGGTTGGGAATTTTGTGTTAGTGATGGAAAGCTGGCCTCCTATCTCCTTGCATGCCTGTGGTCAGCAGATGCACACTGTGGTGTGCTTGAGAGTGTCAGTGAAGGAATATGCATGTTTGTGTGTGTGATTGGCAGTAACGTGAGAATTTCAGATGGGAGAATTATTTCCCTAAAATAAAAATTTCCCACTATCATTATCTGTGTGCCATTGTTAGATATCAAATAAATACACATTTACATGTACACATACATACAAACATATATTACGTATGTATGTATACATTTGTAGATATACACACACACATACACACCCTCAATTTCTAATCCATAGCAAAACAAGGAATGTGTAGGGCATAAACTCTCCTGCACTCTCTCAGATCTCACAGAGGGAGGCAGGTGAAGCCTAGATACTCCTGCATACAATCAGCTTCCCCTGAACTCTCAATATTTCATGTGTATAATAACCCTTCCTGGGTAATTAAGGGCCACCCGGGAAGCAAGTACACTTCCATGATGGCATGAGAAATTTGGCTTTCCCTACATCACTGCCAGGAAGCAGAGTTTTATCAGTATTTTTTTCTGATCTATTCTGACTTTCCACAGGCAAGGTGATAAATATCGCTTTATTACGCATTGACATTTCGTGGCTTCTCATTGTTTACAATAATTATTTGCAGTTCCTTTCTGGGATAAGGTTGGTTGAGGGTCAACTCTCTCTCAAGCACAACCACAAATTAAAGATCTGACGTTTATATGGGTCAGCCGTGTACCTAGCATTCACCAAACTGGACCTGAGCTGCTGTGAGACTGAGGACCCTGAACCAATCAGCATTCAGCTCTCTGTGAGTTAGAAGACCACAAGGCTGTGCTACTTATTTATTTTTAGGTTTCCTAAACATGCTCTTTTTCAAGCTTTCTGCTCTTCCCTGATGCTTAAATCACAAGAGTCTTTGCCATGTCTTCACAAAATAATTTCAGAACTACTTCTTACCTGATCACAAGGTCAGAGCTGACAGGACAATAAGTGAAAGAAGCAGACAGATGCGAAGTGACGGAGAAACAGTCGGCTCCACCGTGAAGGCAGGAGCTTTCCTCTGCATCTGAGGATCCGTATGTTCAGCCTGGAGACCCCGCCCTGCCCTGTTCAGTCCCGTGTGCTGGTGACGCTTCCGCCTTGTTTAAAAGGTCTGCCCAACCACAAAGTTCACCAGAAGCCTCTCTCTTATCAAACAAAGATGAGCGCATTAAAATCAGTTACTGCACCAAGGGAATTTTGAGAGAATCTTGGTCATATTCAATGTCCATCATCAATACGAGGTATTTATATGGTTTGGGTGTCCTTTGTTTAAGGTGAGGCTTTCAGAATCAGAAATGGGTGAGTCTGGAGTAACTTTGAACATAATTGTTTAAACAGGTGGACACATGCAGGTCAGAGTCTTGGTCAGTGAATTATTGACTGATAAATGAACTGTTTACGCAGGTACAAATTACCTGCTAGGTAAATGGGCCTGCAATATATTCTGACACACCCATGGTTAATTGTTATTTACACAATCTTGTTTTTCAGAGCAAGAAACTCCCCCGAGAAGAGTTACATTCTATTATTGCAAGAGGTCTCAGTTCCAACCTGGAAAAGCTCTGGCCCAAATTTATAATTTACCTACAAGCAAGTTCTACAAACTTTCTGAGATTCAGTTTCTTCAAATATAAGATGGACCTTTTGAGAATATTTATTTTATAATGTAATCCTGGTGACTAAAGAAGATAATCCATCTAAAACAGTCACAATACTTTCTGCTAAAACAGAACTCAAAAAAGGCCAATAACCCTGATAATACTCAAGTACTATGGAATGATTTGAAAATATCCCAAATTTTAAAGCAATAATTATCAATCACAAATTCCCACTCTCTTATAAGCAAGCAACTGAGTTTCCATCAGAAAAAAAAAATGCACAGCTTATGTTGAGAATCAGATATTTTTAAACACTTCGAATTAAACTAAATATTTGCAATCATGTTTAATGTAGTGTGTTGATGTGCTTTGGATACCTAATAGTGGGATATCAAATTTTGATTGTACAATTTGTTCTCCAGTTTAATCTCTATGTTGTTAGCAAGAATTGTGAAATCATAAGCCCAGATTTAAGTATATAAGTATTAAGGCAAGCATGGCTGATTGCTGATAGTTTGCAATGTAAATCTAATCCCTGCATTGTCTGAGTGCACCATGCCGGAGCATCTTCCCAAGGTTCCTTTACCACTGTGTGATGCCTGACAGCCACACTCGCATTTTTTATACTTGTAACAAGGCTCTCAAAGGAAGCCCTCCAGAGCTGCTTCACAAAGCGGCCAGAATGACAGGGTCAGTGTGTTCAAAGTGACCAGCAGAGCCAGTCACGGTGGTGCACGCCTGCAGTGCCACAGTCAGGAGGCCAAGGAAGGAAGATAACCGTGAGTTTGAGGCCACTGTCATCTCCGTGGGGAGTTCAAGGCCAGCCTGGACTATGTGCAAAGAGAGACCTTGTCTCAAAAACAAGCAAACACATAAACAAAACAAAACCACTTCCCTTCAGTGACAAGCAGTGTGGGGAATCGGCTCACTGGTGATGGCAGAATTAAACACCTGAAATCCTCTTACACTGTTTATTCCTCTTTATTAATCTGAAAGGCACCTTCTCCAAAATAGCTGCTCAACCAAATTCTCCCTCCCTAAACACACAAATCTCTCTTCATTCTGTATCCACCTGCAGGAAAGTGACATGATTTTGTGACAACCACAAAAACAGAGAAATGTTAAACCCATGGAAAAACTGAACTTTTATGCTGAAATGTAAGGGCAGTGCCCTGCTTGGAGTTTACTGTGTTTACTGAACTTAGGGCTGGGGGTCAGCTTGATGGCTGAGCACTCACCTGGGACTCACCTGCTTTGGTAAATAATTGATACCAGATCTTCTGTTTCCAAGTCAGATATTAACAGCATCCACTAACACTGTAATTGCCAACTTTACCATGGCTCTAAGAAATCATTATTAATGACATTAGATTTACTTTTTAGAATAATTTCATATTAAACACATAGAAATGGCCTTAGCGGAAGCTCCATGTGTTCCCGTTGCCCACTGAAATGCAGTGGGCTGCTAGGAATGATTGTTCTTTGGGGCCAATAGTTTTTGTTTTGTTTTGGTAACCTGCTAGCTATTTAATAAGGATATGGCTTATTAAAAACACTGGAATAGAATTCATGGAACTTTGGCAACCACTTTGTGACAATGAGGTTATTATCAACCAAAACACACTAGTGGCTGACAGGAGAAGAAGGCAGAGAGCAGTGGTACAAACAGGATTTTCTTTCATTGTTTTAGTTATACTAGTAATGTCTGCTCAGTGCTGAAGACACCGTGTATGCAGAACGTAAGAGCACACCTGAGTTCCAGAATGGTCAGCCTTCACTTAATCATCTAATACCACTTCTTACTAATTCCATGTTCCGACACACAGAGAGAAAATTAACATAGTCTTGCTTTCCTTTATTCTCTTCTAACTCTCAAATTAAGAATCAAAAACAAAACAAAACACACCAATGCTAAGTTCACGAGTTTAGTTTATCAAACCTCTCCCACTGATATCCTCCTCTTGGGCTATGATTCTGCTGTCCTAGGCAGCAGTGGTCCCAGCAGGAGCTCCAGGAATAAAAAGCAGAGCATCTGATGCCCAGGTATCACGGGAGCCCAGATGGAGCTGCTGACCCCTCATGGACAGTCAGTCCTGTGCTCATCACCATGGTCCCCAGGGCCTGCTCCTTGGAGGACTGGGGGCTGCGGGGCAGCAGGTTAAGCCTGAGATGATCTGCTTACAGTGACAGGTAAACCCTGGGGAGTCGGAAATCACCGTGTGCTCTGAGTGTGGGCTCTGAACAGTGATGAGAGTGAGGACCCTCCCTACATACAAAGGATGCAGCCCTGTGCCTGCACAAGAGCCTTCTGGTCAGTGCAGCTGGGGGCGAAGTGGCCTTGTTGGGAGACTTAGGTGTCCATCGATGCTAAGGAAGACTTGCGTGAAGAAACACATAAGAAGCAGAGTCAAAGCACATTAAAAATCGCCTTTAAATTACTTAGATGTTAGGAAACTTAAAGTTATGCTGCTAAATAAGATGCCCAATTATTTCCAGCAGGCCCTGTTATCAAAGTACGGCCAGGCTTGACAGGAGCCGGGTCTGTTTTTCTCTGCATTTTTAAAGCTGCTGGTGAATTGCTGAATATTTAGGCTACATAACTCTGAACTTAGTGAGGATAGAGGCTGCTCACTTACCCAGGCCAATGCTGGCAGTGGCACCCGCGCAGTTAGAAAAAAAGATTGTTTGTTCAGTGTGTGCTTGATTCATAACTGATAATTGTTCACCAGACTAAACAGGAGAATCAGGCAAAGTTAATAGGGACAAATTGCTCTCTTCCAAACAAGGGGCTCTACTGAGGTCTGCAGTCAGCTCCTGACTTTATTGTAAGCAACACAGCTTTTACTAGGGCGCTTATTTTGGTGTATCTTTTTTATTGTGTGAAAAGTAGCACTGTATCCAGTTGAGAAGACAGGTTATGCTCATTACAACACTGTGCAAGTGCAAAGGCAGGCAAGCCGGCCTGGGTAGTCACAATGTTGCATAGAGCAGTGATCACTCAGTTAAACTTGGGAACCAAGCAGCCACGTTCTAGTCCCAACTGTGCCACTTGTTAGTTGTGCAAACCTGAGTGTGCTCCACCTTATGATACATGGAAATGTTCAGAGACCATAGCTCAAAATACTGCAGTGCAGACCTGGCTGGGTAGCCTGTTCTATGAGGACTCAGGACAGCCCTCAGAATGCTTACTGTCAACTCCTAAATCCCACGTCCTATATCAGTAGGCACAAAGTCATGCAAGCTTTTCTTTCTTAATCCCTCATGAGCTCATGTGTGAAGGTCATGTAAGCTTCAGGCTGCGTTTTACATTTCCCAAAGTCAACAGCACTAAGGAGCTCTCCTTTCAAGCATTAGACTCAGGGTCCTAGATCCTCCTGGCTGATGCTCAACCTCTGAGGATTCCCTTTGGCTGGACAGAGGACCACACAGACAGCATTACTTAAGGAAGCCTGTGAAGACCAGGGTGGGAGGGTGGGGCCACTGCAGATGATTGCCTGTGATTGGCTTGGAACAGATCACATGACCACAGTGACTTGCAAGGAGTCTGGGAATAAAATATCTCCTGGAGAGGAAAGCACATGGGATTGGTGAATGGAGACCCAGTTCTTCCTACAAATTTTTAAAAAGTAAGTACAAAACTATTTTCCATTTAATTAGGAGGGGTTTTCAAATTTTGAGACAAATGAACAAATAAATTTACCTACAGCCTGCCCTATGCCTCCAGGTAGAAGATGGTGTGAAATCAGGGGAAAGGGACATAGCTCATCTGTCACAGAACTTACAATACTGAGGTTCTGTGCAACAAGAGAGACATAAACGCCACAGTCCTATGCCATTCCATAAACAAATAACCACTATTTCAGCCTAAGATCAGAAGAAATACATGTAGCATGTGTGCTAGAAAGACATTTATGCACAAAGTGCATGTCTTTGGCGAGTTCTTGCTGCGGTTTCACTTCCTTCTTATTTTTCCTTTTACTTTCTCCTCCCTTTGAGTTCCTGGAGACTGAACCAGGTCTCTGCACTGAACATCTTCCCGGCTCTTTGAGACCATATTTACAGTTGTAAGACAAGGTCACACTAAGTCACCACCCTGCCCAGGCGGGCCAGAGCTTGCACCCCTCCTGCCTCAGCCTGCTAGGGGGCTGCCACCAGAGGTGTGTGCTGCTGCTTTTCTGTATTAGGCAGCTATGGAAATCAGTGACCTTGAGTCAAAGGCGATTTCTGTATCCTCAGCAGTGTTTACTATAGCAATCAAACGTGTCAGGAGAGCTGATAGTGTTCACAATCCACAGTGTTTGTGGTGTATTTGAAAGAGTATGGTTTGATCTGTGTGATTTGCTTATCTACCACACAAGTCAATAGACACAAGTGCTTAGTATTTGATAGGCATGTGCCAAAAATTTTGCATGGGAAAAGTAACAAATCTAAGCAACCCCGCCACATAAATATAATCCTCCTTTACACATGCACACTGTGTTTTACATGCAGATTTCCCTATTCAGTGACCCATTTATTAGATGCAGATGACTGACAACATGTCATGTCCCAAGGGACACTGAGGCCGCATGGGTAGGTAAGTGACCCACAGTTCTTAACCAATGGTGCTGTCAGAATCACAAATACTTACAGGGAGCGCATGGCACACAGAATTCAGGGTGGACTGAAAAACAAATGTTAAAAACCCAAGACTAGAAACCCAAGATGATTAAACCTGAGAGGACAGGTAAGAAATTTTGTGGTGACCTGAGAACTAAGGGGCAGGGACCACCCAGGCGAAGGGAAGGACCATTGCAGGCAGAGGGAACAGCATTCGGAGATGGTAGCACCCATGATCAAAGCGGGACCACACAGGACCCAACACCAGCAGTGCTTTCTAAGTGGGGAAACTGTCATATGCCAGTGATCATAGGACTTGGGAGCCGTAGGGCCCGGTTTCAAGCTCAGATCAAATTCCCCATTTTTCTCTCTCTAACTCATTGTCCTATTGGCCTTCACACTTTGCCTTTAACAATTAAAATTGTTTTGGGAGATGAACAAGACAAACACGATTGCTATGCTTTAAACAAACCCTGAGTTTGTTCCACTTTTTCCCAGTGCTGCAAGGCATAGCTATGCTCGCTGTTTGCTTCATAAGTTCTTTGTCAGCTCCTGGGCTCAGGGTTGAAAACAACTGCTTTACCTACAGACATTGAATTCTTCTGCCTGCGGAGGAAAGAGATTCGTGGAAACAGAATCCATTCCTTTCATGCTCAATGCAACTAGGGCATTTCTGAAACTCCTGGAATAGATTTCCTCTTAGGGCAGCAGTGTTTCAGGGCCAGGCTGTTCTGTGAGGGAGATGGAAGAAGTGTTAGTGTTGTTACCTGTAAGCATCAGGCCTTGGGGATAAGGATATGAGACAACCTTCAGCCTGTGCTCAAGGCCTCCTTCAGGAAGGGCAGTTACTGGCCTATTCTCTGGGGTTCTTTTAAATTGTGCAGGTCTGTGATCATTTTCCCAGAGAGTCAAAAATCAGGAGTTTGCAGGACTACC
The DNA here is from genome assembly GCF_034190915.1 of Cavia porcellus. NCBI lineage: Eukaryota > Metazoa > Chordata > Mammalia > Rodentia > Caviidae > Cavia > Cavia porcellus. Next base: position 5,265,445 of record NW_026947499.1, on the reverse strand, counting down.
AAAGTCTGGCAGCTTCCGAAAAGGAATAAGAGACAAGGGGGCCTAGAAAGCAAAAACATCCCACAGTCCATGTGTGATATTTATTAAACAAAGGACACAATTCTGAAAATTCAAAATTGTGTGAACATTGGAGCCACATTATCTGAGCCCTGATCTGATGATCACTTTTACTCAACAATGGGACAATTTCAGGCAATTCAGGAATTGCTCCATATTTTAGTTCTGTCAGCAAAACTGGCAATTCATACACAATTTAAAGCAAATAATGCAGAAAAATCGCTCAAATTTGTAAGGGTTCCTCTAAAAAGAGAGTCAGATGTTAATATATAGATTTTATTATATATAACTGCACTAGGCTGTGCTATCTTGAATGAATAATTATGAATTATCACTGAGAAGCATTGGAAAGCTGGCTGATCAGCTAACAAGAGCAGAGGGAGGAGACGGGAAATAAGACGCTGGAGGCGTCACTTCCTGCTTTTGGCCTGCGATTGGTCCCCAAAACTGGTGCTAACATTTCGTCATTCCGAATGCTCACCAACAGTGCCTGCACCCCGCCCACCCTGAGGCTCTAGCTGGGAAGTCGAGCTGCTGGACAAGGCGATCTTCAGGCTTGCCATGGCTCCCTGGGGATGCTGTGGCTCAGGATGAAGTCAAAGCCTCCTCTCTATATTCTTTCCTGCACCCAGAACAGCAGTCTCGATTTGTCTCTTTTTTATATCTTAAAATAAAACTCCTCTTCCCAACTAGCAAGCCTCCATTTATAGCTTTTATTTATTTTTAAATTTTATTTATTTATGGTCCAGGATGAGTATGTTTAAAATTTCTTGCATCAGATCATGAAGCCCTCGTGACTCAGCCCTGAGTCAGATGCTGCGATTCCCCCCACTTCACAGAACAGGAAGGGCGAACTGACCGCTGTGCTCCCTCCGGATCCACAGCTCACCAACCGCAGGGGCCGCTGTCTGCCTCACCTCTACGCAGCCCCGGCGAGGGTCCCACCCACCTCAGCGTGCTGTTCTCGGGGGTCTCTTCTCCCTGCTTTGCACACTGCGAGAATATCGTTCTCATTCACGGAATCCAGGCAGCGGAACAAGTTCATCCCGGGTCTGATTTTGAAGATGCTGACATGGCTCGGTGCTTCTTCTTTGTTTAGTTTTTAAAATTTTATTTTGAAGAGAAAAATAAAACACAATAAAAACAATGATACAGAATTGTCAAACAAGATAATAGATTAAAAAAATCGTTAATATGTTGCATATCCTTACCCTCGAAGTGTATATGGTGTGGTTAATACTCTGTGCCTATACCACAGGCAGCTGTATACTGGGTGGCTCAGTGCTTATTGAACTGTAATCTGCTGTGAATTAGCTCGAGGTCTAGTTAAAAGTGCAGATGCTGATACAGCAGGTCTGAGCCCGGACCAGGTGCTGAGCATCCTGGGTTAACAGGCTAATTGGTCTATTAAGGGATCCACTGCAGACCTCCATGGAAAACCTCCAGTTTTATTGCATTTAATGACATACTTATTGTTGTGGTTGCTTTAGGTTCAGCAACTGGCACTGAGGGAACCTAAGGCTTAAATACTGAGTAAGCTTTGACCACTGAGGGATAAAGAAACAATCTTGAAAACCAGCAGCGAGTTTTGATCCTCCCATGTGAGTGGACTCATGAACTTGTTGGATGAGTTCTCGTCCCAAGGCCTTGGGGAAGAGGACTCCATTATCAGGCAGCTGGTACCAGCCCCCAGGGATATCAGACTTTGCTTGGAGCTGAGCTGCCAAATGCAAGTCTTTATGAGTGTAAAAGGGCTCTGACAGAGTGGGTGGAATCAGTAGCAGTGCTGGGACTATCTCAATCCCCACTGATTTTGTGGCTGCCTTTCCGGCAGCAGCGTCTGCTAGATTATTTAACAGCCACCTTTCTTGGCATCAAAATGGCAGCTAACAAATTCAAAGCTTGGGGAGCATTTTTGATTTTTTGGCCCCCTTAAGTCAATAAACCTCATTCCTGATAAATGGCCCTGTGAACATGGGCAGTAGCAAATGCATATCTGCTATCAGTGTGACAACTTGAGGGCCTCAGTGAGTGCAATGAGTTCAGCCCACTGGGCCGATGTTCCTGGCTCCAAAGTCTATTCCCATAGAATCTGAGAGTCTGTGGCTGCAGCTCCTACAACCCACTTACATTGATAGATGTGACTGCTTCCATCAGAGAAATACAATGGAACTCCGGACAGTGGCTCATCTGTCATGTCTGGTCGAAGCCCCATGAGATGATCAGAGGGGCAAGGAGGGGTCATCATCAAGCAGCAGAGTATCTGGGTTCAAAGCCACTGTCTCCTTGAAACTGATGGTAGTTGGATCCAGAAGTAATGCCTGATAGTGCATGACTCTGGAGTTAGGCAGCCCTAGGTCCAGGGGAGCTTTGATGAGAATCCCCAGTGAATGAGAGGAGATAATTAAATTTTTTTTCCAAATGTCACCTTTTGGGCCATTTTCACCAGGAGGGCCACCGAGGCAATCATCTGCAGGCAAGGCAGCCATTGGGCTGCCACATTATCGAGTCTCTTGGAAAGATAGGCAACAGGCCTTTGCCATGGTCCTAAACTCTGGGTCAGTACTCCTTTTGCCATCCCTTGCTTTTTTATCAACATAGAGGACAAAGGTTTTTGCAACATTGGCAGAGCCAGAATTGGAGCCTCTGTTAAGGCTGATTTCAATTGCTTAAAAGCCTGGTCTCGTGAGTCTGTAATCTAAAGCAGGTAATATCCTATGGCTCCTAGTAATTTTCACATTTGCTTCTAGTCATAGGGACTGGAATCTGTTGAATGGCTTGCACCAGCTGGGAGGCAAGAGTCAGTTCTAAGCAAACTCATAACTAACTGAGGGGCATTTCCTTAAATCTCTCAGGCCTTTGCAATTTTTGCTTAATATCAGGGGCCAAAAGTTACAAAGGTATTATTAATGGCCCTTGCATTTTTAGGTGCCCCCGGATCTATAGGTGTACAAATTTAATAGGCCTCTAGCAATCTCTCCAGAAACCCCGAGGGAGACTCAGCATCCATTTGTCTTACCTCTGCTCCCTTGGACAAATTGATGGGTTTTCTGGCAGCCCTTAAAAGGCTTCTGAAAACAATTGACGATACTGAACAAGAGCCTTTTTATTTCTGGTTGTCAGGTTGGGGGTGGGACAAAGGAAAAACAGGGTTCTGGCATTCAGGATCAGAGGATGGGTTTTCATCTGGAATCCACACTGCTTTTTATCCCCCAGCAAGAATGTTGTCTCTCTCTTTTATTGTAAACAAAACCTGCAAAATCTGCTGGCAGTCATCCCAAGTGGAGCGATGAGTGGAGAAGACAGATCCTCCTCCTTTTTAGAATATAATCTTATTTTAATGGAAACATTTGCAGGTAAAGTTTACTGATCCAGTTCTGTCAAATTCTGAACACATTTGTTTTTATCTGTTTTTTTACTTATTACCAGTCAATTACCTTTTTTTTTTCTAGCTTTTAGACATTAAAACTTTTAATAAAATCCTTGAAGTAAGTTTTTAAGTAGTCTATAATATATTAAATCATTTTATGTCTTTTTACCACCTTAAAATGTTACACTTTAAAAACTGTAACTTTTTAAACTGGCTCAATAACAGTATAACCTGGCTTTACTTGGTAAAGTCAATATGATTTTAAAAACCATAAACATATATATATATATATATATATATATATATATATATATATATGTGTGTGTGTGTGTGTGTGTGTGTGTAAATATATATATATATATATATATATATATATATATATATTTACATTTTAACCAGAAAGAAAAATACTTTTAAAGGCATGCTGAGGTTGTACATAATGAGTTGAGGACTAAAACATTAAACAAGGTGCCACAAAAGACAAGACTAATATTAAAGACACAAACAAAAGTCTTTCTGTCTGTGCTTCAGCAACCTAAAGGGAAATAAATTTTCACTATGACCCTTAAGTCCAATAAACCGCATGGAACCTGCAACAGTAGTTTAAGAGAAAAAAGAAATCTGAATTTTAGCATTGAGATAACAGATTCAAAGGAACAAATGCCTCCACAGTAAAAATATACCAAGCACAAAACCAAAAGGATAAAAAACCCCAAATCACAAATGGGCTAGAAGCCCTTTCCTGGAGGGCGTCCTGCCCTGTGCAGCTTCAACTTCAAATGTGTGCACTCAAATTAGAAAGAACAAAAGACCCAACTACTTACAAATGGTTCAAGCTGATAGATCATTGAAAAAATGTGGGAAGTGGTCCCGTGTAATCCCGGAGAGCCCCCAAAAGTTGTACTACCCCCAAAAGGCCCCTGAGATGAAAATGGGGCAAAACCCCTGAGATGGAAAAAATGGAGCAAAACCACATCATTTTTAGGAAGAAACACTTTTATTTTAGCTGGCCCAGCAACACAGTGCAGATAGAATTTATAAAGCTGTGCAAGTGAGTTAGAGTTTTGACTGATTTTTGTAGTTCATTTATGATTAGCTCATTGATAATTAAGTACATAGTGATGAGAAACAGAAATAATGTGGGCCTTTGTTCCCCTTTGCTTAAGGTAAGAGGCATTTCACAGTGGGTGGTTAGCCAATTCATAGCCCTTGGTCTTCCAATTCCAGGAACATTTGTCTCTCATAAAGGGAACAATGGTTGACACAGCATCATTCGTCTCTTAAAAGGGGAACAAAAGTTGATATAGCACACAGGTCACTAAGGTGGGGGGATGATGCATTACAGAACAGCAGAACAACGTGGTCAGTTAATTTATAACTATGTAGTTGGTGCTTGGTTACTAGGGTAGCTCAGTACAGAATGACAATATTGCTAATAACTATCCTTTAAGTAACTATTTTTGTTAATTATCTTGTAATCAATTATTTTAATTTTTCAGCATCTTAGTATAACACTTAAGAGATGATTTGAATAAATGCCAGTATACATATGCCATGTTCTTGGCAATATGGAAAGGCATGGCTTTCAGGGTTCAGCCAGTGTCTTCTAACCAGACAACACTATGGTACAGCCAAGGATCTCATCATCAGTGAGTTAATATTGGCTACAAAACAGAGAGAGAGAGAGAGAGAGAGAGAGAGAGAGAGAGAGACAGAGACAGAGACAGAGTCAGAGAGACAGAGATAGAGACAGAGACACAGAACTAAGATTAAAGCTAGAAAATTAAAGAGTGATATTGGAATGAGTTGTTAAGTAGCTACAGATTGAATACATAACAGCATGCTCTGATACACGAACTCACAGTGTGCTGTCCATATTTGTTGTGAGACTTCACTCTGGGCATGCCCACCACAGATGTGACTCATAGAAAGTAGAGACTGAGGAAGTCACACTAGAACCAGGACACCTGCAGTTCCTGAGAACAACCCCATTCCCCTAGGGGTGCTGAGCAGAAGGTAGGGACCAAAGCCATTCCTGTAAGCAGAGAGTGAGCAGATTAGGAAAGCAGCCAGGCTGCTCAGCACCCTTATGACCTTTCCCCTCCCACAGCAGAAGGTCTCGAGGCCTTGGATTGCAGCCTGACATCTCCACTTCTGGGGCGGAACCATGAGGCCTCCAGCTAGGAGGGCGCTGCTTCATTCTGTGCTGCGTCCTTCCCCTCTGCTGAGAGGACAGTTCTCAACTAAATTGGGGATTTTTACAGTGGCATTTTGCATATGTCCTCTTATTTTCTCTGACCCATCTGAAATTGTGGGTGTTAAGAGTGTCCCCATGTACTAGAGAAGGATGTTGAGGCTCAAAGAGGGAAGTCGCCAGAGGGCATCCAGCCATGTGAGGTGCAGCTCAGGTTGGACCCAGGCCCCCACCCCAGCTTCAGAGCTTCCCCATCGAGAGAGGAGCACAGAGGTAGACACATGCAGTCGGGTACCCTGGGACGCCGGCCATGCCACGTGGGCTCAGGGAGATGCAGCAGAGTCAGTCTCTGTACAAGGACACTGGGAAGAATTTTAGTGGTGCACTTTTGGGGTGTGTCATGGATAAACATGCAGCATCCTTCAAGGACTCGTTAGGAAGGGTCTTGCTCCCCAAAACAGCAGAGGTCAGAGGTGGAGTTTTGGGAAGCTGCTTCCTGAGAGCACCGACCTCATGGCTGGGTTACTCCATTGGTCATTTTGTGGCTGAATGGGTTGTGAGGAGACAGGGCCAGCTGGGGAAAGTCGCACACTGTGCGCACTATCTCCAGTCTCCTCCTCTCTTTCTGACTTCCTCCAACCCTCTCTCCTCCCAGGACACCATGAGTTGAGCAGGGGTATTTTGCCATGTGTTTATACCATAATGTTTCAATCATGGAGCAAGAGGACTGTGACTGTAACTTTTGAAATTCTAAGCAAAATAAACCTTTCCTCTTTTCAGCACTTTTTGCCAAGAATTTTTCTAGCAATGGAAAGATGATCCACGAAAAGTCCATGCTGAGGAATTAGCATTCTCCAAGATTCTGGGTCTTGAGAAGAAAGCAGCACAATTACCGGAACTTATTTTAGAAGAATCACCTGGGAACATTCAGAAAAAATAAATTGGCATGAAAGAGAAGAAGCAGCCAGGCCTAGTGGTCCGTGCCTACCATCCACCAAATGTGGTTTATCTATGCAGTGAAACATACCCAGAAATGGTATTGATGAGCTGGGGATACGTGGTACAACACACATGAACCTCAAGATGTTACACTCTGGATGCAGCCAGTCACAGAACCACTCACACTGCGTGATCTGAGTCATGTGAGATGTTCAGGAAAGGCAAACTTGTAAAGGCAGAGAGGCAGGGTTTGCCTAGACCTGGGCTCCCGAGCCTGGATTTGGAGTACAGGAGATTTGGTCAAACATGAGTGTGTTCTAAAACTGATTTCAGTCAGTGGTGGCGTTATTCCATAAAGCCACAAAAAATCATTGAATTCTACTATTGAAATGGGCAAATCTTATGCTATTTAAAATGCGTTTCAATTAACCTATTTATGTAGAACTAATATAAGTAAACTTACAAAATCAAAACTTCCTGGACAAAGCAGGCAAGACCTTTGGAAACACTTTCTCATACTGCTAAGTCAAAGGTTCCTTAAAAATCCTGAAAGTAGAAAGGTCAGGAATCACAACAATTTTCCACCTCAAGTCCAATACAGGAAGCATGCTGACACACACATGTGCTTGAGAGCGGCATCTTCCTATCATTTTCGGTGGTGTACCTCTATGGAAAGCAGTGTTTGGGAGATAGCAACTTCTAAATAAATACTTGGGGTGAGATTAATCTTCACATTAACCACACTACACACACTCCTGTTTCTATGGGCAGCATGGAGTTGTGATCCAGTGGTTGGTGATCACATTGTCACCATGAGAAGTACCACTGGACCTTGAACCACACAGTCCGTTTTCATCAGCAGAACTTTCTGAAGCCAGATTGGATAGCTATGGCTATGTTTCTTTCGATTCCCAGTCTTGTTGATAAGGTTAAATGGATACCTTCAATACTGTTATGAATTAATGGAGCATTTTTGTGTATGGTTGCCTAGAAACCACTTTCTCAAGCCACACCCTCCAAAGCACATGGTGCTCTTTCTCTAAGGGAAGATGCAGGTTTCTAAGTCTGGACCTGCCAGATCCACAGGGAGAAATCCATGCTGTTATCAGGCTTTTCTACAAGCAGGAGAAAGAGGCAGCATGGACCTCCCAGACAGAGCGTTGGGGGCAGTCCTAGCCGTCCATTGACCTGGCCCATAAGCATCCTGCACAGCTCACCTGGGACCACCATTGCTGCCAAGGAAGAAGCCACAAAGCCATCAGAAGACTTGTGGCCCCAGCTCTCTGTGCAGCATCTTCCTGTCCAGAGAAGAAGATGAAGTCATGGGTAAGTGACTAGGGAGAGCAGATGTGGAAAGTCAGCAGAAGGATGTGTTAATAAGAGGCAACATGACATATGGAACAGAAATAGGAATGGAAAGAGACACAGGAATGGATTTTCAGAAAAGAGAGCCTGAAAGCCTTAAGGTACCTGGGGAAGTTTGCTGTGCTCCCCACCTCCCCTGCCTTCTTGGATTCTGTAGATTTATTTTGTCTTCATGCAAGCGGAAGACAGTTCCTTGGAAATCCACTTTGATGGTGATGGTCTGGTAAGGGCGGGAGGTTTCCTTGAGAAACACCTTATTCCACTAACTCTGTGTGATGTAGATATGATTTCCTGGTCTTATAGGAAAAATAGAGCCAAGAGGAACAGGAAGCTAGCTGACCTACCCTCAGGTTCCTTGTCTAGGAGTTGGTATTTCCTAGGGTAAGTCCTTTAGGTCTCCAGCCATAAGTAAACATGACAGCCAATTACAGTCACTGTTGGTTACAAACACAATCTTGCTGTAATTAACTTTCAAATTACCACTAACAAATCCAGTTAAGTCACATAAATTTCATCTTGTATGCATAACCATGGCTTAGAAATGATAATATGAATTTTTCAAATAACTTTTTATGGTTTAGTAGTGAGTCACTCTCATAGGAAAGGTGACAGTGTCTTCTGTGAAATGTAATGTCGAGCTAGGAAGCAGCACTAGATTAAGAATATTATTTTGGGGTTGGCAAAATTATGACTTTTATTAAATGACAGATGTTAGAAAAATTCTAATCACCCGATTTATGTCCTTCTGTTTCTGTTTCCTTGATTGTTTGGTTTATTGTCTTTCATTTTTAGAGAGAACTTTGACCTGTGAGTGACATAGGCAGCATTTTTCTGTGTGGTCAGGACCTAGCAGCTGAGCGGATTACAGGATGGTTTTTAAGCAGGGAGACTCCGAACAGAAATGAGGTCACAGCTGCAGCAGTGGTCAAGGAGCCCTAGAAAGACCACCCTAACTCACCTCCCTAGAAAAAGCTTGGAGAGTTCTTTTTCTGCACTCCTATCTTTGTCTTTGCATAGCACATCTGCACTGGGTTGATTTTCATCTCTCTGATATTTAGTTATATTTGGTGGTATTTCATGTGACCATTGTTACTTGTGTGTCTTTTCCTGAGTAACCTGGACCCGAAGCTCTAGCCTAGTGTTTAAGATAGATTTGGGGGGTTGCTATTGAGTTTGAGTTCCTTACCTGTTTGGACATGAACTCATTTTCACATATGTGGTCTCCAAATATTTCCTCCCATTCTGTCGCTGTTTCTTCTCTCTGTTTGTTTTCTATGCAATCCCACTTGCCAAATACTAAATTTTCTTGATGGTGTTGGATTCAGATGGAAAAACACTTTGCTGAGACCCACATCCTGTGTTTTTCTTTCTTTTTTGCTTCCTTTTTTCCTGTCTTTACTTACATTTTTCTTTTTCTCTCTCTGTCTCTGTCTCTGTCTATGTGTGTCTCTCTATCTTTCTGTCTCTCTCTCTCTGTCTCCATCTCTGTCTCTCTCCTTCTCTTTTTTGTTAGTGGTACTGGAGATTGAATCCAAAGCTTTCTCACCAAGCTAAACCCTTAAATTTCGCAGGCTGTTTCTATGTCTCCCTGGCTGGGATTAAATTTGAGACCCAGTTTCCTCAGCCTCCCAGGGTGCTGGAGTGTAGGCGTGTGCTGACATGTCCATCTACGCAGTGTTTTCTCCTAGTAGTTTCAGTTTCTTCATTTCAGCTGTTAATATATTTTGAGTTAATATTTTTTTTTTTTTGAGACAGGATCACGCTCTGTAATTCAGGCTGGTCTTAACCTCACTATGTAGCCCAGGACACTCAGCGTGATCCTCCTGCCTTATCCTCAAGAGGGCTGGGGCTAACAGCACGTGCCACCGTGCCCAGGTTGAGGTAATATTGCTACCTGGTAGGAAATCGGGACCTAGATGTTTTTTCTTCTGGTTGAGGATACTCAGCTTTCTCAGTGCCCTTGCTGAGGGGCCTGCTCCGTTCCCATCCTGTGCTCTTGGCCCCTGTGTCAGAATTCATCACCTGTAGCCATGTGAGTTGCTGCTGCCCTCTCCTCTGCTCCGTGCCTCCATTCCTGCTCCTGCTTCAGCACCAAACTACCTGGGTTATGAGATCCCTTGAAGCCAGATGCCTTGATGCAGCGAGCTTTGCTCTGTTTGCTTGAGATGCTATGGCTGCTCAGAGCCCTTTGCAGGTGGATTTTCAGGTCTGTTTCCCTAGTTATGTGAAGAATGTGCTGATCTATTGATGGTGAATGTGTGGATCTTAATGCCTTTCAGTGATGAGCAGAACAGATGACATGGAGCACATACCCACAGGGTGGACCATTCAGCAGCGAAAAGCAGGGACTCTTGTCGTTCATGAAATTCTGTATGTATCCAGAAGTTCAATCTTTCTCATTAAATGAAACAAGCCAGGCATAGAAAGACACTGCTGTCACCTTACTCCCAAATAGAACCTAACAAGGTTGCTATCATAAAAGGAGGAAGTTGAAGAGTTGTCAAAGCCTGAGCAGAGTAGGGCAATCAGAGAAGAGCTTGCTCAACAGTGTGACATTGAACTTCATTAGGGTTCAGTGAAAGCAGAAATTCTGCTTTCTATGCACAGCGGTGTGAATGGAGTTGACAATTCATTGTGTATTGTTATGGTTTGTTCCTAGATGTCCCCCAAAGCTTCATACAGTCAGGAGGGGCTGGCTTTTAGTCAGTGGCTGGGTCTTGAATTTGTGATAGATTCATGGTCTAATGCTGGGCTCATGGGTGTGAGTGCTACACTGCCCTAGGTCAGGTAGCCTGACCTAGGGATACAAGGGATAGAATGAGGCTCAGCTCTTGTTACATTTTCTGTCTTCTGCCGCCGTGAGCTGTTGCCCCACTGCCGTGAGCCACCCTGCCTTGGAACTAGCTGATTATGGACCAAAACCTCCACAAACTGTGGGTTAACCAAACTTTTTTTTCCTTAATTTGGGGTGTCAGGTATTTTGTCTCAGTAACAAGAAAAGTAACAAAGCATATATCACAAAATAAAAGAAAGGGTGTAGAATATATTCTCCCTAAATAGTAACATAAATTTAAGGTGACAGGTACATCAACTACACATAACCACCAATATCCAACATAAACATAACACTATACTTCTTAGGTAGATGTGAATAATATATACCAATCATAAAATTTGATCAATTAACAATAAATTTTAAAATGTATCTTTGAGAGAGAGAGAGACAGAGAGAATGAGAATGAACCAAAACATTCTAAGTAATGCGGTTTGGACTTCTCTCCTATGTGGAGTCCACCCTGAGCTGAGTCTTAGCACAGATTCAGGGTCTGGTGTAAACAGAGCTGTACTCACTTCTGAGTGTCCATGGAGAGGTGGCCAACGAGCCCTCAGCTAGGACCTGCTCTTTAAGCTCTGGAGGTTCTAGAATCTGAAGACAAATGGGGCCTCTGGTTTCTATAGTAACCTCTTATGATTCCTGAGGAGGAAGAAGCCTTAATCCTCCTCCTCACCCCTGGGATTTCCCATTCTGTCTAGGCCCTTTGGGGACAGCAACACAGTGAGCAATAATAATAATAATAATAATAGTAACTTTCCTCACACAGAGAAGTGGATGGAAAAGCTTTTATCACTGTACATCTTGAAATTCAGTGAAAGAGATAGAAATGAGCATTTGTATTTGGACAAAACTGCCCCGCCAAAATTCCACAACTCCGCACCTCCCAGCATCAAACTCTGTAAAGACAAGATCACCATCTGTTCTAGTCTGGTAGCAAATAATAGCTGTGAGTGGGATTTTTGGCTAAGACTACATAGAGGATTTGGAAAATTTCAGCAGATACAGTGTTATTAAAAGGTACATAATATCTGAGCAATTGAGCTAGATTTAATGGGCCAAGAGTCATTGTTATTATCAAGCAGAGTAAGACATCTGAACTTAAAACACCATTTTCTATATTTGAGCTTTGAGGTCAAAGATGATGAGCTAAGGCTAATTAAAAAAAAAAAAAAAAAAAAAAAAAAAAGCATGCCTTCTTCTGAGGAAAGCCCACCATATTCAGGGTTTCCTCCTCTGAGAACTGAGGAGAATTTCCTGTTCATCCCTGTGGACTCCCGCGGCACTTCCCTGTGAAACTTCATCCAAAAGATGAAGACATACCTAAAGTGTGCACCAGAGCAGTTCATTAAGATATTCCTGAAAAGATCTTCGCTTTGGTGGAGGCTTGGAAGGAACTGCCAAGAGCTTCTGCAGCACAAAGAATCTTGTTGCAGTGGTCTTTGCCTGGTGAGTGTTCTCTGAGGAAAATTACTTCCTTGGGCATGCAGAACTGGGGATTTTCAGACAGGTTGGGCTCCTCTGATGGTCTGATTGATTCCCTCTTCAGTGCATAGCTGGGAGTCATCAAGGCTGGAAGGAGTCCTAGGAATCTTCCCATCTCTGCTGTTAGAATATCAGTCCTTGGCTTCAGGGGGCAAGTCTCACATAAACAATGCTGCTGCTTCTGTTTGACCACGGGCTGCTGGTGAGGAGAGAGAGCCGTTCTGAAATACGCACACACACTTGAAGTGTGCATTATCGACCTCTCAGTGGACGGGGCCATTGGTTGCTCTAGGAAACTGAAATGTGCGTTTCTTTTCTCCCACCTGCTGTCTATTGCTATGACACATTATCCCTCTGCACATTAATCCTCCAGAAGATTTAGAGACTTGGAGACAAGGAGACACTGGACAATGGACCATCTACCTTGCAATAGCGTATTTCACCATCTGTGTTAAGCAGTCTCTAGGGAAAAAGATGTTAAGTCACTTCCAAAAATGTAATGGATACATGACTGTCTAATGGCTGTTTCCTACCCAGTGAGGACCTGTCTTACCCATGAAGCCTCGGACTTGGCATCAGTGTGGTATTAATGATGTCGGCATGTGAAGTGTGACTGAGAAATACAGTGAATGTTTCCATTATTTAATTAAAAAGTGTCACAGTGAAAGGCACATTGCCATGAATCCCCTCAGAGCAGGGCCCTCACTTGGAGCATGTTCACCCCAGCATTTGTCCTGCTTCTGCAGTGGTTCTGAGCTCCTCTTTCCTGAATGTCTTTATTTGTGCTGTCATGGCTGCCTTGATGCTGTGAATGGATGCAAAATATTTACCTTCTGTGATCACCTTGATCTGGGGATGAGCTGGGAGTCTCAAGCTCCCAGACTGTGAATAAGGCAGACGAGGACACACAGTGAGGCTTTCTGTGGTGCTGGCTTCCCACTGAGGAGCACTGAGCCGCAGCAAGCCGCACACTTTTGATCATGTCTCAGAAGGACAATCGCGAAAGAGAACCTCCAGAACTGCTTCAGAAATAGGCAAGAAGGACAGGATCAATGTGTTCAGAGTGACAGTTTTGTTTTTTGAGGGGAGATTAGTGGAGATGTTTCCTTTACTGTATTTTTAAATGCACGCATTCCCTGTATATTTTAATTGCCACTTGCAGTGTTACTTAATATTGATAAGTGCTATTCCGTGTTGCAAACAACCCTAAAAATTACCACAGCTGGTTGTCGCACCGAATGCCAATAGTGTTTTTACTAGGTTCCATGCTAGCTGCAATAGGAAGAATGCTGCCTGCATCCAGGATTTAACCGAGCCCTCTGAGGATGCTTGGTAATGCTGCATCTGAAGCCAAATCTGCCTGGTGCAATTGGAAAGATGCTCTTGGTGCCTCATGGGAAGACCCAGAGATGCCACTGAATGTGCTGCCTGGCCACTGTGGTCACAGGGGCTATGGTGAAGACACAGGACCTGCACTGTCTCCTCTCCTCTCTTCAACCATCTCAAAATGTCAGTGATGCTCTTGGAGCATAAACTGGCTTCAAGATTAGGAAACCATCTTCCTCTTCCTCTAGAATCCATACCTAGACACCATTCCTCATTGTTAAAGTAATTGCTAGCCGAGGGGAAATACGTGATGTTTTCACCATGGGTGTCGATTTACCAAGCCCATTTCTCTTTCCTTCGGATCCTACCTTTCCTCAGTTTATCTGCTCACTGCAGAGGCTCCAGAGACGGATTCTGAGTCATCACACCACACAGGAGCCTGAAAGTGGGAAAGGCCTCATCCTCATGGAGACAAATTCACTCACTGGCTGATCTTGGACAGCGGGTGAGGAATGTCTTTCCTGTTTTGAGGCTTGGTGGGTGTTTTCTTGCCTTTGTCATGTATTCCAAATGGCCAGTTAGCCTGTGTACAACTGAGACAGATGGACACTGCAGAGCTAGCATTTCAGCCAAAGCCAGGCTCAGTATCTTGTGGCTCTTTCATCATCGTTCCCTGTCACCTTGATGCTCATGCTGCTGACGTTTCTGGACTTCCTTAGACCACCCAGGCCTGAAAGTCCCTCCTCCAGGCCAGGAAGGCTGTGACTGCCCTGCCCAACCCAGTGCAGGCTACTTGCAGTCTTTAACTAGTCTCTATGGTCAGGGCAACACTAAATACCAGAGTCATGTGTTGTCCTCCTCCGTCAGTCACGGAGACCAACTGAAGTTCAGTTATGCAAACTCAGCTTCAACCATGAAGCCAGGGGTCAGCATCACCTGTGCAAAACCACAGCTTGTGTAACTTCTGTTGTGAGGTGCTCCTCTCTCAGGAAGTGAGCATGAAGGTGCTGTGAGGTTGAGTTGCACACTTTAAGCAGTAAGAATTTCACACAGTGCAGAGACAATGCAACACATAAATGGGCATCTATATTCAGAGGTATGACCATAGGAACCCACACCAGAGTCAACAAAGGAACTATCCCCACACAGCTGCTGCATCCCCATGGTGACAGTCATCCACAGGAACTGGTCCTAAGGAGACTGTGATTTTGCAGTGCTTTGTCTACAGAAGTCTAATGTGGTCACTGCCTGCTGGGAGGGTGTTGGCTTTTACTACAAGTGAATAAACTAGATTCAGAATGTGAATCTCCCTGCAATGTGGAAAGAGGCAGCGGAGACTCAGATCTAGTAGCATTTACATGGGTTAAGTGCACACTTATGCTCTGTAGCTATTACTGTGAATGACTATTCCTGTTTGCACAGTGACAATGCAGTATCACTTGAATTATTTTATCTTTGATCTCATCTGTCTAATTGAAAGTCAACAATAGAATTAACACACAGGGAATGATGGAGAGAGGCAGCCCTTCACCATGGGAACAGACTAGTTATGATAGCAAATAAAATATCCCCCCATCTTGAATTTTCCTCATGATAAACACGAAACAGTCAGAAAATCAAAATTCAGGAACAGTTTTTTCTATTGTGGAAATTTCTACTGGAGAACGTTAGCAGTTGCAAGGGTGACATTTTGTAGTTTTTTCAACCTCTGTCACATTTCCTAGTGCACAGACAGTGGTGAGTGATTAGTACCTAGAAAACAGTAGGACAAGTGAACTGCAAGCACTGATTGTGGAGAAAGGTCAATTGCCAAAATATTCCCGAAACATTCTTTGGGACTGAAGGCGAGAAGCATTTTGGAATTCACACCAACCCCACTTCTTGGTTTTGTTTTTATTGTTTTGTTTCCTTTTCCTTTAATAGCTTTAAAATTAAAAAAATAAAATCATAGCACTCATACTCTTCAGGAAGCCTGAAGATTAATCTTGAGGTCCGCCTCTCTGGCACCAGATGTTTTTCCAATTCTGTGGGGGCCTTACAGTGTAAGTCACATGTTACACTTTTAGTCACTAAGATCTAGATTAGCTAAAGCAGATCTGAGAGTGATAACACAGCTGTTAGTGAATGGAGAGTCCACTCCTACTCCATTCCACACCTAGGCACCTAGGCTCATCCCATGCTGTGGCTTCAATGCCTAGAAGACTCCAAAAGCATTGGCAGCTTCCTTGCCTTGGACCACAGAATAGAAAAGACAGTTTTAAGAGGATGGGAGAATGCTTGGAGCCACATCAGGAAGGGGCACAGGGGAATGCTGTCCACATGCCATGGGCCAGCACTGAGTCCAACGTTTCCCTTGCAAAATGGAGGCTGGGGAGGTGTGGCCAGAGGTGCACCTGGAAGACAGGGAGAGGAGCACTGAGGACACACATTGGTCTCTAGCTCATACCTGCGCCCTTTCAGTGGGTCCTGTCCTTTATGCGTGGTGCTTTCCCTCACAGAGTGAAGGCAGCAGAGAAGCTGAGTCTTCTATCCCCAGGGACACAGTTCTGCAGGCTTGCGGTTACCATGTTACCACGTCTAATTCAGGTGAGGCTGGTGAGGGTTTCAATACAGTCTTGCTGGTATATCCTGGTGATAAAAAACAAACGGATTCTACACTGGAAAAATGAAGCACAAATTACGAAATTGATAAAAAAAATTTAAAGTGAATTGTAAGTGCCCAATAAAAGCATATGTCAATTGACAAAACTCAGAAAAAGCCTCAAATTATTCAAGAGTTGAAATATACTTATGATTAATGGGATGGGAATCTTCACAATCAAATCAGGACAAGAGAGACACAGGATGGAAGAGGCTGGGAGCTCCAGGTTGGCCTGGAGCAGGGATTCCTGCCTCCCCACACCGAGCCCTAAACTGACAAGTAAAGCTTCATGATTTAGGCAGTGACTAACACAGCCTCCACAACCGATCACGTTCATGGGTCCAGTTTCTACCTTGGCCCTGCATTCCAATTCTCATCTGCACCAAAGTTACCCTAAAGGAAGTTTTCACTCTCAACCACATGTGGACCTCAAAGGAATTCTTTTTTGTCAACACATGTGACAGAGATTTAGAGTGATTGCAAGATCTTAAAGTCAAGAAATTTATAAAAATCTGGATTTCTATTCTTTGAAAAGTTGGCTTTCACTCCTTTTGGGACTGTATTTCTCTCTAACACAGTGGCTGGAGGGGCCCATGGGGTGCACTAACTGTGTGTCCTGTTCTGTTCCATGTGGCCGTCCTCTGTCTTTGATATTGTGACCTTGCCTATATCTGTCTTCCTTTTTTTTTTTTTTTTTTTTTTGGTATTGATGATCGAACTCACGACCTTATGCTTGCCAGGCAAGCACTTATGCCACTGAGCTAGATCCCCAGCCCTCATAGCTCCATCTTCTTGAATGACCAGAAACACAGGATTTGCCACAGTAGTGATTTAAACACATTCTTAGAGCATCAAAGTGTTCATCCTTTAAAAGCGGCTCAAACAATTGTCAAGTGTGGGAAATACCACATGACTTTGTTCCTCTCTTCCCTGGGACTAAATTTCTGAACAATTGGCTCATTCGAAAAGGCAGGGGTGACTCAGTCATCTTAGTTGTTTTGAAAGAAGCTTCTCAGAAACAAGCTCATAAGACTTCTCCTTCCCATGTTCCTCCGCACCCCTCCCTTCCTTTTTTCTTCATGGCAAAGCAGGAGGGAAAAACACAGGGGCAGTGTCTAAGTATGGGTCACATGTGTACAGATTATTTTTAAGTACCTAGTATAAGATCTACAGTGAGGAGTGTCCTCAAGCATGAAATCTGCATCATTACTGTGTCTTAGAAATAATTTCTCTAGGGTATCAATTTAGAACAAGCTTCACGGCCAGTGAATAATACTCTGTTCCTCAGCATATTATGTTAAGAGGATGATCTAAATTCAGTGATGTGAGGAGGTGCATGGTCCTCCATTCATGGTATCCTTTGGGGTTGAGGCCACGGTTTCTTGTACATTATGAGGCTCCCCGTTTAAACTCCTCCAGTTTTGCACATTTATCTCTGCCCTCCCCTTGGCCATTTTTCCCACTCCTCTATCTCTTCTTTCTGATCTTTCTTCCTTTTAACCTTTCCCTTCCAGGTGTACTTCTGTTCTCTAAGAATCACACTGCCTTAATGAGAAATACAGCATAGCCCACTAATTTTTTGAGTACAGCTCACCTGATGGCACATTTCACAGAGCAGGAATCCACCAGTTTCAAATCATCTGGGACAGAGTGTGGCTGCACAGGGCCAGGAAGATGGTAAGAAACGGGGACCCCAGGGAGGATGTCGGGTCCTGACACCTGGCAAGCCAAGGGCAATATTTGCAGGCATGCTGGGTGATGAGTTATGCTGTAAGATTCTCTAGGGTGATGAGACTGGGCAAATGAGAGTCTTGGAAAATAACCCTTGTGGTTTTCTTAGAACACAGGAAGAACACAGTCATCTGCAGTACTGAAGATGTGGGGTGGTCCAAAAACTGCCCCTCCCCTGGAATGAACGTCCATCACACCAGTTCTGTACATGCTCCACGGTCTCTATATCAGCATGTATATTCCTCCTAGGCCAAGCCCTCTGCCCTGCCAGGTCAGTTATAAACACATCCATGCACACATTTCTGTACCTGGAATGCTTCAAACCATCAATGGGAGAATGCACACTGATTGGCTGAGCCCGAATCACGTGACGAGCAGGGAAGCATGGGGTGAGGAGTCTCAGCTGGCTGCCATGACCCTGGACAGAGCTGGAGGAGCCTCAGGGGTTCTCAGCACTGGCTCCCCCTGAAGTGAGCAGTGCTGTTTGCAGAATGATTCCAGCCAGGGCGATGTGGCTATCCAGGGGCTGGACTGGCCATGGAATAAATCCGGTACTGTTTGGCTTCTTCTGCCCTCTTTTCCACCACTCAAATCTTCTATTTTTTGTTTGTTTGCTTACTCTCCTGATTTGTCTGTTATATTTTCTCTGTTCCCTTTGTATTCCGGGTTTGCACTTCCAAACACCACGCATGTTTGTATTTTGGAGGTTTGGGGGACGCGGGGCAAGGGGAACCTGCTCAAGTTGGCGTCTTCAATAAATTCTGATTTACTGAACTTTGAGGTTTCTTCTGGATATTTCCATATGGTGCAGACAGCAGCATAACGGGCTGCTGCAAAGCTCAAGCTCCTGATGTCCGGTGCTTATGTTTTTATCAGCTTTTGGTTGTTTCATTAGGAAGCACTCTCAGTGTTTAGTGCCTTCTCTTTGCCAAAAGAATACGCAAAATTTCAGGACTGAGTGTTCAGGATGTTAAAATCAACTATATTTCTTTCTCATTTTCTAAGTGGACAGTTTGCTTAAAAGTCAAACCTTTATGGAAAGGGAGAAAAAAAGAAAAAGAATGTAAAAATCTATTAAATTCCTGTTTTCTGACCTAACCTTACTAAAATGGATTCTTGTGCCTTTAATTCCTTGGAAAACCTCAGATCCAGTGCAACCTACGTAACTTTGCTCCCTTGAGTCCACCAAGGAAAGTAGAGGTCAAAATATATTCACGATGTATCTTTTGCTTTCTAAAATTATTGCTTGAAT
Source organism: Cavia porcellus (assembly GCF_034190915.1). Classification (NCBI taxonomy): domain Eukaryota; kingdom Metazoa; phylum Chordata; class Mammalia; order Rodentia; family Caviidae; genus Cavia; species Cavia porcellus. The sequence continues at coordinate 5,246,252 of NW_026947499.1, read as the reverse complement.
GGATTGGGTACCAAGTCAGAGTAGAGAGACCCAATCCCTACGTCTAGGAAGTTACCGCTGCACTGTGATAAACAATCTTATGAAACAGAAGTAATATTTGCATTTTACATAGACCATTAACCCAGCAGGGAGATAAGAGACTACTTTTGATATTTAGCTTATCTGTGTCAAGTGAAAGAATCACTGTACCTTTTACATTAAAATAATTTTAAATTTATTTCTCTCCGTTTCTCTCCGTTCCCTTCATAGTTCGTCTCTTTATTATACATTGTGTCCTTCTGGGTGACACTCCAGGGAAAATGAAACATCTGGAACAAGACAAGACAATTTTCTAATGACCTGCAGGATTCCTATTAAATAAATCACACTCTCTTTAGTAAGGAGACTGAAAGTAATAGAAGATGATCGTTCCTTCATCTCTCCCTCTGCCCTCATTCTTGAGCTAACTTTTTTCTTTCTTCCTTTCTTTTTTCTTCATCTTCCCTAGTGTCTTTTTAATGAATAAGGAGGGAGAAGAGAGAAATAATTTAAGGGAAAGAAGTTCCATCAGCGAAAGTTAATTCACCTCTCCCTGTTATAACCAGCACTGACTTGCTTTTGCACCTGTGTTTGTCCTTCCCAGCTACACTGTCTCACTCCACCTGTCCACTTTCTCCCTGAAGCTTTCCTTTCCCACACTGCCTGACTCACCTGGACAATTTACCTTAATTTCATGCTGAAAGCTATCATCCTTGGTAATGGAAGAGGAGTGGAGAAGGGGAGGGATCTCAACCCAGCGGGGACTATTTCCTTCTGCGTAGAGCTGCAGGGACAGGGCAGGGCCAGGGACAGCAGGGCCTGAGAAGCCGCCATATGTGTCCTCAGACCCTCACTCCAGGGTGTCAGGCAAACACGCCCTCCATGTGGACTGTGGAAGACTGTCAGGAACACGGTGGTCAGCCTGCCTCACTTCTCCAGGTCTGAGGAGGAGCAACAAACATTACAGAAAATTGGATGAGGTTTTACAGTTTGCAGTGGGGCACAGGGGCCCTTTCCACCCTTTGTCTGCTTCATGCTTATGATTCCACAGTGTTTCTCTGAATGTCGACTTTGGTATTTGACTTACCCAGGCAGAAAAGTTTCTTCTCAAGCATTTATATGGGAAATTAATAGTCCTGGTTCTAGAACTGTCTGCTGACTTAAGATTCAGTTGGCGTCTCACTGCCAGGCTCCATTTCCAGGGGGAGATCTATTCCTGCAAATCAGTCCCTCAGGTACACAGACTGGGATGCCTCTCTGCCAGGACAGTCACCTTTGCTGCCACCCTTCAACGGGAATTTCTCCCAGCCTCAGGGAGCCTGGGAACAGCAGAGATGACGTTGGTGGGTGGAGTCAAGGACTGCTTTCCCTCCTCAGCAGGGCAGATGTCTCCTGAAATCTACCTTCAAACTGAGGTTGAATTCCTGGACTGGTCTTCACTCTGGCTCTTATTTTGCTGACTGGCCTCCACTGAACTAAGGCCTGCTGCTTCATGCCCACTGGCCTCACTGACCACAGCATAAGCAACATGGCCCCTCTATCACTATGTAGCACGGGTCTTTGCTTTTTTGATCATCAAAATTAAAGCTGAATCCACAAATTTGCAGGAAAAAGCTTTCATTGGAAAGTAAGGGAAAATGAAGAGGGTCATTCTTCTGACAGAGGTCAGGAAGACACTTTAATACAAGAAAAGAAGAGAAAACAGGAGAGCGGATTCAGTATGAGGAACTGAAGGGGGCAGGGGTAGGATGAAGTGGACGAGACTGGCCCCATCACAGAAGGATGGACCAGTTTTATAGGGCTGAGTGTGCCTGGTCATCATCTCACTTCAGGTTCATAGCTCTGGAGGAATCTTGGTGGCCTGGGGGGAGCTTGATTCCCTGAGATGATGGCTCTTGCTTGAAAAAGACCTCATCATGGGTGTCCTGTCAGGCTTTGCTTTTCTTGGAACACCAGGTGATTTCAGTGTTAGGGCAAGGACTGCACATTTCTAGACCTTGCTCCAAGTGGATCTGCAGCTGGACATTAGAAAAGTGTATGATTATGGGATGTTCCTGAGAATTCCTCAGTATGGAAGGGATATGAGATTGGCTGGATAAATCTAGGGCAAGTAAATATCGTGAGACAGACTCCTAGAGAATGAGCAGAGATGAACAAATCTTTGTTCCGAAGATTAAAGGTTAAAAAAAGTGAGGGATAAAATGAAAGCAGAGATGCCGAGCCTCATCCTGCTATGCAATGTACTGGGCATCTGCAGGGTCAGCTTCTAGGTCCCTGACTCCCACAAAAGAAAGTGATATCATGCTTTTAAGGAGTAAGAGGTTAAGAGCCAGGTCTTGACTTCTGTCTTCAAGGCAGCCTCTGATTGTGGCACCTTTACATGGAACACTGGGAAGCAGATAAGGCAAATCAGACTTCAGATTAAGGTGAGGACACCTCTTGCATATCATATTGCTAGTAATATTCAGTTCATATACTCTCTCATTATGTTCAATTTATAATCAATTAAAGTACTTGAATGAATCAACAACTGGGATTTCATCTTATTAAATAGCTTTTGCACATCAAAAAAATCACCAAGTGAAAAGAAACCCCACAGAGTGGGAAAAGATAGTAGCCAAGTGTCCCTCAGACAAAGGACTTCTATATAAGACAAACAACTGAAAAAAAATCAAACCCCTCAAACTCAAAGACCAATCTAAAAATGTGCTTTGAGAGGAATGCACAATTTTTAGATGAAAAAATAAAAAAAGAAATATATGAAAAATGTATAGCATCATTAGTCACTTGACAATTTCAAATTAAAATAACACTGAGATTTCATCTCACACCAGAAAGAATGGCTAACATAGTAAAATCAAGCAGTAACAAATGCTGGCAGGGCTGTGGGGAAAAGGAGACCTTCTTTACTATTGCAGGGTGTGTAGATTGGTGCAACCACTGTGGAAATCAGTGTGGAGATGCCTCAAAAAACTAGTATTAGAAGTTCCATTTGATTCCGCTATTCCTCTTCTGGGTATTTTTCCAGAAGAATTAAGATCATCGCACAGCAACGCATGTTTATAACAGCACAGTTTGTAGTAGCTAACTCTTGGAAACAACCTAAATGCTCATCAACTGAGGAATGGTTAAAAAAGATGTGGTCTTTTTGGGGCTGGGGATTTAGTTCAGCAGCATAAGCACCTGCCTTGCAAGCAGGGGGTCCTGAGTTCGATCCCTGGTACCAATAAAAAAAAAAAAAAAAAGAAAAGAAAAGAAAAGAAAAAGACAAGAAAAAAAAAAAGATGTGGTTTTTTTATATAATGGGGTACTACTGAGCTATTAAAGAAGATTGAACCGAAGCTTTTCTAGGTAAACGGATGCAACCAGAGACCACAATCATAACTGAATTAATCAAAGTCACATGTGTAAACACTGTATGGTTTCTGTTATGCAAGAAACTGAAAAATTGAATAAGATCTGAAAAGTACAATGAATATTATGAAAGGGAATGAAACTGCTCGAAAGGAAAGAACAACTGGGATGAGGGAGAGCAGACAACCAGGAGGGGAAACAATATATATATATAGTTACAAACACTGATTGTTTTATGGATGCCAATTTTGGAGATAGCGATGTTTTCTGGAGCCACTCACCAGCATCCTTTTGTTCCTTTATTAGATAGAGTTTGACAGCAAAATTGTGGGGTTCTTTATCTCAGATTTTGTACTTCCAGTGCCCGATCTTGCTACTATCTGTTGCTACCTTTTAGTTTCCCCACGCTTTCTCATAGCAAGTTCCAAGCAGGTAAATTTGCCTTTTTTTTAAAGCAATTTTTGCCTGAGAAAATCTCATTTCTGTGTTATAAGTTCCAGAAAGGAAAAACTCCATTCATCTTGTTCAACTCATACCTGCTCTCTGCTTACAGTGTGCTGACAGCTCCTAAGATATTCCTTGCGGAAATATCCAAGCCTTCAACTGTGTATGAATCAGAGCTGGTTTTGAGAATGGGCTTCATGGTTTGCGGGTTTGAACACAGACCGAGTGGGTCTCTGTTGGCTTCCAGAATGGTTAGTCTCTTCCTTCTTGCTTATGTCACTGGGAACCGCATTTTCTGGCTATGAATTCTCCTCCTATAGTATAATTACTCCCCCAGATCACCTTGCCCACTCCTGGAGTATTCTTCTTTCCCACCTTTCTTTTTTTTCTGGAGAAGTTTTTAATGACTGTCCTTTGGGAAGTCCTTATTTAGCAGTTTCATTTGAATTCTGTTGTGTAGCCAGTATGAAGGAGACCCTGCAAGAAATACGGCTGCTCAGTCCTTCCTGAGAGTTTTTCTGTTATCCTTGTCTTTGGTACTCACCCTTCTATAAGGTCTTTGTGAGCTCTCCTGACATATTTGCAGCTATTTACGTCCCCGTAAATCTGCTCACATCAATAGAGCCACTTGTGCTGTCCTGGTAATTTACTGTTCCAGATGCTTCAGGGTTTTGCAAGTTGATCCCAGGTTGGGCATTTGTCTCCTGGACGCTCCTTTTCTTCTACAGAATGAAGTGACCTCCCGCTGCAGGGGGAAAGCTCTCAAGGGGCTCTCATCACCCTTCCCCCTCATCAGCACATTTTCCTTTTGTTACATAGGTCCTCGTGGGGAGGAGATAGAAGTTATACCATGTAGACAGTGATGGGTGCTTCCCACCATTCAAAAAGAACACCAGCTCTCCAGCATCTTTTCCAGTGAGACAGATTGATTTATTTTGTTCAATTCAATTTTTCAATTTAAACATTTTCCCAGGGTATCCTTCATTAAACTGAAGATGGTCATCATCTGTTTTCCTCTACAGCTATTCGTCTCTTTACAAACAGTAAGCATATCAATAGTTTTATTTGACAACCATCTTTGCTAATAATTGATACTACAGCTCCTCGAAAGCGTGGCATCATTTTTCTTGGAAGAAATTTACATCAGATATTGTAAAACACAATTCATTTACAGGGTTATCATTTTGAAGCATCATTTATCTAATAGATTATGGTTTTCTAAGCTTCCTTGTTAAGGAAATGGATTTGCATTGAGTTCTGCTTTAAATGTTTGTCTTTTTTTCTTCCTAGTTGTTGGAGAATGTAGTGACAACAGACAGAAAGAAAAATACTAAAATTAATTTTCTTTTTATAGGCTGACATTTCTAAGATGCAGGAAAGACAAAGGCATATTTAAGATGCGGATCATTATGGGATACCTGGTCCTCGACAGAAGCAGTGGCAGGAGAGACCTGGGTACGGGAGGTGGATGGGCAGGTGCTGGGTGAGGAAAGGACCTGGGGATTTCCTGTAAGTGCTGAGACCACCTCTGAGCTCTGAGCAAGGGAAGGAAAGAGAAGGATGTGTTTTATTCACATTGGGGAAAAGGGTAAATGATGTCCCGTGGACTGCCTGTGTTGCACATGTGCCCTGTTCTCGTTCTAATTGGCTCCTCTGGTCCACGTCTGCTCTGGTGTTGAGCTCTGGTCGTTCTGCACATGCACAGGACATCCACACAGGATGCGACCTATGCTGGGGAGAAAACAACTTCACAGAGTGATGGATCCACATGGGTTTCAAACTGGGGCATTGGTTTGGTTCCTCACTTTGATGGGTTGTAAACTTGGGCAAGTTCTGGGGACCAGTTTTTACCCCAAGAAAGCAGTTAATCATTCCTGTCTCATGAAAATCCAGGCCTACAGGATTATTAACAGACTGGTTAGTTATTGGGCTTTCCCAAATGCACACCAATATCATAGACATGGAAGGGAGCTTGATTGCAATTTCTGTGCACTAGACTCTGGATTCTGGCGCAGGACTCTTCCCACTGTGTGAAGGAGGTGCGGAGAGTCTCAGGAAACCATTTCCAGGGTTTGTACAAGCAAATCAGTTTTTGCAGCAGCACTAAGTGATCGGTGGTGAGTTTTTACTCAGCGTCTCTTGTGAGGGTCAGGATGTTTTCCTAGGGTCCATGTGGTGTGGGATGCAGCAGGTGCTATAAAGATCAACGGGGTTCAGGCTGTGCACCCCAGCATCCAGTGCAGCCTAGTTCCACAGACAAGTTGGAGCAAAACGCTGGACTTTTTTACAGAATAACTGAGGTCATTTTAGAAAATTTACTGACTTTACCATCTGTCTTTAGCTCTGCCTATTAAATCTCTGTACTCTCTTTTTCTTCAATAAAATGTTTTCTTTAAAATTTATGAAGACATACAACTCTGTGGTTGTCTTGACTTAAAATATTGTCCCCCAAAACTTGTATAAGTATGTTCCAAATGCTAGGGTTTTATAATCCAATAGAATTTTATTGTGAAATATCAGTTCATTTATATCGTGGGTTTCCTGTATTTAATTATGAATAGTCATGCTGCAAAAGGAAAATGGATGCACCTTAATGCCACCACCTAGTAAGTGAAATAGATCAGACATGTAAGCTTAATATCGTGCAGTTTCTTCTCTATGAGAACTCAAAATATAAACCAAAAGCAGAGTAAAACATAATAGGAAGTAGGAAAACAGGGTTCTCAAATGTAAAGGGGACCAAGAGACACAGAGCAGGGCAAGGGGAGGATGTGTAGGGGATAAAAAGAATGAGGGTGCACACGTGTGCCAACTCCATGATGAATGAAATCATCATGTTCAGCCAACATTTATTAATGAAAATAAGAGCAGAAGAGGGAGATGCGTGCATTGACTTTCACCCCTAAAGCTGTGCTGGCTACACAAAAATACCTTAAAATGTGAAAAGGCTGATGAGCTCGCTCTGCCATGAAAAGAAAAATATATGCCTGAGAGAGTCGAGAGGGAACCTGAAATGAAGACAATACAGGAAAGTGCAGCTTTCCCTAGTTATGAAGTGTTCCTTTCTTGTATCTTATTTATAGACATTTCAAATGTGTCTCAGATTTCAGCATCAAATTGTGATTACTGTTTCAGAATTTTAAAAAACACATTGACATCATGTTCCAGCTAAAATTCAAAGTTTTCAGAGTTATCTCTCAGGAGTGGAAAGGGCATTAATGCTTTCTATAAACAAATTGTTGTATTGCATTTACCAGAGATGTACACGTATTTTCATACTTTTCCATCAAAAGGACATATTTGCACATAGTGAATACAGAAGTGAACATAACATGTGAAGATAGGCTGGTAGTATTTGCAAAAGATTATATATTCGTCTCTCGTTCTCTTTCTCTGTATCTCTCTCTGTCTCTGTCTCTCTCTCACTCTGTATCTGTCTCTCTCTGTCTCCCTCTGTGTCTCTGTCTCTAATAAATCTTTGTGCTGTTTCCATTGCTAGATTTCTGCTGGATAAAAATCTATAAATAAAATTGCAGGACTCCACCTCTCCCCACCGCAGCATCCCACCAAGTTAGTGATTTCTGTGCCAAACTGAAAATGCAGTTAACCTCACACTCGCAGAACTGTCTGTCTGCATTAACAGTGGAGAGCCGGCCTGCCTGTATGGGCTTGCTTTTCTGCTTGCATTTGTCTGGACCAGCAATAAATGAGCACCACAGACTTTTATTGTCGTCTCCCGGAGATGTGCAGGTGGCCTCCAACTTGCAGCCCTTCTGAAGAGTTAGACTCAGGTGTCAGCAGTGGTGTCCAGCTCAAAATGTCTCCTGATGCCGATCACCTGACAGAAAGCACAAGTCGGGGCAGGGATGTTGAAAAGCTTGCTCTCGTGGACCAAGTGTGTGGAGGGCAGGAAGCTGAGGGGTTGAGGTGCTGGTTACTCAGGGCGACCAAGGCTGTTGAAGAGAAAGGCAGGGACAGAAAGGTCCCAGATGTCAAAACCAATGTCTTTTGTTATACAATAAACATTTTAATTTTAATGACTCTCAACATCTAAATATCTCATGCAGGATATGAGAAGATTGCATAAACCACTACCGCTTCAAACTGAAGCATGGAGGTATCAGAAATCAGTCTTGTTAGTGTTTGGGTTCTGAATAAAATCACTTTTTCCCATGAAACTCCTTTTTTTGGTTGAAAAATCAACTAAGAGAAAATGGTGGAGTTATTTGGGTTTCAGTGTTTGGCAAATGTTTTCTCTAAGATGAATCCAGCGAGTTTGTCACTCCAAGAAAACAATCAACAGGATTTGAAGCCTAAGATAAATTTGCATTGTCAAGCCACATGTAAAGCTTCAGAAGACTTTTAAAAGCCTCACAAAATTAACAGCTTTCAGTATTCAAAACGATAGCTGCTGACAACACTCCTGGAATGAATGAATGCAGTTTTGGGGGACAGTGAACAGCATGTCTGGTAGAAAGGGAGCACGAACCCTCTGAATCATAAATGAAAGATGTTACAAAGTCACAAAGCACTAAAGAACCCTTTAACCTGCAGAACACCGACGGAATGTGGTTCCAGATGCCAGCCTGCATCTCATGTTTGCAAAACTATCGCTTGCTGATTTTGAGTGTCATACCAAAGAAACGTGCTGACATTTACCTCAAAAGATTTAGCAGTAAGTAATAGTGCTCATCAAACACTTGTCATTCCTAAGGTTGCATCTCTCAATAAGCCTGTGCGTCTTTGTGCATTTCAATCAAAAACATACTGCAGCATGCAGAAGCCGATCTGAGATCCAAATGTCTTCTATAGTCCTAGATGTTGACAATAACTGCAAAACATTAAATATTCCTTTTGGTAAATTTTGATTTATAAATTATGGTTAGTGTTGTAAAGTGTATATGTTTACCTGTATCAGATTTATATTGTTATTTTACATGATTTTAAAGTTTATTTAGTTTTAACTTCTAATATAGTAAGTGTGAATATAGTGTGATGTCACATAAAGCAACTCTTTAAAGCTGTTAATCACTTTGAAAGTTGTATCTGGAGATAGAAAACTTTCAGAATCTGTTCATTAGGAGTCAAAGGCTAAGCTTTATCCACGGCCTTTCCTCCTATGCCTCTTACATTGTAGTGATTTATAACTTTTTAATTGAAAAAGAAATGTGTTTCTCTGTACCTCAGACCTCAGAGGAGCACAGGAATATCTGTGGAACAACAGCCGGAGTGTGTGTGTGTGTGTGTGTGTGTGTGTGTGTGTGTGTGTGTTTGTGTGTGTGTGGTATTTATGAGATGCTCGCTGACTGTTATGAAAACATCCCCCCAGATGTGTCCTAACCCAGGCTGGATGTAGGTTTGTATCCACGATTCCTGGTACAGAAACAACTGTTGTTGATCCTACATGGTGCTTCCACCCATGGCAGTGAGGGGCTCAGGGCCTTCTGCTTTGGGATTCGCTGCCTTCATCATGTGGCTTCTAGTGTGGCCATACTCACTTGAGTAGAGCTGGGGTGGGGGAAGAGCAGGAAGCAGGATGAACCCTGCATTTTATGCTTTTTGCCTCAATATGCTAATGAGCACTTGTACTCTTGTCTGGCTACTGAGAGCCTGTTACATGGTACCACTAAACCTTAAAGATGCCTGGTAAGCCTCTTTGGGGGACAACATAAGGATAGGGCGTGGGGTGCAGTCCAGGTCTTTGTGGGCTCGTCAGTCTTGTCAGGATGCTCAGCTGAGCTGGAATCAGACACTTTGGTTCAGATTGCATTACCTGCTCCATGCGCTGTCTAGGCTGTGTGATGGCAGGAGGTCATTTCCTGGCACTTAAACATTTAAATGCTGCATACAACACTTAGGGCAGGATTTGCCCTCTGTCTTTTTTTCCATCTTTGCTTAAACTGTCCCAAGCCACATCAGTTCTCCAGGTCCTGAGCCCGCCCACGGAGCCCTTGATGAAGATGCAACCACACAATGACAGACACAACCTTGATATGGGCCCTTAGGATGCAAATTCTCGAGTTTTGTCACCATGTAACCATATATGCCTCATACTCCTAATAATACCCACATATTAACAACTAAGATCAGGTTTAGATTTTGAAAAGCAATCAATTAAATGAGATTCATCCTTGACAGACCAATAAAGCAACCCTCATGTAAACAAAAGTTTGCTTATGAGTGGGCATGGGAGAGTCCTGAAATCAGCAGGAAAACTATTGATGTATTACACGGGAAGCATATACTGCCCAGAAACGGGCATCCTGAGACACAGAATGCAGGTCATGAGCCACAGTGTTGGTCTGCTTGGAACAGTGCATTGAAGTCTAGGGAACCTGCCTGCCTGCTCTGAAAATGTCTTGGATTTTTTTTTTTTTTTTTGCCCACTTTGTAAACCCTAGAGAGTAGGAGCTATGTTAAATTTTCAGACAATAAAATAAATTGATGTGTTCTTATGAAAGAGGAAGAGGGGCTAAAAAGCAAGGAAGAAAGGAAACAGCAATGTTCCCCTAGACGTCACATTATTTTATTCTTCAATCAAAGCAAAGAATTCTCTGAATGGCTGCACCCCAGCTGATGTTGTTTTAGGCTCTGTGCAAGCTCACAGATGACACTGCAATGGTCACATTACGGAAGGGTGTCACATTCCAGGAGCCCTTGGTGATGGCAACAATGATTTGCAATCAGTCATTTTTTTTTATCATGACCTGGACTGAAGCCAGAATGATTAAGTCAATCATTAGAAAGACTTGAAAGCTCCTATTGTCTTTCCATTGGTGACATATTTGAACTAATAAAGTGCTGACAATGTGAGCTACACTTTAGTTCTTTATTCTTCCTCTAGTCTCACTACCAACACAAATACCCCGTGCCAAAAATACCACTGGTGAAAAGAACGTCAGGGATAAATCCCGCCAGTGCATTACTCAGGCCCCTTTGTTTTGTTTCCTCCCGACACACGCTTAGTTGAAAGTCTGAGCTAGAACATGAGTGAGAGACTATTCTGTAGGTTGGATTTGTAATAAAAGACAAAGCCTGGGAATTTTTAATTTCTTTATTTCTCATTATTAGGCTCTGCTGCTCTGTGTATTGGTAGTTCCATCCAGATAGTAAACAGATTCTGTCGCTTTCCTCTCTCTAGCCACCTCCTGTGCAATTAACCTCTCTGGTCAGCCTAAGTCCTGACAGTCCTGTGGCATCTCCTCTGTGTCCTCCATATGCTAGGGCCATGCCCAACATGCGGTGCTGTTTGTGTAAAATGGGCTGCAGATTTAACATAATGTATCTTCCCTAGCTTCTGCAGAATCTGAGATTCATTCACTCTGAATGTCAGTGCCCATCTCAGAGGTGCACAGCAGAGATTCTCAGGGGTAACATAAGAACTGCACAGGGAATCTGCATGTCTGGATCACCGGAGATGCTTGTGATTTATGTTTGTTTATATACACCTGAGTATCTATAGATAAAAGGCACATATCCAGGCTTATGCACATTAAATTCACATGATTTACAGATAGATGCAGACATACAGAGAGCATCAATGTGGCTAAGTGCCCTAGCCTGTCAATGTCCTTCCTCTGTCCCCTGTAATTCAGTCATCATTCCCTGGAACCTAGTGGTTCACATGGACCTCCAAGTCTCATGTCTCACATCTTCCTCCACGCTGTTAGCACTGTTTCAGCAGATACGCTTTGGACTGCATGCTTATTATGACTGAGTAATAGAATTGAATATAACTTAGCACAGTGAACGTCAGTGTGAGAAGGATGAAGCATGCTATTTTATAAAAAGCCCATGAAAAGCAAAAGGAAGTCTTGATAGATACAAATTGTGCAAAGAAAAGGCTGTCAGGTTTGGAGTGGAGAAGACAATGCTCAATACGAGGAATAAATCAAAACAATGTAGATGAAGCGTCTGCTCGGATTGTCTAGTTTCTTCAGGCTGAGTATTGCAGGAGATGTTGAGTTATGGACGTGCTTCATGCAAAAGGGTAATGCAATGCTCCAACCAGCACTGTCCTCCAAAACAGCTGCTTGCACCTGGCCGTAGCGCAGTGGCCCTGAGATCAGAGCCTGAGACAGGCCGGGTAGATGTGCATTAATCAAGGGATGTCCAGAAGCCGAAGCTGAGAGCTATGGAGACGGAACAGTGGAATAAACTGGGAAGAGATGGCACAGGCTGTGTTTCCCTGCTTGTTGACACTGGACAGTGGGACTTTTAGTAAATAAATCTAGTGAATACATTCCAGAATTTTCCAGTCATTGGCTAGAGGGCTGGGAGCATTTACCCAACACACTCCTCATTCTGCATTGGTTTAACTGCTCTTTTTTCAGAAATCATCTCCCTGTGCCCCCAGCCCTTGCCTGTGCATGGAATTCCAGCCTTCACTGTGCATCTTCAGGACTGGGTCCTGGCCATGTGCTGTGGGCAGCATGAGTGACTGCCATGGGCTTGCGGGAAGGTATGGGGACATGGGCAATCATTTATATCACCCAAATTAAAACACAATGTCTGATGCAAACGTGTGTCCTCTGTCTTATAAATTCTCATTTTAATCGATTTCTATAGCTACCATCCAGACAGGATGACTATACATATGGATTAATAGGTGGTTGCATGCAATCAGAGGCTGGTTAGTCCTACAGTGGCCATCTGGAGGATGAAGAGCTTTGAAAACCACTAACTGCTCAGTCCAAGAAGCTGGACACCAATCTGGAGTCCTAGTCTGAAGCTGGAGGTATAGAAGCCCTTCAGAGTTCTTGGTGTAAATGCCCCTCAAAAATGGAAGGTCCAGGAGTTGGATGTCCAGTGACACCACAAAGGTTGCACCTGCCTGAGGAGATGAGCAAGTCTGCTCCTCTTGGCCTCAGCCCGCTGGGCGGGTCTTTCCCTCAGGATGCTGACTGAAGGCCAGCCTGCTCTCAATCCCTCACAGCTGCACCCATCTGCATGCTCTGCCAACCTCCCATTCAGCTTCAGCTCTGTCCACATGACAGGCAGAAGTAGTCATCACCAAGCGAGCAGTGCAGTGGCCTTCACTTCTTTCGGTGTTGTGACGCCCCCCTGCTGCCTGTGTCAAAATACTGGTGCATCCCAGAGAAAGCCCTGTGCCTGTTCCGTAGTTTCTCCTCAATCCTTTTCACCCATCAGCCCCTGCAAACTGCCAGTCTGTATTCCATGGTTAGGTATTTATACTGCTGGGTGCTTCCAACCAATGGAATCTGTTATCTTGAGTCTCTGGCCTTCACTTAGCATAAAGCTTTTTAAGATTCACCCACGCAAGGTATATACATCCAAATATCATTCGGCTTGAGGCTTTGCATGTATGCAACAAAACGCACATTTATGGGGTGTTATCTACATCTGTTTTAAAGTACCTATTTATAAAATGTAACCAAGAAAGCACAGTTTCTGCTTTCCTGTGTCAGCAGGTCTACCACACTTCTGGTGGTCATTATGCTTTGAGTTCTGTAGGGAAGGAATGAGGAAATTATGGTAGATACCAGGAAAAGGAAGAGGAATACATCCCCCTGGATTGGCGTGGATAAAGCAAGCTCATTACCTCCAGCAGAACCCAGCATTGTAGTACAGTACAAGTCCACACACCCAGGTGAATTTCTGGAACCTGTGTCTCTCACCTGTCTCCTTTTGTCTTGAAGGGAAACCCCCTTTCCCCTCCTGAGGCAGGGCTGATCTTTCTCAGGTGAGAAAACCTTTTGCATGTAGGATGGCGTGAAGGCATCAGGCACATTTGTGCACACAGATGAGCAAAAGCGAGGGGCGACTGAACTGAACCAGAGGGTGCAGGGCTCGACCCTCCAGTGCTGCAGACCTGCACAGGGAGGCTGCAGGCTGTGGCAGGTTGATGCCAAGTTGCATGGATCTGGTGGCTCCGTTGTTTACCACCACCTGCCAGATGCCTGCCCTTGAGGACAGCTCACAGCTACCCTCAGCCCACGAGAGACACGCTCAACCCTGCCCTACACTGACACCACTTAATTCCATAATAGCAGAATCAATATATCTCGTGAGCTATGCTTTGATTAGAGAGAGACCAATGTCTCCAGGGGTAATGCCATTCTTTCAAAATAAGTACAGTATTGACCAGAGCAGTCTTCAAGTGAAAGCATTTAGCGGCTCTAACAGAGAGCTGCCTGAGACATTGACTGTTGGGTTGTGGTCTCACTTTTATGCTCTCAGAAAGGCTATTATTTCTCAGGTCTGGAGAATTAACTTAGTCAAATATCCAATAGTTTCTGATCATGAAAAGTGTTATAAAAGTTTAGTGTCATTTGATTCAGTAGCACATGAAAGGGTTTTCTGCCTGTTTCTCTGTAGCTCTCAATTACTGAAGAATAGTCTTTATCTAAATATAACTCATCACAGTCAGCACTTGAGTTTTAAGGAGGAATATTGACCTCACTGTCAAATGGTTCCCAAAGGATACATTTTTACATTAACTGAAGTTTAAATGAGCTTCCTTTGAGCTAATAAGAAGACTCAAATATTTTAAGGTATTGTTAGAAACCTTTAGGGAATTCAGTCCCCAAATAAATGTTATGTGTAACTTGCCTCGAAGTTAGAGAAACTCCCTGCTTCCCATCTGGCAGAGGCTTGAGATTAAAAGAAATCGGAGTCAATACAACCCATTTATTCCCACGTCATGCCGAGAGATTTAATGTGGTAAAACAAGCTTGCATTTGACCTCTATGAATCCGTAATAGAAACTGAAATTTTTCACCAGAACATTGTTTTAAGTTATACACAACCATCAATCAGGAAATTCAAACTGACATTTTGTATTGCTATTTCCATATCAAGAGTAGAATTTGTGGCAGATTTTGGTGATGCAAATTTACATTTCAGCTGTTTTCCGGCACTTATGTTCCCACCTCCCCTACTGAATATATTTCAATAAAGGTGTTCTCAGCAATGTTTGGTACTACGTTAGAGTTTACTGAAATTAGTATTTCCAATGTAACCTGTAATTACAGGGCATTAGCTTTGTTAAGCATGCAAACAAAATTTCTCATTGGACACATCAAGTACCTGTCACAGTTTTAACTAGAATTAATTGTGAATTATGGATCATTTACAAGAATGCAATGCAAAAGCCCCTTCTGGGACACTTTCCAAAATCAGAGTGAATTTATGACACATATGATATTGACTATTTTTAAAGTCTATTAAATTCATCAGTACTACTGGTAGGAAAAGATTTACTACAACAACTGATGTAAAATGTAATGAAACAGATTAAGCCTCCTTATGAAATATTAATACCTCCTATGTTTGATGACTGTGAGTCTATATTTGCAATCTCTCAGTGGATATTACTAATTCAAGTTGCAGATGGCAGTTTAAGCTCTCATGACCAGAAGCACCAACACTGGAAATGAAAAGACATTCTGAGTATGATAATTATAAAATTCAGGATAGTTATTTCATAGCCAAAGATCAGGGAAAGGAGAGCTCAACAGCAGGAGCTATGTTTGTAATGTGCGTGCACATTCTTAAGTAGGTGCACGTACATGTGCCTGCTTATGCACATGTGTGCTTGCACAATTGATGTCAATTTTGCACATCCAGTTGCTTCTGTTTCATTTTTACTTCCCAAACAAAGCTATATGAGGGACTCTTTTGAGTTAAAGTGAACGGTTTAAGCAGGATCCCCATTTTCTAAAAAGAAAGGATGAGTCACAGGTAAACCTGCCCAAGAAAATCGTGAGAGCATAGTAGGACTCAGAGGTGAGGGGCCCATGCATTTAGACACCAGCGGGTCGGATTCTTTACTGGGGTCCCGTGTACTTTAGTCCAGCCTTGTCCTCTCTCAGGGTGGCGTGGTGCTCTTTGCTCTGAGATGAGTGAAGGATGTGACTCCCATCACTATCTGCTCAAAAGAGGGGCTGATGAGGACGCAAGGGTACTTAGATTCTTCAAGCTCTGGGTGACAGTGAGGCAGGGAAGCGGAAAACCAAGTAAAAGGACAACTTCCAAGGTGTCCACCATGCAGGGACACAGGGCATGGACCCCGACGGAGCACTCTAGGAAAGGGGATGGAAGACTGCTGAGTCCTCTACCCTCAGTGATGGGAGAGGGAAGCGATTTATTCACCCACAGTTCCTAGGAGTTTGAGGACATCTCCTGGGAACAGCGGCCTTACTTCTCTGGCAAATGTTGAGTGCATCCTTATGGCCAGTTAAACTGTGAAATTTTCTCTGACATACCTGGAAAGGTAAGTGAGAGACTCAGTTACTTTCTCTCATTGCTGACACTTAATATGCAACCCCCAAAATGAAGGAAGGGAAGATTTATTTAACTTACAGTTTGTAGAGATTTTGGTCCACAATCAACTTCTCCAAGGAAGGATGGCCTGGCACTGAAGCAACACTTCAAGGCAGCGTCCTGCAAAAGCAGCCAGAGTAAAAGGAAGAGAACAAGCCTCTTCTCGTCCCCTACATTGTTAGCAGGCTATGTCCTTCTCCAGGGCAAGTGGAACACTCACATCACTTCTCTGCCCTCTTCCTGCACAGGATGAGGATGTTTATAAAGTAAGCACCCTCGTTCTCTGCCGAATCTCTTAGTCAAATTGCTAAGCTTCTCAATTTGACACAATATATCAACCATAACAGTGAGCAAAGGATTATGAGTGAAAAATCAAAAGCATCTACTTTATTCCTTAGGGAAACCCTTCTGCATGGTTGACTCCTGTTCTTTTGAAGTACTAGGAGTCCAGGAACTGGTTCTAGACCCACTCCTAGAAATGCCTGGGGGAAAGATGGGGACACCAGGTCTTCATATTGGGTGATAGAGCCTTTTCTGCAGCAAAAATGGGAGGTGACAGGTGTGTGTTACCTGTAGTCAGCTCAGGAGCCAGATATTAGGGTGTCAATGTTCATGCAGTGTCCTGGGGGATACAAATTTTTCAGGACATCTGAAGAACATCATTCACCCAGAGAGCGACCCAGTCAGATCAATATGATGAGGAATTAACTGCATCCCAAGCATCAGTGAATTTCTTCAGAGAGGCAGAGCTTCCCTGGAACTCAGCCACAGGAACACACAGAGAATCATTCCTGGGCACTGAGCTCAGACACACCCTTTGTGGTCCTCCCTCTCTCCTGGGCCTGAAGCTACAGAAACAAGAGGGAGCCATAGAAGCAGGCAGAGGGCTGCGTTATAGGGAAAATATTTTTTTTAAAAAATAGATTACTACTTTTTAAATTTTCTTTAAAAGGAAAAAGAGAAAAAACAAAACAAAGTGGTGTAAGGGTATAAGTAATACAGAACTCCAAAAAAAAAAAAAAAAAAAAAAACAGTAAGAAATCACCAGTTAATAGATTACACATTATCATCTTAGAGATAGTTGCTCAAGTCACAGTATCAAAGCATACAAAGTGGGCATTCAAACACAGAGACTGCAAACAGTTGTGTTCAATGATCCAACCAAAAACATTAATATGGTCAGCTATTTAACAACCCTAAACACAAAAAAGTAGATTACTATTTATGTAGAGAAAAGGTAGACAAGATCTTTGAGGGAAGAATGGAGTAAGACAGCCGTGGATCACACTTAGTGTTTTGAGCAACCCATCTTGGGGCACAGATTTTCAGTTATTCACTTATGAGCCAAATACAACAGGATATAGAAACAGTCTGCTCAGTAAGAGCCTGGCTGGCAAGTGTGAGGTCATAAGTTTGATCCCTGGTATCAAAACAAACAAACAAAAAATGCAAACACTGCTTCTGAAAGGGAATTTACCAAGCACCTTCTCTTGGTCTCTTCATGAAGAAACACCTAGTATCCACAGAGGGCTGGTCCTTTGTCACCTACCCAGGACGACCCTATCATCATCTTCCCCCCACCTGTGATCCACAGGGAACAAGGTGTCTGTGAACACAGGAGGGAAGCTGACTGCTAAATGGCTCGGCTTCTTCAGGGGACAAACCCAGAGTGAAAGAAGAAAGGCCACAAAAATGACTCTGGCATCAGTTGCTTAAAGAAATAGGGGTGTTTGCTTTAATCAGGTGGCCAAGAGTGAGAACATGCTACCTGATGGTTCCATCAGAGGTGTCTGGTGACATTTCTCTGAGTTAAGGCAGAAGCACAGAGGCTTGCCTAAGCTTAGCCAAAGAGTGTTTAGGCTTATGTCACAGTTATTGTGCTCCATACATCAGAACAACACTCAGAATGATCACAGCATCCAGCAACAGCAAAGTAAGTGCTGCCTTCAAGGAGGGTGCTGGACATTGTGCAAAGGCACAGATCCACACCAGGCAGGAAGGGACGAGCGCAGACCCAGGACCCAAACTACCACACCTGCCTTCAGATAATGCGCTCACCATGGTGGCTAAACTGGCGGCAAAGCTCCCGTGAGAACTCAGGATTTCTCAGGAGAAGAGAGGAAACAGCCCTGGATATGGAGCAAAACGTGTCACTTTTTGGTGTTCTCAGCATTCCCTTACCACACCTTCTAGCTGTGTCCCTGCTCCCTCTGGGGCTTTAGGTGCCCCAGGGAAGATTCTGAGTCTCCATCCATACATAGTGACCACTGGGTTGTGTGGACTGATTTAGGCTGCAGACGGCAAAGGCCCATTCATTTAAGAAGAGCTTTCCAGAGCATTGTAGCACAAGAGCATGATACATTCTGAAGTGTTTGCATTTTCCATGAGGAGTCTAAAGAGAGTGAATATCATTTGCTGTCCTACCCATTGTTTATGTATGTTATTGTTTTTCACTTTCTCACAGCTGGCCATAAGCTATAGAACAATGTTGAATATTCTTGGAGAGAGGGAATTTCTTCTCATATTTCAGAACCAAGTGTGATACCATGCCGGGCTTACCGTTGATACTCCCCGTGATGTTGAAGACAGATCAGTGAGAATATCTGATGGTCGTTTTTGTTTTCCTAGTTTTTGATTCGAGAGGAATTAGCATCAATAAGGATTGTGTTGAATTTTAACGAGTCCTATTGATATAATCACAGGGCTATCTAATTGCTTTGTTTCACAGATTCCACTGCTGCTAAGCTTTGTATTTCTGAAAACCACTGTATTTACTGGCAAAGAATATAGTTAAATACATTACGGTAAGATTTAGTACTTACTAGAACTAGCAGTAAGAAATTGTCCTCTGTTGTTATTTTAGTACTTCATATACACATACTTCAGCACTTTAGTACTTCACATACACAGTGTGTGTGTGTGTGTGTGTGTGTGTGTGTGTGTGTGTGTGTGCACGCATGCATGTGTGTGTGGTACCGGAGACCAAACCCAAGGTCTTGCACATGCAAGGCAAGAACACTACCCCTGAGCCACATCCCCAGCCCCTCTTTGACTATATTTTGACTTAAGATATTGCAAGTTAATTTCTATCATTTGTTCAGTAATTCTGGTAATATTTACTGTTTCAGAAAATTCTCTTCAAACCCTTCTGTTCTGAAAATTTCTTTCCTTCTCACACCAGGGGACACTTTCCCCACAGAAAGCTCTCTTTCCATTGAAAGCCTGCTTTAACTCATTCTCTTCTTTTCCTTTAGCCTACATATGCGTCTTGTTTGTTCTTCCACGCTGTTAACATAAATCCTAATGTCGGTGTTTTGAAATTCACCCTGTACCACTGCTGCCTGCCTTCAGCGCAGCCCTTGGTGGTTCCCTACCATCTCCCCTGGTCCCTCAAAGATTTCTACTCCTGACTCACTTTCCCCAACTCTGTGGCTGTCTTAGTAGTTTCATTGTTCACATAAAGAAGCCTTTAACACATGTCCTCTGTATGTGTTCATCTCTTCTCCTATAATGATTTTCCCTCTGTCCTTCATCATTTATAGGCTCTCTCACCAATAATATGGACTTTATATCAGATGAAATTTCTGAATGAAAACTCAAAATAATATACTTTTATTGGAGGAAAATGCAGAGAGGGTGTTATGCACAGCACCAATCTAAATGCTTGTGGTTTCCTTCACTGCGTCTCTAGGTGGAGATACTGGAGGCTGTCCCGCGGGTACTTGGAGAGTTACATGAACTGATGCCTAGGAACCACGTGGCTCAGTAGACAGAAGCTGTTTCCATTACAGTTTAAGTTCTACCAGAGTGAGAAGAATTGATCTTTCACTGTTTGCTTATAGATCTGCCTGTGGTAACAGAAAATATTTAATGAACTATTTATTTGGAAGTGTTTGTTTCTCCCACAACCATCCATTTAAATCAGTCTGGGGACTTCCTCTGTCTAGTTTTCAGGGTCCTATGATGGGTGTCATTTGTACTCACACATCCTTGGGCATCGTCAGTGTCTAGCTGCTAGAAGAGCATCTGCTGCCCCCCAAAGCAGAGGGTGGTTGTAACCCTGTGGGGAAGGGAGGGCTTTCTTTTTCCCGATAAAGCCAGATCACCGAGGATACAGTCATCATGTGTCATTGGTACCTCACTGTCCACAGCTTAGACACACACACACACACACACACACACACACACACACACACACACATCTCTCTCCAAATGCCATATGGAGAGATACAGACAGAGTTACAGGGTTGGGGTAGACGTAAATATAAGTGCAAGTCTGGGGGTATGGGTAGGAATATGAGGAGAGGGAAAGGCAGGAAAAAACAGGCAAATTAGACACTCTTAGAATGAAAGAAATTTTGAAGAACTACTTTCTGTATTATAAGCATATGAAAGTGTCAGTTAATAGAAGCTCTATGCATGGTACATGTGTGTGTATATGTATATGTGTGGGCTGACGGATCATTATAGTATCTGGCATTTTCATGTGATACTACAAGGTAGTATTTCTATTTTATTTATTTATTTATTTTAAATTTTATTTAAAGAGAAAAAATAAAAAAAAACAAAAAAGGGTACAAGTAATACAGAATTTCAAAAAAATAAACAGTAAGAAATCACTATTTAATAGATTACATATTGTCATCTTAGAAATAGTTGTTCAAGCTACAAAATTAAAGCATACAAAGTGGACATTCAAACAGTGAGACTGCAAACAGTTATGTTCAGTAATCCAATAAAAACTTAGTAATATGGTTATCTATCTTATACACTTAAATATATATGCAGTTATATCCTTTAGAACACTTTCTTTTCCTCTCTTTTTTACAATAACAATTACACAGTTTGGGTTTGATTACTCCCACAGTTCTTATTAGTTTTTTTTTTGAGGAGAATAAAACCAAATGTGACATAACAAAATAGTCACATCAAAAGGATGGACATAGTCCATGATATAAAAACAGAATACAAAGAGAACAATAATGCTTACCATAATGCCTCTTGTTATCTTAAAAAGAATTGCCTATATCATCAGCTATAATAAAATTGAACAAAACAGTACAGAACAAAACTAATAAAACTGAAACATTGGAGACATTACAGGATTTCAAAAGAAGGTAATAGTCAAACCAGAATGGGCATCATAGTGAATCTTATTGTCTTCAAAGTAGTTGCCTATTCCCTCAAACTTGATACTATCAAGCAAAACAGAATAGAGTAAAAATAGTCAAAACAAGATGATGAGAGCAATACAGGGCTTCAAATCAAATTAACAGGAAATCAAAGTGGTTACTATAATATATCCTGAGATTTTTAAATTTATTTTTTTCCTTAATTAAAAAAATATAAACAAACAAATAAACAAATAAATAAATAAATAAGGAGATTCAGGTAAAAGAGGATATAACACAACAGCACAGGTAAAGAAATATACTTTTATAATATTTCTATTTTATAAATATTTTATAATATTTCTATTATATAAAGACTTCCATTATTTTCTGCAAAAATCTCCCTGTGATGGAAATATTTTATTAAAGAAATTCGCATTGCACAGGATTTCATTTCATAATGATGGGAACCTCATCAGCTCTAATGGAGGGGCTGTATTTTCTGAGGAGCCCCTCCAAGAGCTGCCAGAGGAATCATCAGAGCTGAGATCGAGTCTTCTAAACCGCACTTCAGAAGAACTCAGGACGAGCAGATGTGAGATAAGGATTTACAATTATTAACGAGTTATTTTCTTTTCTATCCTTTTCACATCCTGCCAACCGGGGTACCACTGAGACTTATTCTGATTTAAAATATTCTAGATCCTAATAATGATGGATCCAGCTGAGCGCAGAACAACCCATAATTGGAAATGCTTCTGGAATGTGCACATTAAACTGTGGAAAAAGGAGCTGCCCCTACTGTATGTTTAGAGTTGAGTCTCAGACGTCAGTCTCACACATCAACTTTTCGGTTTTAAAAGAATCAAAAAGGCTGTATAATGAATACAGTGAGTGTTCCACCAGAGTAACTGCATTTGTGGAAGGCAGTAGTCCTTAAAGTCTTGATTCCTAATGCAAATCTAATTTGTACTCTAAGTTATTATTGCTTATTTTTTGATATTGAGTAAAATGAGAATTTGGGAGCAATTGTGAAGACAGTATAGCATATTTTAAATGGGGAAAACAAAGCAGTCTTTAAAATAAAGTACTTAAAAGAATTCCACAGTTTAATGTGCACATTCCAGAAGCATTTCCAATTATGGGTTGTTCTGTGCTCAGCTGGATCCATCATTCAGGAAACTGAATGGCTGATAAGCAAACTCCATGAGACTACATTTTTAAGAAAAAGAACAAAAGTAGCTTATTTATTTAACTGAAATCATACAGTAGCTTAAAGATAAGCACTTGTGTTAGGTTGTGTGTTGCTTAAAGGAAATGTGAAATCAGAAGCACTGGTGTAATTTGTTATATTAGGACTTATCTGATACCCTAATTTGTTACTCAGATACACAGTTTACTGATTTGAATAAAAGGCTGGTTCTGCTTATACAGTTGCCTGTGGAATTAATAGCTGATATTAAATAAAATGTATATTACTCATTTTTCAAAAACAAATAGCATCAATAATTTCAACACTAGTACCTGATCATATTTGCTGAGTTAAATCTCCATTATTATCCAGCAACTACACTTCTGGGTGTGCAGCCCAAAGAAAGGGCGTGAGGATCTTGGAGAGACACCTGCAGCCAGTGGTCCCATTGGTGTCAGTTACAAACGTCAAGACAGGGAAGCATCTTACCTGTCTGGTGACAGATGAGCCACTGGAGAATACATATTCATAATGGAAAACTAGTTGGCTTGTAGAGAGAAGTATTTCCTACCGTGTATGACAACGCAGAAGAAACTGCAGGAGCCTGTGTTACATAAACTAGAAGCAGAGAAAAAATCACTGCACAGTTTCAGTCGTATGAGGAATCTAAGAAACCCCGTAGGAGCAGAGGAAACACATCACGATGGCTTTGGGCTGAGTGTAGGCGAGCAGGCATGAGATGGATCAGAGGGTACAGCCTGCACTCTGCAAGTGGGGCGGTTCCTAGGGGCTCAGTGCCCGGCCTGTTCCTGTAGTTAACCGTGCTGCGTGGCACACCTAAACTTGTCTCAGAAGGTCGGTTTTAAGTGTCGTCACCAAACAACAAGGAGAGGAACCATTCAAGAAAGAAAGAAGGAACTTGAAGGAAAGAAAAAGGGAAAAAAAGTAGTTCTAAGTATGCATAATTCATATTTGTCAGCGTTTCTATAATGATCATTTCATGGTATAAATGTGTGTCACATCATCAGACTTTAATCTGCTTTACTTATTTACTTATTGGTACCGGGAATCAAACTCAGGGCCTTATCCTTGCCAGGGAGCAGCTGAGCCACTGAGCAACATCCCCAGCTCATACATATTTTAAATATACACAATTTTAATTTGTCATTTACACTTCAAAATAGCTACATTTGTATTAAGAACCACTACTTAACGGAATTAAGAATGCAATAGTTAAAAAGTTCAATGTGCACAACACATTTAAAAATAATTTTTTTAAAAAAGTGTTTTGGGGTTTATTTCCCCTCTGGAAACCATTTTGATTGCCAAGAATGTTTCTGAGGTTTCTGGGTGGAGGGTGCTGTGCTGGAGTCTGTGACTGTTGTTCCCCCTGTAACTGACTCAGGCTTTGATCCTGCACAGAGCGGGCTGGCGGGATCCCTTGCTCCGCCTGCTCCCTGCCAGACAAGGACTGGCTGGGTTTTGTGTGAGAACAACCTGGCTGCTGACTGGGCTCTGAAGAATAGGGCATACACAGCAGGCTGGCAGAGGCCTTCCTGGGAAAAATACACAGCATGCTCAGACAATTAGGAGGCACAGTGACAAATAACACTGTGAACACATATGGTATGTCTTTGCTCCTGAATATAAAAAAAATACGTGCTCATTAAGATATTGGAAAGTGGATATAGAAAGCACAAAGAAGAAAGTAACAGCTCCCACTGAACACACTAACCACATTATCAAGGGAAAAACACTTGCGCCTTTTTTGGGTGAATTTTCAAACACATGCACATAAAGGGTCTATTTGGACCCAACTAGATTTTAAATAAGTATTTTATAATAAAAGTTCAATAATCTTTGATCAACCAGAAATGAAGTTAACAGCATTATATAGCATAATTTGCAAAATCTGAAGAGAACAAATATCTTCCAAATTGAAAAATGCCCCTAAAATATTTCTTAACCATGAGGAACTTCTCTGCCTGTTATTTTTTATGTCTGTTACATATTACAGGGCCCCGGCCTTAGGACAGCATTTCACAGAGCTGCTTGACAGCTTAATGCCCCGAGGGCTAAGGATGGCAACACCCAGGATAAACACTGAGGAGACTGAGGCTCCATGAGGTCAGGTACTAAGATGCTGAGCAAGAACTGAGGTTCAGAAGAAGGAAAGAAGCGATGTGTGTTTAGCAGGAAGATGCTTCCACCAGGTTTCCATGGCATTAACTGGTGGCCGCGGTGGGCTCTGCAAGGGAGCCCAGGCTCCACCACTGTGTGTTTCTAGCAGGCGTTTTTACCAGCATTTTATTCCTCAGCAGTTGAGACTGTTGTTTCCTGTGCTTTCCTGTGCTTAAAAAAGTGTTTAACACAGAGTGGAGGGTAAATCCGTCAGAGTCAACGAGGTTACGCTTAAAAAAAAAAAAAGTAGAAACTGGATGTGTAATAGCAAAACAGTATTTTCCATCAGCCAGGTGTCGTCGTCCCTGTGTGTAATTCCAGAACTTAGGAGGATGTGGAAGGAGACTGCAACTCCAGCCCAACATGGGAATTTATCAAAACCATAGATAAGTAGATAGATAGATAGATAGATAGATAGATAGATAGATAGATAGGATAGATAGATAGGTAGATAGATAGATAGATAGAGAGATAGATAGATAGATAGATAGATAGATAGATAGATAGATAGATAGATAGATAGATATAACTTGCTGTGGAGGCCCTGCATTCAGCCCCCAGCACCACAGAACAAGACTTGAAATCATGAATACTGCAAACATGAACCATAAATAGTGGGAGATGGCACTGTATTTATTCTAGAGTAATGAAAGCACAGAGGTAAAACAATCCTTAAGAAACGCAGAAAAGAAGAGAAGAGAAGAGAAGAGAAGAGAAGAGAAGAGAAGAGGAGAGAAGAGGAGAGAAGAGAAGAGCCAAGCCCAGCCAAATGGACTCTTCCATTCTGCAGGTGCAGACAACTGTGTGGGCCCACTTGGCTTCAGGGGGTGATGCCAACACCTCCCTCCATTCTCAGGAGGAGACAGACAGAACATCTACCCCATAACCAGCTCTGCTGCAGGACACCAGCAAACACCTGCTGAGTGACAAATGGAAATTTATTTTTAATCTGCAATATTCATTAACTAGTTCCTTTGTACAAAAGGTCTTCTAGGTGTCATGAACACTGAAAAAAATAACCAAACTCCATGGTAGGTGAACACTGCTGTTAGACACCCAAATCCGCAGGTTCCTGGAACCCTCTCCTGCCAACCTCCAGAACATTCGTTTTCAGGAGAAAACCATACTTTGAAATTATGGAATGAATGTAGGGTACAGTTTTCAGGGCACACAAATGTTTTCTGGCAAAGTGTACCTATGCCTCTTGTCATAGTCATCATCTCCTGTCCCTCGGGTCAGCCATTTTCGGCGTGTCTGAATGGCATGGGGTGTGTGGTCAATATTCTCTGCTCACCAATGGGCAGGGTGACATCAGCTCACTGGAACATTCTGGGGATGCAGGCACCTGAGTTTTAAAGATGCTCTACCACAGAATACGAGGGTCAAGGGGAAAGGACCCCCTCAACCTCTTCAGGATCATGTCCTTTGTGGGACCTGGACACCAGAGGACACAGTACTACCGCACACTGTCATGGAGTCCAAATGTCCTTGCAAATGTGTGCAAAACTATGGAGTGGACTGCGCCAGTGTGGACAGTGCACTGTCTGATGTAATGTTGGAACTCTAAGTCACGGACCATGCCAGGTGGGTCTGGCTCACTGGAGGGAAGATGCGTACATGGGGACAAGGAAGTTAGAGGAAAATCCCTAAGTCTTCTGCTCAGTTTTGTTCTGAACATAAAATTTCTCTGAAAAATAGTCTACTGAAATCAGCTCTCACCTTATTTGTAAATGCTCAGTGTTACTAACTGACCCAGTTTCGTATTAACTTGTTGCAAAGCTGCCACCTGACTTTCTTTGATCCTTTTTAGAGTCTGTAAATTCAATCTCCCTTTTCAGGAGGAAGAAATTTAAAGATAATGCAGGATACGATAGGCAAAGATTGCACAAAAGCAAGCAGTAGACTCAAAATGTCTTTGCCTACAGTATTCACAATGTTCTCTGAGCAAAAAGAAATTGATTAATTTTTGCTCATTATGGTTCCAGCAGATAGTACTTATATTTCTTACTAAAACTTTTCAAGTAGTGCAAATGGAGATGGGCAGAGAAAAACCAGACCACAAAGATGTTATCCATCAGCAGTTTTGTTAAAAACTATCATTAAGAAAGCTTAAACTTAATTGATATAAATTGCTGCCACCTGCTCATCCCATTTGCAGGAGAAAGGGTTTTATGTACGCAGTAAAGCAACTTCTTGAGGAGAAAGAAAAATTGCTCTGCAGACTTGTAGCTTGGGATTTCAAGTGTCCTGATTCTGTTCTGCTCATTCGTGTCCCCAGAACATCAGTAGCTAGACACCTGTGTCTACCCCAAGTGGCAGAAGAGCATCTAGACCATTTCAATGGGTACCAGCTCCCGGGTTTGGAGGATCCAGAAATGCACTGGACCCATCTACTGTTGCCTGGAAGACATGTTCTAAAGGTTTGCATAAACCTTTGAAGCAAAGCATGGCAGCCTAGGTAGCCTGGTTAGAGAGGTAATGCTGCACTGATTTGTAGAGCTGGACACAGTTTCTTTTGGTAAGGAGGGAGTAACAAGCCATCCCCTTGACCTGCTGTCAAAAGAGGTCTTAGTTTATTCAGAGGGAAATGATTTTGGAGGTTTACTAGCAACAAAAATTTATTTCTAATAGCCTTAGAGGCTGGAAACCCAGGACCAGGATGGTGGTAGAATCTGTGTCTGCTGAGAGCGATTTCCAGTTCAGAGATGGCACCTTCTCACTGGGTCCTCACTGGGTATAGATGTGAAGTTGCTCTGTCTCCCTGGGGTCTCAGGTATAAAACCACCAGTTCCAATCATGTAGATTCCAACCCCTTGAACTGATCACCTTCGTGAGGTCCAGCTGATAATACAATGTCCTTGGGGTGTAGGCTGTCAGTACAGCTTCAAACCTCTTCAATGTCCATTCTGTAAGCTCAGGCCAACTGCTCTTCAGTAGTAAATCGGCTAATTTTTAAAAAACGCTTCCATGCTATGTAGTATATAAAATTGTACTTTCTCTGTGTATGAAATCTCAACATTTCTATTTCAATAGCCC
Organism: Cavia porcellus; assembly: GCF_034190915.1. NCBI lineage: Eukaryota > Metazoa > Chordata > Mammalia > Rodentia > Caviidae > Cavia > Cavia porcellus. The sequence goes on along the minus strand of NW_026947499.1, from coordinate 5,218,631 downwards.
TGTGTTAAGCAACTGAAGGCGACGTTGGTAGTTAAAATCCTGGCTAGCCATTACTGACAGGTTTACTACTCTACTGGGAAGAAAATCCACCAGTTAGTAACAGATTTTTCTTTTGGAAGATTGGATTTTTCATTCTAAATTTGTTTCTAGTTTTTAATCTTCATTCTTCTAACTTTCAGATTTTAGAAAATGATGAATTCCCATATGTAATTATGATATTTTTTAATTAGAACTAATGCAACTATGTCTTCAGAAGGAGAAGAACTTCATTAGTGTGGTCTTAGGAAAATGTAGTCTGATCGAACAGCAATGACAGTTAATTACATGGGTTCTGAGGATTGTTTGTTTTTGTTTTGCTACTGTTGTTATATTTCAGCTTGGTTGAAATGGTTGTGCTTTTCTTTTAAAGAGAAAAACAGAAAAATCAAAAAGTAATCAAACAACAACAAAAACAAAGCAATATGAAGCAAAAAAAAGTACTTTAAAACAAGACGACAAGAACTTAACAAGGATTTTTATATTGCATATTGTTATCTTCAGAATTCTTGCTGAGGTTACTGGATACACGCATGCAAACTGGATCCAACAATATGAGTACTAACCATTCCTTTTAATGAACTAATAGAATTAGTGATATGGTTACTTTTATCTTGTGTGTGTGTGTGTGTGTGTGTGTGTGTGTGTGTATTTTTTTTTTCCTTTTCCCTTCCTCTTTTTCTTCTTTCTCCCCCCCTCAAGCAGTTGTTTTCTTTTGAGCAGTTTCTTTCCCATTCACTATATTACTGTAACTTTTTTTGTCTTATGTAATCTTTTAGTTTCTTACACTTTGGAGACAATATGGTGTTTACATATGTGAGGCTGGTTTATATCACTTATGAGTATGATCTCTAGTTGCATCCACCTTCGTTTAAAAGCCTCAGGTTTATCTTTATCAGTGAATAGAATTCTGTTATATAAAAACATCATATCTTTTTTTATCCATTCCTCAGTTGATGGGCATTTGGTTTGTTACCAAGATTTAGTTGCTACAAATTGTGCTGTTATAAACATGGGTGCACATGCATCACTGTGGTATGGTGTTTTTAATTCTTCTGGGAAAATATCCAGAAGGGGAAGAGCTGGGTCAAATGCAATCTCTAATCCTAGTTTTTGAGGATCTCCATGCTGATTTCCACAGTGGTTGTAACAGACTACACTTCCACCAACTGTAGAGAAGGGCTGCTTTTTCCCCCACAGCCCCTTCGGCATTTGTTGTTGGTTGATTTCTTGATGTTAGCCATGCTTTATTGTGGGAGATGAAATCTCAGTGCGTTTTAAATTTGCATTTTTCAAATGACCCAATGATGCTGAACATATTTCATATACTTACTGCTATTTGTATTTATTCAAAGATAGTATTTTTTGTTACAATGTATTCCCAACAAATTATATTCACTCTTCATGGGTTCATACCTCACATTTTAATTCTTTTCAGTATCCTAACACATTCAGCCCTGCTTAGGATGCAGAAAGCTGGGGAGAGCACTGTTCCTGAGGAATGAAACTTGCCTCCTCCAAATGTGTTACCTTAGTGTGAAGGTCACTTTGAACTAAAGACAACCTAGAGGCAGCAGGCACAGGAGGACCCTGCCACCTCGTTTCTGTTTCTTTTATCAGTGTGTATTTACAGTGTGTCACAGCTATCACATTCCCTTAGCAGCACCTGACTCCTGGCATCGGGCACAATGTGCAGCTGACTGCATTTCTTCATCGTTTTCCCCAGCCCCAGTGGGGCAGCTCCAGCAGGAGACAAGGAATTGTCTCTCTTGCTCACTGCATCTTGCATGCTACCCACAACAAAGGAGTTGTGAAAGCAGCGAAAGGTGTGTGGAAAATATTTTTCAAATTCATGGATTCTTCTTATACCTGAAGCACTGAGCCTCTGCAACATCCTACCAACCTCTCACAGCCTTTACCAGCTTCTGAGAGACCCGCACATTGCCCAGTGTTGGAATGTTATGCATTGGAAGAGATGTAGCTGTGCTCCTGTCCTCTCCTCCTCCATGGGCATTAAAACCTGATTTCTAAACATGCCCTAGGTGAGGAACTGTCCTGCACAGAGTTCAAGGAATTCAACTTCACATTTTTTGGAGTGAACAGGAAGAGATAACACCCAAGATTGGGCAGGATTCTGTCATAAGGCATCATCTGGGAATGTTGACAAGGACACACAGCTGTAGATTCTAACAACTGGAACCGCTGGGTTTCCTTAGGTCTGTGTCTCCACCTCCACACTGACCATGGTGAAACCTTCAGTTTTCCTCCCTGATTGTGTGCAGCACATGGAATAAAACCAGGGTGCAGGGACCAGTATTCCCATGGCGAATTGTGTAAGTAGAATTGTTTAAGTAGAAGCACTCACCAGGCTCTCTCCTGAGGGAATCCAGGCCGTATTCTGAGCTTCTCCTCTCCTCCCTATTTCTGTAAAAATACTTTCACTGTCTTCCACTGCTTGTCTCATTTTTATCAACATCCTCTTTCCCCCCTTCATTTATCATAATACAGAACTAAAATAAAACTTTGAATCATCCATCATTTAATGTTTAAATAGCATATGTTCATTGATTTTAATTAAAAAGTAGAAAAATTGTATTCCTTGTTCTTCTGTAAGAATATAACTCAAATTAAATTGATTTATTTTAAATGGCTTATCGTTTTTCCTATAGAATAACGGTCTGTGAGTGGTAGGTGTTTCCGTACTCTTGACTAAACAGTTTTCTTCGGCCTTTCTTACAAGAAATAATCTACTTTACAGTTACCCTAAGAATTGCGTGTCATTTTAGACTGAGTCAAAACTTCAGAGAACCATGTTCTGTCTTCTTAAGAAAGAATATCTTCGGCATCTGGTACACTTAGAAGCCCATCTAATGTTTATTTAAAACCAGATCAACACAGTTCAGCTTCATTAAGTCATAGAGCCATGGATCACAGTATATTTGCAGTATGAGCTTTATTACTGAAATTTGTAATTACGTAACTATGCAAATCACCACTCAGAATTCAGCAGAAAGTCTAGAAATGAGACACATGAGGTCCGTAAAGATAACTTAGTGCCGTATCTGTGTAACAAAACAATTCTCTTAAAATAATTTCAAGGATTAGGGAAATGAACTCAAATCCTTCTTTGATTTGGGAAATGAATTTAGATCCATCTTTGATTATTAAAATTAAACATACCAAGATTCATATTCCTCAGCTGACATTATTTTCCCCTGAGTTACCTTAAATCAACATCCTCACTTTCTTTTGTGTTATAGATAGAATTTTAAAAAGTGAGCAAGTAGGATCCATAAGCTTAAGCTCTTACTGTTTCTGAAATGTGGAGCACACTGTGCCTAAGGAAGAGAAGGTCCAGACCTGGACACAGGCATCACCAGGTCTGAGGCTCAGATCATTAGGTTTGTTCTCTGGGCCAAGATTTTAATTCTCTGAAGGCCAGCCAGGATGTTAGCCTGTAGAATCAGGCTGTTCAGTATCACCATCCTTGTAGGCAGATGTGAAGAAATGACATTTAAAGTTCTTAGCATAATGCCTGCCTCACAGTAAGCAGAATTTGGAATGCTGTTGACGATGACACACTGAAAGAAACTAATGGTTATTCATGATGTTTCTTTGAAAGAAATATCTGTGCTGCAAATATTTCCAGCACTGGGGCTGGGGACTTATCTCAGTAGCATAAGAACCTGCCTTGTAAGCAGGCGGTCATGAGTTCGATCTCTCATCCTGATAAAAAAAATAAAACAAACAAATAAATAAAATATTTCCAGCACTACAAAACGCTATGGATGAGAGGGTAACTTTCCTTCCTTAACCCAGAATTATGTCTTCCCTCTTCATTTCCCTTCTTACCAAGATTATGTCTCTACATAATATTCTTTCTACACATATATGTGATATGTGTATATACTTATGAGTCAGTGTTTTCTACATTTGTAATTCATAAATTATTTAACGTGACATCTTAAATATTGCTCCTTATTAGCACATAAATGTATGTTCCTATGAATTTTACTCTGGATTGCACTCATAGCTCCCTTAGATAAAGGAAACTTCCCCCAGCCTTCCACTGGTATTCAGTGCATCTTCCAAGTATGTGACAGGGAATGGGAATGTGTGGAAAGTGATCATCTTTCACAGCTTTCCTGGTTAATAATGTTGTGGAATCCAAGAGATCAGAGAAACCAAGGGGGAAAGGAGAGTGTTTTATTTTAGAGTTTTATGTGCCCACTAGCTCAACTCAACTTTCTGAAGCCCCAAATGGCTGAGCATCAGACAAAGGAAGGGCACCAACCCCCTTGTCATTTGGCACAGAATTTGTGGGTAGGCAGATGGAGAACAAAGGCAGTTTGTCAAGCTGTGACAGCTTCGTATCTTGGTGGCCCTGCTTGTGCATAACAGGATGTTATGGAAACAAGAGGTTATACAATTTTACTTACAGGGACAAAAGTTACTCCTTTTATCTGTATTAGATCACAGAACAAAAGTGGTAGGGAGGGGGAGTTTGGGAAGCCTGAGTTTTTCTTTTTAATTCTGCTTCATTAAGACTGGATACACAAAGGCACCCAGTGGCCTGAGATTCCAACAACAGTAGTGGAGGACATGTCAAGTCAATGACTTATGAAGTTGGTATTCAAAGCTTTACTTTTCAATTGTGTGAGGCATCCTGCTTTCCTTCTGAAGTCTCCCTAGATTTTAGAGTTGATGTTCAGGCTGCTAGGCAGCCGGTCACAGTGAATTCTTTCAGTAGTAAAATAGCTGATCTTCAAACCAAATTTTGTTGTGTATTTTCCCAGAAGCAATGAGAAAAAAAAATGACTGAAGTTTGTAAGTTCTCAGAGGCAACCACAGCTGTAAAGCAGGAGCAGGCAAATCCATTTCTAACCCTTCTTACACTTGTCCTGAAAGCGTCTTCAGCTGGCTGAGATGATGCTGTATTAACTCCCATGGTGAATCCTCATTCTGGGTCTCGGCATGTCAGCTTGGACTCTGTCCTGAAGTGTGGACACTCACAGGTGAGTGTCAGTGGGTTGAAAGGCTCTCTCCCCTGTGTTGGGTTATCATTCCTGTCTCAGTTAGCCAGTGGGTTCTCTTTGGGGATCTCAGCAATTTTGGGGCATGTGTGAAGGAGTGTGCAGGGGATGTCTCTTTCCCTTATTTTCTGTTGATCCTAAAACAAGATTCACCAAGTGACGCTGGAGGGAACTGGAGCTACAGTCACCATGTCAGTGGCCTAGAGCCTGACAGGCAGGAGCTACAGCCTGATGCTAAGTCTCAAGTTATTGATGGCCAGCATCTCACTTTTCCTATTGATCATCTGGCTTTAAACTTCCTTTATCATGCTTAAACAGGAAGATCCATGTAAAAAAAAATCTGAATTTGTAACAGGCTAGGTTTTACTGGCTAGGGGAGCATTATTTTAAAGTTAGCATTTATGGGTATTCCACTCTTCCTCTCTGCTGGTCTCCAGTCCAGTATGAGACAGATATGAAACTAATTTTTGACAGTTCTTACAAATGCATCAAGTCAAGTCCACTGTGTCATAATTACCACAGGGCAGGTGTGAACCCAGGGCACCATGGCCCCTCCTTTCTAATAATAATTGTTTGTCCTTGGCAGACATTAGGGCAAACATTTTACCAAATCAAATGTGAAAGCAAAAATCACTATGTGTGTACTGATCATTGCCATATGCCACTTTATCTAACAGCAACATATTTTCCATGAATGATTTAATACAAGGAGACATAAAATATGTATGTATTTAGAAATTCAATTACTCAGCTGGAAGACTGTAAGTTATCATGGCTTCATTTGCTTGTCAGCTCTATCTTTCTCATTTGTTTGTCCATAAAGGTGATTTTGTTCCTGACAACAGAGGATAATGCTCTGAATGGATAATTACAGAACTGTGCAGGTCAAACACCTTGTCGCCAGAGGAAATGTGGACTATTTGTTCAGATTTCAGTAGGAAATTAACTCAGCATTGTCACAGAATCAACTGTAAAAGTTTTTGCAAGAACATGGTTAATTTCTATTAGGATGCTTCAACTCTTGATCCAGTACATGCAATGCACTGAGTTCTGTGGGGTCCAATAGTTAACAGCCCAGCAAGAGTCCAGCATGGGCTTGTTCCTGGGCAGGGAAGACACTGAAGAGCAGGCAACTAAACTTTAACAGCAGAGTGAGGAATGGTGTTCTGGAGCTGCAGGCAAACTCTGAAAACACATACCAGGGACACACAGCTGGGTGCCCAGGTCCAGGAAGGGCATCCTAAGGGGATCTGTCTAGGCTGAGACCTGGGTCAACAAGGAGGAGAACCAGTGAAGGATGTGAAAGGAGGTCTTCCCACAGATGGGACAGAATATCTGGAGGCCGTGGATGTGCATGGCCATGGGCTTTCACTCTGATCTCCATGACTCCCACCAGCCATCACATCCACACCCTGTGTGACGGCATCCTGCTTCATGACTGCCCAAAGCTCCAAAGCAGTATGGAGTGGAATCCTCCCTCCCAGGAGTAGTTCCCCCACTCTGGCCCTAGACTCCCTCATGACCTGGCATTGTGCTCGGGTCCACACAGAGCTCATGCCAATGCTCCCCTTTCTTGTCCTGCCCCACAAAGATGCAAAAGCTTCTGCTCCTCTACTTGACTCCAGCTTGAGAATCAGCCTAGGCTGCCCTGTCTGGGAAGAAAGATCATGTGGAGAACATGCTGCTTCCCCGTGAGAATGCATCCTAAATAAGACATCAGCTGGATGGTAGCCAGACCTGTGTGTGAACCCCAGAGCTGGAAATACCAAACAAAAAGCCACAAAATATAAGCAAAAAAAAAAAAAAATCACTACCTTATCTCAGTCAAGATTATCACAGCTGTCTAGCTGACATAAAGTTTTGTGGTTATCAATAACAATAAATTGAGCACTAATGTTTATTCATGATGCATCATTACAATTTTTTTAAACTGTGTAAATATCGGACTTGCTTGTCACACAGCATCATTATGGCAACAGAAAACTGATACAAAATATATCCTGTGTTTTCATCCCCTGACTAAAGAGTCAGGGATGGCACAAAGGACTTCATCACACAATGTACAGTTTTTCACCAACTTTTGGATATGTTTCTTTGCTCTTTTTCATGGCCCCTTTTCTCTTGGCTTCTCTTTAAATGAGTTCCTACACACAATTCAGTCAAAAGGAAAAACATATTTGTAATTTCTTACTTGAGAACTGTCTTGGGTACTTTCTCTCATTGCTGGAAAAAAACACCATACCCTCAAATGAAGGAAGGAAAGGTTTATTTAGCTCACAGTTTGTGGAGGTTTCAGTCCATAGCTGGCTGCAAGGCAGGCTGGCATGTCATGGGGGCAACACTTCAAGGCAGAAGCCAGCAAAAGCAGCCAGAACAAAAGGAGGGAAGAGCAAGCCTCTTTTCTTCCCTTATAGTGTATGCAGACCACCCCTCACAAACCCCCAACCTGGGCAGGTGTAGCACTCACAAAATCTGGTCCTCCTTTGCACAAGATGAGGGTATTTACAAAGTAAGAAATTTGGCTCCTGTTTGGATTAAAAACTTGTGGTCAACTTAGCGTCAGCTGAATTAAATCAGCATGGTGCCAAACATAGATGTTCCACCTGAGGAAAGTTGCCAGCACAAATAGAGATATGGAGGAGAAGCTAGGTGTTGTGGGTTCTCCTACATGTTTTTCTTTGAGCCTTTGGTTCTTCTGAAGGAGCTTCTCATGACTAGCATTCCTAGTGTGAGTTCAACCATTGTCATTGGAGGAGTTTGGGACTTTGTTGGAGAGAGTGGTTGGGGTTTGCTTTGGGGGATCTGTGGCCCTTACATCAAGCATGGATTCCTGGCTCTAGAGGGGAAGATGTGTGCTATTTAATCTCCAAGATGAACTCATCACGCTGGTTTTCTGGCACTTACTCAACTGTTCTTATCATTGGAGGAGCTCGGGGACTCCGTGTGACTGAGGATGACTGTGGTGCTTTTCAAGACAGCCCTGGTCCTTATTATAAGTGTGACTTCTCGGCTCCAGTGAAGAACTCTCAACCTACTAACAAAGATCCTTCACCTCGATGGCATGGACATTCTAGATTCCACCACTAACCTATGGGCCTTCCATGCACGGATTCATAAAACAGATTTACATGAGTCCTTATGGGCTCTAGACCTCCAGTTGGACTTGTGGGAGGCATTGTCATGGGCTCTAGGTCTTCATCTGGACTCATGCAGGACATTGCTGTGGGATCCAGGCCTTTGGCTGAATATTCTGTGTCTTTAGTGTTGTGAACAGATTTCCTGCACTTTCTTGTGTTAAACTCTGGGTGACCATCATTAAATAGTATTATAAATTCTGTGTCCTGATTCTAATTGTTCTCCTCACAGCGTCTGACTACAACAGCTCCCTGCTGAATCTCTCAATTAGACATCTAAGCTTCTCAAGTTGACACAATGTATCAACCATAACAAGAACTGATTGAAATACTAGAGTGATGAGCAGTGCATACAAGAGTGCAAGAAAATGCAATCGGATTAACTCTAATTTTAATTAAGTGTCCTCCATGTCAGTTACGCAGACACAAACCTTTTAGCTGAAGGAAGCAGGAATAGTTTAATCAGTGTCACAGAGAGTGTGTTCACCACACATACAGGAATGTACTGTAACCACCTTCCAAAACAGGACATCTTGGTTCCACGGATTCTCTTCTGCTTACTGAGGTGAGGTGAGTGCTGTGAAAGCAGCCTTCATTACACAGCAAAACACATACCCAGAATTCAGTTTTTCTGCTCAGTATTCCTGGTCTCACTCCAGTGCTTAAATTAAGGGCTCCATCACTGAGCTTCTCTTGCAGCTAAACAAGCACTCTGATCTTTTTTTGGAGCTCAGAATAAGAGCACTCATCACCCACTGGGACAAACCAAGTGGCTCCTGTCCATCAGTAAACAATACTGATTTACATCAGTGTCCATTTAGGGAGAGTCTGAAACCAGAGCATGCAAAATCCCTCTTCTGTTTCACACTTTGCTGCACCTTTCAAGGGAGTGACACCAATTAAATCCAGATTTCTCTCTGAACTGCAGCTTGTGTCTTATTTTCACATCACGGCTCCTTTCCGATCAAAGAAGGATCTTGGCTTCTCCTGATTATAAACAGTAGCATAGCTAACTAGCACCCAACACCCAGTCTCTTTTGATCATTGCTGAAAGTTTATTCAGCTTGATTTTCTCACTGGAGTGGCTGTAGAGGAGCTCTGGAGATGGAGTCAGGAGCCAGAGTGGCTTCTGTAGGGACCACTGGGTGAGGCAGGAATGAGACCATCACGACTCCTCAGTGCTGTGCGCAGGCACTGGGATAGGCCTGCTCTGGAGACCACCTGGAGTTACCACGGCGGTCCTTGTACTTGGCTGTGTACAGAAGTCCCCGAGGTGGCCGAGATGGCACAGGATTCCTAGGAGGGAGTTAAGAGGAACAGAAAATCCCATTTACCCCCTCAGGCTATGGTAGGATATATAGGCACCAGTTTGGAACACTCATCTCAGAATGGAGAAACACTGCTTTTGCAATTAGGGATACGGATTTCAGTATAGTAATTTTTAAAAAATTAACTATCTTTTTTTTTTATCACCCTACACAACCTGAGAAACAGAGCACATTGCAAGTCTCACAGCTCCATGGAGAAGGACTGCTCAGCAGAGGGCTGGACTGTGGAATAGAGAGGAAAAGATGTTGTTGAAAGCATCAATGGCTGAGGGACGCTTGCCCACCTTCTCCAACAAACTGGCACCTTGCAGCTTTCGGCTCCTCCCCAAACTCAAAGCCACAAAGGAAAGCAAATATCTCAAGTCCACCAGGACATCAGCAGCACCAAGATAGCACAACTCACAGAAAAAGACTCCAAGAGCTGCTCCAGAAAGTAACCAGAACAACGGGTAAGTGGGTCCCTGGTGGGGATACATTTGAGATTAATGCCGGTGTGTCCTTTATTGCAATATTTTTAATTTAATCATTTGCCATATATCTTGATCATGCTTTGTACTTTTATATCAAGCGGCCAAAGAACATCTATGTTTCTTTCAATAAAAGACAATGCCTATGTTGCTGATTCTACACTGTCCGGGAGTATCTGCTGCTCCTTCTCGCTTGACTGCAATCTGTTAATCCTCGCCCGCCTGGCCTGAGAGGAGAGGGAGACAGGCTGGTGTTGGGCCATAGAAAGTGAGCATCAAGAGGACACTGAATTCCAGAAAACTCCACACTTTCCCTTCCCATGGCTGTGAGGATCAGAAGATTCCAGATAGGTAACCCCATGTTAGCAAGAGCCCTGGGAGGAAAAGGCATGGAGCAAGCTATGGCCCCCTTACAGCTGACCTGCTAAAGAAAAATAAACGAACACTTGAATTGCCAGCCTTGAGGTTCTAAACATACAGCAGCTGCAGCAGCTCATAGCTCATCCCTGCTGACACACCACATAAATTACAAAGGATGAGACAACCATGAAGCTTCCTCCTACAAGGCATCATTGTTTGCACTGTGTCTCCAAGGGTTCTACAGCCCTTCGCTGTCCCTCAGCCCTCTGAATTCCCTCTACTAAGAACCATACACATAAATGCTTAATGCTTTAGCTATAAAACTGTTTTTACTTAAGTGTCAATAGAAATAAAGCTTTGGCTGCTGATGGAGATGCACCGCACAGAGATGGGGAGACACTGCATGAGTTGGCAAACAGGAAGGGACACTTCCCTCATGCTACCTACTGAGCCCCCACACACCTTGCATGTGAGGCCTTTAGCAGACCCTTCTTGAATCTGAATAAGAGGGGCTGCTTATGCAGGCAGGAGTGTGTGTTTGCTTCAGGGACCGGGAACTGTCCTGTTCTCCCTTCCTCCCCAGCCTATGGTCTGCTGACCGCAAGACTTACTTGTGCTGGATGAATATTTATGAAACTGCCTCTTCAATTAAAATGCAAATGCTCTCCCTTAAATTAATGGGGTGAAGGAAAAATGACTCACTTGCATTTCAGAAGATAACAAATGAGGGGCAGAGGTTGTCTTTGCTCAGAGCAGGGAAAACGAAGTGTTACAGATTCTAGGAGGGGACACACTGACAGAACTTCTAACCCAGTGGCTTTGGGAAGTAGATTCCTCACTTGACTCTCAGCCCAAATCAGCTGAGTGAGGCTGGGACTAAACTTAACCTCCATGGTGTGACTGGTGCACTGCCAGGGCCCAAAGAAATGCAGCAGCGCACACAGGAGTGGCTTTCTTGCTCAGTGAAGTCCCAGAAACCAGCAGGTTCCACAGGGCTCTGTCTCTCACTCTCAGTTTCAGATTTCTACAGTCTCACCCCTAATCCCGTGGATACCAACTTCCCTCTTCAGTTTCTGTTGGTGGTAGAGGAAGGTTAGGGAGAGTTCATGAGAGATCACCAACCGAGCGGCTATAAAAATTTTGGGTTTTTTTGACGTCCTGTTTCCAATGTCTTGGCTTTAAATGTAATCGAATATGGTACAGGATGAGTCTGCAAATACTGAAACCTGTGTGGGTGGGAAGCCAGGTCCTGTGCCTGGAACACACAGGGTGCGGAACTCAAGCTGCTTGACTTGGGCTTCCCGGTAAGAGAAGTCGGTGCTCACTTAGGGTGAAGCTCTTGGGCAACAAGGGTGAGGCCTGGGTGTTCCACAAGCTGGAGGGCTCCTCAGTGTATCCAACCTATCTGGATCATGGAGGTCAGGACACAACTTTAGAAGCAGGAATAACAAAAGGTTTGGCTTTCTCAGATCCCTCAGTCTCATAAACACACTTTATTCCTTGAAGCCTCCTGTGTGCCCCACAACACCCCAGGCAGGTCCAGTGCTGGCAAGAAGTGGATGAAGAAAATTCTCACTATAGGAAACAAGCTGATGTGGATTAAAGACTGGTGGATTAACAGCAGCTGAACTGAATCAGTGTAGTGCTGAGTGCAGAGGACCCACCTGAGGACTGCTGCCAGCATAAAAAGGAGACAAGGAGAGGAAGAGTACCGCTGTGGGTTCTCCTAAGTATTACTGTTGTCTGGGGCTGTTGGTTCTCCTGGAGGAGCTTGTGGAGTTTCTTCACTGACATGAATTCAGCCGTTATCATTGGAGGAACTAAGGACCTTGTCGCTGAGAGTGGCTGTGGTTCACTTTGGGGGAGCTCTGGTCCTTACTTTGAGCATCACTTCCCAGCTCTAGGGGTAAGATGTGTGATGTTCAGTCCACAGGAGAAGTTGTCACACTGGCTTCCTAATATGTACTTGATTGTTTTCATCATCAGAGGAGCTCGGGACCTCACTGTTGCAGAGGATGGCTGTGGTAAGTTGGGGGGAGCCTGGTCCTTACTTTGAGCATCACTTCCCAGCTCTAGGGATAAGATGTGTGATGTTCAGTCCACAGGAGAAGTTGTCACACTGGCTTCCTAACATGTACTTGATTGTTTTTATCATCAGAGGAGCTCGGGACCTCACTGTTGCAGAGGATGGCTGTGGCAATTTGGGGGGAGCCTGGTCCTTACTTTGAGCATCACTTCCCAGCTCTAGGGGTAAGATGTGTGATGTTCAGTCCACAGGAGAAGTTGTCACACTGGCTTCCTAACATGTACTTGATTGTTTTCATCATCAGAGGAGCTCGGGACCTCACTGTTGCAGAGGATGGCTGTGGTAATTTGGGGGGAGCCTGGTCCTTACTTTGAAGGTCACTTCTTAGCTCCACTGCACATCCCTCAGCCTGCTGCACAGATTCTTCACCCCACTGGCACAGACTTTCTGGCTTTCACCACTGACCTTTGGGCCTTTCCAGTATAGATTCGTGAAACAGAGTTGCATGAGTCATTGTCTGATGTTCTAGGCCTCTAGATGGACTCATGGGAGGCCTTGTTGTGGGCTTCAGGTCTTCAGCTGGACTCATGCAGGGCATTGCTGTGAGATTGAAGCCCTCCGCTGGACTTTAGCTAAGTCGTTAGTGTTGTAGACAGATTTCTTGTACTTTTTGTGGTAAACTCTGGGTGACTGTCATAAAATAATATTATAAATTCTTTGATCTGTATGTAATTGTTCTCCTTGCAGCCATGACTACAACACAAGTCCTCAGGCAGCCACTGAGGAAGCAGCTTGGATGCATGGAAAGTGAATGTCCCATGAGGGCTGAGCACAGTCACTGCAGACCAATGTGACTGTCACAGACAGTGGCCTGGCAGGAATAAGAAATACTCAGTGATAAGGGTACCAACCTTGGCAAGCAGGACGCTTGCTCCTTCTAGTTTATGCGTGGCAGTCTCATCAGTTCCTACCTTCCTGACAACTCCTTTCACTCTCAAAATAATTTAGGTTTATATGGTAAGTTATAACACCCCGCTAACTATGTACCATTTCCGGGAAAACAAAGATTCCTGGCAGGGAGGGAGATGGAGCCAAGGTTAGGGAGCTGTCCCTGGTGCTGCCAGGAGCTGTACTGGGCTCTGCTTCCGACTTGCTTACCAAGACCTTCAGTGATTCTGTCCCCTCAGAAGACCCCAAAACCACACCCAAAGTAGAACACTTCACTTAAGGTCTAACAGCAGTATTTACTCATTCTAAGAAACAGGAAGGAAAGTTTTACAGAGTTGGCTTGGTGAGTTTTTTACAAATTTCAGACACACCTGTTCTGCCTGCATGGTTTTGACAAGGTCTTATACCTTTGCTTACCACTTCGTGGGTTCTGGCATATTCTCATGACGCCATTAGTACAGATTAAGTGATTTGCACTGCAGGTTCACATATGTACTTGACTGTTTGCTGAGCAACAAGACACAGCATAAAAAGCCTGCTCCTGTGGGCAGCAGATCAGCAGAAGTCTCTCTGAGGACCTGGCATCGGGGAAGAGCTCTAGCTCCTGAGTGGCTCATTAAGCAGCCAAGACTCTTGTGGGGAAGAGAGAAGGCAGCCACATACTTCCAAGGTGACGAACACAGACACCCAGGAGATGGCCGCTCTGGGAATCAGCACCCAAGCGGGTCTCACCTGTGGCTTCCTGCTGCTACCTCATCCTTCCTCAGCAGCTCCCAGCCTGATTGTTCTGAGGCATCCTGGGGCGAGGATTAACATGCATGCAGCCTGCCCTCAGCTCTGATGTTCTTGTATCCCAGGTGCTGGAACTTGGGAAAGAGTTCACAAATGCAGGGGTGACACCTCAGGACAGGAACTGTTGGTAATATCTCCTGATGACAAAGGAGAACTCATAAACTGGGAGGAAGACCCACACGTATGGTTCATGGCCCCAGTCACCCACTTCTTCTAACCAGACTTTTTATAAAAACCCACTTACAATTGCCTGACTTCTAGGAGGAGCACCCTCGATCTAAACCATCATACATAAAGAAAAACAATGTACAAAATGATTAAAATAACTTTATTAGAATACTGTCAATTGGAGATGTATGAGAAATCTTAATACATGGCCACTGGAAGTTATGGAGATTTGAATTGACATAAACAATGATCATGCTGTGCCCCACAATTTATAATTGGAAAAATTATTGTAACTACTAGTGTCTTGTCCCATGGCACAATTTATGCAAAAAACCTGCCCTGTGATTGTACGCTTCACATGTGTGGACACCCAGGAAGGAAGCTGGACCCGGCAGCCCGGCAGATGGGAGCTGAACAGGGTCAGATCGTGTGAGTCCAGAGCCAGCTTCTGTCTTGGTGGATCCTAAGACTTCCTTGGAAATTTTCTTCCTTACTAAAACCCCTATGGATGCCTGTTTAGTTCATGGTGGGAACTTGTTCCATTGAGAGGATGATTTTGCCTTTATTGCTTCTTTATAAACAGCAGACCAAGCTGACACCTGTGAGGCCCCAGCAGTGCACAGGTGTCACTAACATCAGCAGAGCGAGCTCTTCATCTGGTTCTCTGGAAGGGAATACTCCCCAGAAAACACTGACAAGCACAAGTCTTAGGACAGCACATAGTATCCTCATTCTGTCCCAATTACCACCTGGGAGCTGTGATTAAGTGTGTGGTGTCCCCTGCACCAGAGACACACAGACATGCTGCCAAGGATGCAGGGATCTCCAGCGAGACAGAAAGGTACTCTGTTAAGGTACGTTACTACAATAGCCAGCTGAGTATGACACGGGTGATGGATTTTAGCCTCTATCCCCTCTCCTCTCCCTGGGGTGAACGGCCTCTCCAGGGCAGCAGGGGCTCCTGGTCCTGGTGACCATGTGTCCGGTCTCACCCCGAGTGGTTCATTAAAACCTGCTACTTTGGCTTCCAATTCACCATCTAAGTGTCCCCTCCTCATGAGAGGACTGTGACCCTTCTGTCCGAGAAGATGGGACTCTCTGGATGATCAGCTGATCTTCCTCACCAGAACTTCTCCCCCAGGCTTTGTTTTTCTTTCTCTCTCTCTCTCTCTTTCCCTTTGAAACAGAGACATGTTAAATCACTAAGTTGTCCATGCTAACCTACAATTTATGATCCTCCTATCTCAGCCTCATGGAGGCTATTGCCTATTCAAATGTATGAATGTGTTTTTTATTTAGAGAAAAAAAGCAAAACAGAAAAAAAGTGTAGAAATAATACTGAATTTCAAAAAAATAAGAAATCACTAGTTGATAAATCACATATGCTTATCTTCGGAGTAGTTGCCAAAGTTACAAGTCAGAGAATAAAAAGTAGAGATCCCTCAAGTGTGCGAATGCTGAGCTTACAGCTGGTAGATCCCACACACAGGCGGCTGTCCACACCCATGTGAAGTATTCACGTGGGGAACGTTTTAGTGTGGTGGGGCATTAGGAGCACAGTTTCTCTGTTGTGTGGTGCTTTATGTTCACTTTCTTTTTTCAGAACTGAAGACTGAACCCTTTGCACTGAGCTACAGCTCCAGCCATTTTTTTTTTTTAATTTTGAAGTTTGGAGACAAGGTGTCTCTAAGTCACTGAAGTTCCTCAGGCTGGCCTCAAACTTGTGATCCTCCTGCCTCTGGATCCTTCCAGACCACCGAGGTGACCTGCGTGCATCGTCACATCCAGCTTGTATTCACCCTTTTGATAAGCTGATCTCCATTTTACATTTTTACCTTCAGTCTATGATGACATCATGGTTTGTAGCAATAATATTCCTCAGGGGCCTCCCCTGCTCTCTCAGTCAAGGCTTTCGAATGAGGATCGGACCAGAGCTGATGGAGCTGACCAGGAGGGTCATAGAGCTGACCACGAGCGTGATTGACGTGATGGAGCTGCCCAGGAGGGTAATGGAGCTAAGCAGGAGGGTGATGGAGCTGACCAGGAGGGTCATAGAGCTGACCAGGAGAGTGATGGAGCTGATCAGGAAGGTGATGGAGCTGCCCAGGAGGGTGATGGAGCTAACCAGGAGGTGACAGCGGGTGACAGAGCTGACACATTGTTAGGAGGTGGGACCTGGCCCTGGTTGGAATACATGGATCTGGGGTGTGATCTGGAAGCTCATCTCTCTCCTCTGTCCCTCCCATCCCTCTCTGCCTCCTGGCCTCCATCATGTGAGGAGCTCTCCTTCTGCCAGGCCCTCTGCCATGCCAATTCTGTGCTTCAGCCTCCTAACATGGACTGAAACTTCTGCATTGTGAGCCAAGATAACCTCACCACCTTGATTTGGGGGTGTTGGGTTCCATGTCTCAGAGGAAGTCAAGCGGGTAGGCCAGGTGGCTCCGTTCTCTCAGGTCTCACTCATGTCTGTGGTTTTCTCTCTCACTCATGGGACCCATTTAACAAATCTGAAATTGTATCATGTAGTTTTGTTTGCATTTCCTTCATTACTAATGATGTTGATCAGTTTTGTTGACATTTTGGCATTCAAATAACATGTTTGGTGAGCTTTTGGCTGTATCTTTGTGGCCTTACTGTAGAGCTATGTGGTGTTTTAATGAAGTGTAAGTGTAAGTACTTGGCCAGATACATATTGGCAAATGTTTTCTCTCAGTCTGTTGCTTGTTTTTGTCAGTTGATTTACTTTTAAATGGTACAAAACTCAAGAATTTAGGGTGTGCATTTCCCCTCTCTGGCTGTGTTTTTGTGCACCCAATACTCACACGCTGGCCCCTTAACACAGCATGGTGATGCATTGACCCTGGTTATTTTATGCACACATCCTGGGATAGGGTTCTCCTGTGGCAGAGCTTCCAGTCGGTAAGCCAGTGTCCAGCTCTTGGGGCTTCTTAGGGCAGCAGCAGTTCAAACAGTGACACAGCTCCAGGGCAGAGCTTTGGGAGGAGCTGGGCCCAAAGTCAAAATACCACAAACCTTTCTGTTTCATTTCTTTAAGGTCCAGAAATGCTGTATTGAATAAACTATTTCAGATGGTAAGAAATCTTTAACTTATTTCCAGGGTCTCTGAAGTAGTAGATTTTGACATTTTTATTGGAATCGCTCACATTTTTATGGAGGAGCAGGTTTGTGGAGCTCATCTGCCTGCAAATGCCACTTTAATTTCTAAAACTGATGCAGTGTTTATCCCACCCAGGTATCTCCTCGAGGGCTGGGCATCTTCATCTCAGAGTGGGCTGATGCCCACTACCTGGACTGCTGCAGTGGCCAAGGATTTGGGGAAGAATCGTGCCTGCTGTCATTTGCGTCCACGAATCATTTCTCCACAAAGCTGAGGATGTTTCCATTAAGCAGTCAGTACACTGGGGTTGACATGTTCACTCTCAGTGAGGATTTGTGTTTGCTTTTGTTTGTTTCTTTGTTTGTTTTTGAGTCTCCTGCTATGAACAATTTGGCACAGATTATTACTCTAGAATTTCAGGCAGCAGGAGCATTTTAGCAAGGGTTGCACTTGGTTCTTATTTTTGAAAGGCAACAGCTATTGCTCAGCTATTCTGGAAAATATTTTCAATGACTATAAACTTGTGTGTTGGTAGTTCCTTTTTTCCCTTGTTCACACATTTTTCTCATGACGTGCATGGCTTCTGATGAGAACTCTGACTTCCTTCTTTCTCTCCATATGTGATACTTTCAGTTCCTGTTATTGTCTTCTATATTTTATCTTTATCTTGTCTTCATTGCTTTGAATAGAAGGCACTGGGGTGAAAACTTATTTGTGCATATGGATCATACTTGAGATTCTCTGAAGTTCCTTCACCTGTGGATTACTGTCATTTTTTACTTCCAGTAAGTTCACAGTGATCATCTCCAATCATTTCCTCAGCCTTCTCTCTCCTGGTTCCCCCCAGAATCTCTGTAACATGCAGTGTGTCTAACAAAGTTTGGTGCCATCACACAGGTTCTCATGTGGTCACCTTCTTACGTTTATCCGCTTGTTTCTCCTCCCACCTTCTGCATTTCTAGAATTATGAGAGGATTGCACAGTTTCTCTTTGCTAGAACTTCTGCATCTGCTTTGTGACATCCCTGGTCCTCTCTGACTTTTTATTATACAAATCAAATTACTTAACTCCACTCCCTGAGAAACCTGAGGGTTTGCTGACAGTGTCCTCTCTTTTAAAAACACAATTCTGCTGAGATATCACTGATCATAAAACATGTGAAAAGCTACACACCATGTACACGTATGCACATGGATATGGTGCACAATTTCATGAACTGGCGAACATGTACAGTGTGAAATCTCACAATACACCAGCTGAGACATCACCTCACAGAGTCAGCACTAGTGAGCATGTGGGTGTATGAGACGATTGCATTTAACATCTGTCTGCTTAGCAATTTTAAAATATGCAGAGCTCCACAGCAGTTCTGCCTGGTCACAGGGCCATCAGTTTCCTCTCCAGAGAGCGCTCACCTTCCAGGACTGAAACCTCAGCCCCTTCATGCCCTCTCCATCTGCACCTCCATCCACCCACCACCCTGCTATCTGCTTCTGCAAATTTGACCGTCTTAAGCCCCATGTGCAGATGTGATCATGCAATGATTTGTCTGCATCTTGCTTGCTTTGCCCCACAGCATTTGGTCTTGGCTTCCTTGTGTTTGTTTGTGGATCTCATAAATTTTGATGAAGTATCAGGCATTGTGATCTAAATAATAGTAGGAATCGAGACCGAGGATGTTCATGCCTGTGAAACGTGTGTCATGTTTAGCACACAGTTTTCAGTGCCCGGGCCCAGTGGCTTTAGGCATGAGTTGCACTGGGTACCACTGTCAGCTGTGATCTGCCATGCACCCCGGTTCCACACCCATACAGCCGTGATGGGGGCCACCTCCTGCTGAGGGAAGACCTGCAAGAACAGGTTTCCTCCAGACCCTCCCCTGGGCAGCAGCAACCTCCTGCTCTGTGCTGCAGGGTTCTCTGCACACGCCGACCCCTTCCCCTGTGTCAGATGCCGAGCTTCTCATGTGGAGTGGATGTGTCCTGTTGTAGGAATCTCATGTCCTGCTGCCCAGGTCTCCCTGCGAGCAGCTCTCACCCACCTGAGTCCAGGCAGGAATCGCTTAGCATTGCTGGGCCCCTGCTGACCAGGGACTCATACAAAACCTTTCCCTATTCCTGAGAGCAAAGATTCCTTCTCCACCCAGGAACAGCACTCTCCTCCTTTCAGTGCAGAGCACTGAGCTGGACAGGAAGTGAGTTGTACATGCTGTCCCCACAGGACCCGGGGATGGTTTTTAAAACTCAGATCCCAGTTGCTACCCGCCAGTGTTTTCCAAGAAGAGAACCAAGGACACCATGTGCTCACCCCCCAATATTTACGTTTTCATTTAAGGGGTGACAGCGGGTCACTTCCTACGATCCTGTCTCTGTGGACTTGGTCACCTGCTGGTTCTCGTGAGCACCTGTGGGCCACTCCTGGGAGGAGCTGGTAGTAAGTGCTTTGCAGGCTTGGAGCCCTTTGAGGTATTCTAAGTTGTCGTGGTGTCCCATCTTTATCTTTTGTATTTTTTTTATTTTTTTTGGTACCAGGGATCTAATTCATGACCTTGCACTTGCCAGTCAAGAAATTAGGCTGCTGAGATAAACCCCAGGCCCAGGTGTGTTAAAATTTGGCATTTTTATCTCTTAATGATCACTTAAATGTCTTTTCTTGTTTGATGTACTGTACGTCTCTTTCAACCACCGCACTCCTTCAAAGGCTGTGTCTCCCTTCTGCTTAACGAATTGCATCATGTACATTCAGTTCACAGGTTCCCGCTGCCATCTTAGCTTTCAGAAACGCTGCGATCATGTTGATGAACAGTTTCTTTTCTTACTGCTGATGTGAAAGCAATATTCTCACACAGCTTTTGTCTTCCTAGGGGAAAGCAGACTTCCTGATTTCTTGAATGAAATTAATAGAAGCTGATCAATCTTGCCCACAGCACCATGATAAACAACAGATATTTCTTGCTGTGATTAAGCTGGGATAATAACAGCAGAGGAAATGCCCATTCATTAGCACTGCCAAGGACACTGGCAGGACTGCTTCTTCCACAGAACCCCTATCTGTGGGGACTGGGATACAGGTGCTTAGGAAAAGCTGTCAGGGTGTCCTCTGTCCTCCTGATTTCTGCTCACTACAGAAGAGTCCACACACCTCTCTTGTCCAGTGTTGCCTGTACTGGGCAGACTGTAGGTGCTGGACCATGCAGGACTCAGGACACCAGCCCAAGGGAGCAGTGAGCCCCAGCAAGCCCTGAAAAACTCCCTCCTGGGACTCCCGAGCCCAGCCTCACTGAGGCAGAGAAACATGGGCCGGTTTTCACAAATGACACCAACCAGGTTGATGCTGAACCTCCTGCTGCCTTCTGTTTATCGAACTTGGATGAATTCTGGGGCAGGTGAAAGGTCCAGAGTCCTAGAATGTACCCACTGTGACCCGCAATTAAGATAATTATTTTCCCTGATTTTCCTATACTAGGGAGAAAAGGAGAGAGAGAGAGAGAGAGAGAGAGAGAGAGAGAGAGAGAGAGAGAGAGAGATCCATCTGAGGAGCATATTTTTAATTTTTGCCCGGAGATATAGCTCAACAGCACAGCACCTACCTGCCAAGGTCAAGGACATGAGTGTGATTTCTGGCACACACACACAAATAAATAAATAAGCATTTTTATGAAAGATGATACAGCTTTGGCAGAAAATCCAGAATCAAGAGCCTCCACTTCACCTCCTGGTGACTAATTATGAGTTAGCACTTCTCCTTTGAGCTCTGGGGCTCAGTGGGCCCCCTCAGGGCTTTTCTGGGGCTGTACTAGGAGACGAAGGGGCATAAGGACATTCAGCAAGTGCCTATAGCCCAGCACCCTGAGAGGCTGAGGCAGGAGGATCACAAGGTAGAGCCTAGCTCAGGTACTTTAATGATTGCATCAAAATAAAGCAGGTTAGTGATGGAGTTCATTGTCAAGGACTTGGGTTCATCATAGTACCAACCAATCAACCAACAACAAAACAGAGACACCCAGCTGGACATCTTGTCCCCCCAGGCAAGTCCTCTTCTCAATTCACTGAGCTTTCTCCCAGTGCACAGGGCTGCTAATCAGCTCTCTGCAGCTTTGGTCATGATGGGAGAGAAGACGGTTTTGACAAGACAGACGCATCCTGTTCCAGTCTCACCTGCATCCTTCCCGCTTGCCTTAGGTCCCCAGCCTCACAGAGTCTGGCTGACCGGTCCGTGCACCGGGGGGTGTTTGCCCTCCTGTATCTGTGGCCTGCATTCTCCTTAAGGAGAGAGCACCAACTTAATTTAGAAAAGAGGACTCAGAAAGAAAAAAAAAAAAAATAGCGAAAGCACAGTCAAAGAAGAACAACAAACCCCAAAGAATAACAATAAAGGCTTTCAAAACAAGATGACAGGAATTTAACAATGGCTGTTACATTGCATATTGTTATCTTCAAAAGGGTTGCTTAGATTACCAGGTACAGATATGCAAAACTGACCTAGTCATATGAGTATTAACTGTTCTTTTCCAAGAGCTAATAGAATTAGCAGTATAGTCCTCTTAGCTGTCTTATGTATGTATAGGCAAGTCTGCATCTTTTCCTTTCCCTTCCTTCCTTCCTCCTTTCCCCAATCCCAGTTACTTTTCCCCTTTGAGCAGTTTCTTACCCTCAAACAATATTTATCATAGATTTTGGATCTTATTTGCTCTTTTAGTTTCTTTTTTTTTAAAGATTAGAATTTATTTATTGAGAGAAAGAAAGCTTCTCTCTGAGAGAGACAGAAGGGGTCCCCAGGGGACTGCCAAAGACTCACTCAGTCTTTTCCAGGGACTTTTATAGAGTAAAAACATGAGTTCAAGGTCGGGGAATACTGGGAGCTCACAAGGCAGATGGGCATGAGGTGGGACATAGTTAGCCAATAAGATCAATAGCTCAGATAAAATTGATTATATTAGGGACAAATGGGGAAGCAAATCACATAGAAAGCAACATAGAAATTGGGAGACATTCTTACAGATCTGTGACTTTTCATAGGGTATGGGAACTATTCAGGATACGGGGGCATTTGTATGGTCTTTTGTCTTGAGCCCTGGCCCACAGCAGGAGGCATCAGCTTCCCCAGCAGCTGCCAGGTGTTTGCAGTGGCTCTGTTGAGGACTTAGCACTATCTCGCTGCCTATAATATTTCTAACCAACTCAGCTCCCTGCAACAATCCTCCCTCTGAAGGAGTAACGAACTAGCTTGAGGGGATAATGGGCAATGACTGATCACAAATTTCTTCAAGCTGAACAGGGTCACAGTTTGTGAACAGCAGTCAGAGATACTTCTTCAGAGATACTGTCTAGAGGCCCTGGATAGACAGCAGGCATTTTCATCTTGGGTATGTGTGCAGCTTTAAGTCTGGAGGAGACAAAGCCAAAGAATCAGTTAAGCATGTATGGACTAAAGAATAAAATCAATAGGACAATTATGAGTATAGTTAACAAAGATTTTCATCAAGAGGAGCTAGAATTAATTCTTATAAGAATAAAGTCAAAGGAATTTTAGAATCTGATATGTCATAGATTTTTTATCTAATATTTTGAATAACTATTGAGACTTTAGCAAAATAATCAGGAATCCATACACAGTATTTAGTTTTTACAATTGCACTTATGACCCCGTGCCGCTGTTAGAACATCTAATGCCATCAGGTGTTGAAGGACAGCCTGTAATGCAAGACCATTTCTCTCCTTATATTTTATAGGAGGTTTATTGGCTGTTAGGTAATTTCCTCTACATGGCTGCGTGAGCATGTAATACTAGGAAAGCACATTTAGAGTCCATATAAATACCGGCCTTTTGTCCCTTGCTGAGGTGCAAGGCCCTGGTCAGAGCATGAGCTCTGCTAGCCCAGCGCTGGTTCCGGGTGGAAGTGAGGCACTTTTAGCGCTTTCAGTTTCTTACACTAGGGAGTCAACACAGTATTTACCCATGTGAGTTTCAGTTATTTCACTTATGCCTGTGGTCTCAAATCATGTCCATTTACCTATAAAAGCCTCGATGCAATCTTACTTTATAGCTGAGCAGTACTCCACTGTATAAAAATACCACATCTTTTTTTTACCCATTCGTCAATTGCAGGGCATTTAGGTTGTTTCCAAGATTAGGCTATTACAAATTATACTGCTGTAAACATGGGTACACATACATCACTGTGGTATGATATTCTCAGTTCTTCTGGGAAGATACCCAGAAGGGGAGTAGCTGAGTCAAATGGAACCTCTAATCCCAGTTTTTTGAGGAACCTCTCCAGTGGTGTTACCAGTCTACACCCAACAGTAGAGAAGGGTTCCTTTTTCTCCACAGCCTCTCCAGCATTTGTTGTTGGTAGTTTTCTTGATCCTGGCCATTCTTTCTGGAGGGAAATGGAATCTCAGTGTGGTTTTAATTTGCATTTCTCTAATGACCAATGATGCTGAATATTTTTTCATGTATTTATTTGCAATTTGTATGTCTTCATCTGAGAATGTGTATTCATCTCAGATGCCCATTTTTGGATTGGGTCTTTTTGGAGGTCTGAGTTTATTTTTTATAATTCTCTATGTGTTCTAGACAGAAATCTTTCTTGAAGGGAGAGTTGGCTAAAAAATTATTCCCAGTTGTAGGTTTTCTTTTTGCTCTGTTGGATTAACTTTAGTTTCTGCTGAAGTTTGTGTTCCAGGTGGGTGTTTCCGGCTGTAAGATTCCTGCTCCTGTAGAGGGATTTCTATTTGAGCGCTAAGAATTTTACATCCATCTCCTTCAGAGTAGTCAGCTGTCAGTTTCCTGACACTGGGTTTCTGCTGCCCTCATCACCCCTTGGTAGCCAGCGGGCACAGGGTCACCTTCCGACTGGTTTCCACCACAGCTGGACACCCGCCTGTCCTTTGGGAGCTTGTGCCACACCCATTATCCTTGTGGAGCGCTGCTCTGTCCACTGGCTATCTTTTCTTTTCCAACCTTAAATTGCCTGCAGAAGTGATGGCATAAATGGTTTTCAATGACTTAGGAAAATGATCTTACAATTTTTGTCAAGATGAGTGTTTTTGTTTAAGCCATCCCTCTGCACTTTCTGTGGTGTGATGGATTCCTCCTCCAGGCCCCTGAGCTGCTGGTGATCACTAGGTGACCTACAATCATCAGCTTTGTCCTCCAGGGGACCAGACTCACATGCAGTGGAGATGCGGGCCCCCTGGTTCCACCTTGTTTTGAGAAGACCTCTTTTATTTTACCTAAAACTGTGGATACCCAGATTATCAACTGATATACAATTTAATGAATGTCACTTCCTTAAAAGCCAGTTTGTTACTGATCCAATTACAAGAGTAGAAAAATAGTGGGCTACACAGATGTATTTAGTTATTTATTTATTTTTACTTTTTAAACAGTTTATCCATAATTCTCAGTATATTGGAAGCATAGATACATTTCAGATATACTACGATGGAGGCACAATTAACACTCAGCAAAGTCTGAAGATTGCATGTTGAAAATGCAGATTCTTAAAAGGATGAAAAATTACACCCATCACCCACACTCAGGGATTTCCCTCGTGCTGCCCTTCATTTCATTCCTGTGCATTGTGTTTTACTGTCACACCCATGTTCGTCTCTTTAAAGTGTCTTTGATGTTACTCTGTGTAGGGTAAATTAATAGAAACTAATTTTCTGTTGATAAATCTTACTGTTATACGGCGTGCCCCAATTCTTACACATTCATTTCATGATTGATATTTAAAGTGTTTTATATTAATTGTTCTGATGAAAGAACTTGCCATATATATTCTCATATAGGCTCCTGGGTGTGTGATACCTGTGATATACATGTGCGTGTGTACGTATACGTGTATATAAAATCTACTTTATGTGACTGATGTGTTGATGCATTGCTAAGTCAGAAAACATGTGTATCATTAATTAAAAGTATTAATATGCTCGCAAGTAATTTTCAGCAGAAATATAAGACTGTTCCTGCTAGCCCATAATTTTTCTAACATTTAGTGTCATCAGACGTTTAAGTTTTAGTTTTTGCTTGAATATATGGAGATGTGAATCTTTATAGTCTTAGTATCAATTCTCTTGTTGACAAATTATGCTAAATAAGATTTTTCATGCTTCCTGATCATTTCCATATCTTTATTTATGGAGGTCATGCTCAAGTCTTCTGCCCGTTTTAAAAACTAGATTTCATTGTGAGTTACAGGGGTTTTAACATAAACTATATAAAGTTTGTTAGTACATATGGTGCAAATTTTCTCCCAATCTGTTTGCCCACTCACTTTTGTAATTATATCTTTAAACTTTAGAAATAATTTCATTTTTTTCATAAAGGCTAATTATTTTATTTTTTCTGAGCATTTGTGAAATAGGATTTAAAAATCTATGCTGAGACCAAAAGAGTATTTTTCCCTCTTCTTTCTCCCTTTAAAGCTTTAGTCTCTTAATTTTAATGTCTTGGATCTGTGAACTCCTTTAAAATCAAACAGCAGGCTCCTTCACTTCCCAGCCTTAATTAACATGGAAACTGTGAATAGCCACATTACTTCTGTGCAAAGAAAATAGAGGCAAATGCATCAGAAAGAGACTTTGGTGACTTAAGGAAGCAAAATGTCATAACCACGGGAATGAGAACACAGGTTGTCATGGCCCTTCCATCACAGGCCGCGGGATTCAGACAGAGTAAAATGGCTTTTCAGCCTTTCAGCCTCTGCCAAACCTGAAGAGACGATCTGACATTTTAAAATAAAAAATTTTAAACTCACCTGAAAAACTGACCTTGGGTAGAAATGCTATTTTGAAGGCATCTCAGAGCCTGAGAACCACTAAACTTTGGGAATGAACACCCTTTCTGCTGTACTGGACCAGAGATGTAATTTCCATAATGGGCTTCAAAACCCTGAGGTCTCTAGTTACAGCTTGAAAGTTAAAGCATCCTGCTGACCTGAGTAAAGGAACCCTGAAAAGACATTCGAGTCCTGGATCAAATCCTCCAAATTTTGCTCTATTAAAAATAAATAAATAAGAAAGCAAATACAAATTGAAACTTATCTAAATTCTGTAAACCCATAATGAGCTCATTGATCAGTACTAACAATTGGAATACGCAGAAATGTAAGATGTAGTGTTTGCACGTTATAAATACACTCTTGAAATGGATTATGTACATTCTTTCCTGTATGCCATTTTCAAAATTCCTGCATCCCCTCTCCTTCTGGAAGCCACATTTACTTCCCTGTGTGCTGCCCCTCATCCTGCTGGGGAAGAGCAGGGTGAAGACCTACCAGGATGATTAGCTAAACTGCAGGGAAGGATCTGGGTGGGCAGAGTGGGCAGCAAACCAGGACGTGCCCTCAACTCGTCTCACGCCAGCTTTTCAAACAGGAAAGCTGTGGCTTCAGATGTTAGTTCCCTAGAGGTGGATTTTCTGTCATCACTATTGGATGCCTGTGGGGTTGGGGGAAAGGACAGGCTGAGACACGGTGACCACTGAGACACCCAGCCGTCTCACAGGGCCTCCTCTTTCACAGGGCCCTTTTCCTGTCCAAGCTGAAGACAAAGGGTTGTGTCTTCCACAAAGGCCACAGCAGTGCCAGAAGTGCAGTCTGTGCAGAACTCGGCAAAGTTCCCCCATCCCTAGGAGCCTGCACCCACCCTCAGTGACCCAGGCAGAATTCTCAGCTCTCCTGAGTTTTTCTCCTACCTCCTGAACTCTGTGTGTCTGACCTCTCAGGGTCTCATCACTCTCATCACTCCTGACCCACACAAGCCGTGTCTTACCATGTATCCAAAGTGAAAGAGACCCACACAGCCACAGCCTGTGTATTGCTGCCCTGGGATAAGGCGGTTTGGCTGCTGGATTAAGAATAAGAAATATTCACTCATTTTATTTTCTATCACATTGGTATATCTGAAAAAGCTCTCATCTAGGTACCTAAAATGAACAATAAGTAACTTTTTAGAGGTGCAAATTATTTGTGCTCTTACAGAACTAAAAAACATTTCTGCTATTATCCCAAGTTCTAGAACAAGACTATTGAATTTTCTGGGGAGAAAAGTGCATTTAAATGAATTCAGGGCCAACCACAGAGAGATTTGCTTTTCCTTACTTAACAGTGCTGAAAGCCTAAGAGTGAAAGTTGCCACTTAGTGATCACTGAAGTCTGGGTGCAGTGGACACCCGCTTTTGCATCCCAGAACTGTTGGGGTAGATGAGATTTCTATGGTTCCCACTGATGCACAATGATATCCGGGAAGCTGAGCTTCTGGAATTCACAATCCATGTCCTGCCCCACCTCCCACCTCAGTGTGGATATTGCAGGGCAGAGGCTCTGTCTATTTAGAATGAATTAGGTAGAAAATCCAAGTGGATGTAACCTGGGCTATCTAATGATCACAGAAACAATTAGAGTAGATGAAAGGCCAGCAGTGTCCTATTGGTCTGATTAGCGACACCTGGTCTAAAAGTAGATGGTAAAATGCCACACTGCTTGCTAATAAAATGCTTCTGTTTACTAAACTAAAAGAAAATTGTATATCTTTGTAAAGGTTTTATTTTAAAATGAACATCTAGCTCTTTTATCATTTACTACATTTTGAACTGAGCGGCAGCAGAGAAAAAGCGGCCCTTAAGACTTCCGGTAACTATGGTACCTTCTGATGGATGCTCCTTTCCTGAAGTCATTTTCAGGGCAAAGGAGCACACATTCCTCTGCAGGGCACTAAGAGACCACGAGCCCAGCCCACATAGAGCTCAGAGCCAGCTAAAACCAGTGCCCGAGATGAGTAATCCCTTTAACTGCAGTCCTCATGACTCAGGGTATGTCGGGTCTGAACCATCACAAGGCTCCTGCGGCTGTGACCACCCCATCTCTGTGTGTGCAGACCTGTGAACCCTCAAGCAGGTGAGAGATGCATCCTTTAAGGCAACTGAGACTGCTCAGTGAAAAGCAGTCATCCTCACCAGGGTATGGACATACATGGGAAGAAGTAGAAAGTGACAAAATCACAGGCCCAGTTTGCCCAGCCGTGTTTTAGGTAAAATACCGGGGAAGTGAGCTGATCCTGGTGGCTCAGCACAAGTAGGCTTTGTGCTACTTTTCTGGGAAGTATAAATAGCCTAAACGAATAAAGAATAATAAAGGATAATGCAGTAGTGATTTCCCTTGGCTGTAGTGAAGGGTTACGGTTCAGATCTAAAAAGGTCCAGGAGTCTCCTGTGGATGGGAGGCAGTTGGATCAGGCCACTGATAAATTCAGTACTGAGTGTGAGTGGAGGTGAGTCAGTGGGCTGTGAACTGGAAGGTGCAGCCCTGTCCCTGACTCCTCCCATTTCTCTCTGCTTCCTGGCCTGCTTGGGCTGAGCTGCTCTCCTCCTGCCTCTGCTTGAAGACAGCTGAGCATAGACTGAGACTGTGAACCAGAATATACCTCCATCCCTAAGTCATGGGTGTTGAGCATTTAGTCCCAGTAAAGACAAAGCAGTAAACACTTCCTGCAAAAGGGAAAGTGCTCCTGTCTCTAGGCAAAGCACCAGAAGTTTATGTTATCATTGGGCTCAATCCTTAACCCCCATTTCAACAGATAAAGGATCTACTGCATGCCTGAGCTGGAATCCAGGCCTTCTGCCTGTGATGTGTAAACAGCTCACAAGCTCCATCTGGTCCTGTAGAGAGAGGAAGAAGCCCCTCCTGGCTGCCCATAAGAAAAGACCTTAGAGGGCTGGGAGCAGGTGATGAGGTTCTTTCCCCGGGAGTCTACAGTGACATAATGGTGACTCAAACACCACTTTCTTCAACTCAGTCACCAGCCACTTGCCTTCATGAGGAGGCCCAGAGCACTCCACTGCGACCATGCAGCCCTGCTCCTTCGAGGTGCAACAGTTCAGCGGACCCCACAGTGAGGCCACCCTGGCTCCATCTCCATTTTCCAGCCATCCCCATTCTGCACATTTAAATCCTGGCTGTTTCTCATTCTGAGAATTTTGCTTTCAACACTGTTTCATATGAGCATCTCAGTGAGTTTCTTTCTAGAAGAATCGGAGCTCAAATCATTTCCTACTTGATGCTTCTTTTTCCAGTCTCTAGGTCTTGACAGCTGCATATGGGGACTGAGCGTGCCCACTTGCTCTCCTGACTTGGTCGACCATGCCCCTTGCCTTTCCTTTGCAGTGACATCCTCTAAGATGCTGATTTGTCAAGGGTCATGGATTTCAGTGTTTTTTCTGGCCATTGAATAAATGGATTTCCACATTGCTAGTTCGAAACAGAATTTCACTCATGTTTTTTTTTTGTTTGTTTGTTTGTTTTTGTTTTGTTTTTGTTTTTTTCTATGCTTTCTTCCTGGGTAAAATTGCAGTTTAATTTGCACCTGTTATGAAATCTTCTGTCCATACCCATGTACAATATTTTTATACTGGAGTCAAGTTAGTGAAATTTTTTCCATAAAAATTTTATATAAAAATAATTGTTTAAGTGGGCTTTAGCACCCTTCAGGCGTGTGTTTGTATTTTTCTCATGGACTGCCAGCTAACACAAAAGCTATCTGGGACTCACAGCTATTCCCCAAACTTTGCAAAACTCAGAGAGATAACTGTCCCTTTCTCATGGAAGGTTAACATTTTTTGGATAAGTCCTCTGGCACAAAACTGACCTAAGATGTGTGAGGGAGGAAATGAGGCAACAGCAAGTGAAGTTTAGCTTAGTTTCTGGTGGTGAACATCAGTGCAAACACTGGGGAAATCTGGAGGCCTGTCAGGGGATGGAAGGGATAAGGGTGATCCCAGAGAATCACAATTCCCTGTAAATCAGGTGTGGCTCAAGGAAAAGAGAGAAATCTTTTCCTACGCCTCCAAGGCCACAAACGTCAAAACAAAGTAAGACCTCCTCACACTAACAGGAAGCAGATCCTCCAAACACCAAAACAAAGCAACTCCTCCAAGTGCCAAAACAAAACAACTCCTGCAAACACCAAAACAAAGCAACTCTTCAAACAGCAAAACAGCAAATCCTCCCTGAAGACAAGACAGCCAACAGGTTTTGGTGTAAACATGTACAAAAACAATAAACAATGCTCATTACCGATAAAGATTTCAAAGATCATCTTTTACCAAAATTTAGTCTTGGGTCAAACAAAGGAAATGTCAGCCACATCTTGGCAATGTCAAAGCCTAGAAAAACCAACCATTAGATTGTAATTCCAATAAGTTATTTATTTTTTCTTTATTTTTTTGCCATCAGCCACTTAACTTGATGGGCAGGTCCTGTAGGGCTGCATACGTGGCCATGAACCAGCACCAGGTTTCGCCCACACCGCTGACCTCACACTTCACAGTGTTCTATGGTGCTGAGCTTCATTAGGGCTCCATCCTGGCTGATTGCCGATTTGCAATCACTCTTCAGGCCACTTCCCAGAATTTGAAGTGGTTCCCCAGACATGGACAAAATAGGCTTTGTGCCATGATCCTCTAGAGCTGAGCAAGCTCACTGCTCCAATGCTTCAAGAAGCAGAAGGCCTGGAGTGAAATCTGACCCCACACAGAATGCTACACTCACAGTCTCCTGGCTCCCCTGTATGCCCTCATCACTGTCCCTCTTCCCCTTGGTCTCTGAAGTTTCACTGAGCACCAGTCTCACTCAGGCAGGACTCCTGGTCCTTCTCCCTCTAGACTCACCTCTGGAACTGAAGGTTTGGATGGATGGACACCACCATCTCATCCAGTGATGACACAGATACAGAAAAATCCTTGGAGTCATAAATGTCTAAAGGCATCACTGAGTTAAACAAAATTCAAGTAGATGCAATACTAAAACAATCATTGTTATACATTTTTGCATATGCAAAATTTTATTCACAACATTAATTCCAAAAATTACATTGTGTGTACAGAATTAGAAAGAAGAAAAACCAGCACTCTGTAATATGCCACGGTTCTTGAGATGCATTGGACTGTAAATAATAATGACCTATGTTCCAGTGAAAGAAAGTAAGAGTAATATCTTTTAACAAAAGTGTGGAAGAATGCATTTATGGAATGTGTTCTCTTAGAACATTTTGATAAAATTAGGCAATGGATGCCAATCATTTTTAAATGCATCTAATCAGGTCATTGCTAAAGATAAACTATGTAAAGATATTTAAACTATAATATTTCAGAAAGCGAATGCAGACAAAGCTGCAGAGTACTGGCTCAAAGTACTTGCAAAAGGATGCATAATAATTCTATCTTCCTTGAAAGACATAATGCTACTGATACCTTCTTAAAATGATTTGCTAAAACTCTAAAAATGTGCGAAAGATTCAGCATTGACCAAAATTAGAATAAGCAGACAGCAGTTTGATGACTTTTTAACTGAAGTCACTGAAATGGGGTTTCTATATCGAGAACTGCCTGCTTTTGTACAAATGGAAGGGCATACTCCTGCTATCACAGTCTAGCGGTGGACTGTAAATTTCACATTCAAACTCGATGCCGAGGAGGAGGCACGAGCCCCTGTGATAGGCATTTGTAAAGTGTCTTGAAGGAACAGAGCCCACCACAGTGTGGGATGCTAAGCAGCAGGTGGGGAGTATAAAAGGCAGAGTGAGAGCCCGAGAGTTGTCATCTCAGCTGTAAGTGCTCTTTGCCAGTTCCCACTCAGGGGAATGGAAACCAAGGGGGACAAATTGGCTGTAAGGTAGTCAGGACTCTGGGACTTACATCTCTCTAAGAAGAAGAGGAATGCACTGAAAAGTCCTCTTTGAGCTTCTAGCTGCCTGTCCTAAATCTTGATGTTGATCCATCTCCCAGAAATATCATTGTCTTTTCAATCAAGGCAAAGCTGAAAAGAGGAAGACTTTAAGGCAAAAATGCAAGTTTTTCTTTCCAACTAATACAGTGTCTCCCAACAATAATAACTACAAAAAATCCAACTTGGAATGATGTATGCAAACAAAGCACTGTAATCACCAACCATGTTTTATTTTTCAATCACAGCTTAATCATGACTGCTTAAAACCTTGTAATTGATGTTTACACCAAAACATTTCCCTGGTAAAAGATCACAGTTGCAAAAATGATCTATTAAAGTTTTCATAGTTGTTTAATTTCACTTAACAATTAAAGGATCCCAAAAAGAACAACCTTCTGTGTTTTTTCTTTGATTCAGTGAAAGCAATTGTCATTAAAAGGGTTGATTATCCCTAAGACATTGGCATCTTGTGCTCGGTGTGCACAGTGAAGCCCCCTGCCTCTAGAGAGTGAACGTGCAGGTGCAGCGAAGAAGAAAGAGGAGCACAGGAAGCTGTCAGGAGGACTGCGCAGCCCTTCCCTCCAGGTTCAGCAGTTTCCAGAGTGGCTCTAACATTCAGGACACTGGATGGGAAGGTCTTGAGGACTTTCTGAGTACAGTGGGTGTGAGGGAGAGAAGAATTTACTGGCCCAAACATGGCTCATGCATTAGCACAGCAAGGTCCTGGGTGTGTCTGGTTGGGTAACGGCAACTTGACCTTAGGTGCTACCTCTGATACCTTACCCACACCTCTCCGTCCTGTTTCTTTGTTTCCCAGCTCACCATGGACTACGCAGCTCTTCTGTGCCACACCAACCCATCTTAGAGCAAGCCAACCCTGCATGGACATCTCCTGAAACTGTGCCTAAATTCTCTAGGTTGTGAGTGTGTTGGGTGTCTTGCCTCAGGCTCAAGCAAGCTGACCAATGCAGAAAGTAGCTGGCTTGTAAAGGGGATAGTAGACAGAAAACCCTGGATTAACATATCACAGTAAGAGTCACAGTCTTATTAAGAATATGCATTGTTTCATCTCTAAATCATTATCCTACCAATATGAGCTAGAAAATATCTCTGGTAGGTTCATGAGAAAATATAGATTGTAAGGCTCTGCAATTTCATATTTTCTGCAAGAAAATTTTTCTTGGTTTTTTTTTTAATTTTCTGATCCTTTGTGCACGTTCAACTACAGTTAAAATGTTCAATTTTAAGTTTATAAAAAAAAATATCTTTGAGGTTTCCCTGATTTCAATTACTAAAATACAGAAAGTGGAGATTCATATTTAAAGGAAATGTAGCTTTTATTGTTTTGTTTCTCTATGAGATGAGGGTAGCTTGACAGGATTAAGACAGGTCTCTGCAGCAGCATCCATGAAGCAGAAATGCCCAGTATTATTATCTGCAGTTTGTTAATCAAGAAAGGCCTAGAGATTTCAGAGGCCCTACCTGTCACCACCTAGCAAATGACCTGTGTTATGACTCAGGCCAAAAACATCTTCCCAAAGTCTCCTGAGACGCAGATGTCCTCATTGTGCCACCAGAGCTCCTCAGAAACCAGATCCAGGTCCAAGAATGCTTCTGAAGCAGGATGGAGTTTCCCTGGAAAAGCCAGGGAGATGCTGATCAGGGGCACAAGGGCCATGGATGCCTGGATGGGAAATGCTAATCCTTCTAGGAGGGGCAGAAGACACTCAGCGCTTCTCAAAGAGGCAAGCACTGGCCTTGGGAGGCAAGATCAGAGGCAACAAAACCAAGCCTAGGAGGAAACTCCAGTTACAGACACCACTGGCCAGAAAGGAGCCTGCATTTCAGAGAAGAGGACTCAGCAAGAGACAGCACAGCATAGAGACCAGGAGTGTGATTGCCCCACCAACTGAGCAGGGCTCTAATCTCAGTCCTTCCTGTCAACCTTTGCATGATGAAAAGCTCCAGTGTCACTATTCCCACACCTGCAATGTGGTGACACTGTCCAGTGTCATTTTGAGATGACTGAGAGAGCGTAGAGTGCAGATTCATGCAAAATTAGAGCAGCACCTGCGAGTAGGCGCAGGCTGACCACTTCTCGGTGCCCTGGTTCCATCACCTTGCTGACCACCCTCACATCTCCAGCTTTGGCTGCCCACCTCACAGGGCACAGAGCTTTCTACCGTTGGGTCAGTATTGCTATTTTTATTCTGACAAATCACCTAACAGGAAAGATGACAAGAAGACTGAGAGACAGCAATTGCCTCAAACCAAGTGTTCTCAGACTCCACCGTCCCCACTGGGAACTAAAGACTACTTGTGACATAAGCTCCTTAGCCTCTTGTTCACTCTGCGGCCAGGCAGAAATAAGCTTCATTTCAACTTCTCTTCGCTGTTAATAATTAGGGACTCCACTCCAGGCAGTCACTGGTTTTATGCCTCTCATTATGCCCACACGCTGAGGAATCTATTTACACAAAACATTCAGTTCCTTTAGCCAAGAGCTATTTTTGAAGCCAAGGCAAAAATAAAAAAAATAAAAAGTAAAAAACACCAAAAAAACCCAAAAAACACAACAAAAAGTGTGTCACTAGCCCCTTTTCTCTTTATGGTGTTTAAAGTTTAATCCACATTTTCTTCTTTTCCCCTACAGTATGTTTACAATGTCACTTTCCTTAATAGTCTCTCTGAAATGATAATTATGGGGATACTGTCATAAAAAGTGAATGGTCGGTGCTGATAAGTATATATTAGCAAGGTCAGGAAAAAAGAAGTTGCCCACTCACCTCCCAAATGATCTTAGAATCAAGGAACTGTGGTGGTCTGCTTCCCAATGTATGAAGGAGCCAGAGAAAATAATTTGGAAAAAAAATTATTTATTAAAGCACAGGCCTGGCGACGCATCCTCCAGTAGCCAATATGGAAGACTGCATGCCTAACAGATAAAAGGCAGGGTTTTTATACTGTAAAATCACAAACAGCAGCTGGTCTCACAAGGCAGGGGGGTGTGGTTTGTGGTGCACTACAGATCAGGAATGCAGTGGTTACATTTCTTTGGAAGAACAAGGTTCAGGTGGGCTAACAAGTAAGTTTAGATTAGGCAAACATCCTCTGGGGAAGGTACATCCTGCAAACACGCAAATTATCCTGCAAACAAGCAAATTTATATTAGGCAGACATCCTGTTCTGCTCTTAGGTTACAACAGGAGCAAACTCCTTTACCTCAATGGCTGACCTGTGCTGTAGATTTTAATCACCAAGGAGAAAGGAGATCATGTGTCAGAACAGTCTGTGTGTGTGCGCAGCATAAGAGATCATGTCCAGGTGGGCTGCCTGTGCCGCTTCTAGGGCCAGAAGCTGCCCAACTTGAACGAAAGGGCACAGGTTCTGGGGTACTGTGTGCTGGCCACTTGGGAGCAGCCCATCCCAACCTGTGTCTGTGAAGGCCTGAAACAAAGTTGGGCCACCTACTTCAAGTTCTCCAGCTCCACGTGCAAACTGCATCCTGCAACTCCAAGGGAGCTCCTTCAAGCAGCCTGGATAAAATTTCCCTGAGTCCGGGGGTGCCTAGGGTTTCTCCTGTATCATGGAATCTACCCTTGAGCTCTATGCCTCATCAAAACTTCCAGTTTCTCTACTAGTAAACATTTTTGACGATAAATGGATTGTGATGGCCACTAGATTGTCTTGTAGAGCAGGAGGATGGATTGATCCTGATTGGACCCTTAGTTTATTGATATCATTTCCT